>NC_079198.1:80219892-80907392 GCF_029499605.1 Hyla sarda
GGACTCTTCTCCAAATTCTACTTCTGCGGACTTTCTTCCAGTGTTTTCTAATCCAGTGCCTCTCAGGGTTTCCACCACGACCCAGTCTTCTATCACAGTGACCTCTTTTTAAGGACTCTGCTTTCTTATTAGCCCTTTCTTTAGGGACACCGACTTTCACAGGCTCATTTTTAGGCTGAAAACTCTTGGCTCCTTTAGCCAGTTTTTCACCTGCACCTTCAGATGTGTCACTAACTTTACTTGCAGCTTCTGCAGTTATCTCTGGTTTAACTTCTACCTCAGAGAACTTCTCTGCCTCAGAATTTTCACCATGTAATGTTAATATCTCTGCAGCTTCAGAGGACTTCCCATATGGTTTCACCTCAGTCTCAGCTTCAGAGGACTTCCCATATGGTTTCACCTCAGTATCAGCTTCAGAGGACCTTTCATATGGCTTCTTCTCATGGTCTTCAGACTCTACTGTTTCTTGCGTCCATTGTTCAGACTCCGCCTTTTTTAGAGAAAGCATCCCTGTCTCCAGTAGCTTTTGCCTCACAAGCAGTTTTTCTTCTTTTACACGGACGGCTGTGGCTTTGGCCTCAATTTCCATCTGAGACACTTTTAACCTCTCGTTAGCCAGTTCTGCTATAACTTGGTCACGGCTTTCTTTTAGGACCTTCATATCCCCTTCCAGCTTTAAACATTTCTGCTGCTCACTCTTGAGCTTAGAAGAGTTCTTCTTCTCACTTTCCAGCAATTCTGTCAAGTTTTTGACAGTATCCTCCATGGACAACAGTTGTTCTCTCATCTGCTCATTGTCTTTATTCAGTTGCGCCATCTTGGACACTTTCTGCTCATAGACTTTTAGCTGAGCCTCTTGTTCAGAGAGCTGAGTACCCAGTGCATCCAAGGCAGCTGCGCGAGACTTAATATGCGTTTCGTTATGCGCCTCCAGGCTCTGCACCTTATGAGCCATTACCACTTTCTCCTTCTCCAGCTCTTCCATGGCTACCAACCTAGCCTTGTGATCACTTTGTAGAGCCAGATATGCCCCACACAGGACATTCACTTCTTCATCCTTGAATGAGATCTGCTTGGCCAGAATCTCCAATTCTCTCTCCTTGCTGGTCATAAGACCCTGGGAGCGGGACAGTTCATCCTGCAGAGCCGCAAACTCACTTTTGTGGCGCTCCATATCTTTCTGCAGCTGAAGCGTTGCTTCCTGCTCTTTATTCAAGTCTGCAAGCGTTTTTTCTTTCTCCTCTGTCAGGTGATGAACTACTTCTTCCTTTTGAGACAATTTAGCAGAAACCATCTGTAAGGTTTCTTCAAGGTTCTGGATCTGTTCCCTTTTTTTACCAAGACCAGCGCGTTTTTTCCGAGATCTCTTACTTACAGCGGTCTCCTTACTCTCGCTGCTGGACCTTGTGACATTCTCTTGTCCTCTGACAGTCACCTGTGCTTGGCCTGTCTCTTCCTTCAAGCAAACTCGTTCAGACTCTTTTCCACCTTTAGGAGTAGTCTCCCCCTTTTCAAGGGTCTTGGCCACTTGGGCTTCAGGGTAGTTCCTGGACAGTCTCTCTGGACTGTCTCTCTGCTCACTGGCAGACTTCTCTTTCACTTCAACACTGTCTCTCTGCTGCCCAGCAGAAAGGTCTAGGGCTCCTGGGTCTGCAACAACATCTGGTCCAGTGGTTCGACCTTCCTGGTAATGATCCATCTCTGGTCCAGACATCACATCTCCTTCACTCAGGACTCTGTCTATGACAGTAAGCGCAGCACCCAGCTCCACATGTACTCTCTTCAGTACTTCTGCATTATCCACAGACATCTCTGTAGCTTCTTTTCCAGTCACCTCTTCCAGATGACCGCGCAACTCTAGCCCCACCTTGGGCTCATCTTCAGCTGGCGGATGGAACCCATGTTCCTGTACCTGATCCGTTTCTGGTTTCACTGAAGATTCTGTTTCAGTCAGAGGCACACTTGTCACTTGAGTCGCTGGATCCTCTTGGACTTGACTCATGGTCTGGTCTTCAGCTCCCCCAGCAGTCTGGCAGACCCCTATCTGACCTACATCTAGTAACTGCTGACACTCCCCGTCCTCAGCCTCTGCTGAGTAACTCTCCTCTAATGTGTGATGCAAGTCAAGTGTTGTGGGCCTATCAGGTGTACCCGCTCTAGTCACCTGACAGTCTTCCCATAATTGCTGAAAAAATGGAAAATCCGTCCCCAGTACTACATCATACTCCAAGGAGGGCTCTATTGCAACCTTATGACCTATAGTACCATAGGGAGTAGAAATACAGACATTAACCGTTTTATAACCCCAAATACCAGCCTGCATAGACACTATAGCAGGGTCTGGCTTTCTCCTGCTGGACTTTACCAGACTTATTACACATCTAGGGTCTAACAAAACTGTCATCTTTTTACCTTCTATTGCCAGCTCACACAGGTTTTCTTTTGTCCTGTCAGAGGTGGCAGCAGTTCTCTTAACATCTGAACACAACATAAGTTTTTCAACAAAAACATTATCAGATTGCACATGTTCAAAATTTACAGGACAGTTCATAGCACTAGGACCTAACTCAGGCAAAGTGTGTTTTAATACATTTTCTCCCAGTCCTGCATTTAACATTTTCTGTTCACCAGATTTTTTTCAATCCGATCTGCACAGTGTGAACAGTCTCATCAGTCTTCATGAGGGGTTCCCCACCCTCACATGATTTTGCAACTGGACATAGGTTGGTACCACCTTGAACACTGTTCACACAGTCAACTAGGGAAACACCACCCTCCGACTCAGCTTTTTTATGCACAGTCCCATCATTCTTATGTACAGTCTCATAGTCATTAAACATGGCCCCCATAACCCCTGGAACAGTCTTACCAGAATCTCTTGCCGTCCAATCAGTTAAGGGCTGGTGCTGGACACCTCTCACCAGCTTCTCTGCTGCAGAACATCGCTCCACTTGCTCTTTAAGTAGCTCTGCAACTTTAAACCCAGCATCACTGTTAGGCTGCAGTGCACACTGTAGTCTTGCAGCTTGGCTTACTCCCACTTTAGTCAGGATCTCTGTCTTGACTTTCTCATAGTCCCGTAAGATCTTTGGATCCAGTTCACAATGAACTTTTTGGGCATCTCCTCCAATGAATCCAAACACCAAGTTTCCCCAGTGTGTCTTGGGCCATGCCTCATGCATAGCAATCTTTTCAAACTCTGCAAAGCTTGCTTCCTCTTGTGCTGCAGCAGTCTGCAACAAAGCACTTATCAGGACATCCATCTTGCAACACTTCAAACGTTGCAAACACAGTATAGTCCTCTGCCGAAATGTCAGCCGCTTGCCAACAAAATTTTTCCGTTGCCCCTAGCAACGCCTTTATACACAGTCTCAAAACGTAATCTGCACTCTGCAGGTGGCCCGTCCACCTGTCTCCTTACTTGAGAAAGAGTGCCCACTCGCTTGATGCGATCTGTTGCCCCTAGCAACAACTTCACCACAGGCGCAGTCCTGCTCTTGTACTCCACAGCTGGGCTCGTCCCACTGTCTCCTCTCTGAGAAAGAGTACACCCTTGCACCATGCACGGTAGTTTTCTCTTGGCAACAACTTCACTGCAACTCGACCACTGGTTGCTCCTAGCAACGTGTTTGCCCGCATCCGACACCAATTGTAAGGATTCCTCCTTGGGGATTAGCTCGGGGATCGTCCTGGACCACGCCACAGGATGCGTTTCTTCTCAATAAACCAGCAAGCAAACGGTTCTAATGCAAATCTGGCACCTTGCCAGTTTTATTACACAGGTTGCAGGGAAAGAAATAAACAAAAAGCAGGAACAAACAAAATCCTAGACCGTCTGGTCACTGACTACACAGATCAGCTTGTCCTGACTAACAACCGCTGAGCTACCCTCAGCCGGTTAAACATATGTCCCCTGCAACCTTTTACTCACAATTCATGTCACTCTCTTTGAGCCACTCAGCTCGGGCTGTGTCCTCCTCAGCAGGCTCTGTCTCTTCCCTACAGCCCACATGCTGTCTCCTAGGAAGAGCCCCAACTATTCTGTTCCTTTTCCTTTTAAACACACACTTTCCATTTCTGATACCTCATTAATCAGGCCACAGGTGGAGCATTCTGCAGAGATAGCAAGGGAAATACACCCTTTCCTTGCCACACTGCCACAATATATATATATATTTATTTATATATATATATATATATATATATATATATATATATATATATATATATATACAGGATCAAAAGGATGACCGCAATACTCCAAAATATCAAAAACAAAAAGTGACTTTTATTCCATGAACAGGCAAGTGCGACGTTTCGGTGTTGAGAATGGTGTTGTGAGAACACGGAAGCATCGCACTTGCCTGTTCATGGAATAAAAGTCACTTTTTATTTTTGATTCTTTGGAGTGCTGTGGTCATCCTTTTGCTTTTGCTCCTGTATCCTTTTGGACCCAGGACCTGCTATGACTATATATATATATATATATATATATATATATATATAAAAACAAGGGATAAGGAGCAGCACTCTGTAAGATATAGGTCGAAGGTGGGTGCACACGGCCGGAATCCCAGGTCACGGGAGACACTTCACAAATGTAGAAAGGAGAAGACTGTAGCACTCCAATAAGATGAAAAGTGAATGTGGCTTTATTCCAATTCAAACATCAAGGCAACGTTTCAGCTGCACGCAGGCAGCCTTTATCAAGGATATATATATAAATATGTATTTGTCATATATATATATATATATATATATATATATCTTGACTGCAACTAAGGCCGTTGTGGGGTCTCGGGCTTTACAATCCACTGGTGAAGGGTCCTGGTGGATTGTTAAAGTAACAGATATTATGCAAATTTCTATCTTTGGCCGGTGCTGGGTCCCAGCATTCTACTACACTCTGAAACCTGCTGAAAAAAATCTGAACTATGACTCTGCACTTGTGTACTGAGAGTGCTGGAGCAGGGTCCCGGCATTCTTATGCACACTATTATATGCTTTTCAAGTATACATTTTGCCGGAGGGGGTCCTAGCATTCTTAATGCACATTATTATATGCCATTTGAGTTTAATCAGGCCAGAGCAGGGTCCCGGCCATGGAGTGCATCCCCAGTGTTCAGGCAATTGTGCAGCTGCGCTGCACTCAGATACTATGAGTGCCGTAGCGGGGTCCCAGTGGGTGCGCATCCCTGAGTGTAACCTGAATAGTTTGCGGTGGCACTGCACTTGTATCCATGGCTTACACGGAGCAGGCTTTTTTGTCTCCTGGTGCTGGGCTTCAGGGAGTTGTTTTTACCTAGTCCGGGAGTCGGATTGAACAGCAGTAATCCTGACAGCTCCTATTGCAGTGCATCCTTCCAGATCTATTGTTCTTTGCTCGCGCCTCAAGTGGTTTCTCTATGTGTGCTGGATGGACGTGCGCAGGTGACGTCAGCAGCGGTCCAGGCGCTGCGGGGAGCCGGCGGGTGGGTTTATCAGGCCAGGAACTTGGCTTGCTTCAGCCTCTCTGAGCTGTGTCTATGCTGTGAACAGCCCTTGCCTGATGATTGTCCCTATGAAGATTGTGAAATTGTGCTTCCAAGATTAAAATATCTGCCGTATCTAAAGTAAAGAGATGCATCAGCTGTTTACAAAAATTACATGAAAATTGGCCATCAAAATTATGTGATACTTGTTCCCCCTGAGAAATCAGATCTGGCCTCTGAGGCGAAATCCTTGTTAAGCTGGTTCCGTGAGCAGTTTTCTGATGGTGAATCGCTATCTGTAAAGAGAAAACGGCACAGAAGGGATTCTTCCTCCTCTTCTTCATCCTCTACTTCACTCAGACATAAGCGATCTGGTCACAGGGGAAAAAGAAAAGATGCTATAAAAAGTATGCTATATCTTCCTCTGACTCTGCATCATCTGTAGCAGGTCCTTCTAGAAAGAGGAAAATATATCACAAGGAAAGAGAAGTTACTTCTTCCTCTTCGGTGTCAGACTCATCGGCCTCTTCTTTAGAGTCTGAACGAATTGCTGAAGATTTCTACCTTTTTATGAAGGAAAAAGCTGGGGGTTTAATTAAAGGGGCTATCTGGTGCTTAGACATCTTATCCCCTATCCAAAGGATAGGGGATAAGATGCCTGATCGCGGGAGTGATAGCTGTCATGCCCCCTCCCATAGGCTTGCATTGAGGGCGGAGCGTGACGTCACACGGGGGTGGAGGTGTGACGTCACATGCCGCCGGCCCTGGGGTCGCCGGTAATCAGACCCGGAGCGAACACGCTCCGGGGACTGATTACAAACAGCGTGCCGCGTGCAAGATCACGGGGGTCCCCAGCGATAGGGGATAAGATGTATAAGCACCGGAGAACCCCTTTAAGAAAGTGGAACATTTTATTGAAACAGGACGGCATGAAAAATCCAGCCACGATAAGAAGGCATTATTCTATTTTCCTAAAAAGAAAGCCACAGTGCTTCCAGGTGATCACATGTTGGAAAGCATTATGAATAAGGAGTGGAGGAAACCAGATAAATGCCTGGACCTCAGTTCCAGATTCAAGATGATGTACAGGCTGGATCCTGCAGTATCTGAAGACTGGGATCAACCTGGTGTGGTTGATCCCGCTATTGCTATTGTCTCTAAAAAAGCTTTCTTTCCCACAGATGAGTCTATACAGCTGAAAGATGCAATGGACAGAAAAGTGGACACTTTTTTGAAGAGGGCTCATATTAACCTAGCTTCCCTTAGTAAAGGGGCACTCTCTTCGGTGCCCATATCCAGAGCTTTGAGATTATGGTTGAGTCAGCAATCATAGTCTCAAGATATCCAGATATCCAGACGGGTGTGTCCAGGCAAGAGTTACCGTATTTTTCACCTTATAAGACGCACTTTTTCTTCCCCAAAACTGGGGGGGAAAAGTTGGTGCGTCTTATACGGCAAATACACATTGAAACCCTGTCATATCACGGCGGTCCCGGTGGCCATCAACGGCCAGGACCCGCGGCCAATACAGGACATCACCGATCGCGGTGATGCACTGTATTAACCCTTCAGACACGGCGATCAAAGCTGACCGCCGCTTCTGAAGCAAAAGTGAAACTAACCCGGCTGCTCAGTCCGGCTGTTCTGGACCGCCGCTGTGAAATTGCGGCGTCCCAAACAGCTTAAAAGGACACCGGGAAGGACCTTACCTGCCTCCTCGGTGTCTGATCGGCGAATGACTGCTTCATGCCGGGATCCCCTGCATGGCCGGCGCTCTCCTTCATCGTCATCACGTCGTCGCGCACGCCGCCCCGTCATCCAATAGGAGCGGCGTGCGTAGCGATGTGATGGCGGCGATGGAGAGCGAGGATCCCGGGCAGCAGAGACGTTCCGGAGCGACGGGAAAACCGCGGGGACATGGCGACAGCGATGGAGGGTGACATCCAGGGCAGCAGTGACGGGTCCGGAGTGGCGGGGACACGTGAGTATTACCTCCTATACCGGTGGTCTTCAACCTGCGGACCTCCAGATGTTGCAAAGCTGCAACTCCCGGTATGCCCGGACAGCCAACGGCTGTTGGGGCATTCTGGGAGTTGTAGTTTTGCAACACCTGGAGGTCCGCAGGTTGAAGATCACTGTCCTATACTTTACATTGTATTTGGTTCAGAATCTTTTTTTTCTAGATTTTCCTCCTTTAAAATTGGGTGCATCTTATATGCCGGAACGTCTTATACTGCGGCAGAATACCTTTGTGATTTTTCACTTGATGTCCTGAAAATTGCAGCCAAAAGTATGGCAATCGCTAACTCCACGCACAGAGCCATCTGGCTGACACCATGGACTGGTGACACATCCTCTAAGTCGCACTTTTGCTCACTTACCTTCGAAGGCTTATTGGGAGGCATATATCACCACTGAAGAAGGGGACTCCTCCAAACGAATTTGGCATTCACTCGACCCTATGCCACCTTGCTATAAGACTGTACAACCCTGCAAGCAGACTATTTTCCTACCCGGACATTCTTGACAGCTGCAACCCCTCTGTTCCTGAACCACTGCACAAGCACGCACAGTCCTCTGCTCTACTCCACGAGGATGCCGCTTCCCGACACTCACCCCACCACCCATTCATCTTCGGCCAGCTGCTACTCTGTGCCAACTCCGCAGGATTACCATCTGAAGGCTTTGAGTATGCGAACATCTACATCTATGCAGAATCACAGCCAGGCCGGCCGCTGGTCCGTGCCAGTCTGCGGGACATTGCGCGACCTTCACACACGGAGCTCTTACGGGTGGCGAATGGTGCAGTGCACCGGTCATTATTGCACATCTCACAGTGGAACTTTATGCATCATTGAGGAATTTGTGTCATACTTACAGCGGACATTAAAGGGTATTCAGCATTTGTGGCAAATATCTTCACATCAACTCCTGTACATTTAAGACATTTATATAATATCTGCTGATACTGTATTTCGTACTGCATTGCACTTTATTTAGTTGCAAGTGGCTATTACCAAGTGGTCTATATTATTTTATCAATTTCAAAATACAGTGTGATAAGGTAAACTCCCCAGTATAGGTCAGCTGTCTAACCCAGGAAGAAGTACAGTGCCGCCTATAAAAAATCAAAATAGACAAATCACCAGGTCCAGATGGCATTCACCCGTGAGTTCTAAACAAATTAAGTAATGTAATAGACAGACCTCTCATTTTAATATTCAGGGACTCTATAGTAACAGGGACTATTCCCCAGGACTGGTGCATGGCAAATGTGGTGCCAATATTTAAAAAGGGGACAAAAGGTGACCCTGGGAATTACAGACCTGTTAGTTTAACCTCCGTTGTATGTAAATTGTTTGAGGGTTTTCTAAGAGATGCTATTTTGGAGTATATTGATAAAAATAAATGTATGACTCCATATCAGCATGGCTTTATGAAGGATCGGTCCTGTCAAAATAACCTGATCAGCTTTTATGAGGAGGTGAGCTCCAGACTGGACCAGGGGCAATCGCTGGATGTCGTTTATCTGGATTTTTCGAAAGCATTTGATAAGGTGCCACATAAAAGATTGGTGCATAAAATGAGAAGCATGGGGCTGGGGGAGAATGTGTGCAAGTGGATAAGTAACTGGCTCGATGATAAGAAACAGGGTGGTTATTAATGATACTTATTCTGATTGGGTGACTGTTACTAGTGGGGTACCACAGGGGTCCATCTTGGGTCCTGTTCTATTTAATATATTCATTAATTACCTTGTAGAGAGGTTGAATAGTAAAGTAGCAATCTTTGCAGATGAAACTAAACTCTGTAAAGAGGTAAACACAATAGAGGACAGTGCACCGTTACAAATGGATCTGGATAGGTCAGAGATTTGGGCTGAGAAGTGACAGATGAGGTTCAACACTGATAAATGTAAGGTTATGCACATGGGGAGGATTCAAAGATGGGCAACCAGAGTAATATTGGGAATGGGAGGACTACTGTACCGAGAAAGATTATCAGAATTGGGGTTATTTAGTTTAGAAAAAAGAAGGCTTAGGGGAGACCTAATAACTATGTATAAATATATCAGGGGGCCATATAGAGATCTCTCCATGATCTATTTATAACCAAGACTGTATCTATAACAAGGGGCATCCTCTACGTTTAGAGGAAAGAAGGTTTCTACACCACCACAGACAAGGGTTCTTTACTGTCAGAAAAGTGAGATTGTGGAATTCTCTCCCGGAGGAGGTGGTCATGGTGAACTCTGTAAAAGAGTTCACAAGGGGTCTGAATGCATTTTTGGAGAATAATAACATTGATGATTATGTATACTAGATCTATAGGGACAGAACGTTGATCCAGGGATTTATTCTGATTGCCATAATAAGAGTTGGGAAGCAATTTTTACCTCTAGTATGAGGTTTTTTTTGTCTTCCCCTGGATTAACTCAGTAGGGACTCACTAGGGATATAGGTTGAACTAGATGGACTCTGGTCTTTTTTCAACCTTATGAACTATGTTACTATGTATCATTGATATTTTTAATTATATTTTATTCTTTGGGTATTTATTGTTTATTTATACCTTTGCATGTTTAAATAAAATCTTATCTTTATTCACACACTGCTCATATCCTTAGCATTTATATACCTAGAGGACTGTTTTACAAATTTTATTCACATATTCTATTTTTGGCACGACGGGTACGTGCAACACAGGTTACCTCTGTATATAATTTTCTTGTGCAGTGAGCCTCTCAATTTCTTTACTTCTTATTGGGAGGCAACTGGATAAAGTTCTGAAGCAAAATGAGAAAGGCAAAGAACTAGCATTACCGTAGTCCATTTGTAAGCCTTTCAGGAAGTTTCAGGGACAAGGCTCCAGATCTGGTTTTCCTATGAGACAATACCAGAACAGAGGAAGAAAATTCCATAATAGGTTTCAATTAATAAAAACGAAAAAAACACAGGAGGTGCGCCCCTAGTGAGGACCGTTTAACAATGATGAGAGTTAACATAAAGATGGGTTCTTACCCCTTGGTGTTGCGCTCAGAGCACAACACCTACAGTAACATCTGTGTATGGAAGATCAAGGGAAACCGCTGCCACGAGGAACAAGCCCGGTGTGACGCTCGTCAGTCCGGTAAGTAGCAATAGAGATAATCCGTAGATGGGTTCCTCACCCACCATAATAGGTTTCAAGATAAAAATAAAAAGAAGCAGTCTGGAAGAGCAGCCTTTAAATCAGAATTCTGACGCCAGATGCACAGGTTTGGTTGGAGCAAGGCTTCCAAGATTCTACAAAGAATGGGAGTCGGTGACTTCAGATCCTTGGTTTCTTCAGATTATCCGTCAAGGATATGCCTAGAGTTTCTTCATGTACCAAGAAAAAAAATTCTTCTGAACCATGATCAAGACCTCAGAGTTCTTTCTCTATTGACAGAGTTTGTGGACAAGGGGGCTCTGGAACTGGTTCCCCCGGAAGAAGAATTTCTAGGAGTATATTCACATTTGTTTCCTGTCCCCAAACCAGATCACAAGTAGCATTTGATAATAGACTTGCATTTCCTGAACAAACATCTGATAAAAACAAGATTCAAGATGTACACCATAAGATCCCTTAATAGTATCGTTCAGAAAGGAGAAGTGATGGTGTGCCTCGACTTGAAAGATGCATACCTACATGTGCCTTTCAGGAGGGAAGACAGGAAATATTTACGAGTGGTGGTTCATTTACATCAGAAGATCCTTTACTTCCAATTCCGAGCACTTCCCTTTGGCCTGTCACTAGCCCCAAGAATATTCATGAAATTAGTAGTAGTCCTGGTAGCTGCCCTTTGTCTGAAGAGGATAAGAAAGGTACCGTATCTCAACGATTGGCTAGTCATTGCCGACAACCCAGAAAACTTACAGCAAAGTCAAAACTCTGTCCTACTTCACTCAATCAGTTTTTAGAGCTCATTGTAGATCTCCAACAAATGAAGATCTTTATGCCGGAAGACAAAGTACTACAGATAAAGAGCGAGGTGCTGAGAATTTGCCATTCCCCACAGGTAAAAGTGAAGAAGGCTATGAGCGTGTTGGGTATGTTAACGGCCACCATAGAGGCAGTATCTTGGGCAAAGGCCCATTTCAGGGAAATTCTCAGACGCTGGAACAAGAAATGGACTGCATTAGATTCTCTCATATCCCCTTCCCTGAAGGTACGGAAAAACCTCCTGTCGTGGACCATTTGTTCAAACCTATTACAAGGAAATAATTTTCTCAGCAACCACCAGGTGACCATTGCTACAGATGCCTCCTATCCACTGCTACTTCAAGGGCAGAAAGAGTCTCATTAATGAATATTTACAATGTTGCTTCCTGGGCTTCATCCTCCACCTTTGCCAGGCACTACAGGCTACAGATTCAGACCTTGAACCCAGCCTTCAGCACCGGATAGTTGTCTGCAGTTGGTAAATAATAATCCCTCCATTTATGGTCTTTGTTAGATCCCTTCTGTTCTTCCAGAGGGACGATAAGGAAAGTGGGTATATTACTTACTATAATTCTACTTTCCTCGTGTCCCAAAGACAGCACAATACCCACCCAATAAAATTATTGTTGCATTATGTCAGTCTATGTTATTACACAGTGTTTATGGGATACTGGGACCTTTTTATGGAGACTCTAACCCATCCCAGCTGTTAATTAATTAATCAATTAATAATTATTCTACAGGATGGTCCTGATTCAAGATAACGAACTGCTATATCCCTTCTGTGCTGCCTTCAGGACTTGAGGAAAGTAGAATTTTGGTAAGTAAAATACCCACAATTTGTTTCACTCACACAGCAGACAGATGAATGAAGAACATGGAATATGAGGGAAATACCTTAATTGAATAATGAAGCCACAGCCAATTAAGGTCAAACCACTTGACCTACATTCCTATGAGGCTCTATTACCTATTTGACCTTAACTGGCTTTGGTCTCATTATTCAAATAACCTTAATTTGCTCCAATTAGAGCAGTTACTGTATATTTAAAAACTTTCTTTCCTCCATTCATATGGTCCCGGTGACTCCCTGCCGGTCCCCGCTGCAACCACTGTGATTGTAAGCAGTGACAACTGGAATTCAAGAATTACAACTTCCATCATGCCCTAAATAAATGGAAGTTTAAGATTTATCCCACATCCCACATCCATGGTTACATATTCCCTACTACAGCTTACAGCAACAAAAAAGTCCTTTCCATCCTACTGAAATTATAGCTCCCATCCATGTCTTCCTGCAAATGCAGAGACTTTGGAATTACAAGAGTTTTGCAGTAATTTGTTATTTAAAACCAGCTCATATTGTATAATTACAATTACATCGTCCTTCACAATTACATTAAATACATACATATCTTATTGTCCCGGCCATCTGCCTCCGCAAATTACAATTTAAAGTATCTTGAATTTCTGATAGAAGACCTCTGTAAATTTATGGATTTTTGGTAAATTAGGGAAACTCAGCCTTTTTTTTTGCCTAGTGTATTATACATATTACTCATCTCTGACCCCCGCAATTATTCATGGCGGCACATCTAAATGCTCGAAAAATAAAATAAATGAGGCTAAGAAAGTAAAGTGAAAATAAAAAAATTATGATTTGGAAAGTAAACAAGAAAAATAATTATTAATTGCACTCCTTATTCATTTTTAATATTGAGCACTGAATTTTCTGGTCCCTGCCCGCTCCAGAAAATTGAAAGACAAAAAATAAAAAGAAATGTTAATGTTAATTTTTAAACAGGGATCAATTTATGTGGGCGGGCAGGGATCTAAAAATGTAGCCGACAATAGTAAAAATGTAGAAAGGGGCCATTTAAATGTAAAAATAATATATTTTTTATTATTCATTAACATTTTTTTTATTAGTAATGTATTTTAATATTATGTTTAATAAAGTGTGTGTATGTGTGTTTCACTTTTTTTTCTCAAATGTTTTAATATTTTAGGTCGTAGTACTACTACTCCTAGCATGGAACAGAAATGGATCACCCGATGCGAATGTCCTTTCTATTGCAGAGATGGAGCGGCTTTCTCCTGCTTTCTTTGCACTATACTCCGGCCAGCCAGTGATGTGTCCAGCATACTCTGCTCCATGCTAGGAGCTGTAGTACCTGCATTAATAGACAGATCGCAACAGATGTCAGAAGTGACACCCGCTGCGATCTGTCTATTAATGCAGGTACTTCAACTCCCAGCATGGAGCAGAGTGTGCTCCATGTTGGAAACAGTAGTGCCTGCAGTTGAGGACAGATCACAGCGGGTGTCACACCTGACACCCGATGCGATCCTCCTATCTATTGCAGAGATGCGAGAAAGCCGCCCGCATCTATACATTATACAAGACGATTGCAGCGGTTGTCAGGAGTGACACCCAGGGAAATCTGTCTATTAGCAAATGTACTACTACTCCCATCATGGAACAGTCTGTTCCATGCTGGGAGTAGTAGTACTACCTAAAAAATAAAAAAAAATAGAGAAACATTTTTTAATAAACACATTATTTCAATACAGTGCCAGTAAAAATTTGCCGCAAATTTATTCGGATCAAATCAAAAAAAAAAATTTTTTATCCGAATCAAATTTTTCAAAAATTCACTCATCTCTAGTCAAGAACCGATGATCACTTTTAAAGATGTATTGTCTTTCTGCAATTTTTTTGAAGAGCTAAGCATTGATTCCTGTGTAGAAATGTGAACATCATATACTTTCTTAATGCAGTTCCATATGCCTGTATATGTAAAGAGCGAGAACTAGTACCACACAGTAAGTAAAATACACATCTCTCTATGATTAAAGAGTGAATGGATTTATGTGAAGTACTATTTTCTCTCTTGCTTTATATACACAGGCTTATAGAAGTGCATAAAGAAAGTATACAGTATGAAGCACAAATAATACATAAGAAGGAGAAATTGGTAGGGAAAATGAAGAACAGAAAATCAGGAGTGAGAAAAGAGGTTCAGAAAGGTGAACATGACACTGGAGAGCAGCTTTTTGCATAAATATTGCTAAAATAGCGTTGTGTATTACTTTTTTATTTATTTATCTTTATATATTTATTTTCATGGGATAACCGCTAAAAGCTTATAAACAGATGTTCCAAATATTTTCAAGTCTTCATATGAAAATCTATTTATTTAAATTCAAGAAATGAATGTCACATTGCCACATGACTTAGAAATGTGGGTGATGTGTTTCTCTTGTGGTAAGATAGCAAAGATGAACGTGATTGCTTTATAATATATGAAGATGTGATTATTTTAAAAAACATATATGAACAACATATTCTGCTTTTCTGCTTCTTAAATATATAAAGGCACAACGAAAATGGTTGAAACATTTGTACAGTGCGGATATGACAAATGACAGTGGAAGAGGTACTTGGATTCTGAAACTTAAAGGAGTACCTGGGAGATATTAAGGGACTGCCCAGAGCAGGAGAGATTTGCTATAAAGATTTAGGACAATTCCTGACACAGACAGAGGTGGCAGCAGAGAATACAGTGTCTCACTAGAGAGACTTCATGAATTCCTCACAGAAATATAGCATCTGACAAGTACTGAAAAACTTCAGTTTTTTTTTTTTTTTTTAATAAAGAAACCATTTACAAATCAATATACTAAAACTTTTGGCACTAGTTTATTGGCAAGAATTTTTTTTTTCTTCAGACTACCCCTTTAACCCATTTGTATATTAACATCATGGGCAAGAATACTTTAATGTGACACGTTAGGCTGAAGTTGATGGATGCTATCAGCAGCTGACTCTTTGTAGTCAATGACAGACATCAGTGATCACTCTGATTTTCACAATTAATCCTTTAGATCCTGTGATCAATGCAGGTGCTGGGGGTTTGGGGCTCTCATTGGACTCAGCAGCCTAATCATGGGGGTCCAATGAGTAAAAGTGGCAGTCGAAGGTCTGCTCTTCACCTCCATTCCCCTTTGTAATCCTTTTCTTGTATAGGCACTGCATGTCATAGTCCCCCTAAAAATAATAGTGAACAAAAATTATGAAAAATGTATTAATAAATGAAAATAAACTTAATAAAAGTCAACAATTTTCCATGTTAACAAAAAAAAAAAAAAAAAGTCAGGCCGGTCATTATGGTCAAAACAGGCTGAGTCAAAGTGTTAAAATTACATTTGGGAAAATTATCTGTTTTGGAGTAGTGAATACTTTGCAGGACTTACATTTTTAGCAGACAGGAGTTAGCCCAAAAGTTATGAAATTAGTGCCAAGGGGTAAATATTTACAGGAGATTATACACATAATTTGAGAAACCTACTTTCATAATGAGGGACCCCTGTCATTTTGTCCCAGGAGACACCCTCTATTATGTATTCCTCTGAATGTGAGTCCACTGGTCAATATCTGCTATCAGCAAAGCAGAAATATGACAACTAGAATAAAGTTGTGTAACACTTGACCTTGCCAGCCCTCCGGAAAATAAAGGTTAACAATATTTATAGCTTTGATGGGATAGATGACGTTTGGCTATTAATTATTCTGTCAAACTGTGGGCTCTCCAGCTCAGAAAGGCTGAACATATGTCATTTATGTTTGCTTTAACCTTTTCCATGTACAAAATGACAATACGAAACACAACACAATTCCAGAGTGTATTACTTCCAGTCAGGTCATGCAAGGTGAAAAGAAGTAAGTTTATGAGGTTTAATAAATATCAAAGGTGAGCCAAGCATTTTTATAAGGTCCCCACTGGGCCGATGTATGATTAAAGTGTCTGGAAGGAAACCTTGTTGTAGATCTTCATATTAACCTTAGCCCAAGATCTTCCTCCTCTACTGAATGTCGACCCAACACATTGAATATATAAACCCAGCACAGTTTACAACAGTCCAAGCCCTTCAATGAATGTCGTCCTCGTCTGTTTCTGACTAGATATAAATGCACATGCTTGAGCCTAAGCATCTAAGGACATTGTTTAAAGATATTAATTAGAAAAAAAATAAGTTTCTATAGTTGTAGATGCCTTGTCAATAGTCATCTTGCTTACAACCTCACCTAGTGACACAGTAAGTTGCTATCTTTCTCGGTGATTCAGAGCATTATTATGACATGTAGCCATGGGATTCTGTAGCAAAACTTTGAATCAAATATCAGTCATAAAATAAAATTAAAATACTATTTGTATTTTTCTCCATTCTTTTTTGTCCCATTGATCATTCATTTTTTCATAATCCATAGTCATCATTTACTGCACCTAATCACCCATAGCAGCTGCTTGATCTGCAACCCTATTGAAACACAAGTAGTCAGCCACCAACATTGTATTGTCACTCCAGTACTTCCTTGCTGTACCCCTCCTGCACTCTCTCTCCTTTTCCACTGTTGTGCCCGGTCTGGCCTTTCCCAGCAACTTTAAGGGCCAGCGCACGCACTCCTAACCTCCCCTCCACCTATCCCTGCCCAGCGATACCTATTTAAGGCTGCTCCACCCACTCACCTGTGCCTAAAACAATAATGTGATTTATGCCCCCAGCAAAGGTATTCTGTGGAGCTCATCTGAAATCTTGGTGGGAATTTATCATTTGTGTAAATCGAGTTCTTTCAACCCCCACTTAGGTGTACGTCAGGTGTACATTTTCCATCCACTTCCATACAACTATACTATGTGTGTTCAATGTGTCCTTCAAGTCCCACTAATTCTTAAACCTAGCTATGTGTTCTTCATTGCCACGCAAGTTGAATGATCCAACACACAATCAAAAACCATACTGGGACCACTCTTGGGAAGTGACCTAGTATCCTCTAGCACAGTGGTCTCAAAATGTGAACCTTCAAATTTTTCAAAACGGCTGTTTGGGCATGTTGGGAGTTGTAGTTTTGCAACGTTTGGAAAGTTGCAGTTTGGAGGTCACTGACCTACAAGTTAAGTGCAGCTTCATCATCTTGCAATACTTACATTCCACTCCTAAAAGCAAACTAGTTGGGTATCATGGCAGGTCCACACCCATTTCTGTTACGCATTGTAGTTACACCCATAATCAGGCATTATGGGGAAACATTCTAAATGTTAATGCCCTTGTAAAGGGGTTCGGGCATATGGACATTACAGATAAAGGTCCTCTATGGAAAAATTAGTTATTCATTTAATACAACAGAGTGTCTGCCATGTAATACTACATTTCGAGCTGGCTAGAACTGTTTTTGCTAAGTGCAGGACTAAAATGTATCTGCTTATAGTTGCAATGGCTCCAATATGAAATGCTAGTCTGTGTTTTTAACTAATTTATATATTCATATGATGCTCAAGTATGATGGTCTTTCCATTACGTAGAGTATATTACCTATGATGCAATGCAACATGTTGTTGCTTTCTCCTCTCAATAGCCCAGGTTTAATGTATTATTTTATTCTTATTGTTTTATTCAAACCAATATATCACTAAATCATATTTAACAAAATGTGAAACTAAAACAGTGTACCTTCGAGATCCTGTAAATCCACTTTGGCAAATAGGTGGCCTCTGAAAAGCTTTAAGAATATGCAATCTAATTGAATCATTATGACATGGTGCCTCAAGCACATTTTAACAAATAGATTAGGCTGTATTGTAGTTTTCAGGAGAGCTTCATACTATTTTGCTGGCTTTGAATTACAATTATATACAGAGCGAGACTCTCCTTTATTTAGAGACAAAATCCCCCTCTGCTTTGATGCTAGGCAGACTTCAAAGCCAGGAAGAAAGTGCTGGATTGTTATTCAGGAGCGCCCTCTGCAGGAATGGTTTGGCTATAGTTTCATAGAAATATTGCAGTTTATTGTTGATTCTTCTTGAAGCCAATAAATGAAAAACAATTTCAGAAGAATAAGACCGTATGTTTAAAAGCCTTGAAATAAATCGCACTGTACTAATTGTTTTCATAATAACTTTAAAAAATAATTTTATTATAAATCAAAATAATGTATTACTGGAGTAATGTATTACTCCGATCCCCATGAATAGGCACGTAATAACAATCAAGATCAGGTCACATAGCCTTAAAGTCAAGGATAAGCAATCATAAAGCGCTGCAGAATATGTTGGTGCTATATAAATAAAAAAAAGTTAAAAAGGATTAACAACATCTTTTTAACCTGTTTTTATAATGTCACAATTCTATATATATATATATATATATATATATATATATATATATATATATATATATACACACACATATAAAATATTTGATAAACTTTTCATTTCCCTTTTTGAATAAGACGGCTATGAGGTCTAATGCTGGTTAGAGTTCACAGCTACAAGCACTGACTTCTTGGTACCTTCAGTGGTCAGTTCCACCAGAATCAGTGTGTTTGGAAGGTCACATTATGGACTCATAATACTTCTATTTGAAATCTGGATTACCCAACTAAACAGTACTTCAAGTCAATATTTACAATCACTGTCTAAGGTCTGTTAGAAATAACAGTTAATAACCACAATCAATGACCTGTGCTCTTTATGTCCATCCCTGCATATGATCCTCTCTGACAAAGGTCTGATGGTATTTCTAGTAGATATCTAGTCACTCACTAAGATCTGATGGTACTTCCAGTAGATATATACTGTCACGATTCGGCTGGCAGGAGGTGGATCCTCTGTGCTAGAGAGGGATTGGCGTGGACCGTGCTAGTGGACCGGTTCTAAGTTGCTACTGGTATTCACCAGAGCCCGCCGCAAAGCGGGATGGTCTTGCAGCGGCGGTAGCAACCAGGTCGTATCCACTAGCAACGGCTCAACCTCTCTGACTGCTGAAGATAGGCGCGGTACAAGGGAGTAGACAAGAGCAAGGTCGGACGTAGCAGAAGGTCGGGGCAGGCAGCAAGGATCGTAGTCAGGGGCAACGGCAGGAGGTCTGGAACACAGGCTAGGAACACACAAGGAAACGCTTTCACTGGCACAATGGCAACAAGATCAAGCGAGGGAGTGCAGGGGAAGTGAGGTATAAATAGGGAGTGCACAGGTGAACACACTGATTAAGCCAACTGCGCCAATCAGTGGCGCAGTGGCCCTTTAAATCGCAGAGACCCGGCGCGCGCGCGCCCTAAGGAGCGGGGCCGCGCGCGCCGGGACAGGACCGACGGAGAGCGAGTCAGGTACGGGAGCCGGGGTGCGCATCGCGAGTGGGCGCCACTCGCATCGCGAATCGCATCCCGGCTGGGAGAGGTATCGCAGCGCACCTGGTCAGCAGATCTGACCGGGGCGCTGCAATTGCGAGGATGTTGCGAGCGCTCCGGGGAGGAGCGGGGACCCGGAGCGCTCGGCGTAACAGTACCCCCCCCTTGGGTCTCCCCCTCTTCTTGGAGCCTGAGAACCTGAGGACCAGACTTTTGTCTAGGATGTTGTCCTCAGGTTCCCAGGATCTCTCTTCTGGACCACAGCCCTCCCAATCTACCAAGAAAAATCTTTTTCCTTTGACCGTCTTGGAGGCCAATATCTCCTTCACGGAGAAGATGTCAGAAGAACCGGAAACAGGAGTGGGAGAAACAAGTTTGGGAGAGAAACGGTTGATGATGAGTGGTTTAAGGAGAGAGACATGGAAGGCATTGGGAATACGAAGAGAAGGAGGAAGAAGAAGTTTGTAAGAGACAGGATTAATCTGGCACAAGACTTTGAAAGGACCAAGATAGCGTGGTCCCAGTTTGTAACTGGGGACACGAAAGCGGACATATTTAGCGGAGAGCCATACCATGTCTCCGGGAGCAAAAATGGGGGGAGTTCTTCTTTTCTTATCGGCAAACCTTTTCATGCGAGATGAAGCCTGTAAAAGAGAATTTTGGGTCTCTTTCCATATGGTGGAAAGATCACGAGTCACTTCATCCACAGCGGGCAAACCAGAGGGCAAGGGAGTAGGGAGGGGGGGAAGAGGGTGACGGCCGTACACCACGAAAAATGGGGATTTACCAGAAGATTCAGAGACTCTGAAGTTGTATGAGAATTCGGCCCATGGTAGAAGATCTGCCCAGTCATCCTGGCGGGAGGAAACAAAATGCCGTAAATAGTCACCCAGGACCTAGTTAACTCTTTCTACTTGCCCATTGGATTGAGGATGATAAGCAGAAGAGAAGTTTAATTTAATCTTGAGTTGTTTGCAGAGAGCCCTCCAGAATTTAGACACGAATTGGACGCCTCTATCCGAGACGATCTGCGTGGGCAAACCGTGAAGACGAAAAATGTGTACAAAAAATTGTTTTGCCAACTGAGGCGCTGAAGGAAGACCAGGAAGAGGAATAAAATGTGCCATCTTGGAAAATCGATCAACGACCACCCAAACAACAGTGTTGCCACGGGATGGGGGTAGGTCTGTAATAAAGTCCATACCAATCAGAGACCAAGGCTGTTCGGGGACAGGCAGAGGATGAAGGAGACCAGCAGGCTTCTGGCGAGGAGTCTTATCCCGGGCACAGACAGTACAGGCCCGCACAAAATCAACAACATCCGTCTCCAGAGTCGGCCACCAATAGAAACGAGAGATGAGTTGCAAGGACTTTTTGATGCCCGCATGGCCTGCGAGGTGGGAGGAGTGACCCCATTTGAGAATCCCGAGACGTTGGCGTGGAGAAACGAAGGTCTTCCCTGGAGGAGTCTGCCTGATGGAGGCTGGAGAAGTGGAGATCAGACAGTCAGGAGGAATGATGTGTTGCGGAGAGACCTCTACTTCCGAGGCATCCGAGGAACGAGAGAGAGCATCGGCCCTAATGTTCTTGTCGGCAGGGCGAAAATGAATTTCAAAGTTAAAACGGGCAAAGAACAACGACCACCTGGCCTGGCGAGGGTTCAGCCGTTGGGCAGACTGGAGATAGGAGAGATTCTTGTGATCGGTGTAAATGATAACTGGAAATTTTGATTCCTCCAGCAGATGCCTCCATTCCTCAAGTGCCAATTTAATGGCCAGTAGTTCTCGATCCCCGATGGAGTAGTTTCTCTCCGCCGGAGAGAAGGTCCTAGAAAAAAAACCACAAGTAACAGCATGCCCGGAAGAATTTTTTTGTAGAAGGACCGCTCCAGATCCCACTGAGGAGGCATCTACCTCCAATAGGAAGGGTTTAGATGGGTCAGGTCTGGAGAGCACGGGAGCAGAAGAAAAGGCAGACTTGAGCCGTTTAAATGCGTCTTCCGCTTGGGGAGACCAGGACTTGGGATTGGCATTCTTCTTGGTTAAAGCCACGATAGGAGCCACAATAGTGGAAAAGTGTGGAATAAATTGTCTGTAATAATTGGCGAACCCCAAAAAACATTGGATAGCACGGAGTCCGGAGGGGCGTGGCCAATCTAAGACGGCAGAGAGTTTATCCGGGTCCATTTGTAAACCCTGACCAGAGACCAAGTATCCTAGGAAAGGAAGAGATTGACATTCAAACAGACATTTCTCCATTTTGGCATAAAGTTGATTGTCTCGAAGTCTCTGAAGAACCATGCGGACATGCTGGCGGTGTTCTTCTAAGTTGGCAGAAAAAATCTGAATATCGTCCAGATACACAACAACACAGGAATACAAGAGATCACGAAAAATTTCATTAACAAAGTCTTGGAAGACGGCAGGGGCGTTGCACAGGCCAAAGGGCATGACCAGATACTCAAAGTGTCCATCTCTGGTGTTAAATGCAGTTTTCCATTCGTCCCCCTCCCTGATGCGGATGAGATTATAAGCACCTCTTAAGTCCAGTTTGGTAAAGATGTGGGCACCTTGAAGGCGATCAAAGAGTTCTGAGATAAGAGGTAGGGGGTAGCGTTTTTTTACCGTGATTTTATTAAGTCCGCGGTAATCAATGCAAGGACGTAGGGAGCCATCTTTTTTGGACACAAAAAAAAATCCAGCTCCGGCAGGAGAGGAGGATTTGCGGATAAACCCCTTTTTTAAATTTTCCTGGATGTATTCAGACATAGCAAGAGTCTCTGGGGCGGACAGAGGATAAATTCTGCCCCGGGGTGGGGTAGTGCCCTGGAGGAGGTCAATAGGACAGTCATAAGGCCTGTGAGGAGGTAAAGTCTCAGCTTGCTTTTTGCAAAACACATCAGCATAGTCCATATAAGCCTTAGGGAGACCGGTTACAGGGGGAACCACAGGGTCACGGCAGGGAGTGCTGGGAACCGGTTTAAGACAGTCCTTGAAACAAGAAGTACCCCAGCTCTTGATCTCTCCTGTGGACCAATCAAGGGTTGGGGAATGGCGTTGAAGCCACGGTAATCCAAGGAGAATTTCGGAAGTGCAATTGGAGAGGACCAAAAACTCAATTTTTTCGTGATGAGGTCCGATGCACATTAGGAGGGGTTCCGTGCGGTAACGCACGGTACAGTCCAATCTTTCATTGTTAACACAATTGATGTAGAGGGGTCTGGCTAGACTGGTCACCGGGATGTTGAACCTGTTGATGAGAGAGGCCAAAATAAAATTTCCTGCAGATCCGGAATCCAAGAAGGCCATAGTAGAGAAGGAGAAGGTAGAGGCAGATATCCGCACAGGCACAGTAAGGCGTGGAGAAGCAGAGTTGACATCAAGAACTATCTCACCTTTGTGCGGAGACAGCGTACGTCTTTCCAGGCGGGGAGGACGGATAGGACAATCCTTCAGGAAGTGTTCGGTACCGGCACAGTACAGGCAAAGATTCTCCATGCGGCGTCGTGTCCTCTCTTGAGGTGTCAAGCGAGACCGGTCAACTTGCATAGCCTCCACGGCGGGAGGCACAGGAACGGATTGCAGAGGACCAGAGGAGAGAGGAGCCGGGGAGAAAAAACGCCTCGTGCGAACAAAGTCCATATCCTGGCGGAGCTCCTGACGCCTTTCGGAAAAACGCATGTCAATGCGGGTGGCTAGATGAATAAGTTCATGCAGGTTAGCAGGAATTTCTCGTGCGGCCAGAACATCTTTAATGTTGCTGGATAGGCCTTTTTTAAAGGTCGCGCAGAGGGCCTCATTATTCCAGGATAATTCGGAAGCAAGAGTACGGAATTGGATGGCGTACTCGCCAACGGAAGAATTACCCTGGACCAGGTTCGCAGGGCAGTCTCAGCAGAAGAGGCTCGGGCAGGTTCCTCAAAGACACTTCGAATTTCCGAGAAGAAGGAGTGTACAGAGGCAGTGACGGGGTCATTGCACACCCAGGCGGTGTGGCCCATGACAGAGCTTTCCCAGACAGAAGGCTGACTACGAAAGCCACCTTAGACCTTTCAGTAGGAAACTGGTCCGACATCATCTCCAAGTGCAGGGAACATTGTGAAAGAAAGCCACGGCAAAACTTAGAGTCCCCATCAAATTTATCCGGCAAGGATAGTCATAGGCCGGAAGCGGCCACTCGCTGCGGAGGAGGTGCAGGAGCTGGCGGAGGAGATGATTGCTGAAGCTGTGGTAGTAGCTGCTGTAGCATCACGGTCAGTTGAGACAGCTGGTGGCCTTGTTGCGCTATCTGTTGCGACTGCTGGGCGACCACCGTGGTGAGGTCGGCGACAACTGGCAGTGGAACTTCAGCGGGATCCAGCGCCGGATCTACTGTCACGATTCGGCTGGCAGGAGGTGGATCCTCTGTGCCAGAGAGGGATTGGCGTGGACCGTGCTAGTGGACCGGTTCTAAGTTGCTACTGGTATTCACCAGAGCCCGCCGCAAAGCGGGATGGTCTTGCAGCGGCGGTAGCAACCAGGTCGTATCCACTAGCAACGGCTCAACCTCTCTGACTGCTGAAGATAGGCGCGGTACAAGGGAGTAGACAAGAGCAAGGTCGGACGTAGCAGAAGGTCGGGGCAGGCAGCAAGGATCGTAGTCAGGGGCAACGGCAGGAGGTCTGGAACACAGGCTAGGAACACACAAGGAAACGCTTTCACTGGCACAATGGCAACAAGATCAAGCGAGGGAGTGCAGGGGAAGTGAGGTATAAATAGGGAGTGCACAGGTGAACACACTGATTAAGCCAACTGCGCCAATCAGTGGCGCAGTGGCCCTTTAAATCGCAGAGACCCGGCGCGCGCGCGCCCTAAGGAGCGGGGCCGCGCGCGCCGGGACAGGACCGACGGAGAGCGAGTCAGGTACGGGAGCCGGGGTGCGCATCGCGAGCGGGCGCCACTCGCATCGCGAATCGCATCCCGGCTGGGAGAGGTATCGCAGCGCACCTGGTCAGCAGATCTGACCGGGGCGCTGCAATTGCGAGGATGTTGCGAGCGCTCCGGGGAGGAGCGGGGACCCGGAGCGCTCGGCGTAACATATACAGTCACTCACTAAGATATGATGGTACTTCCAGTAGATATCCACAGTCACTCACTAAGATCTGATGTACTTCCAGTAGATATCTACAGTCACTCACTAAGATCTGCTAGTATTTCCAGTAGATACTTACAGTCACTCACTAATATATGATGGTATTTCCAGTAGATATCTACAGTCACTCACTAAGATCTGATAGTAAGTGACTGTATATATATCTACTGAGAGTACCATGAGATCTTAGTGAGTGACTTTAGATATCTACTGGAAGTACCATGAGATCTTAGTGAGTGACTGTAGATATCTGCTGGAAATACCATCAGATCTTAGTGAGTGACTGTGGATATCTACTGAGAAGTACCACCAGATCTTAGTGAGTGGCTGTGGATATCTACTGAGAGTACCAATATCTGATGGCATTCCCAGTAGATATCTACAGTCACTCACTAATATATGATGGTACTTCCAGTAGATAACCACAGTCACTCACTAAGATCTGATGGTACTTCCAGTAGATATCTACAGTCAATCACTAATATATGATGGTATTTCCAGTAGTTATCTACAGTCACTCACTAAGATCTGATATCTACTGAGAGTACCATGAGATTTTAGTGAGTGACTGTAGATATCTACTGGATGTACCATGAGATCTTAGTGAGTGACTGTAGATAGCTACTGGAAATACCACCAGATCATAGTGAGTGACTGTAGATATCTATTAGAAGTACCACCAGCTATCACGCCCCCTCCCGTAGGCTTGCATTGAGGGGCGGAGCGTGACATCACACGGGGATGGAGGCGTGACGTCACACACCGCCGGCCGTGTGGTCGCCAGTAATCAGACCCGGAGCGAACACGCTCCGGGGACTGATTATAAACGGGGTGCCGCGTGCAAGATCACAGGGGTCCCAGCGGCGGGACTCCCATGATCAGGCATCTTATCCCCTATCCTTTGGATAGGGGATAAGATGTCTAAGCACCGGAGTACCCCTTTAATGAGTGACTGTGGATATCTACTGAGAGTACCAAGATCTGATGGTATTTCCAGTAGATTTTAACATTCACTCACTAAGCTCTTATGGTACTTCTTACAAATATCTACTGTCACTCACTAAGATCTGCAGGTACTTCTAACAGATATTTAGAATCTCTGTGCAGATACTGGTGACTTTTGCAATAGTTTGCGTACTGTTCTGACTGGCAGAAACAGACTCTGGGTTACCAACTCTCCATGTGTTTCAGTCTGTAACCCCTTTTTGCATAGGATGAGCATGTGCTCCCTCTCTGACCACACCCAGATCCTTCCTCCTCAAGCACCTTCCATCTCCATGTATATCTACATTTCTAGGTATATTTGATTTTGTTACAGTTTACAACCCTGTTTCCTTTAACACATCCTAGCCTTTTGCTTTGTCCTATGTAGAATGTGCCCAACCTCAGCTTGATTCTGACTATGTACCTGTGCTTCCCACCCTAACCCGTTTGCCCCTCCACTGACCAAGCACTTCCAGCCTAAGATCTCTGCCTAATCCCTCAATGCTTAACATTAGCTTCTCTTGATTCTCAAGACCTGACAACTTTTATACATGGACTGCTTCTAGAACTTGCATCTTGCTAGTTCCTTGCAGTTAAGTAGAGATCCCCATATGGTTAAAGAGTGAAAATCAGGGGCCTACTTAGACAACACCCTCATCCTACTTAGACAACACCCTTTTGCATTAATTCAAAACACAATCAGATTAATTCCAAATTTTTCCGAAAATGTGGATTTAGTTAAACAGCATGATCCTATATAAATGTACACCTATTGTTTTACATTGCTTTTCTTTTGCAGGAGTAACCATGTAGCTGACATAGCTGTCCTGTTACATGGTTAGAGACTAGGTGACATTCTAAATCCATATACAATTTAAAACACCACCTGTGAGAAAGGGGGAGGGGTGCACAGCTAAAGAGGGTGCCATTCCCCCTGAGTTGTACATAAAAGCAAAAACTCAGGGGGAATGGCACTCAGGGGGAATGGCACCCTCTTTAGCTGTGCACCCCTCCCCCTTTCTCACAGGTGGTGTTTTAAATTGTATATGGATCCAGCATGTCACCCAGTCAGAGGCTATATGCCCAGCAGAGGTGAGTTGGTATCTGAGTGTTAGGCTCAGAATTTGTGCTACAGTCCCATCCTAAATGAAGCCACCTCCCCATAGTGGATGAGGGACATGTTTTGATCAAAAAGTGCGCTAAGAGCCTCAATATTTTGAACAATGTGTGCTGCTGCAATCCTCTTTTTTGAATACTCTGTATCTGCCACAGCAGTGTGCACCCATGTATTAGGTTGTTGTGCTGGCTATTTTTCTTTTTGCTTGTATGTACAACTCAGGGGGAATGGCACCCTCTTTAGCTGTGCACCCCTCCCCCTTTCTCACAGATGGTGTTTTAAATTGTATATGGATCCAGCATGTCACCCAGTCAGAGGCTATATGCCCAGCAGAGGTGAGTTGGTATCTGAGTGTTAGGCTCAGAATTTGTGCTGCGGTCCCATCCTAAATGAAGCCACCTCCCCATAGTGGATGATGGACATGTTTTGATCAAAAAGTGCGCTAAGAGCCTAAATTTTTTGACCAATGTGTGCTGCTTCAATCCTCTTTTTCGTATACTCTGTATCTGCCACAGCAGTGTGCACCCGTGTATTAGTTTGTTGTGCTGGCTATTTTTCTTTTTGCTTATATGCTCACATGTAAGGTTGTCTTTGGGAAACAGAGAAATTAGTTCTGCCAGCATTGCTGCAGAGGTTGGAGGGTCGGGGTGGGGTGTTGTTAGGATTCGGCAGGCTGGAGGTGGATCCTCTGTGTCAGAGAGGAATTGGCGTGGACCGTATCGGTGGACCGGTTTTAAGTTGCTACTGGTATTCACCAGAGCCCGCCGCAAAGCGGGATGGTCTTGCTGTGGCGGTAGCAACCAGGTCGTGTCCACCGGTAACGGCTCAACCTCACTGACTGCTGAGAGCGGCGTGGGACAGGAGGACTAGACAGAGGCGAGGTCAGACGTAGCAGAAGGTCAAGGCAGGTGGCAAGGTTCGTAGTCAAGGGCAACGGCAGAAGGTCTGGTAACACTGGTAAGGCAAACTCAGAAACGCTTCCACTGGGCACAAGGCAACAAGATCCGGCAACGCTGGGAAGGGGAAGGGAGGTATTATAGGCATTGAGCAGATAGGAGCTAATTACACTGATTGGGCCAGGCACCAATTAGTGGTGCACGGGCCCTTTAAATCTTAGAGAGCTGGTGCGCACGCGCCCTAGAGAGCGGAGCCGCGCGCGCCAGGACATGACAGCCGGGAAACGGGACAGGTGAGTAGATTGGGATGCGACCCGCGAGCGGGCTCGTCCCGCTATGCGGATCGCATCCTCGCCGGCAGTGTCAGTGCAGCGCTCCCGGTCAGAGGGTCTGACCGGGGCGCTGCAGAGGGGAGAACGCCGCGGGAGGAGCAGGGACCCGGAGCGCTCGGTGTAACAGTACCCCCCCCTTAGGTCTCCCCCTCTTTTTATCTGCTTGTCCCTTCATACGAGACAAGGCCATTGGGAGCGACTCTTGAGTCTCCTTCCAGATAACGGAGAAGTCCTGGGTTACTTCCTCTAGGGCAGGAACTCCAGAAGAAGTGGGAAAGGGGAGGGGGGGCAGAGGGTGAAGCTTGACACGGGGCAGAGTGTTACCAGGAAGGGGGCTATGAGGAGGCAAGATCTCTGCTTCCTTTTTGCCGAAAAAATCTGAAAAATCCTGGTAAGCCTTGGGAGGGACCGGTAAGGGTGGAACCTCAGGAGTGAGACAAATGGGAGCAGATGTGAGGCATCGTTTGTGACAAGAAGGACCCCAATTTTTGATCTCCCCGGTGGTCCAGTCAAGGGTGGGAGAATGACATTGGAGCCATGGCAGACCGAGGAGGACTTCAGAGGTACAGTTGGGCAGAACAAAAAATTCAATTTTTTGTGATGCAGTCCAATGCTCATAAGCAGGGGTTCTGTGCGGTAACGCACAGTGCAGTCCAATTTTTCTCCGTTGACAGAAGAAATGTAGAGCGGCTTGATGAGACGGGTTACTCGGATGCTGAACCTATTAACAAATGAGGCCAAAATAAAATTTCCTGCAGAACCAGAGTCCAAGAAGGCCACAGCTGAGAAGGAGGAGTTGGCAGAAGGAGAAATCCGCACAGGCACAGTGAGACGTGGAGAAGCAGAATTCACACCAAGGGATGCCACTCCCACGTGAACAGGGTGCGTGCGTTTCCCAGACGCGGGGGACGAATAGGGCAGTCCACTAGGAAATGTTCGGTACTAGCGCAGTACAGGCATAAATTTTTATCTCTGCGACGAGATCTCTCTTCATGGGTCAGGCGAGACCGATCCACTTGCATAGCCTCCTCGGCGGGAGGCACAGGAGTAGATTGCAAAGGATTCTGGGAGAGAGGTGCCCAGAGATCAAGGTCCTTTTACTGGCGGAGCTCTTGCAGTCTTTCAGAAAAACGCATGTCGATGCGGGTGGCCAAATGGATAAGTTCAGACAGGTTAGCAGGAATTTCTCGTGCGGCCAGTACATCTTTGATGTTGCTGGATAAGCCTTTCTTGAAGGTCGCGCAGAGGGCCTCATCGTTCCAGGCTAGCTCTGAGGTGAGGGTACGAAACTAGATGGCATATTCGCCTACGGAAGAACTACCTTGGACTTGGTTCAGCAAAGCAGTCTCGGCAGAGGAGGCCCGGGCTGGCTCCTCGAAGACACTACGGACTTCAGTGAAGAAGGACTGGACAGTGGCTGTGGCAGGATCATTGCGGTCCCAGAGCGTTGTGGCCCATGACAAGGCCTTTCCAGACAGAAGACTAACTACGAAAGCCACCTTAGACCGCTCTGTGGGAAATTGGTCCGACAACATCTTCAAGTGTAGGGAACATTGAGACAGGAAACCACGGCAGAGTTTAGAGTCCCCATCAAATTTGTCCAGCAGGGACAAGCGGAAGCTAGGAGCGGCCACTCGCTGCTGAGGAGGTGCAGGAGCTGGCGGAGGAGATGGTTGCTGTAGCTGTGGCAGAAGTTGCTGTAGCATGGCGGTCAACTGCGACAGCTGCTGTCCTTGTTGGGAGATCTGTTGGGATTGCTGGGTGACCACCGTGGATAGGTCAGGGAGACTTGGCAGCGGCACCTCAGCGGGATCCATGGCCGGATCTACTGTTAGGATTCGGCAGGCTGGAGCTGGATTTTCTGTGACAGAGAGGGATTGGCGTGGAACGTATCGGTGGACCGGTTCTAAGTTGCTACTGGTATTCACCAGAGCCCGCCGCAAAGCGGGATGGTCTTGCTGCGGTGGTAGCAACCAGGTCGTGTCCACCGGTAACGGCTCAACCTCACTGACTGCTGAGAGTGGCGTGGGACAGGAGGACTAGACAGAGGCGAGGTTAGACGTAGCAGAAGGTCAAGGCAGGTGGCAAGATTCGTAGTCAAGGGCAACGGGAGAAGGTCTGGTAACACTGGTAAGGCAAACTCAGAAACGCTTTCACTAGGCACAAGGCAACAAGATCCGGCAATGCTGGGAAGGGGAAGTGAGGTATTATAGGCATGGAGCAGATGGGAGCTAATTACACTGATTGGGCCAGGCACCAATTAGTGGTTCACTGGCCCTTTAAACCTTAGAGAGCTGGCGCGCGCACGCCCTAGAGAGCGGAGCCGCGCGCGCCAGGACGTGACAGCCGGGGAACGGGACAGGTGAGTAGATTGGGATGCGACTCGTGAGCGGGTGCGTCCCGCTATGCGGATCACATCCCCGCCGGCAGTGTCAGTGCAGCGCTCCCGGTAACTGGGCTGACCGGGGCGCTGCAGAGAGGAAAACGTCACGAGCGCTCCGGGGAGTAGCAGGGACCCGGAGCGCTTGGCGTAACAGGTGTGTTTGTCAGTGCACCTTCCACTGCATCAAATTGGCCTGCATGACTGAAATCCTAAAAGGAAACCTCTTCTAAAGATGATGCACAAGAAAGTTCACAAACAGTATGCCGAAGACAGGCAGACTAAGACATGAATTACTGGAACCATGTCCTTTGGTCTGATGAGACCAAATAAACTTATTTAGTTCAGAAAGTGTCAAGTGTGTGTGGTGGGAGGGTCATGGTCTGGGCCTTCATAAGTGCTGGCACTGGGAGCTACAGTTCCTTGAATGAACCATGAATGCCAACATGTCTCATGACATACTGAAGCAGAGCATAATCCCTTCTTTTCACAGACTGGGCGGCAGGGCAGTATGCCAACATGGCAAAGACTCTTAACACGCCTCCAAGACCACCACTGTCTTGCTAAAGAAGCTGAGGGTAAAGGTGAGGGACTAGCCAAACATGTCTCTAGACATAAACCTGTGGGGCATCATTAATCTAAAGGTCTCTAACATCCATCAGCTCCATGATGTCCTCATAGAGGAGTGGAAGAGGATTCCGGGGACAATCTGTAAAGCTGTGGTGAACTCCATGACCAAGAGGCTTAAGGCAGTGCTAGAAAATAATGGATGCTAAACAAAATATTGACACTTTGGGCCCAAATTGGACATTTATGTCATGTACTTACTTTTGTTGCCAAGGTTTAGATATTAATGGCTGTGTGTTGTGTTATTTTGAGAAGACATAACATTAAACATTGTTATGCAGGCTATGCAATCACTATGTTTTATTATATCAGTAAGTGTCATTTCTTATAAACATATAATAAAATATTTACAAAAATGGGGAGGACTCACTTATGTTACATACTGTATATATTGAGAGAGAGAGAGGACATGAATGCAAGAGAGAGAGAAACAGTGAGATATGTGGATAGACAGACAGACAGATAGATTGACAGATTTTGAATGAAAATTAAACATTAAAAAGTTTGCTAGCTCTAAAATCCCATTAAAAGTTCCTAATAACTGTCTATTACCTAAAGAATACAGCACATTACATACATGAAACATTTGGAAGTGCCTCTGGAGTTATTTACTTGCTGTACTGAGATGAAGTGACCTGTATGGGTGACCTCAAATAAAACGCTCTTTCTTGGATCATCTTTTTACTGCACTACATCAGTGCTCTTCTCATTTATTTCTAAGCAACAAAAATTGAGATTGGTTTAAAATGACAGCAGCCTAATATCTCTTGTGCAGGGATAAAAATGGAAAAGAGAGTATGACAAAATCCATTCATGGATATGGAAAACGTTTCAAATCAAGATTGAGAAAATTCTATTGAATTTTAGATATTCCCAAGTGTTTTCTTGGAAAAAGACAACAACCAAAAAAACATTGCATACTTGTAATTGTAACATTTCTAGAATGTGATAGAGGACATTATACTGAGAAATTGCTTATTTTCAGAACAATCCACCATTTACGTAGCGTTTCAAGGAAAATATACAAGATCACATAACCCAGCATTTAAGATGAAGTCATAGATGTTTTTTTCCTGGCAGATTCTTTTCAGCTGAAGAAATTCAACCAAAACATTATGGATAGATCTAAAGTGCAAAAATCATAACACTTTCAATTTTGCACCTTCAGACCCCATAGGGGCTATACCATGCAATCTTTCGAATGAATACACTGTTTAATGCTATGACCTAGCATAGCATTGATCAGTGTTATCGGTGCTCTGCTGCTCCAGCCTTCTGAGGCTTCCTGGAGCAGTAGAGGAGCGATCGGACGGCAAGGAGGCAGGTGTCCACTTAGCTGATCAGGACATCGCGATTTTACGGCTTGGGTCCTGGCTGTTTTTAGCAGTCGGGACTGACTGGGTTTGAAGTGAGCTCAGCTCATCAGCACGCTTTAAGCACTGGTAACGGGACTAGGGCATACCTGTATGCCCTTAGTTCTTAAGGTGTTAAAGAGAATCTGAAAGCTGCATTCATCCATGACTTTCATTAGCATAATAGAAGGGCGGGGCCTATGGGGAATTATGTAGGAGGCAGGGGAACTCGGACAGCCGGCTCCCCACCTCCATTGTGCGCTGGGGTGCATTAGGAATAATAAGCATAACACAGCACCTAGTTACTCTGTTTCAGTGAGTAACCCCTCATTTTACAGCTTTTACCCGCACTGTAACCCAGTATACTGACTTTCGTGAAGGTAAACTAGCTGTCAGATTCCCAGTTGCCCAAACAGCACCAAATGTTTCCATGTCATTTGACAATGGAACCATAAGTAGAGGAGCCATTCACAGTGAAAGTGGTTAAAAAAGTTGTGTGTATGGCCACATTCACTGTGAATTTCTTGTAGAATGGCTAGGGCACGCAAATCTGTTTGAGCTTTACAGCATATAGCTTTGTTTTTTTATTTTTACAAAATAGGGTAAGGCTATGTTCACAACATTGTTTCAAGCTTAAAGCAAAAAACTAACTAAAAAAATGGCTGAAAATAACTGAGAAAGGAGTATGGACCACGAACATGTATCAGATCCTTTGTGTATATTTGTTGTTTTATGGTTATGTTTTTATAACTTTCCATAAAAATTTTGCCATCGGATGTTACTGGAACATAAGTTTTAATTGGTAATGGTCATGATCTAGGTGAGCAGAAAAGGAAAACGCGTATTTGTGAGAGTTCATTTAGAGCCGATGGAAGCCTGATCCCAAGGCTTTGAAGGTTCACACATTGTGCAGTGTGCACAAATGTGCAGAGTGTCCCCCCGGAATACACGGGCAGACATTCCATACGTTTGGATAATCCGGCAGGTGCTAGGACCGCTTGGAAATGCGCTGTCTCATAGACAGCAATGTATTATAATCGGAATCCACAGAAAGAATAGACACGTCTATTCTTTCTGCAGATGCTGAAATCAGGATTTCCTTCATGCGCACAGTGCAGCAGAATGTCATTGAAATCAATGGGACTTTGTTGCAGCTGAATGTCCATGCCTAATATTCCGATGGAATTTGGCACAGACATTCCGCAGTGTGAACGTACCCTTAGGAGCCACACTCTCTTCTAGAAAGTAAGTTATCTGCGAGGGGTACTTTGCATAAATTTTAAATGCCACTAAGGATTTTAAGTGCCGGCCCACTCTCCTGTTTTTCTGGTCTTTTTGTTTTACAGGAGAAGGAAGGGATGAGCAATGCATGGCATTTTTGGTGCCTGAATGCATGATAGGATGAGAAAGTAACACTGAGATTACATCAGGGCTGCCCAGCAATACTTTACAGCTAGCAGCAAGATCACATGACTGCAGGTTAGCCAATAATTGTTTGCATTATGTTACATACAGCTCCTAGGCCAATCAGGAGACTATGTAGGGGTGGGTTTAAGAGACTGATAAAACCCTAAGTACTGCATAATTATCTGTAGGGGAATCTATGTCATATAGACAACAGTATTCACCCAGTCACCCTATTGTACTGTTGCTTAATTCACACCTGGGCAAGTTGTTGGTGGTGCAGTTGCTCCCGTACCATTTTGTTGACTCAACGGCGAAGAGGAAACTAATGATGATTGAGCCAGGAGTGTGGCCACACCGTGGGTGAAAGGAAGCTGGAATTAACTTTTTCGTGATGCCAGGGCACCGTTAACCTCCACGGTCCGAGGGTGAGATAGCTTCTCCTGTGCCAAGTGTGGGGACAACGATGACACCGATGCCTGGTTAAGGATAACTATCTTTACTGTTGCAGGAATTAGTAAATCTGTGACAGTTCAGACTTTAATGCAGAGGGATATGCAGAGTGTAGCTCAGGGAGACTGTCACCTTGCTGAGACTTGTAGTAGGTTAAACTGCAGATTAGTGATTAGGGTAGCCCACGCTGGATTGAGGACCTTTGTGCTGACTGACTGAAGACTATGTCTCTCCCCAAGGAATCTGTGCTTACCACCTGTGCGCTGGGGTTTTCCTGAGATTGGCGTGGCTGCAGACTTTAGGCTTTTCTATTCAGGTATCCTCTCACTCTCTCCTCTCACACTTAACTAAACAGCTCCCCCCCTACACTGCATAATTGCTAATGTTGTGGGACTCCCATTGGGGCGTCAGGGTCACCTGGTCACTCTGCAGCATTCCCTTAAGGGACAGTACGTAATTTAACACAATATAACACAGGAATACAGCACAGTATAATAAATTATTCTACGGAGCGGTGAGCCTAACATGGAGATAGCAGGGATGCGCAAGGCAATCTTTAGGCAACATGACAGCATTTGGTGCTGGGAAACCTCAGGAGGAATGACCAAAGTTCACATCTGGCTGGCAGGAGGAATCGGATGAGGAATTGGGACCTGAGGAGGATTTTGAGATGAAATCTGTCAAAAAGAAAGGGGACATGGAATATACACAATGTGACAGTAATGATGATAATGAGAATCATGATGACCAACCTTGAGATAGAGGCAGAACAAGACAGGCCTTTAGAAAAGCTGGCAAGGATGGCAAACGGTATGCTTTCTTGCTTCTACGCTGATAGGCATATTGAGGGAGATTTAGCAAAACCTGTCCAGAGGAAAAGTTGCCCAATTGCCCATAGCAACCAATCAGATTGCTTCTTTCATTTTGCAGAAGTCTTTCCATACAATTAGAAATCTGATTGGTTGCCATGGGCAACTGTAAATTTTTCCTCTGCACAGGTTTAGAAAAATCTCCCCCATTGTGTGTTTAAAAGAAAGAGATGATTATTAGATAGCCACACTCTTAGGCTGCTTTCACACTATAAAAATTAATCCGTAATGACAACCGTCATACAAATCTGGAAAATTGGCCGTTAAACGGCCGTCAGAAAATCCCATTATAGTCTATGGGATCTTTTTTACAGCCGTTTTCAACCGTTATCGGCCCGGTATTAATAACGGCCGTTATTTTGTGACGGGCGATAGTAACGGGAGAAATAGTGCATGCACTGTTTCTTCCGTTCATTCACCCGTCACAAAATAACAGCTGTTATTAATAACGGGTGATAATGGGTTAAAATGGCTATTAGAAAAAATCCTATAGACTATCGGGACTACGGAATTTTCTAACGGCCGTTTAACGGTCGATTTTCAAGATTTTTATGACGGACGTTCATTACGGATGAATTTTTATAGTGTGAAAGCAGCCTTAGTGAGAACTTAATCAAAACCTGTGCAGAGGAAAAGTTGACTAGTTGTCCATAGCAACCAATCAGATCGCTTCTTTCATTTTTAAAGGCCTTGTTAAAAAATTAAACAGACAATCTGATTGGTTGCTATAAGCAACTGGTCAACTTTTCTTCTGCACAGGTTTTGACAAATTTTCCCTTAGACCCTTAATATAAAGCGAGAATGGGGAAATTGTTTTTCACCTTTTGAGAAGGAGCATCACTTGAACTTTTATAAGGAGGAGATACACAGTTAACTGGCCGCAGTTTTGAAGCAGCAAACACCTGTCGAACGTGTGTCTACTTTCCGCTCCACGCTGAGTCAACTCTTCACTTTCTCTGTCCTTGCAAGAGGCAGGAAAAGTAGCAGCAGAAGCATCTTCACATTGGAGTACATGATGACTGTTTTTACCTCCAGTATTCCACTCTGACATGAATCCCCAAAGGAATGTACACCCCCACCTGATCACACCTGATGCATACCTAAGCTGTGCCATTTCCCTAACAGACATCATGAGCCCGGACCTTATGGACTTTTGAGTTAACAGATTAGACTATTGACAAGAACTTGCCCAGTTTTTAATGGGTGCTCTGTCTTGTCTATTCTGTAGTGTAGCATCAGAGATAGAGGTGGGGCATGAGGAGGGATTTAGGTGGAATAGGGGTGCCGCAGAGGTGTGGCTAGGGGTGGAATCTCACAGGGGGCCCTCGCTTTATTTGGTCCAGGGACCCTGAGTGTGGTCAGTCTGCCCCTGGGTCCACCCATTACTGCTTCTACCCTGTGAATATCGTCACTAAAGAATATTAGGAGATGGATAGATGGATAGATAGATAATATAGATAGATAGATAATATGCATAAAAATTCCAGAAGAGCAGCACAACTAGTCAAAAATACTAATTAGTAGGTGGTGCATGCTGAAAAAAGACCTTGGTCCAGTGGACAACAGACAGTGGTAGACTGGTGATATTTGGAGTAGCCAGTGGAAAGAAGGTAGTGGTGGACTGATTGTAGTTGTAATAGTCAGTAGACAGTAGTGATGAGCGGCATATGCCATATTTGAATTTGCGATATTTCCTGAAAATATGCACGAATATTAATCCTATATTCGCGAAACTTGCATATTCTATATATACGCGGTTATTTTCGGATAACTATCTACCTATCTATATTATCTACAAATCCAGACTCCAGCAGCACACAGGTTTGGTGAAAGAAAAGTGGATATTTATTGCATCACCAGTTAAACAGAAGCAACGTTTCCTTGAAAGCTTGAAAACGGTGGCGTGAGGCCGCGGAAACTTTGCTTTTGTTTAACTAGTGATGCAATAAATATCCACTTTTCTTTCACCAAGCCTGTGTGCTGCTGGAGTCTGGATTTGCAGATAATTTAGATAGGTAGATAGTTATCTGAAAATAATCGCAAATATATAGAATATGCAAATTTCGTGAATATAGGATTAATATTCGTCCATATTTTCACGAAGTATCGCTTATCACTACTGTCTACTGACTATTACAACTCCAATCAGTCCACCACTACCTTCTGTCCACTGGCTACTCCAAATATCACCAGTCTACCACTGTCTGCTGTCCACTGGCTACTACATCTATCACTAGTCCACCCAACACTGCCTGTTGTCCTCTGGTTACAACTACCACTAGTACATCACAGCTTTTTGCCTGCCGGTTATAACTACCACCAGTCCACCACCTTGCTTCTTCTACTACAGCCAGGCCTACACATACACAACCCATGCTCCCAAAAGAAGGGATACTTTTTTGGTTTTTCATACAAAAGCTATTTCTTCTTTACTATTCTGGGTCACCAATCCTGTTGCAGCTCCCCAAATGATGAATTTTTGGAACAGCTGCATACAAGCCAGATATCACCAAGCACAATGCCAAGCTTCAGATGAAGTGGTGTAAAGCATGCCACCACTAAAATCTGGGGCAGTGCAAATATTCTGTAAAGTGAAAAATCATTCTTTACTATCTGGCATAGATATCGCAAATGCCAAAAGAACATTACTTTCCTGACTGCATAGTGCCAGCTGTAAAATTTGGTGGAGGAGGGATAATGCTATGGGATCATTTTTCAGGGGTTGTTCAAGACTAGAGATGAACAAACTTTTCAAAAGTTTGGCTCTGATGGTTCCCGAACTCCGGCAAAAAGTTATTGTTCTTAACCAACATGGCAACACATATGACTGGGGGTAAACGAATGGAATCCTGTGGTTACTAACAGGTTGAATAAAAAGACACTGCACTACTGATTTTTTATAAAGCTTTTAAAATTAATGTCCAAGAGTGATCCCTATTTGGAGGCAGATATCTGCTGGTGTTTATATGCCCACAGAGGTATAGAAAGAAGCAATGGCTTTTCCAAGTGGTCCTAAAGATTTAAGAGTAGCAACAGGTTTTGTGCCTAGAACATGAAGAGGCAATGGCTTTTTACCAGCTATAAAAGAGACACACTGCCAAATCTATTAGAAAGTCTTCCTAGAGGACTTGAAGCTGTTATAACTGCAAAAGGACAAACTCCATCTCAATACCTATGGATTTAAAATGCCAATGGTGCACCTGCCCCGGCCCATAGAATACAAGACCTTCTTAAACAACTGTCCTTTAGGATGCAAATAAAGTTGAAAATTCTGATGTAGCAGGAAACCATCATTAATTTGCCTCCCGTAAACTAAGTGTTAGGATTCGGCTAGCTGGATGTGGATCCTCTGTGTCAGCGAGGGATTGGCGTGGACCGTGTGGGTGGACCGGTTCTAGGGTTGCTACTGGTATTCACCAGAGCCCGCCGCAAAGCGGGATGGTCTTGCTCCGGCGGTAGCAACCAGGTCGTATCCACCGGCAACGGCTCAACCTCGCTGACTGCTGAGAAGGCGTGGGACAGAAGGACTAGGCCGAGGCAAGGTCAGACGTAGCAGAAGGTCGGGGTAGGCGGCAATGTTCGTAGTCAATAGCAACAGCAAGAGGTCAGGTACACTGGTAAGGCAAACACAGTAACGCTTTCTCTGGCACAAAGGCTACAAGATCCGGCCAGGAAGTGAAGGGGAAGTGAGGTAATATACACACGGAGCAGATGGAAACTAATTAGAGTGATTGGGCCAGGCACCATCATTGGTGCACTGGCCCTTTAAATCTTAGAGAGCTGGCCCTAAGGAGCGGAGCCGGACGTCACAGCAGGGGACCAGGACAGGTGAGTGACTTGGGATGCGATTCGCGAATGGGCGCGTCCCGCTATGCGAATCGCATCCCCGCTGGCAGAGTCAGTGCAGCGCTCCCGGTCAGCGGGTCTGACCGGGGCGCTGCAGAGAGAGGAACGCCGTGAGCACTACGGGGAGGAGCAGGGACCCGGAGCGCTCGGCGTAACACTAAGAGGGGGGTCTCACTTAATCTAAAGAGTGGAGGCGCAAAGAGGATAGAGGCTGAGAGTTCACTTCTAAACCATTGGGTAGCAGCGCAATGATGTCATAACTAAGAGGTCTGCTGGAGTTAAGGTGTGTAATGGGGGGGTATCTGCCTTTGTACATGGGCGGCAGTGGTCTGGCTATATACATTATGGGAAGGGGTGCTGCTTACACACATGAGGGAGGGGGATCTGCCTAAATACATAAGAGGACTGGGGTCTGCCTATGCATGAAGGAGGGGTCTGCCTATATACATGAGGAGGGAAGGAGGGTCCGCCTTTCCCAATGAGCACACTATTACAAGTTGCATCTTTGCAGTGTGCATGTAAAAGTCTGCGCATATTTTAAAACATGTGTTCTTGAACATTACTAATTATTCACCCGGATTTATCAATCTGCCTGAAACCTAAACCAATCGCAGCTTAGCTTTTCTTTGATAAATCCAAGTTGGGCCTTTAACCTTAATTTGCATGTGGAGATATATAATGTGTGTGTATATATATATATATATATATATATATATATATATATATTTATATATATATATTACACATGTCTGAGTATATTCATAAGATAGTTATATAATGTATGTAAACTGTTGAATATATATATATATATATATATATATATATATATATATATATATATGGATGTGTGTATAAAGGTCTGATTGTGTAAGCACAGTATATATGTTTATTATGTGTCTAAATGTCTTTGAACAGCACACCTCCAATCAATAGTCAGCTACAAGGAATGCCTGGGCCTGCAAGTGTCATTTCTGTGAAGCACTGACTGTAGGTTTGTTTGGAGGGTGGGGTGTCTCTAAGCAGCACACGCTTTGTCTCCACAGTACACAGAGCTGTGCAGCCATGTTATTTCTATTGGATTCTCCTCATCTGTTGTCTGAATTAAATAACTACTGCTCCCATTATCCTCATACAGTGAACACAAAGAGCTTCTCAAGCCCGTCATACAGCAAATGGTCTGTAAAATGCATTTTCCTGATTTATGCCATCCTCAGTTCTTCCATGCCCTCTCTCTCTCTCTCTCTCTCTCTCTCTTTCTCTCTCTCTCTCCCCTCTCTCTCTCTCTCTCTCTCTCTCTCTCTCTCTCTCTCTCTCTCTCTCTCTCTCTCTCTCTCTCTTTCTCTCTCTCTCTTTACAGAAAATGTATGTGGTATATTTGAGTTCTGCAATGTGTGGGCTGGAGAAGCTACCAGCAAGCATTGTTATATCACTGAACAGTATCTTCATTTATACAGCTAAAAAAAAACAAAAAACCTCATATGAATTATATTACATTTTAAAAACATTGTAAATCTTCTGTCATGTAAAGCAATGATAATCCTAGTGTGCTGTACACCAAGGCTAAAGTGAGGGGCTGTTCGCTTCTGTTCACTCCCTATTACATGAAGCAGGGAGATAGATCATGCAGCAGATTCCTCATCGCATGCCTCCTGCAACATGAGCTGTGCTGAGAAACCACCTTCCAGCTTCAGGTAACAGGGCTAAGGAGGTACTCCGGGTGGGGGACACCTCTAGTAGGTAGCTCCTTTGGGTAGAGAAGGGGGAAGGGAATCTTTAAATTTGAGTTTGCTTTCTGTGATCTTTTAATTATTGATTGATTTTTCTTTATCGCTTTTGTGCACCTATGCATATCCAGAAGTATGGCTGCCACAGCCTATTGTAATGTAGAGTTGCTGCATGGATCAGTTGTGATCTTTTACATGGTGAAGATTTAGTGAAGTTTACCTTTGTGCCACCTATTTTTCTGTATACTTTATCAATAAAGTTTGATTGCAGAAGCAGAAAAAAAAAAAATATGGTATCATCAACATTGGACAAACAGCTGTTGTAGTGAATCTCCATCTTAAATTGTATTGGGGGCAATTAAAGAAGAGCATGTACAGCTGTAAAAAAAAAATGCAATTCATGGGGTATCTGTGTTTACGTGTTCATCCATGGAGGTGACAATGATTCCTAGGAGGTGAGGGGAAGGAGTATGGGTGAATGAAGGGGATGGGATTCTATATTTCTGCATAAGCATTGAAGGGGTAATCTGCTGCTAGACATCTTATTCCCTATCCAAAGGATCACAGGGGCCCCCAGGATCTCCCGCAGCACCCGGCATTCTAAACAAATTCTGGTTTCCTGCGGCAGGGGTCGTGATGTCACGGCGACTCCCCTCATAGTGTCATGCCACAACCCCTCTATTCATGTCTATGGGAGGGGGCGTGGCGTGACATCACGTGGGGCGTGGTCCATGATGTCACGATCACGGCCTCCAGCTCCGAGCCTTCTGATCAAAATATTCAGAATGCTTGAGCACCTGAGTACCCCTTTAATGTTTCATACAAGAAGTAGCACGGCACTGCGTTTGTGGAGGAAACTAACGTGTTGGATGTGCGTTGGTGTAGCTGGGTGCTGCTGGTGGTGCTCTGACACAATAAGATTTTCATATGGTATTCAAAGAAAAGAGAAGAAATCGGCAACTCACCATCTCAGCTGGTATATTATTCTTTATTGAAGCATACTCACGTTACAATATAATAGAGGGAGAGGGTAGTGGGGGGATAGTGATGTGCGACCGAGCTCCTGTTTCGCACACTAAGTGTGCGAAACAGGAGCTTGGGCGCACATCACTATCCTCCCACTACACTCTCCCTCTGTTATATTGTAACGTGAGTATGCTTCAATAAAGAATAATATATACCAGCTGATATGGTGAGTCGCAAATTTCTTCTCTTCTCTTTGAATACCCCTTTAATGTTATTTTGTTCTCGGAGTGTAGCTAACCCTGTTTTGAAGCTCTCAATTGTTCCTGCTGTGACCAGTTCCTAAGGTAGACTGTTCCATAAATTCACAGTTCTTATGGTAAATAAGGCGTGTCGCACCTTGAGACTAAACCTTTTTATTTTTTTCTCCAGCCAGAAGGAGTGTCTTTTGAGGGAGTTTTACTTGGAACAGTTTTTACTCATATTTTTTGAATGGGCCATTTTGTACCCAAATAAGTTGATCATATCCCCCCTTAAATGTCTCTTCTCTAGACTAAACAAATTTAAATCTTTTTGTCTTTCCTTACGGCTAAGATGTTCTATGCCCCTTATTAGTTTCGCTGCGTGTCTCTGTACCCTTTCCAGCTCTATGACATCCCTTTTATGAACCGGAAAGTCACCTCCAAAAGGTTTTGCCAGGGAACTATTTTTATTTATTTTTTCTCCATACAATATTGTAACATCCTGGCAAAAACCTCAACAAGCTACCACTCACATCATATACCCTGGGTGCTGACATATAGCATATACATTGTATGATATTGTATCACAATATCACATTTTAGTCATTTTGTGAAACACATTTTGGGATATTATGATCCAAGGGGAAAGTTAGAATGGAGATATCTGTATTTCTAGAAAATGAACAATCATCTTAAATATTAGCTTGTTACAGTAGATACAGTTTTTGTTTAAATGGTCAAGTTGGAGATTGCAAAAATAAATCACATTGTATAAAATACTCTGGCCAGGACAGATATGTGTATTTATTCTGCTGCATGTACACATGGCCTTGAATTTAGTATAAAATATAAAGACTTAATTTCTTAAGTAATTTCATAATATATTATTATCAGCACTGCTTATCAGTTGTGGTTGACAGGTAACCCTACCCATGCTCTTTTGGTGGCCCCTGGCTCCTCTATTCCATTTGTGGCATTGTCTATGCTGTACAATAGATCATTTTTAATTATCTATTTATTGCAATAATGTCATCTCATCATAAACCCCTGTAATGTTAAAGGGGCCCTATAACTCCACACATTTGTGGCATATTGATTGGCTGTGAATATTTGACGACTGCTTGTCTGGTACTAAACCTCTAGACATCTTATCCCCTATCCAAAGTATAGGGGATAAGTGTTAGGATTCGGCAGACTGGAGGTGTATCCTCTGTGTCAGAAAGGGATTGGCGTGGACCGTGTCAGTGGACCGGTTCTAAGTTGCTACTGGTTTTCACCAGAGCCCGCCGCAAAGCGGGATGGTCTTGCAGCGGCGGTAGCCACCAGGTCGTATCCACCGGCAATGGCTCAACCTCTCTGACTGCTGAGATAGGCGTGGTACAAGGGATAAGGCAAGAGCAAGGTCGGACGTAGCAGAAGGTCAGGGCAGGCAGCAAGGATCGTAGTCAGGGGCAACGGCAGGAGGTCAGGAACACAAGCTAGGAACACACAAGGAAGGCTTTCACTGGCACAAGGGCAACAAGATCCGGCAAGGAAGTGCAGGGGAAGTGAGGTAATATAGCCAGGGAGCAAGTGGAAGCTAATTAGACTGATTGGGCCAGGCACCAATCATTGGTGCACTGGCCCTTTAAATCTTAGAGAGCTGGTGCGCGCGCGCCCTAAGGAGCGGAGCCGCGCGTGCCAGGACGTGACAGCCGGGGACCGGGACAGGTGAGTGACTTGGGATGCGATTCGCGAGCGGGCGCGTCCCGCTATGCGAATCGCATCCCCGCCGGCAATGTCATTGCAGCGCTCCCGGTCAGCGGGTCTGACCGGGGCGCTGCAGAGAGAGGGATGCCGCGAGCGCTCCGGGGAGGAGCAGGGACCCAGAGCACTCGGCGTAACAATAAGATATCTGATCGTGGGGATCTCGCCGCTGGGATGACTGGCAATGCGGGGCGGAGACTTGTGACGTCACGACCATGCCCCCTCAATGCAAGTCTATAGACTTGCATTGAGGGGGTGTGGTCATGACATCACGAGTGGGCGTGGCCGTGACGTCACAAGCCTCCGGCGCTGCACCCAATGCTCTAAACGAGCGCCGGGTGCAGCATGGAGATCGCAGGGGTCCCCAGCAGTGGGGTTTGGATAGGGGATAAGATGTTTTTGGATAGGGGATAAGATGTCTAGGGGCGGAGTACCCCTTTAAGGGATCATCCCAGATAAAGAAAATAAGATTACTATGGAGACTATTAGCAGAAATGAGGCAGTAGAACATGTACAGTCATCTTTTTTGTGAATAGGACATTCAGAAATAGATGATCAAGTCTACATAACTCTTTCTCCTCACCTCCTTTAATTTGCTAACAATGCAGTTCCCTTGAGAGAGAAGTTCTGCACGGTGTCTTTTCAATAGAAAAAGGAATGAGATAAGTCAGGACAGGGCCAGCTAGGACAGGGCCCCCTCTCTCCAAGGCCCCATAGCAGACACATTGTCTTTCACTTTGATACATATACCCTTGGTGACAGCATGTGTGCAGGCCCCTCTTTTTCTCAGATGTCCAAGATGTATGTATGGCCTCAGGTAAAGTCAAAGGCTGGATCTGGTACCCCAATAATGTACTAGGCTGACCTCCACTTTCTTCAGTATTTTACGTACAGTGCAGTTTACTTGACAGCCCAGCTCTGGTAATAGACTTTTAAAGTAAGATTCTCATGAATACAAAGAACATTTTTAGAAAATATGATAACTACTATACCCGTAACATGCTTTTTGTTTTGGTCCATACCTGAAGAATAATTTTGCAGACAATTTTCTGTAAATGCTACTAAAAAACCATAGGCTATTTTGTTTCTGTCACCCATAGACGAAGCAGTCAGCTAGCAAAAATGAGAAATGTAACTTTTGCTGATATTTATAACAGTTTCAGTGGTTACATAGTGTACTGTTTTCTCTCTGACAGACGCTGATGGAAGCCGCTGTTCTTTTGATGGCTATGTGACAGAAGTGGTAATGCTGATTTCATGTCGCATAGACTAGCTGGCATGTTTGCCTTTTTTGCTTTCTGACTGGTTGACCGGTGGTATACCAATGCAAAATAGCTTTCTAGCTTTCTGTTTTCACATCTTTGTTTTTAACCCCTTAACAACCATGGACGTAAATGTACGTCCTGGTGCTGTGGTACTTCGCGCACCAGGAAATACATTTAAGTCCTGTACATGACCGCGAGCATCGGAGCGATGATCGGATCATGTGCTGCAGGTCCAGGCTGCTTATAGCAGTCAAGGACTCGGCGGTAATTGCTGACATCCGTGATCGCTCAGATGTCTGCCATTAACCCCTCAGATGCCGTGATCAATACAGATTACAGCATTTGCTACATTTTATGCTGATTTGATCGCCCGCGGCACGGCCTTGGGGATCAGATCAGCTAACATGGCGGTGGATGGAGGTCCCCTCACCTTCCTGGCTTCTTCTGCTCTGGTTTGAGATCGAGCAGACCAGAGCAGAAGAGGACCGATAATACTTAGCAGTGCTATGCTAGGTCATCAAAATAGAGGGATTTTAAATGTACTTATTTGGTTAAAAAGTTTGCAATTTTTTGAAAGTGCAACAATAATAGAAAAGTATGTAGTCATGCATATCATTTTAATCATATTGACCCACAGAATAAATAACACATGTTATTTTTACTGTAAATTGTATGGCATGAAAACAAAACCTTCAAAAATTTGCCAAATTGTAGTTTTCTTCTTAATTTCCCCACACAAATAGTATTTTTTTGGCTGCGCCATACATTTTATGCTAAAATGAGTGATGTCATTACAAAGGACAACTGATCACGCAATAAACAATCCCTCATACTAGTCTGTGGATGAAAATATAAAATAATTAAGATTTTTAGAAGGCGAGGAGGAAAAAACGAAAATGTAAAAATGAAATTGGCCTTGTCCTTAAAGGGGTACTCCGCTGCTCAGCATTTGGAAGAAACTGTTCCAAATGCTGGAGTCGGGAGCTCTTGACATAATAGGAAGAGGGTCATGTGACACATGAAACTTATTGGGAATTTCACAAGAAAAACAATGATGTGCTTGGTTTTAACGTAACTTTATTCTTTCATGAGTTATTTACAAGTTTCTGACCACTCATAATATGTGTTCAATGTGCTGCCCATTGTGTTGGATTGTCAATGCAACCCTCTTCTCCCACTCTTCACACACTGATAGCAACACCGCAGGAGAAATGCTAGCACAGGCTCACAGTATCCATAGTTTCAGGTGCTGCACATCTCGTATCTTCACAGCATAGACAATTTCCTTCAGATGACCCCAAAGATAAAAGTCTAAGGGGTCAGATCGGGAGACTTTGGGAGCCATTCAACTGGATATGCAAAATTGCTACATGATGATGTGTTCCCCTCTTTATGCACTGAAGCTGGCATGTTCCCTGAGTTTTTCCAGCAAGATGGTGCACCACCACATTATGGGTGTCAGGTCCGAGCATTACTAGATGAACAGTTTACTGGAAAGTGGATTGGTTGTCGTGGGCCAGTTGAATGGCCCCCAAGGTCTCCAGATCGGACCCCCTTAGACTTTTATCTTTGGGGTCATCTGAAGGCAATTGTCTATGCTGTGAAAATACGAGATGTACAGCACCTGAAACTACGGATACTGGAAGCCTGTGCTAGCATTTCTCCTGCGGTGTTGCTATCAGTGTGTGAAGAGTGGGAGAAGAGGGTTGCATTGACAATCCAACACAATGGGCAGCACATTGAACACATTTTATAAGTGGTCAGAAACTTGTAAATAACTGATGAAAGAATAAAGTTACGTTAAAACCAAGCACATCATTGTTTTTCTTGTGAAATTCCCAATGAGTTTGATGTGTCACATGACCCTCTTCCTATTGAAAAAACAAAAGTTGGATTCAAAATGGCCGACTTCAAAATGGCCACCATGGTCACCACCCTTCTTGAAAAGTTTCCCCCCTCACTTAATATCACCAACCATTCCCATTTTATTAAGGTGTATCCATAGAAATGGCCCACCCTGTATATCATACACTAAATATTAAGTTACAGATGCAGCAATAATATACAACATTTGTAATGTATTTTATACCTTATTAAACCATAAAAAGTGTCAAACAGAAATACATAATAGGGTTATGCCAAAATGAAAGGGACACTTAAAGGGGTACTCCCCCAGAAAAAAAAAATTTAATCAACTAATGCGAGAAAATTAGACAGATTTGCAAATTACTTCTATTCAAAAACCTTAATCCTTCCAGTGCTTATCAGCTGCTGTATGTTCCACAGGAAGTTCTTTTCTTTATGAATTTCCTTTCTGTCTGACCACAGTGCTCTCTGCTGGCACCCCTGTCCATTTTAAGAACTGTCCAGAGTAGGAGAAAATCCCCATAGCAAACCTATCCTGCCCCGGACAGTTCCTATAATGGACAGAGGTGTCAGCAGAGAGCACTGTGGTCAGACAGAAAGGAAATTCAAAAAGAAAAGAATTTCCTGTGGAGCATACAAAAGCTGATACATACAGGAAGGATTAAGATTTTGTATTAAAAGTAATTTACTTTTTAACTTTTACTGTTTAACTTTCCGGCACCAGTGAATAAAAATAAAAAAAATAATAATAATGTTCTTAAACCAAAGGGAATTTTTCCTTCCCAGCATAACATGGTGAGAGTTCCTAGCTGCCCTGCTCCGCTTCTTATCAGATGGCTCAGTTTCCCAGATCAAATGCCTGCTCTGGTTCTCTAGTATTAACCAGGTAAAATACTGTATGTGACCAAAAAAGGGGTCACCTAATATTATAAAGCAATAGCAACTCTGAGAATGAAGGTATCACAGAGTTTAAGACTGGGCACCATTGTTTTTAGAGGTAGCACTTTGTATAAAGATGGGTATATGTATTTTGGATCTATCATGTTTTCTGGATGCTGGACTTTCTCCTCAGCAGTTTCCACTGACAGGCCTAAGGGTATGTTTACACTAACGGGTTTACAGTAAGTTTCCAGCTCCAAGTTTGAGCCCCAAAGGGTTTTCAAAGCAGATTACATTGATTTCAATGGAAAACCTGCCTTGGCTCAAACCTGCAGCTAGGAACCCATTGTAAATCTGCCCATATATACATATCCTTAGGCTGCCATCACAAGTGGAAAACTACCACTGCATCTCTTGAACCAAAGCCAGATGTGGAATTATAAGGATAAGAAAATATAAATTAAAGACTTATACTTCTCATTCCTGCTGAAACCACTTCTGGCTTTGGCTCAAAAACTGCAGTGTCAGTGTTCAAAGTATAACCTGACAGCAGCTTTCTCTTTGCCACCTGGTTAAATAGGTTACAGATTCTTGCACAAAAAATGGCCAAGGCTTCACTGTGAAAGGAAAGTCAATAAAGTGCAAACAGTTCTGCACCAGAAATGTTGCCCCTTTAGTCTCATAATCAGTGGGGGTCTCTAGAGGTTGTACCCCCAGTAGTCCTAAAGTGAAGCCATATCCTAGTGAGGGGAAACACCTTGTAATGGGAGATCAGTTAAACTACTTTAGATTGATTTTTTTTTTCTCTATAAAAAGAAACTGTGCTAATCTTTTTGTTTTTATTGCAGAAATTAGACAATGGCATCAATAAAATCCAGCAGAACGTGGGCGGACATCCAGGAAAGGTAATTGAGTAAATAATATAGATATAACACTAGGAGTTATGTAATTTCCTATTTTTCTATCTGGCCAAGAAAAGAGTGCCATCCTTCATTTCTCAAGATGGCACAGTGCATCAATGTTAATAAGCATCAGGATGAAATCTATTACTAAAAGAAGCTCCTGGGACCTCTCTGTATCAGAAGCATTTTGTATCAGAAACATGAAAAGCTTTTCAGTTATCATCAGTTATTTGCTTTACATACAGTACTGAGTTATACCTCAACCACAGGGTGATATTAGGACTACTGTGGGATATTAGCCCTGTAGAGCCGGCAAATAACTGTGAAAAAGCAGTGATACAGACATATAGTTCAAACAGGGCTTTTACTGTCTTTATTCTTCCAGCGCAAAACAAAATACAGACTTTAGTTACAGGCATAAACAAATACAAAATAAATCCTGTTTGTCCAGCACTTACTACACATAAATCTTCATCTATATAGGAGGCTCACTATCAGCCATCCAACAAAATAGGCATCAACAATAGGTTACTCAAATCAAGATAACATCCCCTCTGAGGCTGCACACCTCACGACTCCAACTCTCATCAGAGGTTTCTCACAGCCTCAGCTTTCAGACTGAGTTATACCTTGTTTTACAGCCCATCAATGAGCTGTCTTCAGCACCTGTACTGATCTGGGCTACACTGAAAACCTGAACTGGCCAAGAAAAGGGATGAAAGGTCCCACTTCCAATCCTGCCTTCCATCCCATCCATGATAATTAAATACAAAGGATAGGGGATAAGATGCCAGATCGTAGGGGTCCCGCCGCTGGTCCCCAGCGGCGGGACCCCCGCGAACAGGCATCTTATCCCCTATCCAAAGGATAGGGGATGAGATATCTAAGTGCCGGAGTACCCCTTTAAGGCCAGGTAACAGGATTTATCAAAGTCCTTAGCAAGCTTAGTGTTGCCAGGGATATTACCTATAGTTGGAAATCCCATATCTGACCCAGCTTTCCCTGGAGGAGATATGTACTTCCTAAAACCTGGTAGCAACATACAGATATATTGAGGACATATAGCAACCCATGAACACCATTCCTGTCATTGTTTTACACTACCGTTTGAACGAGTTGTACAGATCCATAATAATGAATCCATAATATTTTGGGTCAGGCCATATTTTATTTGATGTTATATTATAGAGATATTGCCTCTTAGAAGCATTGTTTCTAGAAAAAAAAATTATAAAAAACCTTAATACCATGCTTCAGCACTATGAAAAGGCACTTTATTACAGAACATTGAGCACCAATTGAACCAGAGGGACAGCTCTGTACTGTGCTTGAGGCTTTAAAGTTTTTGCAGTAAAAATATATTAGCATTTTGCATAAATAAAAAATTACCATTTTGCATAAATAAATAAGCCATGCATACAGTTATTAATGTAATGAGAGTAAAACAAGCTATCCATAAAGGCAGCTGGTATAGCAAAATCAAGGTTAACTCATCCCAAAAGAAGAGTGCAGATTGAATGGTAACTTTTGTTTCAGGCTAATAAAAAATATGCATCAAAAATTTGAAACCTATCTCACCAATGAATAAATTTGCCCAGAATCTGGGCCATTATAAAGCCAATACTTCTGACCAGTGGCACTCGCTTCCTTTTATGTCACTTACTATACCAAAAAAATGAACTAAACACAATGCAGTGCCTCTTTAACCAGGGGGAAAAAGAACTTTGGGGCAAGGGGATATACCAAAACTATGTCCATTGTATGGGGTATAACAAAATAAACCTTTACTTATCTCTAACACTCCCACGGTGCCTCCAGTGTTTTGCTGCAGTCCCCCATAGTCATTATCTTCCTGAACTGTAGTGCGACTGGGCCCAGTGTGTCACACTATCGCTCAGCAAAGTAAGCAGTAAGGTCCGCATTAGCCAGCAATTCACTGAGTGGCAGTGTGACACACTCGGCCTTGGTGCTTTCCGAGCCCGACAGTCACGCTGCAGCTCATAAAGACGACCACTGCAGGGGACTGGAGCATAACACCAGAGGCATCACAGGAGCGCTGGAGGTGAGTACAGGTTTATTTTGTTATACCACACACAATGGGCATAGTTTTGACCCCCCCCCCCCCCCAAGCTGCTGGATAACTCATTTTAAGCAGCGTGATCAAACTCTGCCCTTCCTAGTATGACCTAATGTTAATGTCCAGGTGGGTCCACCCTGGGTGTGTTATGTCGACACTTGAACTAGGTGCTTACTAAACTTTCTGCAATTGCTTTCCAATAAACACCAAAACATTGGGAAGACCCAACCGAAATAAATGAAGATAAACATGTAAGGAACAATAATTCTACATATAGGCTGTCTATATACAATCTCCTTCTACATAAAATCTATGACCAGAAACCTTGAGTAAAGATACTCAGCTGTTCCAATGCATTTTAACAATTATGTATCCTCAGGAGACTATAGTGGTCTTATGAAGTTAAAACTGTAAGATAGTGAGCAGGTCCACACTTACTACAACAAAATAACCCCTAGGGGTAAAAAAAAAAAAAAAAAGCCTCTGTGTTCCATGTGTCACACTAATTTGTTAAAACTTAACCTTTAATTGTGAACAAATAATAAAGTAGGAAACACAAGTATTAAAATCACAATACCACTGTGCTCATTTACGTCTATGAGATAAGCCCATCAGTGTGGGTGGGATGACCCTATTGATAAATCTATGCAAGGATGTTAATTGCACCTCATGTTGTATTGAGGTGACAAAACAGAGTCACTCAAAGGTGCTTCCTAGTGCAAAGGTCACAATAGTCACTGTTAAAACACTTATATATGTGGCAATACTATTATCTGATATCTCCCCTCAGAGAGGTGTTTGGGGAGGTCCCACACCACGGCAACAACCACCTGCCGTGCACTGCAGGTGTATGTCTTAGAACTGAATATATTGGGCACTTTAGAAAGACATGGTGTCCAGTGGAATGGCTAAAATACACAGCTGTCACCTCCCGACATGTTTCGCCACTTTAGTGGCTTTATCAAGGAGACAGTGTAGGTATTATTTATATCAAAACTGCCTCCCAGGTAGATGCTCACCAACAACTTGAGGGTGGTCTTTGGATGAGGCCTATCTTACTGACAACCACTGTTGTTGCTTATGCATTAACAGTGGGGCAAAAAAGTATTTAGTCAGCCACCAATTGGGCAAGTTCTCCCACTTCAAAAGATGAGAGGCCTGTAATTTTCATCATAGGTATACCTCAACTATGAGAGACATAATGAGAAAAAAATCCATAAAATAACATTGTCTGATTTTTAAATAATTTATTTGGAAATTATGGTGGAAAATAAGTATTTGGTCAATAACAAAAGTTCATCTCAATACTTTGTTATATACCCTTTGTTGGCAATGACGTTTTCTGTAAGTCTACACAAGGATTTCACACACTGTTGCTGGTATTTTAGCTCATTTCTCTGTGGCTGTCGCTGGGCAACACAGACTTTCAACTCTCCAAAGGTTGAAATCTGGAGATTGGCTAGGCCACTCCAGGACCTTGAAATGCTTCTTATGAAGCCACTCCTTTGTTGCCCGGGCAGTGTGTTTGGGATCACTGCCATGCTGAAAGACCCAGCCATGTTTCATCTTCAATGCCTTTGCTGATGGAAGGAGGTTTTCACTCAAAATCTCATGATACATGGCCCCATTCATTCTTTCCTTTACACGGATCAGTGGTACTGATCCCTTAGCAGAAAAACAGCCCCAAAGCATGATGTTTCACCCCCATGCTTCACTGTAGCTTTGGTGTTCTTTGGATGCAATTCGGCATTCTTTCTTTTCCAAAAACGACGAGTTGAGTTTTTACCAAAAAGTTCTACTTTGGTTTTAACTGACCATATGACATTCTCTCAATACTCTTCTGGATCATCCAAATGCTCTCTAGCAAACTTCAGACGGGCCCGGACATGTACTGGCTTAAGCAGAGGGAGACATCTGGCACTGCATGATTTGAGTCCGAGGCGGCATAGTGTGTTACTGATGGTAGCCTTTGTTACTTTGATCCCAGCTTTCCGCAGGTCATTCACTAGGTCACCCTGTGTGGTTCTGGGATTTCTGCTCACTGTTCTTGTGATCATTTTGACACCCCAGGGTGAGATCTTGCATGGAGCCCCAGATCGAGGAAGATTATCAGTGGTCTTGTATGTCTTCCATTTTCTAATAATTGCTCCCACAGTTGATTTCTTCACACCAAGCTGCTTGCCTATTGTAGATTCGGGACTCCCAGCCTGGTGCATGTCTACAATTTTGTTTCTGGTGTCCTTTGATAGCTCTTGGCCATAGTGGAGTTTGGAGTGTGACTGTTTGAGGTTGTGGACAGGTGACTTTTATACTGATAACAGATTCAAACAGGTTCCATTAATACCAGTAATGACTGGAGGACAGAGGAAACTCTTAAAGAAGAAGTTACAGGTCTGTGAGAGACAGAAATCTTGTTTGTTTGTAGGTGACCAAATACTTATTTTTCACCATAATTTGCAAATAAATTCTTTAAAAATCAGACAATGTGATTTTATGGATTTTTCCCCCCCATTATGTCTCTCATTAGGCCTCTCCTATCTTTTTAAGTGGGAGAACTTGCACAATTGGTGGCTGACTAAATACTTTTTTGCCCCACTGTAAGTGTTGGCTTTTACATTTCTATTAATACCCTGGAATGTTGTGTATTGGTATTACTTTTTGGTTGGTTATTGGTTTATTAGTATTATTATTAGTATTATGTCAATAAACAACTTTCTAGAACTTTTACTTTTTAAAGAGAGTAATTGTTACTTACCTTGAAGAATAAATTATACACATACACTTAACCATTGTTTCCTTCACAGTTTAAGTCGTGTAAGACAACAATATGGTCTCTTACCACGAGCAGAATGGGATGATCTCATTGCCGTGACCTCGTATGAAAAGGCTATGTCAGCAAAACACAAGAACAGGAGTCTGCCGAGGCCATTTCTACCAAGGTAGGTCTCAATTACATCTTATAGAAATAATTGATCAATTGACTTTTTACTGGAGGAAAGAGATCAAATCTTCCCAAACCCTTAAGTTGATGCTTGTAACGCAGGTGGTTGGCAGCTGCCAGCATGCAGCGTGTCCCGCCGCTTACTTTCACTGACCCGCACACTCAGCTCCTCCTCTCTGCTGTAGACTCCCGACATCATCCTCAGTACTGTCACAGGCTGCAGCAGTTACTGGTGCACATAGGCGTGCGCAGCCTATTGCATTAGGGTGTGCACCATAAAGCACAAACTCACGCCGCGCGCGTGCATATATGTATATATACGCACACATACACACAGTTAGTATAGTTCCCCCACATTAGGTGCAGTATAGTCCTCCCCACATTAGGTGCAGTATAAGTCCCGCCACATTAGGTGCAGTATAGTTCCCCCACATTAGGTTGGCAGTATAAGTCCCCGCACATTAGGTTGGCAGTACAGTTCCCCCACATTAGGTTGGCAGTACAGTTCCCCCACATTAGGTTGGCAGTACAGTTCCCCCACATTAGGTTGGCAGTACAGTTCCCCCACATTAGGTTGGCAGTACAGTTCCCCCACATTAGGTGCAGTACAGTTCCCCCACATTAGGTGCCACCTAATGTGGGGGAACTGTACTGCACCTAATGTGGGGGAACTGTACTGCACCTAATGTGGGGGAACTGTACTACACCTAATGAAGGGGAACTGTGCTGCACCTAATGCGGGGGAACTGTACTGCACCTAATGCGGGGGAACTGTACTGCACCTAATGTGGGGGAACTGTACTGCACCAGTACAGTTCCCCTACATTAAGTGCAGTACAGTTCCCCCACATTAGGTGTAGTACAGTTCCCCACATTATGTGCAGTACAGTTCCCCTACATTAGGTGCAGTACAGTTCCCCTACATTAGGTGCAGTATAGTTCCCCCACATTAGGTGCAGTATAGTTTCCCCACATTAGGTGCAGTATAGTTTCCCCACATTAGGTGCAGTACAGTCCCCCCACATTAGGTGCAGTACAGTCCCCCCACATTAGGTGCAGTACAGTTCCCCCACATTAGGTGCAGTACAGTTCCCCCACATTAGGTGCAGTATAGTTCCCCTACATTAGGTGCAGTATAGTTCCCCCACATTAGGTGCAGTATAGTTCCCCCACATTAGGTGCAGTATAGTTCCCCCACATTAGGTGCAGTATAGTTCCCCCACATTAAGTGCAGTATAGTTCCCCCACATTAAGTGCAGTATAGTTCCTCCACATTAGGTGCAGTATAGCTCCCCACATTAGGTGCAGTATAGTTCCCCACATTAGGTGCAGTATATCTTTCCACATTAGGTGCTGTACAGTTCCCCCACATTAGGTGCAGTATAGATCCCCCACATTAGGTGCAGTATAGTTCCCCACATTAGGTGCAGTATATCTTTCCACATTAGGTGCAGTACAGTTTCCCCACATTAGGTGCAGTATAGTTCCCCCACATTAGGTGCAGTATAGTTCCCCCACATTTGGTGCAGTATAGTTCCCCCACATTAGGTGCAGTATAGCTCCCCACATTAGGTGCAGTATAGTTCCCCCACATTTGGTGCAGTATAGTTCCCCCACATTAGGTGCAGTATAGCTCCCCACATTAGGTGCAGTATAGTTTCCCCCACATTAGGTGCAGTATAGTTTCCCCCACATTAGGTGCAGTATAGTTTCCCCCACATTAGGTGCAGTATAGTTTCCCCCACATTAGGTGCAGTATAGTTTCCCCCACATTAGGTGCAGTATAGTTCCCCCACATTAGGTGCAGTATAGTTCCCCCACATTAGGTGCAGTATAGTTCCCCTACATTAGGTGCAGTATAGTTCCCCTACATTAGGTGCAGTATAGTTCCCCCACATTAGGTGCAGTATAGTTCCCCCACATTAGGCTGGCAGTATAGTTCCCCCACATTAGGCTGGCAGTATAGTTCCCCCACATTAGGTGCAGTATAGTTCTCCCCACATTAGGTGCAGTATAGTTCCCCCACATTAGGTGCAGTATAGTTTCCCCCACATTAGGTGCAGTATACTTTCCCCCACATTTGGTGCAGTATACTTTCCCCCACATTAGGTGCAGTATAGTTTTCCCCACATTAGGTGCAATATAGTTCTCCCCACATTAGGTGCAGTATAGTTCTCCCCACATTAGGTGCAGTATAGTTCCCCCACATTAGGTGCAGTATAGTTCCCCCACATTAGGTGCAGTATACTTTCCCCCACATTAGGTGCAGTATAGTTTTCCCCACATTAGGTGCAGTATAGTTCTCCCCACATTAGGTGCAGTATAGTTCCCCCACATTAGGTGCAGTATAGTTCCCCCACATTAGGCTGGCAGTATAGTTCCCCCACATTAGGCTGGCAGTATAGTTCCCCCACATTAGGTGCAGTATAGTTCTCCCCACATTAGGTGCAGTATAGTTCCCCCACATTAGGTGCAGTATAGTTTCCCCCACATTAGGTGCAGTATACTTTCCCCCACATTTGGTGCAGTATACTTTCCCCCACATTAGGTGCAGTATAGTTTTCCCCACATTAGGTGCAATATAGTTCTCCCCACATTAGGTGCAGTATAGTTCTCCCCACATTAGGTGCAGTATAGTTCCCCCACATTAGGTGCAGTATAGTTCCCCCACATTAGGTGCAGTATACTTTCCCCCACATTAGGTGCAGTATAGTTTTCCCCACATTAGGTGCAGTATAGTTCTCCCCACATTAGGTGCAGTATAGTTCCCCCACATTAGGTGCAGTATAGTTCCCCCACATTAGGTGCAGTATACTTTCCCCCACATTAGGTGCAGTATACTTTCCCCCACATTAGGTGCAGTATAGTTCCCCCACATTAGGTGCAGTATAGTTTCCCCACATTAGGTGCAGTATACTTTCCCCCACATTAGGTGCAGTATAGTTCCCCCACATTAGGTGCAGTATAGTTTCCCCCACATTAGGTGCAGTATAGTTTTCCCCACATTAGGTGCAGTATAGTTCTCCCCACATTAGGTGCAGTATAGTTCCCCCACATTAGGTGCAGTATAGTTCCCCCACATTAGGTGCAGTATACTTTCCCCCACATTAGGTGCAGTATACTTTCCCCCACATTAGGTGCAGTATAGTTTCCCCACATTAGGTGCAGTATACTTTCCCCCACATTAGGTGCAGTATAGTTCCCCCACATTAGGTGCAGTATAGTTTCCCCCACATTAGGTGCAGTATAGTTTTCCCCACATTAGGTGCAGTATAGTTCCCCCACATTAGGTGCAGTATACTTTCCCCCACATTAGGTGCAGTATACTTTCCCCCACATTAGGTGCAGTATAGTTCCCCCACATTAGGTGCAGTATAGTTCCCCCCCATTAGGTGCAGTATAGTTCTCCCCACATTAGGTGCAGTATAGTTCCCCCACATTAGGTGCAGTATAGTTCCCCCACATTAGGTGCAGTATACTTTCCCCCACATTAGGTGCAGTATAGTTTTCCCCACATTAGGTGCAGTATAGTTCTCCCCACATTAGGTGCAGTATAGTTCCCCCACATTAGGTGCAGTATAGTTCCCCCACATTAGGTGCAGTATACTTTCCCCCACATTAGGTGCAGTATACTTTCCCCCACATTAGGTGCAGTATAGTTCCCCCACATTAGGTGCAGTATAGTTCCCCCACATTAGGTGCAGTATAGTTTCCCCCACATTAGGTGCAGTATAGTTTTCCCCACATTAGGTGCAGTATAGTTTCCCCCACATAGTTTCCCCCACACCAGCTCGTGTTCCGTGTTGGTCACTTACCATTCCGGCCGGCGCGCGCATCCTCTTCCTTGAATCTCCGCTCCTCTGTTGCTATGGGCGCACGCACGGGACGTCAATGACGTCCCTGCGTGCGCTACTTCCCGGCGGCCCCTGTGTTTTGAAAGTTAACACGGGGGCCACTGTAGAAAGGTAACCGGGACATCCTTGTGTCCCGAAAAGATCTTTCGGGACACAGGGATGTCCCGAATGTGACGGGGGGGTCCTCTGCGGGCTGCTCATGGTGGCCTTGGATGCCTCCCTGGGCTTGATTAGGGTGTGCCTGGGCACAACCGGCACACCCCGTGCGCAAGCCTATGCTGGTGCACCCTGTAGGGGCCATACACGTGCAAAGACTGTCTTCAATCCCTGCCAGGCACCACCTACATAAAAACACTCCTTCCTTTCTGTGGTGCCTGAGAGAAAGTGTAGTTTTACTACTAGCAAGGGTATCCACTGTTGATCTGATCTACTGTGCTCCCATGTTCCTGACCCAAGCCCGTTACCGTATTCTGCCTCTGTCTGATCCTGCTTGCACCTTTCTGGTTCTCCAGGGCATGACCTGGATTGACGACCACACCTCTGTCTGTTGATCAAGCCTACTTCACCTGGCTGTTTCTCAGCTCCTCAGTGCTGCTGTTCTAAGCTATAACACCAAGTCTGCTTCATCAGACTACCATCTATAGTGTCAGCTCTACCCACCTGCCTGTATACTCGATCCTTGGGACCGGGGTGTTCTTGCCTGCCTTACCAGCTTTCACTTAACAAGTAGTGTTGAGCGGCATAGGCTATATTCGAATTCGCGAATATTCGCGAATATATGGACGAATATTCGTCATATTCGCAAATATTCGCATATTCGTAATAGTCTCGTTATTTTTCGCATATGCGAATATTCACACATACGAAAATTTGTATATGCAAAAATTAACATATATGAAAATTCGCATATGCGAAAATTAGCATATGCAAATTTTCGTATATGCGAAAATTCGCACACCAGTCTCACACAGTAGTATTAGAGCCTTCTTACACCACATAAGCTGGAAGCAGAGAGGGATGATCACTGTGATGTGTACTGTGAAAAAAAAAAAAAAAAAAAACGAATATTCGTAATTACGAATATATAGCGCTATATTCGCGAATATTCGCGAATTCACGAATATGCGATATTCGCGAATAAAATTTGAATTGCGAATATTCGCGAGCAACACTATTAACAAGGACCACACTTGAGGCTGTGACCTGGTGTCTCCACACAGCTGAAGTCCAGTTTCTGCATCCTGGAGTGGGATAAAGGGTGAAAATCAGTCAAACATTTAGACTCTGCTCCCAAGTTTGTCCCAAAGCTAAAACCGTCAGTTGGGACATTACAATCCTAAAGTATACTGTCATGTTCTATTTAGGTGTTCACATATTATAGAAACAGTACATGAAGTTACCATAGGTCCTTGGCAGGAAGCTAGACAGAATTCTCCTTAATAGAAGAATGGCATTCTTAGCAAAAAAAAAAGTAGTAGCAGTGGTCCATATCTTATGAAAGTACATACAGGGGGTAATATATATTAGATCCTTCTGTCTTCAGTGGTAAAACCCATCATCATTGTGCCATTGCTTCTAACTATCAAACACTTACCACATCATCTCTCAGTATAGTCAACCAACTTTATAAGGATATACAACATTTTTTAAAACTTTTTTTTTATTCTTGCTCAGCCCATGTTATGGTACATAAAACCCCTTGGGGGATATTTATCAAAGTTGTCTATGTCCCGCATCAATATAGACCAAACTACAGAGTGTTTGGCCGGTCTATTGTGCGCCTAATTTATCAAAAGTCGCACGGCTCTTGATAAATTCTGTGCACAGACTTCATGATCTATGCTTTAGTCTATATTTAAACCTGCTCCAACATGGTCTGACATTTTGGCGTACTTTCAGCCCATGCGACTTGTCGCTGAAAAGTCGCTTTTGAAAAATTCAGCACCAATGCATTTTTCAATGCATTTCAGTCTAAAATAGACTAGCATACATCATGTTCTAAAAATCCTCTGGAGCAAAAGTCGCAGAAAAGTCGCACATATTTAGACTGTGACTTTCTGTGCGACAATTGTAGACAGGAAAAAACAGTCTAAATCCTTTGAAAAATATCCCCCTTTATGTTGTATTATATGGCTATATGGTTATATTAGTTTGTGTTATATGGATTCAATTACAAGTTAAGTCCATCAGAGAACCAATTCTTTTAAGCTTTTCTCTTCTCTCCAGAGGAAAACTTTAAAATGGCTTACTAATGGGCTCTAGTAGTCACTTGCCCAAGATGGCCCTACTAAATGTAGACTACAATGCTTATAGAACTATGAGACCTGTTTCCTTAAATTTAACTGTTATAGAAGACATTAGGCATTCTATACCGTACACAATAATTTAATAAAAACATAGCTTGTTACAAGGTCAATGAGCTTTAAAGGGGTACTCCACACTTGGACATCTTATCCCCTAGCCAAAGGTTTGTGTGTAAGATGTATGATCGCGGGAGGTCTAGTCGCTGGAATGCCCCCATGATCTCCAAGCCAGGACCCCGGCATTCTGAATATTCATGTTTAGAATGGCGGTATCAGGCGGCTGTGTCTGTGACGTCACACCCCCTCCATTATTGTCTATGGGAGGAGGCATTCTGAACATAAATGAGTGCTGTCCCAGAGATCACGGGGGTTCCAGTGGCCAGACCCCCACGATCAGACATCGAATCCTTTGGATTAGGGATAAGATGTCTAGGGGTGGAGTACCCCTTTATAAGAGGGAATAAGTGTTTTGTCCCATAATAAATAGCATGCAACAGGCAAATAGTTCAGCACTCAGAGGTTAACTTATTGGGTGGAGCTGTGCTGCTGAATTCTTATATTCAATTTACGTTGTTTTAAATGTAAAATCCGGACAGTGCATAAACATTGGTTTGAGGCTGAATATATCCTCCAAATCTGTATTTGGGTTTGATATTTCACAAAGTTTACCCCTGCTGTTTTTATATGCAGTAGTGAACTTTGAAGAGAAAATGTATTTTATTTATATTGCTAAGCTGCCGGGGTACTTCTTGTCTGCACATTGACATCTGTGGAGAAGCACGCTCCCTCCTTTGTCTGACATTTTCATTATAGGGTCTTTCATATTGTGTAATTCTTTTACACAGTGACTTGTTGTTCTACCTCTGTTCACTTCTTGGGAACTATATTTATTTTGTTCAAATTGTATATCATCACACTGAAAGTATAAGGAAACATGCAATAAATCAAGTTCGATTGCATAGTAAATGTATCTACAGGGTAATAATAGCAGCAATATAGGCAGAGTGTTAATGACTTGATACTTATATGAATGTGTTTATTTCCCTCTATTCTTTCTCCAACCATTTGTTACAAATTACATGCTTGTTTCACATAAGTACTGTTGTCTAGACACAGCACATGCAGATTTGCTCATTTTCAATCATTTGCCAAATGAACAAGTTTGTAACTAAGAATGGAGAGAGTTCATTGGAAAGCTTATGTTACTTAAATTTAATGTATTTGCTTTAGGCTAGGTTTCCACCTTTTTAATGTTTTTTTTTTTTTTTTAACAAAAATGCCAATAAAAATGCCCATTCTGCCGCAGTTTTTTTTAATTTTTGTGAAAAAACGCTACGGACAAATGTTAGCTGCAAGTCAATAGGGAATGGCATATCAACTTGGCGTTTTTCAGTTTGGCATTTTTTTATATCCTTTTGGTGTTTTTCAGCTATTTTTGGCTCCTTGGATGTTTTTTAAAAGCAACCTCTTGTTTAGACTTTGGCGTTTTTTTTAAGGAAAATCTTAGAAGTCTATGGAAGTGAAAAAATGCCATGTGGGTTTTAACTTTGACATTTTTGCAGGTGGTTTTTATTCTTTTTTGGACTTAGCATGATGGAGATACCTTTTTTAATAAAATTTCGGAGGGTACAATTAAAAAAAATTATAAAAAAAAATACAGTAGTGATGGAAAAAATAGTATTTAACAAAATTTTTATTATTTGTGACAAAATTTTTGTTCATTTTTAGACAGGAATCAATTTATGTGGGCGGATAGGGAACTAAAAATGGAGCCAACAATAATAAAAATTTAGAAAGGGGCCATTTAAATGTAAAAATAATCTATTTTTTAAACTTTTTATCAGTAATGTATTTTAATAATGTGTTTAATAACAGATTATTCCATGATGGGAGTAGTAGTACCTGTACTAATAGACAGATAGCCCGGGTGTCTCTTCTGACACCTGTTGCGATCCTCCTATATAATATATAGATGCGGGCAGCACAGCGGCTTCTCTGACTTTGACTCTGACTTTGACACAAGCCGTTCTCTAGAGGATTTCTTCACTCACTGGTCATGGTAACATGAGACACTGCTTAACAAAAAGTTGGCTGCAAAATTACTGACACATAGATTCCAAATGAAGAATTGCAATTGGTATTTCTAAATGAGAATAAATATGTTGAATTGTGGTGATACTATGTATTTAATAGAAATGTTTTGTATCACATATCTTATAAGTCTAATTTTGTTTTATTTTAATATCCCAGCCTCACATCCAAATCCAACTGGGATCTCAGGAAATTAGACTTGGAATATGTTGACACGAAGAGACGTAAACAGCATGAGGGGTAAGTTTTGGAATAAATATTAGAAGCTAGTTAGGCTGGGTTCACATATGTCTGGGATCCAGCATAGATGATCTCAGCCTAGATCTCGACGCAACTGATGCCATTACTGATAACAACGTGTATCAGTTGTCAAAAGTTGTATGGCATCCGGTGTCCATTGTTTCATCCAGCATCTCAATTTTGACGCCAGAGGGTTCGACATGCCGGACAGCACCAGACAGGAGAATGCAGCAAACTGTGTTCCCCTTTCTGGTGCCATTCAGCGTGTCCAACCCTCCAGCATCAAAATTGATATACTGGTTGATTGTAAGCTGTCCCTTAATATCTCGTTCCCTGCATGGAGCTCCTATATATGTTTGGTATTTCCACAACAGAAAGGTAATTTCAAGTTTTTATGTCCTTGATACAATGGCCCTGATTTACTATTGTAAACTTGACATGATTCGTTGGGTTGTTAACCAGATTCTGTCTGTGCCAAAATTTGTGCCAGAAATGAAAGAAACCTGACCAACTCCCCATTTTACTGAGAAAACCCCCAAAAAGGGGTGTAACCACTGGGAAAAGGGCTATGGCTACCAAAAAGGGAGTGTTCCCAACCTTTTCACAAAAACCAAACATATTTACTAAGGTTTACACAATGTGGTGGATTTGAGCTGAGGAAAACCCACAGATCAGAGCATGTGTAAAAAAAATTATATAAAAAAAGCTAAATGTAGGGGAAAAGTGCAAAATGTAGGGAAACCTTAGTAAATGCTGTGGAAAAAATTGTAGGGAATTAAAACCCTCAAAGAAACCTACAGAACACTCTTAGTAAATCAGGACCAATATCTGTTATTAGAATGCCATCTTTACATGTAGTTTATAGTACTGTTACCTTCTGACGAGGAGGCATTCCTAGACTACGTCCTGCACCAGTTCCCTAGTACAATGCAACCTTCACCATTGATAAACCGCACCAGCATAATGGGGGTAATTTATTATTAAATGGGCACTGTCACCAACTTTATTTTTTGATATGTTGTAGTACTTATGTACTACAACATATCTCTAATATATAGAAATAGAAAGATCATCCAGCTCTCCACCGCCGCCTCAGTGCGCGGACTCGTGCGGACACCACGTAGACGAACAATTGAAAAGTAGAACAATGTCCAGCACAAAGCACGATGCAAGATGAAATTTATTGTAGATACACACGGCAAACAGCAACACGGATCATGGAGTAGAGTGACGCGTTTCAGCAACCTTAGTCGCCTTAGTCATACAATGGTATACTCAGGTCAGCCTGGCTCTTATAGTGGGTGGCACCGCCCCCCCCACCAGGTGAAAACACCTGAGTGGAACGGGGCGGTGCACAGCCACACACAAAGGCCAGGCCGGCGTCTGCGTTCACATTAGACAAAAAGGAACACTAAACAAGATATACATAGCTCACAAATAAAATAAACTGTGAAATATCATAGATAAAGAAAAATATACATAAACAAAATTTCTAGGGATAAAGACTGACCGACATGTATAGAAAAACCATATAGTAACAAATCAATAGTTTAAAAATACACGGTAGTATACATTGTCAGTCACACCCTAAGTGTGCTCAAGTTTATCAATGTTGGACACAGTATAGAACCAATACCATCATCATTTTTAAGATATCAAGCCAAGTCACTTCAAGTATGGCAAATAATGTTAATATGTAAAGGGAAAGGAAGGACTTGGTACAAATAAACTGGTAAGAATACTTAAAAGTTATAGTTATATAGATTAAGAACTAATCCCCTGGATATACCCCACATCCGAAAACAATGACTGAATAAATGCGAAGATAATCGTGAACTAGTATAAGTTATAGTATAAATGTTAGCCATCTGTATGAGCGGATGCGGGACAATCCCTGGGAAGATGTCTAGGTTCTATAGAAAAACGTAATGGGGGAAAGGGAGAGGGCCACTCATCCAAAGTCTATACAACCACATATGGTTGGATATGATACGTTTATAATATAAAAGATAGAGAGCATATATTGTGGTAAATATAGACCTATGGGAAATATCAACTAATGGAACAGGAGGACTATGAACTGTAGGGAACTGAATTGTGAGGTCTACTATGTGGGAGGGAGTATATGAAATAGCTGTATTGTATATTGAGCTATGACATCCCTGTATATATGGGTTCAATGAGGGGATAGGAACAAGGGCAAGACATCAGATAAACAGTTCAAGAAATAAAACGAACTATCTGAGCGTATATTTCATTATATGCAGATCTAATAATACAACATGGTGTCTTGCCTTTTGTTCAAGCCCCTAGGAGACCTAGTATCAAGTTTTAAAATCCAAAACACCTCACGGTCAAGTAACTTCTTTCTATGGTCCCCACCGCGCAAAGGCATGGTAACTTTTTCTATGCCCTGAATATATAAGCTGCGAGTTGACCCAGAATGTTTCTCTGCACAATGTCGACTCACCATGGAAACGTGCCGGGAGTTAAAATGGGGGATGTCCGACAGGTGCCTCCGAATTCTCACCTTCAGGGCACCCGTCGTGCACCCCACATATTGGATGTTACACTCCCGGCACGTGATGAGATAAACGACATGGTGTGTGTTACAGTTGACAAATTGTGTCATGTTGAATTGCTCACCATTGGATGCTGACACAAAGCTCGTGCTGTTAAGCATAATAGAACAGCAAGTGCATCTGCCATGACCGCATCTGAACGAGCCCTGGTGTTGCAACCAATTAGTCTTGTGACTTCTAGTGTTCAAAAAGAGACTAGGAGACACTTTATTAGATATAGTTTTAGCTTTCTTAGATATACATCTGAAACCACCACTGAATATTTCAGAAAAAGATGGATCACCTGAAATCATGGGAATGTATTTTTGCACTATATTGCGGATAGCATGAAAGTCATCACTATATTGGGTCACAAACGTAATGGGGTGATGTCTTTGCATCACCATATCGTTATCGCTGGTGGGACAGGGCAATCTCTTCCCACCAGACAGAAGTTTTGGGCGATCACGGTCGCGGGCAATGTTTATCGCCCGTTGAATGTGCCGATCGTGGTAGCCTCTTGATCTCAAACGGGATGAGATAACTCCGATCTCACGATCAAAGTCCTCCTGTCTAGAACAATTACGTCTAGGACGTATCATCTCACCCACGGGTAAATTTTTGGTCACGTGGGTGGGATGACACGAATCGGCTCGTAGGATAGAGTTCACATTGGTTTCCTTCCTATATGTGGACGTCTCAATTTTTCCGGTAATAATATCACCAGTCAGATATAGGTCCAGGAAGGAGACAGTGGGGACATAAGATGATACAGTAAATTTGAGGTTAAGAGCGTTATCATTTAGATACTCTGAAAATAATTCCACGGCCGACACATTCGAATCCCATATAAATATGAGGTCGTCGATGTATCGGCCGTAAAATAAAATGGATGAAGAATAAGGATTGCTGGGGGCGAAGATAGTCTCCCTCTCCCACCAACACATGTAAATGTTGGCGAGAGAGGGGGAGAACTTCGCCCCCATCGACGCTCCGGTCGTTTGCAGAAAAAAATGTTGGTCAAATTTGAAAAAGTTATGTGTTAGTAAAAACTCTACCACTAAGATAACATATTCGCATAGATCAGCCGAATACCGCGAATATGTTTTCAAAAACCAGTCCAATGCTGGTCTGACTAATGTGTGAGGTATAACTGAATAAAGGGAGGTGACATCAGCAGTTATCCATATATAATTATCTCGCCAGGTTATATCCTCACACATAGTCAAAATGTGTCCGGTGTCTTTGATATAGCCCGGGATTTGGCCGATCAGTGGTTGGAGCAGGTTATCCACCCATGAGCACATTCTTTCATTTAGGGAAGATATCCCTGCCACAATCGGTCTCATGGGTGGGGGAAATATGCCTTTGTGGACCTTGGGGAGCGAATGGAATATAGCAATAACTGGATGTTTGATTTTGATATACTCAGCTTGACGCTGATCAATAAATCCATTGGCTACCCCAAGATCCACAAGGTTATCCAGAATAGGTTTAAAGGAGCAGGTGGGGTCACCGGATAAATTTTTGTAAGTGATAGTATCTCGCAACATGGTCATGTTCAATTTGCGGTAAAGTCCTTTGTCAAGGACTACAACTGCCCCCCCTTTGTCAGCCTGTCGGACGATAATATCGTCCGACATGCTGAGATGGTCAAGTGCTGACTTCTCTTGGGGGGATAGATTACCAGCTGATTTACAATTTTTCTTTTTCGATAGCATCAACAACTCTCGTTCCACCACTTCTTGGAAGTGGTCAAGGACGGGAGTCCTCGACATAATCGGGTAGAAATCCGGGTTAGAGACAATAAATTCAGGTACCCCATCAGTGTGAGGCATATTAAACAGTTGTTGTAACTCAGAAGCAATGCATTGATCACTGAAAGTGTATACATGTTGATTGGTATTAGAACTGGAAGGGAACGTACTAGTATCTGTAATATAATTATCAGACATAGCCACATTATCATGCAAACTACTTATATTCAAATCGCTATTTATATCGGCATTAACATGACTGTCAGACATATTATGGAAGTGCTTCTTAATCGTAATGTCTCTCACTAGCTTGTTAATGTCCAACAAAGTGTTGAATAAGTTGAAATGACAGGAAGGTGCAAAGGTGAGCCCTTTTGAGAGAACACTCAGTTCATAAGAAGATAATGTCTTTGCTGATAAGTTGAAAACGGGTATAGAGCTCACCTCCTCCTGTAAGACCGCGGGCTTCTTCTTGGACGACCGGTGCTTCCTCCCCGCTCGGCGTTTTTTGATGACGTAGAGCGACTCACCGGTACCTTAGATGACGTGGGTAACGGGGAGGAGGAAGCTGCCGGAGTGACAGGTCCAGAGGCGTCGGTCTGATCTCCAGAATCCATAGAGTCGCCATCCGTGCATGTAAAGCTGACTTTAGAGTCTTTAGTGGAAATGGGATTCTTATTCTTAGAGGTATGCTTGCGCCCGCGACCCTTTTTTAGGATGGATTTGGGATTGGGTCTATTATCCATTGTTGGCCACTGGTAAACCGTACTGGTTTGATAATCCTGTAAATCCCTCATGAACTTTTTCTGTTTGACCTCTGTGATGACTGACTCAGCTTTAGCAATATTCTCTCTGATTTTGCTATCTTGTTCCATGAAAGTGGGGTGATTTTCATATTGTTGCAGTGACAGTTGCAGTTTTGTGATATTTTCATCAACTTCCAACAATGCTTGTTCTTCATAGGCAATAATTAAATTCATAAATTTGAGTGATGATTCTGTCATAAGTTGTTCCCAATCAGCCTTAAATTGCTCCCCAAACACAGTGGTGGGAAACTTTCTCAGTCGTAGTTGTCACGATGCCGGCTGGCAGGTAGTGGATCCTCTGTGCCAGAGAGGGATGGCGAGGACCGCGCTAGTGGACCGGTTCTAAGCCACTACAGGTTTTCACCAGAGCCCGCCGCAAAGCGGGATGGTCTTGCTGCGGCGGTAGTGACCAGGTCGTATCCACTAGCAACGGCTCACCTCTCTGACTGCTGAAGATAGGCGAGGTACAAGGGAGTAGGCAGAAGCAAGGTCGGACGTAGCAGAAGGTCGAGGCAGGCAGCAAGGATCGTAGTCAGGGGCAACGGCAGGAGGTCAGGAACACGGGCTAGGAACAGACAAGGGAACGCTTTCACTAGGCACTAAGGCAACAAGATCCGGCAAGGGAGTGCAAGGGAGGAGACCAGATATAGCCAGGGAGCAGGTGGGAGCCAATTAAGCTAATTGGGCCAGGCACCAATCATTGGTGCACTGGCCCTTTAAGTCTCAGGGAGCTGGCGCGCGCGCGCCCTAGAGAGCGGAGCCGCGCGCGCCAGCAGATGACAGCAGGGGACGGGAACGGGTAAGTGACCTGGGATGCGATTCGCGAGCGGGCGCGTCCCGCTGTGCGAATCGCATCCCCAACGGCCATGACAGAGCAGCGCTCCCGGTCAGCGGGACTGACCGGGGAGCTGCAGGGAGAAAGACGCCGTGAGCGCTCCGGGGAGGAGCGGGGGCCCGGAGCGCTAGGCGTAACAGTACCCCCCCCCTTAGGTCTCCCCTTCTCTTTGTCCGGTAACTGCCCCCCCTGGGATGAGGACACCGGGAAAGGATGGAGGGATTCCTCAACGGCAGGCAGAACAGCAGGAGTAGGAATGGGGAGAGAGGGCAGAGGGCGAGACCTGGCACGGGGCAGTGTGACACCAGGACGAGGGCCATGAGGGGACACAGAGGCTTGCCTGATGGGACTGGGAGGGGGGGAGAGGCATTTCCTGTGGCAGGCAGAGTCCTTAATGACCTTAGGGGGACCGGGTACAGGAGGAACCACAGGGTCACGGCAAGGGTTACTGGGAACCGGTTTTAGGCAGTCCTTGGAACAAGAGGGCCCCCAACTCTTGATCTCCCCAGTGGACCAATCCAGGGTTGGGGAATGGTGTTGAAGCCAGGGTAGTCCAAGGAGAATTTCGGAAGTGCAATTGGGAAGGACCAAAAATTCAACTTTCTCGTGATGAGGTCCGATGCACATTAGGAGGGGCTCTGTGCGGTAACGCACGGTGCAGTCCAACCTGGCTCCGTTGACTGCGGAAATGTGTAGTGGCTTGACAAGACGGGTCACCGGAATGCGGAATTTATTCACTAAGGACTCCCGAATAAAATTCCCAGAAGCTCCAGAGTCCAGGCAGGCCACGGCTGAGAGGGGAGAGCTGGCTGAAGTAGAAATCCGAACAGGCACCGTGAGACGTGGAGAAGCCGACTTAGCATCAAGAGACGCCACACCCACGAGAGCTGGGTGCGAGCGTGCGTTTCCCAGACGTGGAGGACGGATTGGGCAATCCACCAAAAAATGTTCAGTACTGGCACAGTACAGACAAAGATTCTCTTCCTTACGGCGATTCCTCTCTTCCAGGGTCAGGCGAGACCGATCCACTTGCATGGCCTCCTCGGCGGGAGGCCTAGGCGCAGATTGCAGTGGAGACTGTGGGAGAGGTGACCAGAGATCTAAGTCTTTTTCCTGGCGGAGCTCTTGATGCCTCTCAGAAAAACGCATGTCAATGCGAGTGGCTAGATGAATGAGTTCATGCAGGTTAGCAGGAGTCTCTCGTGCGGCCAGAACATCTTTAATGTTGCTGGATAGGCCTTTTTTAAAGGTCGCGCAGAGAGCCTCATTATTCCAGGATAGTTCAGAAGCAAGAGTACGGAATTGTATGGCGTACTCGCCAACGGAGGAATTACCCTGGACCAGGTTCAGCAGGGCAGTCTCAGCAGAAGAGGCTCGGGCAGGTTCCTCAAAGACACTTCGAATTTCCGAGAAGAAGGAGTGTACAGAGGCAGTGACGGGGTCATTGCGGTCCCAGAGAGGTGTGGCCCATGACAGAGCTTTTCCAGACAGAAGGCTGACTACGAAAGCCACCTTAGACCTTTCAGTAGGAAACTGGTCCGACATCATCTCCAAGTGCAGGGAACATTGCGAAAGAAAGCCACGGCAAAACTTAGAGTCCCCATTAAATTTGTCCGGCAAGGACAGGCGGAGGCTAGGAGTGGCCACTCGCTGCGGAAGGGGTGCAGGAGCGGGCGGAGGAGATGGTTGTTGCTGCTGTAGCTGTGACTGAACTTGCTGTAGTTGTGACTGGAGTTGCTGTGTCATGGTGGTCAAGTACGACAGCTGGTGATCTTGTTGGGCGATCTGGCGAGCTTGCTGGGCGACCAGCGTAGGGAGGTCAGCGACAACTGGCAGAGGAACTTCAGCGGGATCCATGGCCGGATCTACTGTCACGATGCCGGCTGGCAGGTAGTGGATCCTCTGTGCCAGAGAGGGATGGCGAGGACCGCGCTAGTGGACCGGTTCTAAGCCACTACAGGTTTTCACCAGAGCCCGCCACAAAGCGGGATGGTCTTGCTGCGGCGGTAGTGACCAGGTCGTATCCACTAGCAACGGCTCACCTCTCTGACTGCTGAAGATAGGCGAGGTACAAGGGAGTAGGCAGAAGCAAGGTCGGACGTAGCAGAAGGTCGAGGCAGGCAGCAAGGATCGTAGTCAGGGGCAACGGCAGGAGGTCAGGAACACGGGCTAGGAACAGACAAGGGAACGCTTTCACTAGGCACTAAGGCAACAAGATCCGGCAAGGGAGTGCAAGGGAGGAGACCAGATATAGCCAGGGAGCAGGTGGGAGCCAATTAAGCTAATTGGGCCAGGCACCAATCATTGGTGCACTGGCCCTTTAAGTCTCAGGGAGCTGGCGCGCGCGCGCCCTAGAGAGCGGAGCCGCGCGCGCCAGCAGATGACAGCAGGGGACGGGAACGGGTAAGTGACCTGGGATGCGATTCGCGAGCGGGCGCGTCCCGCTGTGCGAATCGCATCCCCAACGGCCATGACAGAGCAGCGCTCCCGGTCAGCGGGACTGACCGGGGAGCTGCAGGGAGAAAGACGCCGTGAGCGCTCCGGGGAGGAGCGGGGGCCCGGAGCGCTAGGCGTAACAGTAGTCCTCTGGGAACCATGTTGTTTTCAACATATTTCTTAAGGGTGGAGACATCCCACCAAATACGAGTCTCTTTGGTGAGAGCCCTCTCCATTTCCTCTATTAGAATCTTAAGATCCACTGTTGCTTTCGTACCTGTGTCTTGCATGTTGAACATCAGGGACATCTTTGCAATGCGTGCTTGGCGGTCGTCATCCACGGGTTTCAGGCAGGCACTTGTAGCCATTTTCGCTCCTGAACACGTATCTCCGGGATAGTATGGTGGGTGCACGGATAGTCCGATAGATTATAGAAATAGAAAGATCATCCAGCTCTCCACCGCCGCCTCAGTGCGCGGACTCGTGCGGACACCACGTAGACGAACAATTGAAAAGTAGAACAATGTCCAGCACAAAGCACGATGCAAGATGAAATTTATTGTAGATACACACGGCAAACAGCAACACGGATCATGGAGTAGAGTGACGCGTTTCAGCAACCTTAGTCGCCTTAGTCATACAATGGTATACTCAGGTCAGCCTGGCTCTTATAGTGGGTGGCACCGCCCCCCCCCCCCCCCACCAGGTGAAAACACCTGAGTGGAACGGGGCGGTGCACAGCCACACACAAAGGCCAGGCCGGCGTCTGCGTTCACATTAGACAAAAAGGAACACTAAACAAGATATACATAGCTCACAAATAAAATAAACTGTGAAATATCATAGATAAAGAAAAATATACATGAACAAAATTTCTAGGGATAAAGACTGACCGACATGTATAGAAAAACCATATAGTAACAAATCAATAGTTTAAAAATACACGGTAGTATACATTGTCAGTCACACCCTAAGTGTGCTCAAGTTTATCAATGTTGGACACAGTATAGAACCAATACCATCATCATTTTTAAGATATCAAGCCAAGTCACTTCAAGTATGGCAAATAATGTTAATATGTAAAGGGAAAGGAAGGACTTGGTACAAATAAACTGGTAAGAATACTTAAAAGTTATAGTTATATAGATTAAGAACTAATCCCCTGGATATACCCCACATCCGAAAACAATGACTGAATAAATGCGAAGATAATCGTGAACTAGTATAAGTTATAGTATAAATGTTAGCCATCTGTATGAGCGGATGCGGGACAATCCCTGGGAAGATGTCTAGGTTCTATAGAAAAACGTAATGGGGGAAAGGGAGAGGGCCACTCATCCAAAGTCTATACAACCACATATGGTTGGATATGATACGTTTATAATATAAAAGATAGAGAGCATATATTGTGGTAAATATAGACCTATGGGAAATATCAACTAATGGAACAGGAGGACTATGAACTGTAGGGAACTGAATTGTGAGGTCTACTATGTGGGAGGGAGTATATGAAATAGCTGTATTGTATATTGAGCTATGACATCCCTGTATATATGGGTTCAATGAGGGGATAGGAACAAGGGCAAGACATCAGATAAACAGTTCAAGAAATAAAACGAACTATCTGAGCGTATATTTCATTATATGCAGATCTAATAATACAACATGGTGTCTTGCCTTTTGTTCAAGCCCCTAGGAGACCTAGTATCAAGTTTTAAAATCCAAAACACCTCACGGTCAAGTAACTTCTTTCTATGGTCCCCACCGCGCAAAGGCATGGTAACTTTTTCTATGCCCTGAATATATAAGCTGCGAGTTGACCCAGAATGTTTCTCTGCACAATGTCGACTCACCATGGAAACGTGCCGGGAGTTAAAATGGGGGATGTCCGACAGGTGCCTCCGAATTCTCACCTTCAGGGCACCCGTCGTGCACCCCACATATTGGATGTTACACTCCCGGCACGTGATGAGATAAACGACATGGTGTGTGTTACAGTTGACAAATTGTGTCATGTTGAATTGCTCACCATTGGATGCTGACACAAAGCTCGTGCTGTTAAGCATAATAGAACAGCAAGTGCATCTGCCATGACCGCATCTGAACGAGCCCTGGTGTTGCAACCAATTAGTCTTGTGACTTCTAGTGTTCAAAAAGAGACTAGGAGACACTTTATTAGATATAGTTTTAGCTTTCTTAGATATACATCTGAAACCACCACTGAATATTTCAGAAAAAGATGGATCACCTGAAATCATGGGAATGTATTTTTGCACTATATTGCGGATAGCATGAAAGTCATCACTATATTGGGTCACAAACGTAATGGGGTGATGTCTTTGCATCACCATATCGTTATCGCTGGTGGGACAGGGCAATCTCTTCCCACCAGACAGAAGTTTTGGGCGATCACGGTCGCGGGCAATGTTTATCGCCCGTTGAATGTGCCGATCGTGGTAGCCTCTTGATCTCAAACGGGATGAGATAACTCCGATCTCACGATCAAAGTCCTCCTGTCTAGAACAATTACGTCTAGCACGTATCATCTCACCCACGGGTAAATTTTTGGTCACGTGGGTGGGATGACACGAATCGGCTCGTAGGATAGAGTTCACATTGGTTTCCTTCCTATATGTGGACGTCTCAATTTTTCCGGTAATAATATCACCAGTCAGATATAGGTCCAGGAAGGAGACAGTGGGGACATAAGATGATACAGTAAATTTGAGGTTAAGAGCGTTATCATTTAGATACTCTGAAAATAATTCCACGGCCGACACATTCGAATCCCATATAAATATGAGGTCGTCGATGTATCGGCCGTAAAATAAAATGGATGAAGAATAAGGATTGCTGGGGGCGAAGATAGTCTCCCTCTCCCACCAACACATGTAAATGTTGGCGAGAGAGGGGGAGAACTTCGCCCCCATCGACGCTCCGGTCGTTTGCAGAAAAAAATGTTGGTCAAATTTGAAAAAGTTATGTGTTAGTAAAAACTCTACCACTAAGATAACATATTCGCATAGATCAGCCGAATACCGCGAATATGTTTTCAAAAACCAGTCCAATGCTGGTCTGACTAATGTGTGAGGTATAACTGAATAAAGGGAGGTGACATCAGCAGTTATCCATTTATAATTATCTCGCCAGGTTATATCCTCACACATAGTCAAAATGTGTCCGGTGTCTTTGATATAGCCCGGGATTTGGCCGATCAGTGGTTGGAGCAGGTTATCCACCCATGAGCACATTCTTTCATTTAGGGAAGATATCCCTGCCACAATCGGTCTCATGGGTGGGGGAAATATGCCTTTGTGGACCTTGGGGAGCGAATGGAATATAGCAATAACTGGATGTTTGATTTTGATATACTCAGCTTGACGCTGATCAATAAATCCATTGGCTACCCCAAGATCCACAAGGTTATCCAGAATAGGTTTAAAGGAGCAGGTGGGGTCACCGGATAAATTTTTGTAAGTGATAGTATCTCGCAACATGGTCATGTTCAATTTGCGGTAAAGTCCTTTGTCAAGGACTACAACTGCCCCCCCTTTGTCAGCCTGTCGGACGATAATATCGTCCGACTTGCTGAGATGGTCAAGTGCTGACTTCTCTTGGGGGGATAGATTACCAGCTGATTTACAATTTTTCTTTTTCGATAGCATCAACAACTCTCGTTCCACCACTTCTTGGAAGTGGTCAAGGACGGGAGTCCTCGACATAATCGGGTAGAAATCCGGGCTGTGCACCGCCCCGTTCCACTCAGGTGTTTTCACCTGGTGGGGGGGGCGGTGCCACCCACTATAAGAGCCAGGCTGACCTGAGTATACCATTGTATGACTAAGGCGACTAAGGTTGCTGAAACGCGTCACTCTACTCCATGATCCGTGTTGCTGTTTGCCGTGTGTATCTACAATAAATTTCATCTTGCATCGTGCTTTGTGCTGGACATTGTTCTACTTATCTCTAATATACTTTTATTATTATTTTTTTCATTAAAAAGGTTTAATTTACAGTTAAAAACCGGCCACTGAAAAAGGACTGATTTTGGAGCGGCAATCAGTCCTTTTTCAGTTAGGCTGCACTCGCTCCCTGCCTGTCAATCAGACAGGCGGGAGCGAGCGCATTGGCTCCCTGGCCACTGGCTGGGAGGCCACTCCTCCCGCACATCGCCGCCGCCGCCTCGTTGCCGCCGCTGTCCCTGCACGCCCGCTGCCGGACTCTGCAGTAACTGCAAGTGCAATGAGGAAACGCGGTATGCGGGGCGGGGGGGGGGAGGAGGGAACAGGATAGTGCCGTAGCGGTGGTGGGGGGAACGGGCTAGCAAAAAAAAAAATAGGATGGTGGGAGCTACCCTTTAACTCTTAGTCACTTTTTATCTAGTTAGAAGCTACTTGAGTTAGCGCCTTATCTTAGACCAATGAATGAATTCTAAAGACACTTTTATCCTCAGTTATGCCTTTCACAACAGTTTTCATTTTGTCTATCAGGTAACGTATCTTTGAAAAGTCGTATGTAGATCAGACAAATTTATGACGTGCGACTTTTGTACACTGCCTTCAATTTGTCAACTAAAGCCTTGATTTACACTGTGACAAATTTAATAAAAGCTATGTGATTCATGAATCAGCCCATGAACAAAGACTAATACTACACCTAAGAATAAACCTCAGAAGCCGCACATTTTGATGCAAATGATAATTCAGGGCCAATGGGGGAGATTTAACAAAATTTGTCCAGAGGAAAAGTTGCTAAGTTGCCCATAGCAACCTTTTCAGAAATGAAAGAAGTGATCTGATTGGTTGCTATGGGCAACTCAGCAACTTTTCCTCTAGACAGGTTTTGATACATCTCCCCCAATGTGCCCAGTGATGTCACCAAACATAAATGATTCTTACTACTGCCTTACAGACCCTGGATATTACACACAATTATATGCCTAGTAACATAGGGGTAACAAAGCAGATGCAGAGGAGATGGAGAATAAACTGTAAGGCCATGATAATGGTGTCATAGTACAAGGATAATAAACACAGCATAATATTAGCATATTGTATACAGTGATGTCACAGTAGATAAATAATAACAGCAGTGCTATCACAGCACGGGGGTAATAAATCCATTCATATGGCCAAAGGAAAATGTATGGCATTATAGCCAACTATCACTATGGACACTTTTGAAATCAATAGAAGCTTCAGGACTTCACATGGGCTCGCATTTTGCCTGTGTGAACATATTCTTGTTACGCCGAGCGCTCCGGGTCCCCGCTCCTCCCCGGAGCGCTCGCTACACTCCTCTCACTGCAGCGCTCCGGTCGGTTCCACGGACCCGGGGCGCTGCGATACCGCCTCTGGCCGGGATGCGATTCGCGATGCGGGTAGCGCCCGCTCGCGATGCGCACCCCGGCTCCCGTACCTGACTCGCTCTCCGTCAGTTCTGTCCCGGCGCGCGCGGCCCCGCTCCCTAGGGCGCGCGCGCGCCGGGTCTTTGCGATTTAAAGGGCCACTGCGCCGCTGATTGGCGCAGTGGTTCCAATTAGTGTTTACACCTGTGCACTTCCCTATATCACCTCACTTCCCCTTCACTCCCTCGCCGGATCTTGTTGCCTTAGTGCCAGTGAAAGCGTTTCCTTGTGTGTTCCTAGCCTGTGTTCCAGACCTCCTGCCGTTGCCCCTGACTACGATCCTTGCTGCCTGCCCCGACCTTCTGCTACGTCCGACCTTGCTTCTGTCTACTCCCTTGTACCGCGCCTATCTTCAGCAGCCAGAGAGGTTGAGCCGTTGCTAGGGGATACGACCTGGTCACTACCGCCGCAGCAAGACCATCCCGCTTTGCGGCGGGCTCTGGTGAAAACCAGTAGTGACTTAGAACCGATCCTCTAGCACGGTCCACGCCAATCCCTCTCTGGCACAGAGGATCCACTACCTGCCAGCCGGCATCGTGACAGTAGATCCGGCCATGGATCCCGCTGAAGTTCCTCTGCCAGTTGTCGCTGACCTCACCACGGTGGTCGCCCAGCAGTCACAACAGATTGCGCAACAAGGCCAACAGCTGTCTCAACTGACTGTTATGCTACAACAGTTACTACCACAGCTCCAGCAACCATCTCCTCCGCCAGCTCCTGTACCTCCTCCGCAGCGAGTGGCCGCTTCTGGACTACGACTATCCTTGCCGGATAAATTTGATGGGGACTCTAAGTTTTGCCGTGGCTTCCTTTCCCAATGTTCATTACACTTGGAGATGATGTCGGACCAGTTCCCCACTGAAAGGTCTAAGGTGGCTTTCGTAGTCAGCCTGCTGTCTGGAAAAGCCCTGGCTTGGGCCACACCGCTCTGGGACCGCAATGACCCCGTCACTGCCTCTGTACACTCCTTCTTCTCGGAAATTCGAAGTGTCTTTGAGGAACCTGCCCGAGCCTCTTCTGCTGAGACTGCCCTGTTGAACCTGGTCCAGGGTAATTCTTCCGTTGGCGAGTATGCCGTACAATTCCGTACTCTTGCTTCTGAATTATCCTGGAACAATGAGGCCCTCTGCGCGACCTTTAAAAAAGGCCTATCCAGCAACATTAAAGATGTTCTGGCCGCACGAGAAATGCCTGCTAATCTTCATGAACTTATTCACCTAGCCACTCGCATTGACATGCGTTTTTCCGAAAGGCGTCAGGAGCTCCGCCAAGATATGGACTCTGTTCGCACGAGGCGTTTCTTCTCCTCGGCTCCTCTCTCCTCTGGTTCCCTGCAATCTGTTCCTGTGCCTCCCGCCGTGGAGGCTATGCAGGTCGACCGGTCTCGCCTGACATCTCAAGAGAGGACACGACGCCGCATGGAGAACCTCTGCCTGTACTGTGCTAGTACCGAACACTTCCTGAGGGATTGTCCTATCCGCCCTCCCCGCCTGGAAAGACGTACCCTGACTCCGCACAAAGGTGAGACAATCCTTGATGTCCACTCTGCTTCTCCACGTCTTACTGTGCCTGTGCGGATGTCTGCCTCTGCCTTCTCCTTCTCTTCGGTGGCCTTCTTGGACTCTGGATCTGCAGGAAATTTTATTTTGGCCTCTCTCGTCAACAGGTTCAACATCCCAGTGACCAGTCTCACCAGACCCCTTTACATCAATTGTATAAACAATGAAAGATTGGACTGTTCCATACGTTTCCGCACGGAGCCCCTTCTAATGAGCATCGGATCTCATCACGAGAGGATTGAACTTTTGGTCCTCCCCAATTGCACCTCGGAAATTCTCCTTGGACTTCCCTGGCTTCAACTTCATTCCCCAACCCTGGATTGGTCCACTGGGGAGATCAAGAGTTGGGGGCCCTCTTGTTCCAAGGACTGTCTAAAACCGGTTCCCAGTAACCCTTGCCGTAACTCTGTGCTTCCTCCAGTAACCGGTCTCCCTAAGGCCTATATGGACTTCGCGGATGTTTTCTGCAAAAAACAAGCGGAGACTCTACCTCCTCACAGGCCTTATGATTGTCCTATCGACCTCCTCCCGGGTACTACTCCACCCCGGGGCAGAATTTATCCTCTCTCTGCCCCAGAGACTCTTGCCATGTCTGAATACGTCCAGGAGAATCTAAAAAAGGGCTTTATCCGTAAATCCTCCTCTCCTGCCGGAGCCGGATTTTTCTTTGTGTCCAAAAAAGATGGCTCTCTACGTCCTTGCATTGACTACCGCGGACTTAATAAAATCACGGTTAAGAACCGCTACCCCTTACCCCTCATCTCTGAACTCTTTGATCGCCTCCAAGGTGCCCACATCTTTACTAAATTGGACTTAAGAGGCGCCTATAACCTCATCCGCATCAGAGAGGGGGATGAGTGGAAAACAGCATTTAACACCAGAGATGGACACTTTGAGTATCTGGTCATGCCCTTTGGCCTGTGCAACGCCCCTGCTGTCTTCCAAGACTTTGTTAATGAAATTTTTCGTGATCTGTTATACTCCTGTGTTGTTGTATATCTTGATGATATCCTAATTTTTTCGGCCAATCTAGAAGAACACCGCCAGCATGTCCGTATGGTTCTTCAGAGACTTCGTGACAATCAACTCTATGCTAAAATTGAGAAATGTCTGTTTGAATGCCAATCTCTTCCTTTTCTAGGATACTTGGTCTCTGGCCAGGGACTACAAATGGATCCAGATAAACTCTCTGCCGTCTTAGATTGGCCACGCCCCTCCGGACTCCGTGCCATCCAACGTTTTTTGGGGTTCGCCAATTATTACAGGCAATTTATTCCACATTTTTCTACCATTGTGGCTCCTATTGTGGCTTTAACCAAAAAAAATGCCGATCCCAAGTCTTGGCCTCCTCAAGCGGAAGACGCCTTTAAACGACTCAAGTCTGCCTTCTCTTCGGCTCCCGTGCTCTCCAGACCTGACCCATCTAAACCCTTCCTATTGGAGGTTGATGCCTCCTCAGTGGGAGCTGGAGCTGTCCTTCTACAAAAAAACTCTTCCGGGCATGCTGTTACTTGTGGGTTTTTTTCTAGGACCTTCTCTCCGGCGGAGAGGAACTACTCCATCGGGGATCGAGAGCTTCTAGCCATTAAATTAGCACTTGAGGAATGGAGGCATCTGCTGGAGGGATCAAGATTTCCAGTTATTATTTACACCGATCACAAGAACCTCTCATACCTCGAGTCTGCCCAACGGCTGAATCCTCGTCAGGCCAGGTGGTCTCTGTTCTTTGCCCGATTTAATTTTGAAATTCACTTTCGGCCTGCTGATAAGAACATTAGGGCCGATGCTCTCTCTCGTTCCTCAGATGCTTCTGAAATTGAACTCTCTCCTCAACACATCATTCCTCCTGACTGCCTGATTTCCACTTCTCCAGCCTCCATCAGGCAAACTCCTCCAGGAAAGACCTTTGTTTCTCCACGCCAACGCCTCGGAATCCTCAAATGGGGTCACTCCTCCCATCTCGCAGGTCATGCGGGCATCAAGAAATCTGTGCAACTCATCTCTCGCTTCTATTGGTGGCCGACTCTAGAGACTGATGTGGTGGACTTTGTGCGAGCCTGCACTATCTGTGCCCGGGATAAGACTCCTCGCCAGAAGCCCGCTGGTTTTCTTCTTCCTCTGCCTGTTCCCGAACAACCTTGGTCTCTGATTGGTATGGATTTTATTACTGACTTACCCCCATCCCATGGCAACACTGTTATTTGGGTGGTCGTTGATCGATTCTCCAAAATGGCACATTTCATCCCTCTTCCTGGTCTTCCTTCAGCGCCTCAGTTGGCTAAACAATTTTTTGTACACATTTTTCGTCTTCACGGGTTGCCTACGCAGATCGTCTCGGATAGAGGCGTCCAATTTGTGTCTAAATTCTGGAGGGCTCTCTGTAAACAACTCAAGATTAAATTAAATTTTTCTTCTGCATACCATCCTCAATCCAATGGACAAGTAGAAAGAATTAACCAGATCTTGGGTGACTATTTACGACATTTTGTTTCCTCCCGCCAGGATGACTGGGCAGATCTTCTACCTTGGGCCGAATTCTCGTATAATTTCAGAATCTCTGAATCTTCCTCCAAATCCCCGTTTTTCGTGGTGTACGGCCGTCACCCTCTTCCCCCCCTCCCTACCCCCTTGCCCTCTGGTCTGCCCGCTGTGGATGAAATTTCTCGTGATCTTTCCATCATATGGAGAGAGACCCAAAATTCTCTCTTACAGGCTTCTTCACGCATGAAGAGATTCGCGGATAAGAAAAGAAGAGCTCCTCCCATTTTTTCCCCTGGAGACAAGGTATGGCTCTCCGCCAAATATGTCCGCTTCCGTGTCCCTAGCTATAAGTTGGGACCACGCTATCTTGGTCCTTTCAAGATTTTGCGCCAGATTAATCCTGTCTCTTACAAACTTCTTCTTCCTCCTTCTCTTCGTATTCCTAATGCCTTTCATGTTTCTCTTCTTAAACCACTTATCATTAACCGTTTCTCTCCCAAATCTGTTCCCCCCACTCCTGTCTCCGGCTCCTCGGACATCTTCTCCGTCAAAGAAATTTTAGCATCTAAAAAGGTCAGAGGGAAAACCTTCTTTTTAGTGGATTGGGAGGGTTGTGGTCCAGAAGAGAGGTCCTGGGAACCTGAGGACAATATCCTGGACAAAAGTCTGGTCCTCAGGTTCTCAGGCTCCAAGAAGAGGGGGAGACCCAAGGGGGGGGGTACTGTTACGCCGAGCGCTCCGGGTCCCCGCTCCTCCCCGGAGCGCTCGCTACACTCCTCTCACTGCAGCGCTCCGGTCGGTTCCACGGACCCGGGGCGCTGCGATACCGCCTCTGGCCGGGATGCGATTCGCGATGCGGGTAGCGCCCGCTCGCGATGCGCACCCCGGCTCCCGTACCTGACTCGCTCTCCGTCAGTTCTGTCCCGGCGCGCGCGGCCCCGCTCCCTAGGGCGCGCGCGCGCCGGGTCTTTGCGATTTAAAGGGCCACTGCGCCGCTGATTGGCGCAGTGGTTCCAATTAGTGTTTACACCTGTGCACTTCCCTATATCACCTCACTTCCCCTTCACTCCCTCGCCGGATCTTGTTGCCTTAGTGCCAGTGAAAGCGTTTCCTTGTGTGTTCCTAGCCTGTGTTCCAGACCTCCTGCCGTTGCCCCTGACTACGATCCTTGCTGCCTGCCCCGACCTTCTGCTACGTCCGACCTTGCTTCTGTCTACTCCCTTGTACCGCGCCTATCTTCAGCAGCCAGAGAGGTTGAGCCGTTGCTAGGGGATACGACCTGGTCACTACCGCCGCAGCAAGACCATCCCGCTTTGCGGCGGGCTCTGGTGAAAACCAGTAGTGACTTAGAACCGATCCTCTAGCACGGTCCACGCCAATCCCTCTCTGGCACAGAGGATCCACTACCTGCCAGCCGGCATCGTGACAATTCTTAAAGGGGTACCCGGCCCCTAGACATCTTATCCCCTATCCAAATGTCTGATCGCGGGGGTCCCGCCACTGGGGATTCCAGCAATCTCGGCTGCGGCACCCCAGACATCTGGTGCACGGAGCAAACTTCACTCCTTGCCAGATGCCTGGTGATGCGGGGCAGAGGCTCGTGACATCACGGTCATGCCCCACTCGTGGCGTCATAGCCATGCCCCCTCAATGCAAGTCTATGGGATGGGGCGTGCCAGCTGCCACGCCCCCTCCCATAGACTTGCATTGAGTGGCCGTGACATCATAAGCCTCCGGTGCTCCGGTGAGCGCCCAAAGCTCTAAACGAACGCCAGGGTGCAGCAGGGAGATCTTGGGGGTCCCCAGCGATCAGACATATTATCCCCTATCATTTGGATAGCGGATAAGATGTCTAGGGGTGGAGTACCCCTTTAATGGCAATTCCTTTAGGGCCCTCTAGGGCTATGGTACAATAGCAACCTTTTTTTCTATCTATTGTTATACACTGTATCAGCATGCTGCCATGGCTTATCGAAGAATTTTTGAAAATGATGTTGTATTAAAAAGGTGGGGTTCCACAGATATATTCCATTGATAGGTCCCGTTTCTGGATGAGAAATTATCCCTTATGCATAGTCATTTTCTATCCCAGGTGTATGGGTCATGCAGAAAAGCAGATTAATTCAATGGAAATGCCAGTCGCGGGGAACATTTGTAATGTATCACAATCTGTAGCAATGGAATCTGTACATGTTATTATATATTTTTTTCCCCACTGACAATTAGAACAGCGTCTGATCTGGTAGATATCATCTCATAATATTCAGTGCTGCAGCCCTACAGCAGCTGTTGTGCACTTTGTCTGGATTACTTTTTTCAGCAATATGTACTGTAATAGAAAGGCATCTCGAGCCTCTTGAACTGATTACAAGCATTGCAATTTCAGAAAATGGAGTCAACCTAGGGCACAGTCTCCAAATAGAATGTAACATCTTTTGTTTAGAGCACAGAGCTAAAAGCATACATAATACTGCATAATTCTGAGATCAGTGTAAGCCGTTACAACATCTGCTCATACAAGATGTTGGAAAGCCTACTGGAGCAGCAAAAAACCATTAACTGCTATACAGTGCTACATAAGAAGGACAGAGTGGAGCCCTATATTATTTCAGCAAGGAAATGTATACCTTAAAGCGGGTATTCGGCCCCTGAATATCTTATTCCCTATCTAAAGGATAAGAGATAAGATGTCTGATCGCGATCTCGGCTGCGGCACCCCAGACATCTGGCGCACGGAGCGAACTTGGCTCCATGCCGGATGCGGGGCGGAGGCTCGTGATGTCACAGCCACACCCCACTTCTGATGTCACGGCCACACACCCTCAATGCAAGTCTATGGGAAGGGGCGTGGCAGCCATCAATCCCCCTCCCATAGACTTGCATTGAGGGGGCATGGCCGTGACGTCACGAGCCTCTGGCGCTGCACGCGATGCTCTAAACGAACAACGGGTGCAGCAGGGAGATTGCAGGGGTCCACAGCGGCGGGACCTCCACGATCAGACATCTTATCCTTATCCTTTGGATAGGGGATAAGATGTTTAGGGGCAGAGTACCCCTTTAAGATTTATTAAAGGGAACCAGTCAGGTGGAATTCCGCACGGAAATTCCAACGTCCAAACATAACCTAATAGAGAGATTTCCAAAATGTTTTGTGTTTTGAACCCAGTCCTGGTTTTGGTAAAATACTGACCAAGATAAGGACTAAAATACTGTGTGTAAATCCAATCGATTAGTTAGCCAAAACCAGGTCCAAAACACAAAAAAAGTGCAAATATTTTGGTCCATTTACGGCAGTATACAGCTTAAAATGAAGCTCAATTAACAGTGTGGATACAATCGAATATAAGTCTTTCTTCTTTCTCCTTTTTTTTTCCTTCTTAAATTCTTTGAAACTTATGTCCATAAAAACATGCATGTGTTAATCCAGTCTAAAGGCTTCCTTAAAGGGGTACTCCACTGAAAAACATAAAAAATAAAAATAAAAAATCAACTGGTGCCAGAAAGTTAAACAGATTTGTAAATTACTTCTATTAAAAAATCTTATTCCTTCCATTCATTATCAGCTTCTATGATGATCCACAGGAAGTTCTTTTCTTTTTGAATTTCCTTTCTGCCTGACCACAGTGCTCTCTGCTGACACCTCTGTCCAATTTAGGAACTGCCCAGAGCAGGAAAGGTTTTCTATGGGTACTTGCTCCTACTCTGGACAGTTCCTAAAATGGACAGAAGTGTCAGCAGAGAGCACTGTGGTCAGACAGAAAGGACATTCAAAAAGAAAAGAACTTCCTGTGGATCATACAGCATCTGATAAGTACTGGAAGGATTAACATTTGCACCACTTGATTCTGGCACTATTTGATTTAAAATAAATGTTTTCCAGCGGAGTACCCCTTTAATGCACTGTTCTTAGAATTTCAGACTTTTAGATCATACATTTTATATTTCCTGTGTTTTCTTAAATATAAAATGCATTTTAGGTCATTTTTTGTGGCAGTTTTAGGTAATATTATGTGCATTAATTGACATTTTCAAAGCCTTTAGAGAAGCTTATTGAAGAAAATACTGTATTCATAACATTAAATACAGTACAGTACTGCATTAAACTTAAAAAAAATTATATGCAGTGCTTAGATGTCAAGATATCATCTGAAAGGAAAAAAGTACTAAAAACACTTTTAAAATTGTCACAAAACACCCTACAAAATGTTTTTATTGGAAAAAAAAAAAAAAAAAAAACACAGTGTGAAACCAGCCTAGAGGGGTGATTTCTATATGATGAGTGTGGATAATATTTTAACAAAAACATTTAATATTGTTTTGAAATTATAGTTTCTTTTTTGGAAATTAATGTCTAATAATGTTTGTTGTAAATCTTATTTTAGAAGAAGAAGTGCAAAATATGATTCTTCCTACCACAAACCCCTGTTATTAAAGAATAATGAACATGAGAGAACAAAACCAACTTTAGTAAGTAAATTTCTTATATCTATAAAGTTCTTATATCTATATATCTATATATATATATATATATATATATATATATATATATATATATATAATATATACAGTACAGACCAAAAGTTTGGACACACCTTCTCATTCAGAGTTTTCTTTATTTTCATGACTATGAAAATTGTAGATTCACACTGAAAGCATCAAAACTATGAATTAACACATGTGGAATTATAGACATAACAAAAAAGTGTGAAAATATGTAATATTTTAGGTTCTAGACAACTTTTGCTTTGATTACTGCTTTGCATACTCTTGGCATTCTCTTGATGAGCTTCAAGAGGTAGTCACCTGAAATGGTCTTCCAACAGTCTTGAAGAAGTTCCCAGAGATGCTTAGCACTTGTTGGCCCTTTTTGCCTTCACTCTACGGTCCAGGTCACCCCAAACCATCTCGATTGGGTTCAGATCCGGTGACTGTGGAGGCCAGGTCATCTGGCGCAGCACTCCATCACTCTCCTTCTTGGTCACAGCCTGGACGTGTGTTTGGGGGTCATTGTCCTGTTGAAAAATAAATGATGGTCACACTAAATGCAAACCGGATGGAATAGCATGCCGCTGCAAGATGCTGTGGTAGCCAGGCTGGTTCAGTATGCCTTCAATTTTGAATAAATCCCCAACAGTGTCACCAGCACAGCACCCCCACACCATCACACCTCCTCCTCCACACCAGCACACCTGTGAAGTGAAAACCATTTCAGGTGACTACCCCTTGAAGCTCAACAAGAGAATGCCAAGTGTGTGCAAAGCAGTAATCAAAGCAAAAGGTGGCTACTTTGAAGAATCTAGAATATTACATATTTTCAGTTGTTTCTCACTTTTTTGTTATGTCTATAATTCCACATGTGTTATTTCATAGTTTTGATGCCTTCAGTGTAAATCTACAATTTTCATAGTGATGAAAATAAAGAAAACTCTGAATGAGAAGGTTTGTCCAAACTTTTGGACTGTACTGTACTGTATGTATATATATATATATATATATATATATATATATATATATATATATATATATACCCACCACTCCATGCAATGTAAGCAAAACAGGACCCCCCATTCTGCTAATTAATAAAGGTCCTGGTGTTTCAACCCCCAATGATCTAGTAGTAATCCAGTAGTTTGTTATTACCAGAATACCCCTTTAGGGAAAGGAGCATGATTGGCTCAGCCATGGGCACGGCATATTCACTGCTAGGCATCCCAGAAAGTAATGGCAGCATTTGGTATGTGATTATTATATATTATGACCTTTCTGTAGAATTATAAATGCCCCTAACTTGCAATATAGTGTTGAAACTGAATTGAAGGGATTTTTCAGGGAAAACTCATTGGTGGTCTATTCACAGGATATGCCAAGAAAATTTCATCGGCAAAGGGCCGACACCCATTGATCAACTGTTCTACACTGGTTGTAAACAATGTATGGAAGCCACCATTTTGCTATCGATAGCCTTTCCTAAGGATAAGTCATTCATGGGTTTCCCCTTTAAAGGAAAACAGTCACCCGTTCTCCTACACTAAACCCAATACACCGGGTTATAGTGCGGGTGAACCAGAGACTGATGCAGGGTCTCATATACATACCTGCAGTCCGGCGCCCTGGTCCCTCTGAAGATCCTCTTCTTACTGCGCTGAATTGCGCGCTGGAGGCGGGTCCGTTGGCTAAATTTAAATATTCATGTTCACTGGTCATGTGAGCGCTTGTGCCTACTCAGTGCTCATGTGACCAGCGATCATAAATATTTAAATCTCGCCATCGGCCTGCCTCCAGTACACAATTCAGTGCAGAAAGAAAAGGATCTTCAGAGGGACCGGGAGTCAGAGACCCCGCACCGGTCTCCTGTTCACCCGCACAATAACCCGCTGTATTGGTTTAGTGTGGTTGAACGGGTGACCGTTTTCCTTTAAATCTGGTCTGGATGGACGCAATTTGTAACTACACACACTCATCAGAATAATATTATGTACTACTGAAGAACGACATGACCATCTGAGCTGCAGCATTTACAAGATAACCTCCTCACCAGCCGCTGACCTTTCCAGATCAATGAACATGAAATATTTAAAACTTGAAAAATTGCTCAATTAATAAATAATGTTCAGTCTTATCACCATGTTGTGACTTTTACCGATTTTACTTTTTCTAGGAACACAATGCATATAGATATATCACAGAAAATAAACGTTTTGCCCAGGATTTTGTGGACTCCTTGATATCTGAGATTTTGATGGATGAGATTATCCCTGATGTTCTTATAGAAGCTCTAACTAGTACACAGGTAAGAGCTAGTGTTGTATTTTTAGTGATATATATATATATATATATATATATATATATATATATATATATATGTGCCAGTTCAACAGCTCCTAGGCAATGTTCAGTCATTGGGTCAAGCAGAGGTAAATTGAGAATCTTCTGGCACCTTGGAAATAAGCATTATGGGTCACTTACCATCCACAATACCACAAACAAATGTTTTTTTGTTCTTTATTCCCAATTATACTGACAAAGGACATTATGCCCCTATAATTAAGTGACAGAATGATGTGGCATTATGACAGTACAGTAGTGAACACCAACAGAATTTAATTAACTATTTGTAGTGGTCGATGCTGAACCAAGAACAGGTAGGACAATCCCTACAAATAATTTTAGAGAACTAAGCTGCAGTAAAGGACTATCCAGGAGAAAACTTGTTTTTATATAAATCAACTGGCTCCAAAAAGTTAAACAGATTTGTAAATGACTTCTATTAAAAAATCTTAATCTATTCAGTACTTATGAGCTGCTGAAGTTGAGTTGTTCTTTTCTGCCTAAGTGCTCTCTGATGACACTTGTCTCGGGAGCTGTCCAGAGTAGAAGCAAATTCCCATAGCAAACCTATTCTGCTAAGTGCAGTTCCTGAGGCAAGCAGAGATGTCAGCAGAGATGTCAGCAGAGAGCACTGTTTCCAGACAGATAAGAACAACTCAACTTCAGTAGCTGATAGTTATTGGAAGGATTAAGATTTTTTAATAGAAGCAATTTACAAATCTATGTAGTGAGATATAGACCTGCACTGCTGATAGTCCGGAAAAGTGCAAATGCTTTAACAGGTGAATAACTAAGACTTGAGGTGGTGCTCAATCAGCAGAGCAGACGTGTAACTTCAAATATTCAATGAAGAAATGATCAGATGGCACTCACCAAGGTCGTGATTTCTTATCCTTTATTCATAAAGCATGAAACGAAGGTGCAGTGTCAGGCAGGTGTACTGGCAAGGACGCCGGGAGCCTCCGCATGGAGGTAACAGCTGTATCGCACTTCAGTGCTTCTTCAGACCAGAGGCGGCTCTCTAATTAGGCGATATAGGCGGCCGCCTAAGGCCTCGCGCTAAAGGGGGCCTCGCGGCCACCTAAATCGTGTAGTTAGAGCAGTGATTTTGGCGACATATTTTTTTTCAAATGTCCCGCCCCGGCCTGCGCGCAGGGGGGAAGGGAAGCCTGCGTTCGCACTGCGCACACAGAGTCCTCCTGTGTCCCCTGCATGACCTGCGTGACCCTCCCCCTTGAGGCGCAGTGAGCCGAAAATGGTGCCCAATGGCGGAGCGAGCTGCATTTGCGCCGGACTGCCGTGGAACTGCAAGCTGCATGGGCTGGTGTGAGGTGAGATTTCCGAAGGTACTGTACCCTTTCCACCCCCCTGTTACCCCTTCTCAACCCTGTCCAAACCCCCCACCCCCACCGTCACCCAGGTCCACCCTCTGCACCCCCCCCCCGTCATCCATGTCCGCCTTGTCTACCTCCTTGTCCATCCCTGTCACCCATGTCCTACCCCCCCTGTCACCCATGTCCACCCCCCTGTCATCCCTGTCACCCATGTCCTACCCCCCCTGTCACCCATGTCCTACCCCCTGTCACCCATGTCCTACCCCCCCGTCCCCCATGTCCACCCCCCCTGTCATCCCTGTCACCCATGTCCTACCCCCCCTGTCACCCATGTCTACCCCCCGTCACTCATGTCTACCCCCCCCCTGTCACCCATGTCTACCCCCCGCCCCCCCCTGTCACCCATGGCCATTCATTTTGTGGTGTTGGGAAACCCCTTGGAGCTCTGCTGGCTCATTGAGGATCAGAGGCCCTTTAAGTGGTGTTACTCTGGTAGCTCTGGATGTAAATATAGCAATATACTCAATGATATAAGTATCCAGTCCAGTGTTTCCCAACCAGGGTGCCTCCAGCTGTTGCAAAACTACAACTCCCAGCATGCCCGGACAGCCTAAGTTTGTCCAGGCATGCTGGGAGTTATAGTTTTGCAACAGCTGGAGGCACCCTGGTTGGGAAACACCAGTCCAGTCCATACTCAACCCACACCATGGCCAGTTAGGATGTCAGGTGTGTACACTGTCCGTAATAATGTTATAATAACATGTCCACCCTCCTGTCACCCCTGTTCACCCCCCTGTCACCCCTGTTCACCCCCCTGTCACCCATGTCCACCCCCCTGTCACCCATGTCCACCCCCCTGTCACCCATGTCCACCCCCCTGTCACCCATGTCCACCCCCTGTCACCCCTGTTCACCCTCCTGTCACCCCTGTTCACCCTCCTGTCACCCATGTCCACCCACTGTCACCCATGTCCACCCCACCCTCTCACCTATGTCCACCCTCCTATCATCCCGTCACTCATGTCCACCCTCCTGTCATCCATGTCCGCCTTGTCCACTCCCCTGTCACCCATGTTTTACCCCCGTCTACCCCCGTAGTCTACCCTGTCACCCATGTCCACCCTCCTGTTCACCCATCTGTCCCTTTGTTACCCCAGTCCACCCCTCTGTCACTCGTGTCCCTCTTTTACCCCCTTGTCACCCTTGTCCACCCCTCCGACCCCCTGTCTCCCATGTCCACCCTCCTATCATCCATGTCCACCCCCCCATCCAACCCTCTGTCACTCCTGTCCATCCCTGTCACCCATGTCCACCCTCCATTGTCCACCCCCCTGACCACATCCTTGTCACCTATGTCCACCCCCTATACACCCCTCTGTCACCCCTGTTAACCCCTCTGTTACCACCTTGTCACTACTGTCCACCCCTCTGTCACCACCCATGTTCGCTCTTCTACACCCATCTGTCACCCTTGTACACCTCCCTACACCCCTCTGTACACTCCTCTACACCCCTCTGTCACCCATATACACTCCTCTACACCCCTCTGTCACCCATGTACACGCCTCTACACCCCTCTGTCACCCATGTACACCCCTCTACACCCCTCTGTCACCCATGTACACCCCTCTACACCCCTCTGTCACCCATGTACAGTCGTACCGGTTAAAATACCTGCATGACGTCATGGGAGGGGGTGGGGACTATACAATGTTAAAAAACATATATAATGTGTAAAAATAAGTGAAAAATATTAAAAACAAGTCTCACGCTGGAGGACTGACAACAAATGCTAAGGTTCATATGAAAATGCTTAAATCTAATTTATCGTTTAAGCCCAGACTGCCTTGGGCGCCTGTCCATCCCGTCTTTATGATTAACTCTTTCTAGGCCAAAGAATTTTAAATCAAGTGGTTTACCATTAAGTGCTTGCCACATGTGTTCTATAATTCTGGGGGACCCCTTTTTGCTACGTAATGAGTACAGATGCTCGCAGAATCTGATGTGCATGGCTCTGGTAGTGCTTCCGATATAAAATTGTCCGCAAGTACAAATCAGGCCATAGACTACATAAGTAGTTGTGCAGCAAATTAAATCTTTGCAATGTACTGAAGTGCCTCCTATTTTAATATAGGAACTGCAGATCAGTTGCGGACACCATTTGCAACCTCCGCATTTGTGTTTACCTTTTAAATGTAACCAGTTTTTAACTTTTTTTAGTGGAGGGCACAAATTTACTGTTGGTCAGGGTGTCGCTTAAATTTTTTAGTTCTCCTGAATGCAATCATAGTTACATAGTTACATAGTTAGTACGGTCGAAAAAAGACATATGTCCATCAAATTCAACCGGGGAATTAAGGGGTAGGGGTGTGGCGCGATATTGGGGAAGGGATGGGATTTTATATTTCTTCATAAGCATTAATGTTATTTTGTTCCATGAATTTATCTAATCCTGTTTTAAAGCTGTTAATTGTTCCTGCTGTGACCAGTTCCTGAGGTAGACCGTTCCATAAATTCACAGTCCTCACGGTAAAGAAGGCGTGTCGCCCCTTGAGACTAAACTTTTTCTTCTCCAGACGAAGGGAGTGCCCCCTCGTCCTTTGGGGGGGTTTAACCTGGAACAGTTTTTCTCCATATTTTTTGTATGGGCCATTAATATACTTATATACGTTTATCATATCCCCCCTTAAACGTCTCTTCTCAAGACTAAACAATTGTAACTCCTTTAATTGCCCCTCATAGCTAAGATGATCCATGCCCCATATTAGTTTAGTCGCGCGTCTCTGCACCCTTTCCAACTTCGCAGTGTCCCTTTTATGGACAGGTGCCCAAAACTGAACAGCATATTCCAGGTGAGGCCGTACCAATGCTTTATAAAGGGGGAGTATTATGTCCCTGTCCCTTGAGTCCATGCCTCTTTTTATACATGACAATATCCTGCCGGCTTTGGAAGCAGCAGCCTGACATTGCATGCTATTCTGTAGTCTGTGATCTACAAGTACACCCAGATCCTTCTCTACCAGTGACTCTGCCAATTTAATCCCCCCTAAGACATACGATGCACGCAGGTTATTAGTACCCAGATGCATAACTTTACATTTATCCACATTGAACCTCATTTGCCAAGTGGATGCCCAGACACTTAGTCTATCCAAGTCATCCTGTAACTTATGCACATCCTCTATAGACATAGGATTTTGTTGTGTGTAATTAGAAAGTAATGGATCGTTTTTTTAACAGAAACCAGTGTTTATTAATAGTAGATTTTATAGTATCAGCCAGTGGTCCGTATTTAAAGGAGAATGTAAATCTATCGGATTTTTTATTTTCCTTTTTATTTTTAGGTTTTAACAGATTAGTTCTATTTTGTGTCAACGCTCGATTATATGCTTTTTCTAATACTTTTTTGGGGTAATTTCTGGCTGATAATCTATTTGCTAGATCTATTGCTTGTTTTTTTAAACCTATCTCGGTATTGTTGATTCTTTTTAATCTCAACATTTGTCCACATGGAATGGCTGATTTTATATGCTCTGGGTGATAACTACTGTAGTGCAGTAAGGAATTCCCTGCCGTGGGTTTTCTGTACCCAGTGGTTATCAACTCTTCATCGCTTGTAGAAACTAGTACGTCGAGGAATTCTAGATATGTTGCGCTTGTTTTATATGTAAATTTAAAATTTCTGTCGTTAATTGAGATTTAAGCATTTTCATATGAACCTTAGCATTTGTTGTCAGTCCTCCAGCGTGAGACTTGTTTTTAATATTTTTCACTTATTTTTACACATCATAAATGTTTTTTTTAACATTGTATAGTCCCCACCCCCTCCCATAACGTCATGCAGGTATTTGTACCGGCAACACGCCGAGGGCGGGTATGGTCTGAAGAAGCACTGAAGTGCGATATAGCTGTTACCTCCACGCGGAGGCTCCCGGCATCCTTGCCAGTACACCTGCCTGACACTGCACCTTCGTTTTCATGCTTTATGAATAAAGGATAAGAAATCACGACCTTGGTGAGTGCTATCTGATCATTTCTTCATTGAATAATTTACAAATCTGTTTAACTTTCTGGAGCCAGTTGATCTAAAAAAATACCCCTTTAAGGAGTTAAATGCATGGCTTAAATCTTGAAGTCAAAGAAAAGGGTTTGGGTTCTTTGAGCATTGGACTGATTTTCCATTGGGATATAAATTCTCTTGCATAAATTTATGGGGAGAGGTTATCAACTGGCGTGCACCCGCAAAACTGCATGCTCTGCAGGTTTTTGTTTTGTGCATTGACATGTGAGGTAGTTATTATCTCATGTTGCTCTATTTTCATGAGATCTCTACTGGCTTATTCCTTTTTCTTGCTGTGTTCTTACAGGGGTGTGGTGTGTAAATTCTGACTGATGAGGTAAATTAAGTATTTATGTGTAAATCTTAGTGCAAATGAACCCCAGTGACAGACTTGTGCATTGTGTTTGAGCTTTTCACAGTTTTTTGCACGAGGGGCATTTTGCCATTTAAACAACTGGAAAAATCACACACTTATGCAGCCGATTTCACATTGCACAATAATCTGCACTGATGATAAATTGTTCTGCGTGTTTGGGGAAAAACAGAGTGATAGACTATTTAAACAATAGGAAGGAAGAAAAAATTAGAAAAAAATGGGTGATCAATTAGAATGGGGTTAGATTATATTGGAGAGAATAAAAGCAGGCTGTAGTCCCCCTACAGTTTGCTTTTTTTTCTCACCAATACAATCTGACCCCTTTCTAATTGGACAGTGGATAAGGAGAGCCATGTGTTACAGACCAACCCCAAAGCCAAATGTGCCCATGACATTTCAAGAAACTGTATACTGTACTTAACACTATGGGGGGCTCTGCGCCAGGTGCAGATTAAGCTGCAATATTTTGTGCAAATCGCCTTGTGGGTCTTGATTCTGATAGGCATGACTTTGTGTGAAGGGGTTGTGGCCTCCCAGCGCTCAGAATTTACTACAGTTTACGCCTGCTAATGAAATTACATTTTAACTAAAGTGTAGGGTAGGGTCACACACACAGCACATCAAATACACAGAGTGACTGCAGAGCAAGCTCTCTGCTCCCTGTAGCTCTGTGTGTGCGCTCATAGCGGCAGATTTCCGACAGCAGTCACTAGCTGACAAACAGCGCTACCTGCCCGCAGCAGGGAACTCGCTCTTCAGTCGCTCTGTGACTGCCGGTAGCGCATCCGCAACGCCAAACATGCTGCAGATGTGCTGTTTGTGACCCGACCCTAGAAAGGTTTATTTCAGCAGAGTGACAACTGTGTGACCACACTAGGAGCTGGTCAAAATAAAGACAGAAAGGCTTACCTGTCATAACTATGTAATTCTTGAAAAAAAGCCATGTGTTTTTACTTACTTATGTGACTATTACTTATATTCATGTTTTTTTTTTCTTCTTTTATGTTAAAACCCTCAGATGTCAAAGAAGAAATATAATGGCAAGAAAACAAGACATTGGAAATCAGAGTATGTATACAAAGTGATGTTCTTTTGTACTATATTAGTGGAAATTTTAGATTCTTCTATTCAAGAACACCAGGTTCTACTTGCCAATATTTATGCCAGTTTTCAGACTGTGACATGTGCATGTGATCGCTGAGGCCATAAATTGGCTGCAGCGGCCATGCACAGGGTATGGTTATGTCACTGGGGCATTTCTGCCGTACACTTTGGGGTGAATACAGCAGAGGAAGGAGAACAAACAAGGGTGAGTATATCTTCTTTTAGTCCTGCTATTCCATGCTAACTAGCCATTTAAAAAAAATGTCAGGAACCCCCCTTTGATGTGGACTGGATACACATGATCAAACATAACTCCTAACATTGTCCATCTTACATCAGTTTAATGTAAGTATAAGACAATTTACTCACTTCGATAACTTATTTTGATACCTTACACTGATACCTTACCCAGATGCTTGAGTCAGATATCAAACTCTGTTACATGATCCTGTTACCAGACAATACATGAGTCCGATACTTGACTCTGACATCTAACTCTAATACCTGACACAGATTCTTAACTCTGACCCCTGACCCTGGTACTTGCCCATGACATCTGAATCTGCTACTTTACCCCGATACCTAACTCTAATACTTGACATACTTTTCACTACAGCATAGAACATATTTACGTGTTAATTTTATTTATTTTTAATGTCTACTTCTTAGCTTCTACTTATATTGTATGTGCTATTTATTATTAATTTTCATGTTTATTTTGAAGTTTAGCCAGGGACACCATCAGGGCAATACAGCTAGTACTACTTTATGCGGCCCTGGGTTTACAGAGAAAACAAGAAACCGGCTATAAAATACAATTCCCCTGCCCTGAAACATTGCTTACTTCCCTATCTGCTGCCACTCCCATGTTATGGTTGTCATCCTGATGAATGTGGTCTGGTGACAAGCTGTAAAAGGCATATGGTGGAACATATTGCTAAATTACACTAGATTTTGTTCATATCTGCGCTGTGGTTACCTTTCATAATGGGAAACATAATGTTGCGTGCAGCAATTTTTTTCTTATCAAAAACAATAGAAATTAGCAACATAAAATGACACAGATGTGAATATAGCCGAGCATTAAAAGCCGGGCTTTATTAGGGTTCATACAAGCTACGGACATTCCGTTTAAAATTTCCAAGAGGATATTATGAGTGAAATTTGCTTGCAGCAGCTTCCCATTGGTTTCAACTACTTTTCTACAATATAGAGTATAGACAGGCGGACCCTATTTTACCCTATATGATGTATTGCCAACAGTTGTAAGGTACAATTTGGTAACAGGTTTCCTTAAAAAATGAATAATATAAACACCTAAATATGTAGCTGTTGCAGCAGTGAAATGGGATTTTCCTTCCTTTTTTGCAAAGAGCCTTTAAGTGTTTGTAAAAACATTTATGTTACGCCGAGCGCTCCGGGTCCCCGCTCCTCCCCGGAGCGCTCGCAACATCCTCGCAACTGCAGCGCCCCGGTCAGATCTGCTGACCGGGTGCGCTGCGAATCCTCTCCCAGCCGGGATGCGATTCGCGATGCGGGTGGCGCCCGCTCGCGATGCGCACCCCGGCTCCCGTACCTGACTCGCTCTCCGTCGGTCCTGTCCCGGCGCGCGCGGCCCCGCTCCCTAGGGCGCGCGCGCGCCGGGTCTCTGCGATTTAAAGGGCCACTGCGCCGCTGATTGGCGCAGTTGGTTCAATCAGTGTGTTCACCTGTGCACTCCCTATTTATACCTCACTTCCCCTGCACTCCCTCGCCGGATCTTGTTGCCATTGTGCCAGTGAAAGCGTTTCCTAGTGTGTTCCTAGCCTGTGTTCCAGACCTCCTGCCGTTGCCCCTGACTACGATCCTTGCTGCCTGCCCCGACCTTCTGCTACGTCCGACCTTGCTCTTGTCTACTCCCTTGTACCGCGCCTATCTTCAGCAGTCAGAGAGGTTGAGCCGTTGCTAGTGGATACGACCTGGTTACTACCGCCGCTGCAAGACCATCCCGCTTTGCGGCGGGCTCTGGTGAATACCAGTAGTAACTTAGAACCGGTCCACTAGCACGGTCCACGCCAATCCCTCTCTGGCACAGAGGATCCACCTCCTGCCAGCCGTATCGTGACAGTAGATCCGGCCATGGATCCCGCTGAAGTTCCACTGCCAGCTGTCGCCGACCTCACCACGGTGGTTGCCCAGCAGTCGCAACAGATAGCGCAACAAGGCCACCAGCTGTCTCAACTGACCGTGATGCTACAGCAACTACTACCACAGCTTCAGCAATCATCTCCTCCGCCAGCTCCTGCACCTCCTCCGCAGCGAATGGCCGCTTCCGGCTTACGACTATCCTTGCCGGATAAATTTGATGGGGACTCTAAGTTTTGCCGTGGCTTTCTTTCACAATGTTCCCTGCACTTGGAGATGATGTCGGACCAGTTTCCTACTGAAAGGTCTAAGGTGGCTTTCGTAGTCAGCCTTCTGTCTGGGAAAGCTCTGTCATGGGCCACACCGCTCTGGGACCGCAATGACCCCGTCACTGCCTCTGTACACTCCTTCTTCTCGGAAATTCGAAGTGTCTTTGAGGAACCTGCCCGAGCCTCTTCTGCTGAGACTGCCCTGCTGAACCTGGTCCAGGGTAATTCTTCCGTTGGCGAGTACGCCATCCAATTCCGTACTCTTGCTTCCGAATTATCCTGGAATAATGAGGCCCTCTGCGCGACCTTTAAAAAAGGCCTATCCAGCAACATTAAAGATGTTCTGGCCGCACGAGAAATTCCTGCTAACCTGCATGAACTCATTCATCTAGCCACTCGCATTGACATGCGTTTTTCCGAAAGGCGTCAGGAGCTCCGCCAGGATATGGACTTTGTTCGCACGAGGCGTTTTTTCTCCCCGGCTCCTCTCTCCTCTGGTCCTCTGCAATCCGTTCCTGTGCCTCCCGCCGTGGAGGCTATGCAAGTTGACCGGTCTCGCTTGACACCTCAAGAGAGGACACGACGCCGCATGTATGCCTGTACTGTGCCGGTACCGAACACTTCCTGAAGGATTGTCCTATCCGTCCTCCCCGCCTGGAAAGACGTACGCTGACTCCGCACAAAGGTGAGACAGTTCTTGATGTCAACTCTGCTTCTCCACGCCTTACTGTGCCTGTGCGGATATCTGCCTCTACCTTCTCCTTCTCTACTATGGCCTTCTTGGATTCCGGATCTGCAGGAAATTTTATTTTGGCCTCTCTCATCAACAGGTTCAACATCCCGGTGATCAGTCTCGCCAGACCCCTCTACATCAATTGTGTTAACAATGAAAGATTGGACTGTACCGTGCGTTACCGCACGGAACCCCTCCTAATGTGCATCGGACCTCATCACGAAAAAATTGAGTTTTTGGTCCTCTCCAATTGCACTTCCGAAATTCTCCTTGGACTACCGTGGCTTCAACGCCATTCCCCAACCCTTGATTGGTCCACAGGAGAGATCAAGAGCTGGGGTACTTCTTGTTTCAAGGACTGTCTTAAACCGGTTCCCAGTACTCCCTGCCGTGACCCTGTGGTTCCCCCTGTAACCGGTCTCCCTAAGGCTTATATGGACTATGCTGACGTATTTTGCAAAAAGCAAGCTGAGACTTTACCTCCTCACAGGCCTTATGACTGTCCTATTGACCTCCTCCCGGGCACTACTCCACCCCGGGGCAGAATTTATCCTCTGTCCGCCCCAGAGACTCTTGCTATGTCTGAATACATCCAGGAAAATTTAAAAAAAGGGTTTATCCGCAAATCCTCCTCTCCTGCCGGAGCTGGATTTTTCTTTGTGTCCAAAAAAGATGGCTCCCTACATCCTTGCATTGACTACCGCGGACTTAATAAAATCACGGTAAAGAACCGCTACCCCCTACCTCTTATCTCAGAACTCTTTGATCGCCTTCAAGGTGCCCACATCTTTACCAAACTGGACTTAAGAGGTGCTTATAATCTCATCCGCATCAGGGAGGGGGACGAATGGAAAACCGCATTTAACACCAGAGATGGACACTTTAAGTATCTGGTCATGCCCTTTGGCTTGTGCAACGCCCCTGCCGTCTTCCAAGACTTTGTTAATGAAATTTTTCGTGATCTCTTGTATTCCTGTGTTGTTGTGTATCTGGACGATATTCAGATTTTTTCTGCCAACTTAGAAGAACACCGCCAGCATGTCCGCATGGTTCTTCAGAGACTGCGAGACAATCAACTTTATGCTAAAATGGAGAAATGTCTGTTTGAATGTCAATCTCTTCCTTTCCTAGGATACTTGGTCTCTGGCCAGGGACTACAAATGGACCCAGATAAACTCTCTGCTGTCACGATTCGGCTTACAGGTTGTGGATCCACTGTGTCAGCGAGGGATTGGCGTGGACCGTGCTGGTGGACCGGTTCTAAGAGGCTACTGGTGTTCACCAGAGCCCGCCGCAAAGCGGGATGGTCTTGCTGCGGCAGTAGAAACACGGTCGTATCCACTAGCAACGGCTCAACCTCGCTGACTGCTGAGAAGGCGTGGGACAGAAGGACTAGGCAGAGGCAAGGTCAGACGTAGCAGAAGGTCGGGGCAGGCGGCAAGGTTCATAGTCAAGGTGGATAGCAGGAGTTCAGGTAACACAGGCTTGGACAACACTAAACACTTTCACTGGCACAAGGCAACAAGATCCGGCAAGGGAGTGCAGGGGAAGTGAGCAGATATAGCCAGGGAGCAGGTGGAAGCCAATTAAGCTAATTGGGCCAGGCACCAATCATTGGTGCACTGGCCCTTTAAGTCTCAGAGAGCTGGCGCGCGCGCGCCCTAGAGAGCGGAGCCGCGCACGCCAGCACATGACAGCAGGGGACCGGGACGGGTAAGTGACTTGGGATGCGATTCGCGAGCGGGCGCGTCCCGCTGTGCGAATCGCATCCCCGACGGCCATGTCAGTGCAGCACTCCCGGTCAGCGGGACTGACCGGGGCGCTGCAGGGAGAGAGACGCCGTGAGCGCTCCGGGGAGGAGCAGGGACCCGGAGCGCTCGGCGTAACAGTACCCCCCCCCCTTAGGTCTCCCCCTTTTTGTCCGACAACTGCTTTACCTGGGACGAGGACACCGGGAGTGAATGGAGGGTTTCCTCAAAGGCAGGCAGTACAGCAGGAGTGGGAATGGGGAGGGAGGGCAGAGGGTGAAGCCTGGCACGGGGCAGTGTCTCACCAGGACGGGGGCCATGAGGAGGCACTGAGGCTTGCCTGACGGGACTGGGAGGGGGGGAGAGGCATTTCTTATGGCAAGCAGAGTCCCAGTTCTTGATCTCCCCGGTGGTCCAGTCAAGGGTGGGAGAATGAAGCCGGAGCCATGGCAGACCGAGGAGGACCTCAGAGGTACAGTTGGGAAGAACGAAGAATTCAATCCTTTCGTGATGGGGTCCAATACACATTAAGAGGGGTTTTGTGCGGTAACGCACGGTGCAATCCAATCTGACTCCGTTGACCGCGGAAATGTAGAGCGGCTTGACGAGACGGGTCACCGGGATGCAGAATTTATTCACCAAAGACTCCAAAATAAAATTCCCAGAGGCACCAGAGTCCAAGCAGGCCACGGCTGAGAGGGAGAAGTTGGCAGAAGGAGAGATCCGCACGGGCACCGTGAGACGTGGAGAAGCAGATTTTGAACCAAGAGACGCCACACCGACGTGAGCTGGGCGCGTGCGTGCGTTTCCTAGACGTGGAGGACGAATAGGGCAATCCACCAAGAAATGCTCGGTACTGGCACAGTACAGACAAAGATTTTCTTCCCTACGGCGATTCCTCTCTTCCTGGGTCAGGCGGGACCGATCCACTTGAATGGCCTCCTCGGCGGGAGGCCCAGGCGTAGATTGCAAAGGATACTGTGGGAGAGGTGCCCAGAGATCTAAGTCTTTTTCCTGGCGGAGCTCCTGATGTCTCTCAGAAAAACGCATGTCAATGCGTGTGGCCAAATAGATAAGTTCTTGCAGGTTGGCAGGAATCTCTTGTGCGGCCAACACATCCTTGATGCTACTGGATAGGCCTTTTTTAAAGGTCGCGCAGAGAGCCTCGTTATTCCATGATAATTCGGAAGAAAGAGTACGAAATTGGATGGCGTACTCGCCCACTGAAGAATTACCCTGGACCAGGTTCAGCAGGGCAGTCTCGGCAGAAGAAGCTCGGGCTGGTTCCTCGAAGACACTACGGACTTCAGCGAAGAAGGACTGGACTGTGGCTGTGGCAGGATCATTGCGGTCCCAGAGCGGTGTGGCCCAAGACAAGGCCTTTCCTGAAAGAAGGCTCACTACGAACGCCACCTTAGACCGTTCTGTAGGAAACAAGTCCGACTACATCTCCATATGCAGGGAACATTGAGACAAAAATCCACGGCAGAGTCTAGAGTCCCCATCAAATTTGTCCGGCAGGGACAAGCGGTGGCTAGGAGCGGCCACTCGCTGCGGAGGAGGTGCAGGAGCTGGCGGAGGAGATGGTTGCTGCTGTAGCAGAGGCAGAAGTTGCTGTAACATGGCGGTCAACTGCGACAGCTGCTGTCCTTGTTGGGCAATCTGCTGCGATTGCTGAGCGACCACCGTGGGAAGGTCAGCGAGACTTGGCAGCGGCACCTCAGCAGGATCCATGGCCGGATCTACTGTCACGATTCGGCTTACAGGTTGTGGATCCACTGTGTCAGCGAGGGATTGGCGTGGACCCTGCTGGTGGACCGGTTCTAAGAGGCTACTGGTGTTCACCAGAGCCCGCCGCAAAGCGGGATGGTCTTGCTGCGGCAGTAGAAACCAGGTCGTATCCACTAGCAACGGCTCAACCTCGCTGACTGCTGAGAAGGCGTGGGACAGAAGGACTAGGCAGAGGCAAGGTCAGACGTAGCAGAAGGTCGGGGCAGGCGGCAAGGTTCGTAGTCAAGGTGGATAGCAGGAGTTCAGGTAACACAGGCTTGGACAACACTAAACGCTTTCACTGGCACAAGGCAACAAGATCCGGCAAGGGAGTGCAGGGGAAGTGAGCAGATATAGCCAGGGAGCAGGTGGAAGCCAATTAAGCTAATTGGGCCAGGCACCAATCATTGGTGCACTGGCCCTTTAAGTCTCAGAGAGCTGGCGCGCGCGCGCCCTAGAGAGCGGAGCCGCGCGCGCCAGCACATGACAGCAGGGGACCGGGACGGGTAAGTGACTTGGGATGCGATTCGCGAGCGGGCGCGTCCCGCTGTGCGAATCGCATCCCCGACGGCCATGTCAGTGCAGCGCTCCCGGTCAGCGGGACTGACCGAGGCGCTGCAGGGAGAGAGACGCCGTGAGCGCTCCGGGGAGGAGCAGGGACCCGGACCGCTCGGCGTAACATCTGCCGTCTTAGATTGGCCACGTCCCTCCGGACTCCGTGCCATCCAACGTTTTTTGGGGTTCGCCAATTATTACAGACAATTCATTCCACATTTTTCCACTATTGTGGCTCCTATCGTGGCTTTAACCAAGAAGAATGCCAATCCTAAGTCCTGGTCTCCCCAAGCGGAAGACGCATTTAAACGGCTCAAGTCTGCCTTTTCTTCTGCTCCCGTGCTCTCCAGACCTGACCCATCTAAACCCTTCCTATTGGAGGTTGATGCCTCCTCAGTGGGAGCTGGAACGGTCCTTCTACAAAAAAATCCTTCCGGGCATGCTGTTACTTGTAGGTTTTTTTCTAGGACCTTCTCTCCGGCGGAGAGGAACTACTCCATCGGGGATCGAGAACTACTGGCCATTAAATTGGCACTTGAGGAATGGAGGCATCTTCTGGAGGGATCAAAATTTCCAGTTATCATTTACACCGATCACAAAAATCTCTCCTATCTCCAGTCTGCCCAACGGCTGAATCCTCGCCAGGCCAGGTGGTCGTTGTTCTTTGCCCGTTTTAACTTTGAAATTCATTTTCGCCCTGCCGACAAGAACATTAGGGCCGATGCTCTCTCTCGTTCCTCGGATGCCTCGGAAGTAGAAGTCTCTCCGCAACACATCATTCCTCCTGACTGTCTGATTTCCACTTCTCCAGCCTCCATCAGGCAAACTCCTCCAGGGAAGACCTTTGTTTCTCCACGCCAACGTCTCGGGATTCTCAAATGGGGTCACTCCTCCCACCTCGCAGGCCATGCGGGCATCAAAAAGTCCTTGCAACTCATCTCTCTTTTCTATTGGTGGCCGACTCTGGAGACGGATGTTGTTGATTTTGTGCGGGCCTGTACTGTCTGTGCCCGGGATAAGACTCCTCGCCAGAAGCCTGCTGGTCTCCTTCATCCTCTGCCTGTCCCCGAACAGCCTTGGTCTCTGATTGGTATGGACTTTATTACAGACCTACCCCCATCCCGTGGCAACACTGTTGTTTGGGTGGTCGTTGATCGATTTTCCAAGATGGCACATTTTATTCCTCTTCCTGGTCTTCCTTCAGCGCCTCAGTTGGCTAAACAATTTTTTGTACACATTTTTCGTCTTCACGGTTTGCCCACGCAGATCGTCTCGGATAGAGGCGTCCAATTCGTGTCAAAATTCTGGAGGGCCCTCTGTAAACAACTCAAGATTAAATTAAACTTCTCTTCTGCTTATCATCCTCAATCCAATGGGCAAGTTGAAAGAATTAACCAGGTTCTGGGTGACTATTTACGGCATTTTGTTTCCTCCCGCCAGGATGACTGGGCAGATCTTCTACCATGGGCCGAATTCTCATACAACTTCAGAGTCTCTGAATCTTCTGCTAAATCCCCATTTTTCGTGGTGTACGGCCGTCACCCTCTTCCCCCCCTCCCTACTCCCTTGCCCTCTGGTTTGCCCGCTGTGGATGAAGTGACTCGTGATCTTTCCACCATATGGAAAGAGACCCAAAGTTCTCTTTTACAGGCTTCATCTCGCATGAAAAGGTTTGCCGATAAGAAAAGAAGAATTACCCCCATTTTTGCTCCCGGAGACAAGGTATGGCTCTCCGCTAAATATGTCCGCTTTCGTGTCCCCAGTTACAAACTGGGACCACGCTATCTTGGTCCTTTCAAAGTCTTGTGCCAGATTAATCCTGTCTCTTACAAACTCCTTCTTCCTCCTTCTCTTCGTATTCCCAATGCCTTCCATGTCTCTCTCCTTAAACCTCTCATCATCAACCGTTTCTCTCCCAAACTAGTTTCTCCCACTCCTGTTTCCGGCTCTTCTGACATCTTCTCCGTGAAGGAGATACTGGCCTCCAAGACGGTCAGAGGGAAAAAAAATTTTTTGGTTGATTGGGAGGGCTGTGGTCCAGAAGAGAGATCCTGGGAACCTGAGGACAACATCCTAGACAAAAGTCTGGTCCTCAGGTTCTCAGGTTCCAAGAAGAGGGGGAGACCCAAGGGGGGGGGGTACTGTTACGCCGAGCGCTCCGGGTCCCCGCTCCTCCCCGGAGCGCTCGCAACATCCTCGCAACTGCAGCGCCCCGGTCAGATTTGCTGACCGGGTGCGCTGCGATTCCTCTCCCAGCCGGGATGCGATTCGCGATGCGGGTGGCGCCTGCTCGCGATGCGCACCCCGGCTCCCGTACCTGACTCGCTCTACGTCGGTCCTGTCCCGGCGCGCGCGGCCCCGCTCCCTAGGGCGCGCGCGCGACGGGTCTCTGCGATTTAAAGGGCCACTGCGCCGCTGATTGGCGCAGTTGGTTCAATCAGTGTGTTCACCTGTGCACTCCCTATTTATACCTCACTTCCCCTGCACTCCCTCGCCGGATCTTGTTGCCATTGTGCCAGTGAAAGCGTTTCCTAGTGTGTTCCTAGCCTGTGTTCCAGACCTCCTGCCGTTGCCCCTGACTACGATCCTTGCTGCCTGCCCCGACCTTCTGCTACGTCCGACCTTGCTCTTGTCTACTCCCTTGTACCGCGCCTATCTTCAGCAGTCAGAGAGGTTGAGCCGTTGCTAGTGGATACGACCTGGTTACTACCGCCGCTGCAAGACCATCCCGCTTTGCGGCGGGCTCTGTTGAATACCAGTAGTAACTTAGAACCGGTCCACTAGCACGGTCCACGCCAATCCCTCTCTGGCACAGAGGATCCACCTCCTGCCAGCCGTATCGTGACAATTTATATTGGGGACTGGGCCTAATCTAAGTTAATTAAAAAACAGTATATGCTAGAAAATGTGCAGAAAATAGAAACAAAAAATAAGAAATAAGAAGCTTTATGTGAGCATAATAACTGACTAGTCATATGTCAGAGTGAAGCATCAGAGTCAGATGTCAGAATCACTTACCACAGTAAAGCATCAGAGTCACTTATCAGAGTGAAGCATCAGTCATAAGTCAGTCACTTACCACAGTATGCATCAGAGTCACATGTCAGAGTCACTTACCACAGTAAGGCATCAGAGTCACATGTCAGAGTCACTTACCACAGTAAAGCATCAGAGTCACTTATCAGAGTGAAGAATCAGTCATAAGTCAGTCACTTACCACAGTAAGGCATCAGAGTCACATGTCAGAGTCACTTACCACAGCAAGGCATCAGAGTCACATGTCAGAGTCACTTACCACAATAAGGCATCAGAGTCACTTATCAGAGTCACTTATCAGAGTGAGGCATCAGAGACAGTTATCAGTGTTGGGAACTAAAGCAAACATCTGTGAGCTCAGAACATCTGTAGCACAAATCTGACCATCAGTTACATGGATGAAGTCCAGGGTGTAGACTGCAGAGGATTGTGTAGATTAAATTGAATTGTACCATCAAAGAAAAATGGCAACTAATACAAGGTTTAAGAATGTGCCTCCAGATACCATGCAGTTGCATCAGAAGCTAATAGGACATCTACAATATTTAACAGCTACTGTAAATATAAGTTATCCATTAAAGGCCAAAATTGCCCTGGTGGATTCTGGCTTCTGACGTGTTGCATTCTATTTTGCTTACACTTGGAGAGGTTCCTTAAATTCTGGGCCGCTGTTTAGCTACTGATATATGAAGGGGATACTGACCTAAAAGATTGGGGTCTGAAAACATGGAAAGAAATTAGCAGCAAATGTTTTTGTTTCCTGAAGGTCCTGGCATGCCTTTCCTCTAACAGACAGACTATTGATTTCAATGAGAACAGTGTAATGCTTCATTTCCCATGTAGTGGTGCTGCATGAAAAATTGTTACACAAACTGTATGTTGATCATACCCATAGAAAGTTGAGTTCTTTTCTTCACCATAGTGATTACGGAAGGTCAGCTGGGTCCCTCTCAATGTCTATTCTGGATGAACTGCTCATTGAAATCCTGAGAGATCTATCTGCTCATGTACTGAGGAGGATGGTGAGAGGTTTTGTGGATGACCATCTAGTACGGGCGGCGGTGCATGATTGTGTCGATGAAATTCTCACCAATATCATCCAAACAGAACTGTTATCATTGGTGAGTAACTGAATGGCATATACAGCTAACATTTCATAGTCTATTCTATCTCAGACATGCGTAAAGGGCATGTTATCTTTTCATAAACTGTTATAGACTCAAATACCAGAAGCAAACAGCAAAACCAGGAATAATAACAATTCCAATACAAATAAAAGTTTAAAGGGGTATTCCGAGCTGTAGTTTATATTTAAAAATGTGCTTAGCCTAGGAGAATACAAAAAAAAACATGGACTTACCTTCCTCCCTAATCTCCCAGTTGCACAGCTAGTCCCATTGCGCAGCATTTTTTGTGTTTGGGGTCAGTGCATGTATTTCTCTCTCAGCCAATCATCAGCTGAGACAGGCCTCACCAGAGCAGACGCATGATCAGAGAGGAAGGTGGGTCTACGTTGTTATATGTCTTCTTCAAGGCCGTGCAGATTTCTTAATAAAAATTACTTCTTTAAGTTCAACATTGGTAAATCAATCAGAATTACCTAACCTTACATTTCATAGTTTAGTATTATTTATCATATTTATTAAAGAAGCTGTCCCACAACGTAAAAAGCATTTTCTCTGTCCACTCCCTGTTACTTCTCTTCCCACATATAGGAGGTGAACTGTGTTGCTGGACCTGGTCTTGCATTGTGATCATTGTATGGAGGCAAAACCATGTTGCTTTAACATTACCAACAGCAAAGAATGTGCTTCTTATGTCGATGGATAATCCCTTTAACTAGTAAACAACTTTTTAAAGGAAAACCATTAAAGGGGTACTCCAGAGGAAAACAAATGTTTTCAAATTAACTGGTGCCAGAAAGTTAAACAGATTTGTAAATTACTTCTATTTAAAAATATTGATCCTTCCAGTACTTATCAGCTGTTGCATGGTTTACAGAAAGTTGTGTCGTTTTTTCTAGTCTGACCACAATGTTCTCTGCTGACACCTCTGTCCATGTCAGAAACTGTCCAGAACAGGAGAAAATCCCCAAAGCAAACCTCTTCAGAACTGGACAGTTCCTGATGCAGACAGAAGTGGCAGCAGAGAGCACTTTGATAAGACAGGAAAAATATAAGTAATTTACAAATCTGTTTAACTTTCTGGTACTAGTTGATTTGAAAATATTTGTTTTCCAAGAGAGTACCCCTTTAAGGAGGTCAACTAATTCGCTTGGATCCAAGTTCCCTAACCCACCACCCTCAGCTGTTACCAATAGAGGAAGCCACTTCTTGTCAGACATACTGTATACCCAGTAACAGCAAATCAAAAGGAAGGCCATCGATGTAGTGGATAAACAGACTTGGTCTGCCAAAGAAAAAAAAAACAGCTATCTCTTCTTATTTATGATATACTAGCTGAGTACCCGGCGTTGCCCGGTTTTTCCTTCCTCATCCTTGTTGGGGAGAAAAATCAACAAAGGAGGAAGCTTTGGACTTCATATCCCATCCCCATATATTGTTGTCATATCCCAACCCCATATACCGTCCTCATATCAGTCCTCCTATCCTGTCCTCATACCCAGACCTCCTATCCTGTCCTCCTATCCCGACCTCCTATCCCGACCTCTTATGCCGTCCTCCTATCCCGTCCTCATATCCCGACCTCCTATCCCGACCTCCTATCCTGTCCTCCTATCTCAACCTCCTATGCCATCCTCCTATCTCGACCTCCTATCCCGTCATCCTATCCCATTCTCCTATCTCAACCTCCTATCCCGTCCTCCTATTTCGTCCTCCTATCCCGTCCTCCTATTTCGACCTCCTATCCCATCCTCATATCCCGTCCTCCTATCCCGTCCTCCTATCCCGTCCTCCTATCCCGTCCTCCTATCCCGTCCTCCTATCCGTCCTCATATCCCGACCTCCTAACTCAACCTCCTAACTCGACCTCCTATCTCAACCTCCTATCCCGACCATGCCGTCCTCCTATCTTGACCTCCAATCTCAACCTCCTATTTTGACCTCCTATCCCGTCCTCATATCCTGACCCATAATATGTGTACCAGGTATTGAAATATCTCCAGCCGTACAGAAGTTATGTGAGAACATACATTTCCCATTGGTTTGCATGAGACTTTAAACAAAAAACCCAACCCTCACAAATGGGGGTAGTTAAGGGTTAAGTTAACTATCCTATATTTTATTATTATTATTTTGGAAGTTATGCAGTAACATGTATTTCCCATAGACTTGTATAGGACTTTAAACATAAACCCCACCCCTGGCAAATGGGGGTGAGTAAGGGTTAAATTACCTATCTTATGTTTGTTGTTGACATATAAGTAACATGTGTGCCAAGTTTTATGTTAATATCTTTAGCCGTTTGGAAGTTTTTGTGGAACATACACACATACACACACACATACATTAGCCCTCATTTACTAATGTCAACCCGACTTTTTTTGTCGGGTTGTGCGACCAAATTTGTGTCGCATAGCCCATGCGACACAAATTTGGTCGCACAACCCGACAAAAGATATCATCACTCAGAGTGTTTTTTAAACCCGTCAAAATGGGTGTGGTTATCACAAAAGGGGCGTGTTCCAGACAAAAAAGAAAAAACACTTGGAGTATAATGAAAAACTCACAGGAAAACCTGTGAATTTTCCTTCACTAAAATCCGACAGCTCTGAGCTGTCTGGAAATTACTGAAAACCGAGTGAATCCTACCCCCATCATGGAACAGGGTCTGTTCCATGTTGGGGGTAGTAGTACAGGGGCTAAGGGGTTGATTGCATTGGGTCTCACTTCTGAGACCCGATCCGATCAAAAGTTATTAAGCTCGGGAGCGGGCGGCATGGTCCGCTCCCCAGCAATGTACGATGGGTTTTACTTCCATTTTCAAATTCCCCGCTGGGATCCCTGAATGGCCGGTACTGAGGAGCCAATCAGGGATCCCTGCGAGCTGCGGTGGGGAAAGATATATAGAATCGCTGGGGGGTTTTGTATATGTCCCCCCAGTTTCTATATATATCTTGCCCCCTGCTGCGCTATATGTTATGCCCCCCGCAGCGCATGTGATATATATATATATCCCCCACGCATAGCGCTATTATATACCCCCCGCAGCGCATGTGTACATATATATATATATATATATATATATATCCCCCCGCATAGAGCTATTATATACCCCCTGCAGCGCATGTAGATATATATTATATATGCCCCGCACAGCCCATCTATATACATATGCCTCTGAAGCGCTATTAATGACTAATGCAGTGGTCTCCAACTTGCGGACCTCCAGATGTTTCAAAACTACAACTCCCAGCATGCCCGGACAGCTGTTGGCAGGTTGGAGACCACTGCGCTTCCGAGGCATATGTATATAGAAGCGAAGTGGGGACCAGACATATAGCGTTATCTGGTCCCCACTTCTATACACAATCCTCAGCAAACACCAGAGCTGCCCCATCGCCTCCCCCATCCCTGGTGTTATAATTACCTGTTGCTGGGGCCCGGGGTCCGCGATCATTCTGGCATCCGTGCTGTTGCTGTGCGCTGTCACTGTGCGCACTGACGAGTGACGTCCCCAACGCATGTCGTGATGTCACCGTCAGTGCACACAGTGACAGCGCACAGCAACAGCGCGGATGCCAGAATGATCGCAGACCCCGGGCCCCAGCAACAGGCAATTATAACACCAGGGATGGGGGAAGCGATGGGGCAGCTCTGGTGTTTGCTGAGGATTGTGTATAGAAGCGAAGTGGGGACCAGATAACGCTATATGTCTGGTCCCCACTTCGCTTCTATATACATATGCCTCTGAAGTGCAGTGGTCTCCAACCTGCGGACCTGCAGATGTTGCAAAACTACAACTCCCAGAATGCCCGGACAGCCAACGGCTGTCCAGGCATGCTGGGAGTTGTAGTTTAGAAACATCTGGAGGTCCGCAAGTTGGAAACCACTGCATTAGTCATTAATAGCGCTTCAGAGGCATATGTATATAGATGAGCTGTGCGGGGCATATATAATATATATCTACATGCGCTGCGGGGGGTATATTAAAGCGCTATGCGGGGGGATATATATATACACCCATGCGCTGCTGGTGTATATAATAGCGCTATGTGGGGGGATATATATATATATATATATCACATGCGTTGCGGGGGGCATGTGATAGCGCGGTGCGGGGGGCATATATACAAATTACCGTGCGACACAATTTTTTTCCCAGTGCGACACATTAGTTAATCAGGGAGAAAAATACACGGAGTAAATCAAGAAACACTCAGAGATAAACCCGACACTCTTAGTAAATGAGGGCCATTGAGTTTTATATATATATATATATATATATATATATATATATCCTAAATACAGAATTTTCTACCACTGTATCAAGGTAGAATGGTCTTTTAGACGCTGTTTACACTACTGATTCCATCATTAGAGGCATTGAATTCAACAGAGGCCGAATGTATACTAAAAGGATGTGCTTTTTCAATCATTTTTGCTTTTGAATTTTATGGACGTGTAATGTATACTAGTGATGAGTGGCATTGGCCATAGGCATTGGCCATATTCGAATTTGCGATATTTTGCGAATATATGGCTGAACATTCAACATATATTCGTTATATATTCGTTGTGCATTTGCGCATTCATAATCGCAAATGCGCGTATTCGCGGAAGAAAACAGTGAAGTGGTGGGCAACTTTACTATTGGTTGCTAGGGATGTTGATAACCTCTGACAAGTGTATTTGCATCATTCTCATTGGCCCACAAGCTAAAAGAAGGAATATGCAAATATGCGCATATGCAAAATATTCGCGCCCCACAGTCTCACACAGTAACTAGTATTGGAGCATTCTTTAGACTACAAGCTGGAAGCAGGGTGGGATGATGATCACTGGGACGTGTTCTGTAAAGGGAAAAAAAACTATTTGTACATTCGTAATTTTGAATATATAGCGAATGTATTCTCAATATTCTCGAATTTGCGAATTCGTGAATTTGTGATATTAACGATAAAAATTTGAAAGGTGAATTTCACGCCCAACACTAATGTATACGCATCCCAACATATTCAGTATGCCAGCTAGAGATGTTGTGAGATTTGTGCCTAATGGATTCACAGGATGATGTTGGGGTACTTAGAACTTCCCACAGACCTGTTACACATAGGGGGGGGATTCATCATCATCAGTGTATGGTAGAGCTTTTTTTTTACCCCTTTCTGCTGCGTGTATTTGTCATTTACCTGCGCAAAATGTACTAAACTTGCGCACTGGTCTCTGTGAATCATGTGCAGTAATAGAATCCAGCCCATCTCAGCTCTTGAAAAAAATATAAGGCAGACTTGTACGTGTGCTCGGAGCTGGTGAATATTTGCGCAAGAAAATTACACTTGCATCCTTTTTTTGCGCAAAAAAAAAAAAAAGGCCCAGTTAATCAATTCATGTCTACCAGAAAAACAGCTCTACGGTACACCTGAAGGGTGACATCTTCAGAAAAAGTTCCACCAAAAAAGGCACACAAAAAGAACGCAGGAAATATCCTTGCGCAAGATTTTGCGCAAGAAAATACACCTAAAATGATTCTATATAGATTGATGAATCCCCCCCCCCATACTGTATATTAATGAATTGTTTTCAAAGAGATTTCTTGGAATAATAAAATAATTCCTAAACATAAGCAATTCCCTAAACTTCAAAATAACATAAAATCCCAACATAATCCACAAGATAATCAAGTAGAAGTTGATATTTACCAATCCTTATAAAGCTGGCATTTAAAAACAACTGCAAATGAGAAGTATGGGCCCCCTCAGACCCCAGAGTCTGCTGTGACCCCTACCTATGCACCTCCTTTAGCTATGTCCCTCATATAGGACATATCTGTAAGCTTATATTCTCCTCTATGTTGTCACCCCGTAGGTATCAGATTCAGGATAAAGTAAGAGTTTCTTTAAATGTGCTGTATATTTGGAGCTTTCTAATCTATTATTAATGAAGTGATAGAAACTGGAGCCCAGAGGAAACAGAAGAAGGTCAGAGATCATTAATCAGAACTAAAGTTTATGGACGTTATTCATGGAAATACATTATCGATCTATAACGCAAAATATTACAGAGGTTAAATGCAACAATGTTCTAAGCCATAAAACTGGAGGCTTTTTAATTTTCAATATGATGATGGTTTATGTGACTGTCAAATATAATAACTGCAATAATTACAAATCACTGGACAGGGATGACCTGAATGAACTGCAAGAAAAACGGCTCATCCGCAACTTAATATAGGTTAAGTGTAAGTGTTTGCGCAGTGGCTTGTATCCATAATGAAACCATTTTACATGATTTCTTCTTAAAAATGGAAGGGGTCATACTATGGCCTAATGTAAAGATCAAGTGAACTATATGTACCAGTAATACAGCCATAGCTAGACCAGTCTATGCCTGGTGCAAAGGTTCAGTCCTATAGATCTAAAACAACCAGTCCGAAACAAATACCGTATATACTCGAGTATAAGCCGAGTTTTTCAGCACGATTTTTCATGCTGAAAACGCCCCCCTCGGCTTATACTCTAGGGAACTCTCCGCCTGTCAATCCCTTCTCAGTGGTCTTCAACCTGCAGACCTCCAGCCATCGGCTGTCCGGGCATGCTGGGAGTTGTAGTTTTGAAACACCTGGAGGTCCGCAGGTTGAAGACCACTGCGGCCTTCGTCATCATCCAGACCCCCCTTTAGTTTTCTACTCACCTCGCCTCGGTGGGAAGGAAGGGTGAGTTGTTCTGGGCCATCTATGCTGCAGGGACCGTCCGGTGGGGAGGGTTAGTTGTTTCAGGCTGTCCATCTTCACCGGGAGGCCCTCTTCTCTGCTCCGGGCCCGGCCCCGAACTAGTGACGTTGCCTTGACGACAACGCATAGGGACTTTCATGCGCAGGGACGTCCCTGTGCGTCATCGTCAAGGCAATGTCACTAGTCCGGGGCCGGGCCCGGAGCGGAGAAGAGGGCCTCCCGGTGTAGATGGACAGCCTGAAACGACTAACCCTCCCCACCGGACGGTCCCTGCAGCATAGATGGCCCGGACCAGCTCACCCTTCCTTACCACCGAGGGGAGTTCAGTAGAAAACTAAAGGGGGTGTCTGGATGATGACCAAGGCCCGGCAGTGGTCTTCAACCTGCGGACCTCCAGACGTTTCAAAACTACAACTCCCAGCTTGCCCGGACAGCCGATGGCTGTCCGTGCATGCCGGGAGTTGTAGTTTTGCAACATCTGGAGGTCCGCAGGTTGAAGACCGCTGATAAAGGGATTGACAGGCGGTGATGATGAATGGGGGGGGGAATGATGACAGTGGTCTGGATGATGACAGGGGGGGATGATGACAGGCGGTGATGATGACAGGCGGTGATGATGAAGGGGGGATGATGACAGGGTGATGATAAAGGCGGGGGATGATGACAGGCGGTGATGATGAAGGGGGGGATGATGACACGGTGATGATGACGGGGGTTTTAATGACGGGGGTCTGGATGATGACAGGGGGGGGATGATGACATGGGGGGAGGATGTATTTCCTACCCTAGGCTTATAGTCAAGTCAATAACTTTTCCTGGGTTTTTGGGGTGAAATTAGGGGCCTCGACTTATATTTGGGTCGGTTTATACTCGAGTATATATGGTAAGTGTGCTGGTCTACTCTCTATATCTGGCACTTTGCACTTAGGTACCAACCCTGACCAATATACTCTGTTATACTGTTGCTATTTTAAATTCTACACATTATTTTGATGCCATATTTGTAGTCATGTGCTATGACATCACTGATGTTCTTAGCTCATAGCTGTATCATCACTACATTTAGTATCCCTGCTATATGACATCATTTACCTGTCTGTATGCAACTGTATCATTTGTATGCCCTTATTGTGTTTACTATACATTTACTATGATATCACCGTGTTTGTTAACACAGTCAGTCATCATCTCACCATTGCAAGTCTTCTAAATGTGTACAGACCAGCTGGAGAGTATTGCATCTTATAGTAAAACCCAATTAAAGAAGAGATGTTCAGCACATACAGAATCCAATTGAAATATATATATATATATATATATATATATATATATATATGTTTATATATATATATATATATATATATATATATATATACACAAACAGCCAACATGACGACAGGAGAACAAATGTCCATCTTGCACTGATCTGTGTATAGCACAGTCCTTATCCAAATTAGATCTCACATTGAAAACTATACAGCGCTGATTTGTTGTGAGACTTGTAAAACTTGACTTTTATTCATTACCGTTAAAATCTGAATAATATAAAAAAAAAGTGCACGTAGTAAAAATTATTACCAATGGCTACCATCCACATGTTTTAACGCAACAACCAAAGAGGTGAGTATTAGTTATAGATAGACCTCCAAAATTTGCAATGTCCATATGTCTGAGCATACATAAATCCTGGGTGTTAAGTATATTGTGTAGTATTTACAGTTTCAATTCAAACACAGGTAGGTGCAATCATACAGGCAAACATTATTCCATGACAGATGAAACTAGGATTAGTGTCACAACCACATAACATGGGTTAGTCCTGTTAGTTCAAATAACATGCATCCACATCACAGATAAGTCATGTTAGTTTGGACAAAATGCATCCACTCCGTGCTCCATCATAATACAGATTTTTCTTAACTTAGTATAGACAGTGTATTCTAATCCTTAAGTCTCAAAAAGCAGTGTGCAATAGATCTGATAAGATTAGTACATTCATCAAGTAGCCAGATATAACAGTCTTAATGGCCGTGTCTCCTCTTATTGCAGCATGCCCACATTACCCATTAGCGTGTCTTAATTGCACATATGGTATCCCCACGTATTGCACATTAATTACTGAGCTGTCAGATATTGCACCTCTGTATTACCAATAACTTTACAATGTCCCATCATACAATTACACATTTAGAATATTCCTTTTATAATGAGTTTTAAACCAGATCTCCAGAACTTGCTTCATGCATCTGTATGCTGCCAAGGAGGTAGATTAATTTAAAGATTCAACACGTTTCCTGCTTTGGAATTCATCAGGAATCTAGTAGAACAGCATTTCTTGCTTGTAGAGTATTCACTCGCTGTAGCATGTCACTGATGCGCGTTGTGGACATGACTCTGATGGCGGCCGTGTGCCGATCAATGGGACGGGAGGGCACCAATTATAAACCAAGCCTCGGTTTGAAGTGTGCTGCTTAGTAACGCAGTGGCTTGTGTATTAAAGCTGAAGCATGATGTGTATTGCAAAGAATTACAGTGCGCGTTTCTAGTAGATAGCATATATTAGATCACCTGGATGTATAAAGAAGTTGTATTTTTATAAGATAAAAAGAAACATCCAACCTGTTTTAGAGTTACCGCTAGAGATGAGCGAACTTTATAAAAATTCAATTCGGACGATTTGCCGAATTTTGGAAAAAATTTGTTTTGGGTCGAATTTATTCACGGCGAATCTATATTAAAAAACGGCTATTTCTGGCCTACAAAGAGCCTGAATAAGGATATAGAATACTTTGCTTTGTTCTAACACGCATATGGAGTGTGCTGGGATAGTGAAATAATACTGTTGTTCAGGCATTGCTATTAGAATCACTGCCGCAGAGCAGCACAATGACAGCCTGGAGGTGGCATCAGTATGAGGAGACCATATAGTTGCTGAATGACACAATGTGGAGGTGTTGGCAACATGAGGAGACCATATAGTGGCTGAATGACACAACTTGGATGTGGCTGAAGCATGAGGAGACCATGTAGTGGCTAAATGACACAGCGTGGAGGTGTTGGCAGCATGAGGAGACCATATAGTGGCTGAATGACACAGCGTGGAGGTGTTGCAAGCATGAGGAGACCATATAGTTGTTGAATTACACAGCCTGGAGCTGGCAGAAGCATGAGTGGACACTAGGGCTTCACAATCCCTGAGATTAACCCCTTAAGGACCCAGACCATTTTCACTGTAGGACACAACCATTTTTTGCACATCTGACCACTGTCACTTTAAACATTAATAACTCTGGGATGCTTTTACCTTTTATTCTGATTTCGAGATTTTTTTTTCGTGACATATTTTACTTTATGTTAGTGGTAAAATTTTGCATAATTTCTTGGTGAAAAATTCCAAAATTTGATGAAAAAATTGAAAATTTTGCATTTTTTTTTACTTTGAAGCTCTCTGCTTATAAGGAAAATGAATATTCCAAATAAATTATATATTGATTCACATATACAATATGTCCACTTTATGTTTCCATCATAAAGTTGACATGTTTTTACTTTTGGAAGACACCAGAGGGCTTCAAAGTATAGCAGCAATTTTCCAATTTTTCAAAAAAAATTTCAAAATCGAAATTTTTCAGGGACCAGTTCTGTTTTGAAGTGGATTTTAAGGGCATTCTTATTATAAATACCCCACAAATGACCCCATTATACAATCTGCACCCCTCAAAGTATTCAAAATGACATTCAAAAGGTTTGTTAACCCTTTAGGTGTTTCACAGGAATAGCAGCAAATTGAAGGAGAAAATTCAAAATCTTAATTTTTTACACACGCATGTTCTTGTAGACCCAGTAATTGAATTTTTACAAGTGGTAAAAGGAGAGAAATCTTCCTAAAATTTGTAACCCAATTTCTCTCGAGTAAGAAAATACCTCATATGTGTATATCAAGTGTTCGGCGGGCGCAGTAGAGGGCTCAAAACGGAAGGAGCGACAGTGGGATTTTGGAGAGTGAGTTTTTCTGAAATGGTTTTTGGGGGGCATGTCACATTTATGAAGCCCCTATGGTGCCAGAACAGCAAAAAAAAAAAAAAAACACATGGCATACTATTTTGGAAACTGCACCCCACAAGGCATGTAGCAAGGGGTCCCCTGAGCCTTAACACCCCACAGGTGTTTGATGACTTTTCGTTAAATTTGGATGTGAAAATTATTTTTTTTTCACTAAAATGCTAGTTTTCCCTCAAATTAATTTTTTTACAAGGGATAATCAGACAAAATTACCCCAAAAATTTGTAACCCCATCTCTTCTGAGTATGGAAATACCCCATGTTAGGATGTAAAATGCTTTGCGGGCAAACTACAATGCTCAGAGGAGAAGGAGTCACATTTAGCTTTTGAAAAGCAAAATTTGCTGAAATGGTTTTTCGAGGGCATGTCCCATTTAGGAAGCCACTATGGTTCCAGGACAGCAAAAAAAAATAAAACACATGGCATACTATTTTGGAAACTACACCCCTCAAGGCACGTAACAAGGGGTCCAGTGAGCCTTAACACCCCACAGGTGTTTGACGACTTTTCGTGAAAGTTGGATATTTAAATGATTTTTTTCCACTAAAATGCTAGTTTTCCCCAAAATGTTAAACCCTATCTCTTCTGAGTATGGAAATAGCCCATGTGTGGACGTCAAGTGCTCTGCTGGCGCACTACAATGCTCAGAAGAGAAGGAGCGCCATTGAGCTTTTGGGAAAAAATTGTTTGGAATAGAAGTCAGTGGCCATGTGCATTTACAAAGCCCCCCGTGGTGCCAGAGCAGTGGACCCCCCCACATGTGACCCTATTTTGGAAACTACACCCCTCACACAATTTAATAAGGGGTGCAGTGAGTATTTACACCCCACTGGCGTTTGACAGATCTTTGGAACAGTGGGCTGTGCAAATGAAAAATTACATTTTTCATTTTCACGGACCACTGTTCCAAAAATCTGTCAGACCCCTGTGGAGCGTAAATGCTCACTGTACCCCTTATTACATTACGTGCGGGGTTTAGTTTCCAAAATGTGGTCACATGTGGGTATTTATTTTTTTGCGTTTATGTCAGAACCGCTGTAAAATCAGCCACCCCTGTGCAAATCACCAATTTATGCCTAAAATGTACATGGTGCGCTCTCACTCCTGAGCCTTGTTTTGCGGCCACAGAGTATTTTACTCTCACATATGGGGTATTTACGTACAAAATTGCGTTACAAATTTTGGGGATCTTTTTTTCCTTTTAACGTTTGTGAAAATAAAACGGATGGGGCAACACCAGCATGTTAGTGTAATTATTTTTTTTTACACTAACAAGCTGGTGTAGCCCCCAACTTTTCCTTTTCATAAGGGGTAAAAGGAGAAAAAGCCCACCAAAATTTGTAACGCAATTTCTCCCGAGTACGGAAATACCCCATATGTGGCCCTAAACTGTTTCCTTGAAATACGACAGGGCTCTGAAGTGAGAGAGCGCCATGCGCATTTGAGGACTAAATTATGGATTGCATAGGGGTGGACATAGGGGGTATTCTGCGCCAGTGATTCCCAAACAGGGTGCCTCCAGCTGTTGATAAACTCCCAGCATGCCTGGACAGTCACTGACTGTCCAGAAATTCTCGGAGTTGCTGTTTTGCAACAGCTGGAGGCTCCGTTTTGGAAACACTGCCATACAATATGTTTTTCATTTTTATGACAGGGGACAGTGTAAGGGGTGTATATGTTGTGTTTTACCCTTTATTATGTGTTAGTGTAGTGTAGTGTTTTTAGGGTACGTTCGCACTGGTGTGTTACGGCGAAAAATTTGCCCCAGCCCAAACTTGAAGCAAGAAACTTACTGTAAAGCTGCCCGTGTGAATGTACCTTGAACCTTCACATGGGGGGGGGGGGGCAAACCTCCAGCTGTTTCAAAACTACAACTCCCAGCATGTACTGACAGACCGTGCATGCTGGGAGTTGTAGTTTTGCAACAGCTGGAGGCACACTGGTTGGAAAACCTTCAGTTAGGTTCTCTAATCTAACTCAGTATTTTCCAACCAGTGTGCCTCCAGCTGTTGCAAAATTACAACTCCCAGCATGTACTGATCACCAAAGGGCATGCTGGGAGATGTAGTTATGCAACAGCTAGAGGTATGCGACTACAACTCCCACCATGCCGACACAGCTGTTTGGGCATGCTGGGATTTGCAGTTTCGCAACATCTGGAGGGCTACAGTTTTAGAGAACACTGCAAAGTGATCTCCAAACTGTGACCCTCCAGATGTTGCAAAACTACAAATCCCAGCATGCACAGACTGCAAACAGCTGTTTGTGCATGCTAGGAGTTGTAGTTTTGCAAGATCTGGAGGTCTTTTTGCTAGATAGTGGTCTCAAACTGTAGCCTTCCAGCTGTTGCAAAACTACATATTCCAGAATGCCCAAACAGCTGTCTGGGCATGCTGGGAGTTGTAGTTTTGCAACATCTGGAGGGCTACAGTTAGAGACCACTATCTAGTGGTCTCAGACTGTACCCTCCAGATGTCGCTAGGCAACTCACCGTCTTCCGTAGGATCCAGCCGCACGACGTCGCCGCCCGCCGATCTCCGTCGCCGCCCGCCGATCTCCGTCGCCGCCCACCGATCTCCGTCTCCCGCAGCCTCCAGGTCGGTAAGTGGATCTTCGGCGCCGGTCCCTGTCGGGTTTCAGCAGGCATCCCAGTCCGATCCACGCCCGGTGCGCAGCGGGGGCCAGAATTCTCCATGACGTACGCATACGTCATGGGTCCTTAAGTACCAGGGTGTCATGACGTGCACGTCAAGGGTCCTTAAGGGGTTAAAAGATGAATTTTGAACTTTAAATTGAAGATTTATATAATGCTACCATAAAAATGTTTAGGCCCAGGCCCAGCAGCATCAGTCAACATATATTGTCTGAATGACTCAGCCTGGAGATGGCTGGATCATGAGTAGACCCTATAGTGGCTGAATAGCACAGCCTAGAGGTGACTGAAGCATGAGGAGACTATAATGTGGCAGAATTTAAGATTTTGACATTTTGAAATTGAAATTTTAATTCCCAAGTTTTAGTGCCCCGGGCCCCGACATGTGGGTACAAAGGACCAAATCAAACAAGGAGTCACATGTCACATGGTAGCACAATGACAAAGCTTGAAGGTAGCATCAGTATTAGGAGACCATATAGTGGACTGATTGATTGCCTGGAGTTTGTGGCAGCATGGGGAGACTCTATATACATTGTCTGAATGGCACAGCCTGGAGTTGGCTGAAGCATGAGGAGACCATATAGTGTCTGAATGGCACAACCTGGAGCTGGCAGCAGCATGAGTAGACACTAGGGCTTCACAATCCCTAAGATGAAAAGATGCCTTTTGAAATTTAAATTGAAGATTTATGGTAGCCAGTGCTACCAAAAAATTTTAAAGGCCCAGGCCCAGCAGCATCAGTAAACCATATATTGGCTGAATGACACAGCCTGGAGGTGGCTGAATCATGAAGAGACCCTATAGTGGCTGAATAGCACAGTCTAGGGGTGGCTGAAGCATGAGGAGACTATGTAGTTGCAGAATGGCACTGCCTGGAGGTGGCTGGAGCATGAGGATACCGTATAGTGTCTGAATGGCACAGCCTAGAGTTGGCAAAAGCATGAGGAGACCATTGAAATTTAAGATTTTTAAATTTTAATTTAAGATTTTGAAACTGAAATTGAGGATTTTGAAATTGAAATTTTAACTCCCAAGTTTTAGGGCCCTGGCGTGTGGGTACAAAGGACCAAATCAAACAAGGAGTCACATGTCACATTGCAGCACAATGACAGAGCCTGGTGGTGGCATCAGTATGAGGAGACCATATAGTGGCTGAATGACTGCCTGGAGTTTGTGGGAGCATGGGGAGACCATATAGTGTCTGAATGGCACAGCATGGAGCTGGAAGCAGCATGAGTAGACACTAGGGCCTCACAATCCCTAAGATTAAAAGATCAATTTCAAATTTTAATTGAAGATTTATGGTAGCTAGTGCTACCATAACATTTTTTAGATCCAGGCCCAGCAGCATCAGTAAACCATTTATTGGCTGAATGACACAGCCTGGAGGTGGCTGAATCATGAGGAGACCCTATTGTGGCTGAATGGCACAGCCTAGAAGTGGCTGAAGCATGAGTAGACTATATAGTGGCAGAATGGCACAGCCTGGAGGTGGCTGAAGCATGAGACCATATAGTGGCTGATTTTGAAATTGAAATTTAAGATTTTGAAATTAAAATTGAGGAGTTTGAAATTAAAATTTTAACTCCAAAGTTTTAGTGTCCTAGGCCCGTTGTGTGGGTACAAAGGACCAAATTAACAAGGAGTCACATGTCAGCACAATGAGAGAGCCTTGAGGTGGCAGCAGCTGCATGAGGGCCATGCCAACTGAGGGTTGAGTCTGAGGAACCCACTGACTGTTGACTTGGGGCGTCGGATGTCACTTGGGATGAACTGGATGACCGAGTGAACCGATCAATCATGGCTGCTGGGTTGCTGGTCGAGACACGACTGCTAGCTGACACCGAGAGCTCAGACCTCTCGCTGCGACCCTGATGAATGTAGGCCTCTGCCACTCCACTGTGCATGCCCTAACTTTACTCTGCCTGACATACATATTGCGTATATGAAGGGAGTACAATATGCTTCACTACTCTTAAAACAGTATTTGTCTAGAACAGCAGCAGGTATATACTATTGACTGTCCTTTCACAGTATATAGGCCCTTGACAGATTAACAGGTTCAAAATAGTACACTACTTAGATGTAGGTATGTGGTATGCACTTTTGAGGGCAGAAAAATGTGCTACAGTACACTTAAAAATACTTATTTTTTTCTATGTCCCAGATTCCAAAATTCCTTTATAATCTGAAAATGTCAGAATACCACCTGACATTCAAAACAAGAAAATGATACATACGTTCTCTGAAGAAAAGGATCCTTCATTAGATGACAATATGAGAATTGTGTGTTCCAGTGACATTAGCTCATTGGAGGAACAGGAAAACATGATACAACTTAATTCTGCAACTGAAGAACCACAACAAAGAATGAACTACTTAAAGCCTACTGGAACTGAGGAACTTCAAAATGGTAAATCTACCACCTGGAATAGTCAGTCAATTCCAACAGCCGGTGGTCAGTATCCACAGTTCCCTGTTTCTGCTAGTCCTTGGCAATATTACTTTTATTACTAATATCAATATGGCAATAATTCTGGGAGAGTAACTCAAGGATACCCACATGTTTCCTACAATACACAGTCAACCAATCCTTATAATCAGTCATCTGCATTTGCAGTGCCAATTTTTTATAATACAAATCATCCTTACTCTGATTTCAATGGACAGATTCAAGCACAGATGTATTAAGTTTCTGGCCCCTTTGGTGCCAATTTGCCATACACGTATGCAGATCCATCCTCTTCTTCAAATCAGAATCCAGTGCCAAATCCATACTCTTATAGTTCTACTGGAAATGCAGGCTGGCCGTGGAGTTCTTAGCAATAATGAAGAAAACACGATGAAAGATGAAACAAGAAGAAAAGATGAAACAAGACAATGATCTCTATCTTCAATCTCTGAAATGTTAATTGAAAAAAATTAGCAGTTGACTACTTGCAGTAGTACTATTTATGCCAATGATATTTGTAGTTTTTGGCACATTTCTTAACTGTGCTAAATTTTTTGTATGTTTCTGCATTATATTATCCAAAGTTAACATGTCTCGCTAGTATTTCATTTTTATAAGCAAAATACTTATTTTTATATATTTTTCAATTTTTTTATACAAGAGTTTTCATAAGGGGACTTGCTTAAAGTGACTTTAACTATTTTATATATTTGTTTGTTAGGAGTCACAACATATGATTGTGTTGTTTTGTAATTGTTATTTATATTTAAAAAGATTTTGTGATTTAAATAATTGTTATGTGTTTGCTGTCTTGTATTAGAAAACTGAATTGACACTTTTCAGCTCTTAAGTGAAAAATGAAATCAGCACCCTTATCATCTCTTGAACAGCAATTGAAAAGTAAATAGTTAAAGAAAACATCCCCTTTGAAAAAGTTTGGAGAATTTAGTGTTCTCCAACAAAGTGAAAAAAAAAATACTAAAAATACATATTTTTTGCACAACACCAGCAGTACACAACAGTGCTGCAGCACACAGTCGCTGTGTAATAAACCCAAAATTGCACTCTCTCACTGACTATTAGGAATGGACTGCTGGGTATGTATTATACCATCTACAGACTAGAATAACCAGCAGACCATTTGTTGTGGAACAAAGAGGGCAGAAAAATGTGTTACAGTTTGCTTAAAAAACATATTGGAGTAAAACACCAGCCGGTGATTACTTTTGCCTGGACTTTCACAGTATTTAGGCCCTTGACAGATTAACAGGTACAAAATAGTACACTACTTAGATGTACGTATGTAGTATGCACTTATGAGGGCAGAAAAATGCGGTATAGTACAATAAAAAAAATTATTTTAGTAAAACACCAGCTGGTGATTACTTTTGCCTGGACTTTCACAGTATCTAGGCCCTTGACAGATTAACAGGTACAAAATACTACACTACTTAGATGCACGTATGAGGTATGCACTTATGAGGGCAGAAAAATACGCTACAGTACGCTTTAAAAACATATTTTAGTAAAACACCAGTTTGTGATTACTTTTGCCTGGACTTTCACAGTATCTAGGCCCTCAACAGATTTACAGGTACAAAATAGTACACTACTTAGATGTACGTATGTGGTATGCACTTATGAGGGCAGAAAAATGCGCCACAGTACACTTAAAGTATCTGAGTACAAAACCAGCCGGTGATTACTTTTGCCTGGACGCTCCAGGTCTGATGACTGCTGATCACGGGACCAGAGTATTGTGACATCACGGCTCCAACCCCGTGTTACAATACTCTGGCCCCATGATTGGCAATACACAGACCCGGAGCGAACATGCTCCGGGGGGCTGATGGTAACGGGGTGCTGCATGAAAGACCATGGGGGTCCCCAGAAGCGGGACCCCTGCGATCAGGCATCTTATCCCCTATCCTTTGGATAGGGGATAAGATGCTTTAGCGCTGGAGTACCCCTTTAATCATGAACAACAAAGATGATATAAAAGAAGAACTTTATTGGATTGTGAATGCAATGGACGTTGCACTTATACCAAGTTTGTTTTTCCTATTTAGTAACATAATTTTCTGCATTATCCTGTACTTTGATTTTACTGTGTGCATCATTTCTAAACTGTGATATCACTAAGACTTTAATTCCTTCCCATACTTTGTTCATTGTGCTTGTTCTTTGACGTCATTTGGTTTATCATCCATGTTATATCCATGTACCTCTATAACTCTATATTGTGATGTCTGCTTGTATTATATTTAGACTAACAAATCATTGTTTATTAACCCTGCCACCAGATCATGCTGTGCTATATGTGAGGCAGCTGTACAACAACAAAACCATCTCCTGCTTTAGGACTCCTTTGATAAAAAGTTTCATTCTGTCCTGTATCTTTTACAAATAAAACAAAAAAAACAGACACAAAATACATGAAAACTTTACCAACTGAATGTAACTTTGGCTTTACCAGGCTTTGGGAAAGACAAACACTTCTGTTAAAATTATCAAGATGCTGTAACTGACTGATCTGTGGTGTCTTATGGTTAGCGGTTGAATCTAGCCTTTTTTTTAGGCAAAATGTGGTCTGGAGCTCCTCCCACCTGATATAACTTTCACATACTGAATATAGGAAAGTGAAGGAATTAATTGTGTATCTAACAAAATGCAATCCCATGCAATACAGAAAGGGAGCTGGTCTGGTTTTGCACATACTAAATATTTAACAAAAGTCTGATTGATGGGAAACCAACAGCTACAGTATGACTGCCATTATTCAAAAAATTGTCTAAACACACGTGGTCACCACTATGGATATCACATTACTGCTATAATTTTTACATAAAACACAGTTTTTAGAAGTCACATTACTATGTTAAAGTATTCCAAATGACTATAGTTGAGTCACATTCTTAATACATAGATTTTGGGTCGGCACGTTACCATCAGTCATGTACTGTAGTTCACCTATTTTATCCAGCTGTTTTTGTTTGGGTATATTTGTAGATGAGATGCTATAATGTTGTTGTTGAATATTCAATTTATTCTTTCAATCTTTACTTCATTTATTTATATTCCCTTTTTCAGGTAGATGAATTAAACACAGAAAGAGAACATGACAGATTACTTGATAATCTTATTCAGAGCGTAATTGATAAGGAAGTGAAAGACGCTGTTTTCTCAGTTCTCACCGAATGTGACAGTCAACTCTCTGAATTTCACAAAGATCAGGTAATAATATATATCATTATATAAAAATAGCTTAATGATGACAGCATACAAAAAAGTATGGGATTTAAAGGGGTACTCCAGCAGAAAACTTAATTAACTGGTGCCAGGAAGTTAAATAGATGTGTAAATTACTTTTAATAAAAAATCTTAATCCTTCCAGTAGTTATTAGCTGCTGAATACTACAGAGGAAATTCTTTTCTTTTTAGAACACAGAGCTCTCTGCTAACATCATGACCACAGTGTTCTATGCTGACATCTCTGTCCATTTTAAGAACTGTCCAGAGTAGGAAAAAATCCCCATAGCGAACATATGATGCTCTGGACAGTTCCTAAAATGGACAGAAATGTCAGCAGAGAACACAGTGCTTGTGATGTCAGCAGAGAGCACTGTGTTCCAAAAAGAAAATAATTTCCTCTGTAGTATTCAGCAGCTAATAAATACAGGAAGTATTAAGATTTTTTAATAAAAGTAATTTACAAATCTGTTTAACTTTCTGGCACTGATTTAAAAGAAAAAAGTTTATGTATAGCTTTTACAATAGGTACAGTATAGGGAGACAATGTGGGAAAAAGCCGGTACAATGGAGGAGCTGCTCAAATGGCAAAATCACAGAAATACTCAGGCGGTGCAGGATAACAACATTTTATTGAGAGTAATAGGACAACGTGTTTCGGCATCTGCTGATGCCTTCCTCAGGTCCACTTAACAGTTCTAGAACAGTAAAATAAGATATATCTATATATCCAAACATAATTGTATATATATATATATATATATATATATATATATATATATATATATACGGTATCTAGATAAAAAAAACATATATATAGCGTAAAGTATGGTGAAGAAAATATATATAGAATAAAAAAATATATATATTTTTTCTATATATTTGTCTAAAATCTCGCCAACAGGTATAAAAGGCAAATAAAATAAATAAATATAAATGTATCAGCAGTGTCACAATAAATGGTACATAAGCTGACAAATAAATAAATAGATACCTTAATAAAATGATATGCATAAGACATAAATTGTTAAAAGGGTTGTTTCTTATGATAAAAAACTATTAAAAGTCTGATCCATAGAGAATTAGAGTGCAAAAGTAATTGTACTATCAGGAATGATGAAAAATGTATGTGTATATAAAAAAATATGTGGCTTATGTTGTATATATTTGTACATTTGGGAGGTTCCAGGTAGTGAGGGGTTAAGAGATTAGCTAGTAGCATTTGCACAGAATAAAAACTTACCCCAAACTTCATTGGTGTTCAGTGTGAGAGAGCTAGGGGAGGAAGGCAGAAGGTCGAGGGTTAAAGGAAGGACCAAGCTAGTATAATGTGCAGTGGAGTGGAGAAGCAGAGCATTGCTCGCCTCTAGGAGAGGAAAGAATACATGGATAATGATCCTGTCCGGCGTCCGCACCGCTGCTGGTATGAGCAGTGTGCTGGGAGCGTGCGCATATGACTGCAAATGCCGGCACGTCACTTCCGGTTGGTTGCCTCAGCAACCACGGACGCTAGGCTGGAGAGATGCGCTCCTGTCAGCTGGTGAGCTGCCGGGAGGATCGCAATTGTGTTGTGCGGACCGCTGGCAAAGTCCACTGTGTCAGTGAACACTGACAGCGATCGCTGAGCCGGTATGTGGATTGCTGCCAGTGTTCACCGCTGTGTCAAAAAGAGAATGAGGGAATAAAAGAAAAGAGGACAGCTCCTCGTGTGATACCGTAAATCAAGTGAACCCAAGTGGATCCCCCAACAGGGTGTGCTCTCACCTGGTGACCCTCTTGAGGGTTAAGCGTGTCTCCCCTTTTGAGGGGTATTTGTTGGTGTCTGTGCTGCAGCCGAAGGTGCCTAGACCGGTGTCCTGTGCAGGAACCCGTGAGGTGCTTGGATGAGGAAGGAGAAAAAGAAGGCCCTTGCATCCGGTGCTACACAGGATCCTGTGTAGCGCCGGATGCAAGGGCCTTCTTTTTATCCTTCCTCATCCAAGCACTGCTGTGTCAGTCAGTGATGTTATGTGAAGTGGTAAACTGCAATGCTGTGGGGGTCGGGAATGACCTGATTGCTATATATATAATGGTATGCCGTGGTGGATGCTGGCATTGTGCAGGAACAGGCGGTCTGCCTCTCCTATAGATACCATATTGCTGAATAGGCTCCTGAAAGGGTTATTAGGGTATGGAGAATATATATGAAGAAAGTATAGGTGGCAGATGGGAAGATGGGTGTGTCATATGGGAATGTGTTGGGAACACTGAGGAGGGATATATGGAACTGGTAGGGATATATGAATCTGGTAGGGATATATGGACCTGATGGAATGGATGGAAATAGGAGAAAGAGGGGGGGATGGAGAATTATAGACATTTGTGATGAATTGATATATGAGTAAATCTGTATGGATCCATATGGGATTAAATGGGTGTGGGTGTAAATGATTTCGTTTAGTAGACAGAATGAACATATACTTAAAGAAATAGATAAATATACACATAGATGATGGTACAGTGTATACAGAATCTTGCACATGATATAATGAAAAAAACGCTGTTGTCATAATATAATATTGCACTGTCATATACTGTTAAAGAAGTTCATCTAGCTTTTATTTAAAGTTCAATGCACTCATTTAGTCCATCTGGCTGGAGGCAGTGCATTTTGTAGATCCAAAATGCCTCTCTCTTGTTCAATACAGCTGTCCTATTTTCTGTGACGGGTGAAATTTGTTCAATAGGAGTGATCCTGATTAGGTTGAAGTCTTTATTGTGTTTTTCGGCCAGATGACGGGAGACACTGTGCTTTTGAAAACCAATGGAACAGTTGTAACGGTGGCCATTGAGCCGTTTCCGCAAAGATTGAGTGGTCCTCCCTATATATTGAAGGCCGCAGTTGCATTCTATTAGGTAGATGACAAAAGTAGATCCACAGTTGAGATGTGATTTGATGGGGTAGGTGGCGGCAGTGATTGTTGAAGTGAAAGAGGCAGTGTTGTGACTGAAATTGTTGCAACATAGACAATTTTTTTTATCTGCATTTTTATGACCCCATCTTCAGTGGGGTTATTGTGGGCTGTGGATTGGTGGTACATTTCTTCCTTAGTCGGCTGGGAGCTAAAAGGTTCTTCAGTGTCTTAGCTCGTCTGAAAGTGATCCCAGGTGCTGGAGGGATGATTTTTTTCAAAATTGGGTCATGTAAAAGGATGTGCCAATGTTTTTTGAATATATTTTTAATCCGGTTATGAGATTGATTGTACGTGGTGATGAAGTTGGTGGAGAATTCTTTGGGGTTGTGCATGGAGCTGTTGAAATTAGATGAAAAACTGATGCTGGGGTCTTTGGGAGGGAGAAGGGTACTCTTTTTGGTGATTAGATTCCGATGATATGCATCCTTTAGAATCAGGGCCGGGTAATTTTTCTGTAAAAAACTTTGTGTAGGATTTTGGATTGGGATTTGTAGTCCTTAGTACAATTTCTTCTGATACGGAGGTATTGGCTTAATGGGATGTTATTGAGCCATCTGTTATAGTGTGCGCTTTTGTAGTCCAAAAAACTGTTTGTGTCCACTTCTTTGAAGTGGGTGCATGTGATGATGGAATCTTCTTCGTGGCTGATTTGTAAATCAGGGAACACTGTCGACTCGGGACTGCTGTTCGGGGAAAACTCCAAACCCCAATCGTTGTTATTGAGGTGTGTGATGAATTTTTCTGCTTGTTTGGCACTTCCACTCCAAATAAGAAAAAGATCATCAATATATCTTTTGTAGTATTTGATATGGGGGTAATGTTCAGTGGAGCCAAAAATATAGGTGGTCTCAAAACCCCCATAAAAAGATTTGCGTAGCTAGGGGCTACTCGGGTCCCCATAGCTGTTCTGCGTTGTTGATGGTATATGGAACCCTCGTGAGTGAACACATTGTGTGTGAGAATGAAACGTAATCCGTTTAGTAGAAACTGGATCAGTTCGTTCTTCATTTTTCCCATCTGATGGAGGTAATTGGATGTTGTCTTTAACCCCAGTTCGTGCTGGATATTTGAGTACAAGGAGGTTACATCTAATGTCAAAAAGATGTATCCAGGTTGCCATTGGATATCTCTGAGATCTCTAATGAGACTTGCTGAGTCTTTCAGATAAGACGGTAGAGTTGTTACAATTTCTTGTAAATAGAGATCTAAAAAATGAGAAAGTTGACTTGGTCAGGCACGTACAGTATATGTTCCAGCATCACTTCTAAATGGCTTTAGATATTTCTAGGAAACTTGGTATACATGTTACTTATATGTCAACTTAAAATATAGAATAGTTAAATTAACCCTAACCCACCCCTATTTGTGATGGTCAGAGTTTTTGTCTAAAGCTCCATGCAAGTCAATAAGACTTCCAGTACCTTACTCCACAAGCTTTGCTCTGCTTCTCCTGGTGAGTGCGTGAGTCCAGCTTGTAAACCATACCTCCTAAAAGCCATGACCCCTCTATATTTGGCCTATTTTTTATTTTGTTTTGGCTCAAGACAAAAAAACACCATATTAGCCCAATACACCCACATCATCCTTTAAACACATGTTCTTCATCACAACTAAATCCCACTTTACTCCACATGCTCTGCATTTCTGGGTGAATGCATCGGCCTTGCTTACAAGCCATGCCCCCTTCCAGAATCCACACCCCTTCTATTTTTACCTACAATCTCTTCACCCCTTAACGACGCAGGACGTATATTTATGTCCAGCGCCGGCTCCCGCGATATGAAGCATCACAGCGCGTCGGTCCCGGCGCTCATCAACGGCCGGGACCCACGGCTAATACCACACATCGCTGATCGCGGCAATGTGCGGTATTAACCCTTTAGAAGCGGCTGTCAAAGCTGACCGCCGTTCTAAAGCAAAAGTATCCCGGCTAGTCAGTCGGGCTGTTCGGGACCGCCGCGGCATCCCAAACAGCTTACAGGACACCGGGAGGGCCCTCACCTGCCTCCTCGGTGTCTGATCGAGGAATGACTGCTCCGTGCCTGAGATCCAGGCAGGAGCAGTCAAGTGCCGATAACACTGATCACAGGCGTGTTAATACACGCCAGTAATCAGCATAGGAGATCAGTGTGTGCAGTGTTATAGTTCCCTATGGGACCTATAACACTGCAAAAAAAAAGTAAAAAAAAAGTGTTAATAAAGATCATTTAACCCCTTCCCTAATAAAAGTTTGAATCCTTTTCCCATAATAAAAAATAAAACAGTGTAAATAAAAATAAAAATATGTGGTATCGCCACGTGCGTAAATGTCTGAACTATAAAAATATATCATTAATTAAACTGCACGGTCAATGGCGTACGTAGAAAAAAAATTCCAAAGTCCAAAAAAGCGTATTTTGGTCACTTTTTAAACCATTAAAAAAATGAATAAAAAGTGATCAAAAAGTCTGATCAAAACAACAATCATACTGTTACAAACTGCAGATCACTGCGCAAAAAATGAGCCCCCATACTGCCCTGTACGTGGAAAAATAAAAAAGTTATAGGGGTCAGAAGATGACATTTTTAAACGTATAAATTTTCCTGCATGTAGTTATGATTTTTTCCAGAAGTACTAAAAAATCAAACCTATATATGTAGGGTATCATTTTAACTGTATGAACCTACAGAATAATGATAAGGTGTCATTTTTACCAAAATATGCACTGCGTAGAAACGGAAGCCCCAAAAAGTTACAAAATGGCGTTTTTTCTTTGATTTTGTCGCACAATGATTTTTTTTCCCGTTTACCCGTGAATTTTTGGGTAAAATGACTGATGTCAATGGAAAGTAGAATTGGTTATGCAAAAAATAAGCCATAATATGGATTTTTAGGTTGAAAATTGAGAGGGTTATGATTTTTAAAAGGTAAGGAGGAAAAAACGAAAGTGCAAAAACGGAAAAACCCTGAGTCCTTAAGGGGTTAATCACAGCTGAGGACCTGAGAATTGCATAAGAGGATGGGATATGAGGTTAGGATATAAGAATAGAATATAAGGATGGAATATAAGGATGGCATAGGATGGGATATAAGACGGAATATGAGGAAAGGATATGAGGACGGGATATGAGGTCAGGATATAAGAATAGAATATAAGGATGGGATATAAGGATGGGATATGAGGAAAGGATATGAGGACGGGATATGAGGACGGGATATGAGGACGGGATATGAGGATGGGATATGAGGATGGGATATGAGGTCAGGATATGAGGATAGGATATGAGGACAGGATATGAGGAAGGGATATGAGGATAGGATATGAGGACAGGATATGAGGAAGGGATATGAGGAAGGGATATTTGGACGGTATATAAGGATGGGATATGAGGACAGGATATGGGGAAGGGATATGAGGAAGGGATATGAGGTCAGGATATTAGGATAGGATATGAGGACGGGATTTGAGGTCAAGATATGAGGTCAGGATATGAGATTAGGATATAATGACTAGTGTTGCTCGCGAATATTCGCAATACGAACTTTATTCGCGAATATCGCATATTCGCGAATTCGCGAATATTCGCGAATATAGCACTATATATTCGTAATTACGAATATTGTTTTTTTTTTATTTTTATTTTTTTCACAGTACACATAACAGTGATCATCCCTCTCTGCTTCCAGCTTGTGTGGTGTAAAGAAGGCTCTAATACTACTGTGTGAGACTGGTGTGCGAATTTTCGCATATGCGAAAATGTGCATATGCTTATTTTCGCATATGCAAATTTTTGCTTGTACGGGTTTTTGTATATGCAAATTTTCGCATACGTTAATTTTCGCACACGCGAATATTTGCATATGCGAAAATAAAACGCGAATATTCGCGAATATATGATGAATATTCGTCCATATATTCGCGAATATTCGCAAATTCAAATATGGCCTATGCCGCTCAACACTAATAATGACAGGATATGAAGATATGATATGAGGATGTCATTGTTACTTTGCCTCTCCCACAAAGTTTTGTGTAGGAAGACCAGGCAACTCTGGATATTTTGCTAATTTTAACAAGTCTTTAGAAGTCACTTAACTATGCTGAAATATTGAAATCATTATAGTTGAGTTACATTATTAATACATAGATCTTGGGTTAATATTGACAGATCATAGTGACAGCGAACAAACACGTTGTAGACATATTTCTTCTGGAACACTTACTGGGCATGATTGGAACACATGAACCACTGGTGTTTGGGAAGGATCCAATGCAGTGTCTGCTGGACAGTAAGTTTTCATAATATATTTATAACTCATACCTTTCTCTTTATTTGCACTCTGAGCAATATGTCAATCTTATTCCTCAGTTGTTGTTTTTTCCTGGCCGATGTATGTACTTGCATGTCATTTGTATATGGTTTGCTATTATTTTGTTAATTATCCAGAAGATCACCTTTCAGGGTTCTATGCCTTTAATTTCAATGTGGTACCATTTAACAAAAAAAGAAAAAAAAAAAAAAAGAAAATCAAATTCTGTGTCACAAAATAACATTCTGTGTGACAAAGTCAAATTCTGTGACTAAATAAACTTTTGATTGAAAAGAGTAAAGTGTTAGAAAATAACATTCTGTACAGTTCTGTCTTACCAAATTATATTCTGTGTGACAAAATGCCATTCTGTACAACAAAATAAAATTCTGGGGAAAATCTATGCCAGTCAAACAAATAATTTTTTGTTCAGTGATCACAAAAACGCTCTTTGTGTGACCAAAAAAGGGTTTTGTATGACACAAAAATATTTTTTGTGCCAAAAAAATTACATCTTACATAAGAATAGGTTTTGTGACACAGAATTAATTCTGTACACACAAAATAAACAGGAATCAGAAAAGGATTTTTGTGTATTCTGTGAAAAAAATTGATTTTGATTTTGTACACAAAATGAAATCCCAAAATCCCAAAATGAATTCTCCATGCACAAAACCTATTTTTGTAACCACAATGGCTTCTCTAATCACAAATATCTAATCTGTGCCCACAAAATAAATGTTGTGATGAAAAAATAAATTGTGTGATCACTAAGTTCATTTTATGACACATTGATGAAATGTCACATTGTGGACAATGGGCACCCCATAAGTTTAACCCCTTTTGTCTTGATTCCCCCCCCCCCTATCTCTACCTGCATATGCTGCTCTACCTGCATATGCTGCTTTGTTGGAAATGGTCTTGGACTATCTGTTGTAGTTAAGTACAAATAGCAGTGGTGTTATCTTAGGATCTACTATTCATTTTTTAAAGTTTAGTAGTTGGGGATCCTGAGCAAGGCAACCATATTCCTATATTGTAGACCCTTTTATAGAGAAATATATGTTTTTTGTTTATATCATTTGTATGTGCACAAAACTGAAATTATATATACTTTTTATTCCATTAAAGGTATCATGCTTGATGTACTTCTAAGAGAGCAAGTCAGCATTCAACAAGTGCAACAAAACACCTTGGAAACCTATCCTGCAATGCTTTCCCACCAAAATACAGTTAGCAAAGTGGTATGTTCTCTTCTACCCTCAGTTATGGTACATGCACTCATTGTTCTCGTGTTTTGCTGAGCATTTGAGAAAATTATAGCAGAAAATATGTAAACACACCCTTACTTTTCCCTTTACATGCATACAGCATTTAACCCCTAAAGAACTGGCAAAGTGCATGTACATCGAAGTGCACTGGTACAATGAAGGGCTCTGTGATCACTGAATCTCCCAACAAAGTGATAGAAACAAGTCGGCTGCTGTAATTAGTTATTAGCCATTAACCTTTAAGATTCCATGATCAATACTGATTACAGCATATAAAGTATCTGTTGGACTTATGTGGGACTCATCAGACCACCCACAGCACAATTGTGGGTGTCCGGTGAGTCAAAATGGCAGCCAGAGGTCTTCTTACCTTGAGGATGCAGCTTTTCTGGAATCCATGTGTGTGGTCTGTCTTCTAGCTGACTATACAAATGGATCGCAGATTATACTGATCAGTGCTATGCCAATGCCATTACGTACCAATAAATAGTAATAATCTAATTAATAGACTGCTATAAATAGACCCCAGTAGAAAAGAAAAGAAATTAAGAAAAAAATGTAAGCAAAAAGTGAACAAGCCCCCTCCCCCCTAATCCTAATTAAAAAAAGTTCAAAATAAATAATCATGTTTAGTATTGCCCCTTGCATACATGTCCAAACTATTTAACCACTTAAGGATGCAGAGTGTATATGTACACCCTGCACCCACTCTCCTTCTATGACAGAGGCTCAGTTATCAGCCGGCGGGACCTGTGTGTAATGCCGGACTTCACCGATAATGGTGCTGCCTGGCATTAACCCCTTAGATGCCGCAATCAAGGGATTTCCATGTCTAAAATTAAAAAAAACTGTCCCAGCAGCTCAGCGAAGCTGATCAGGACCACCGCAGTAGGACGGCAGGAGGGCCCTTACCTGCCTCCTTGTCATCCAATCGGTGTTCTGATGCTCCCAGCCAGCCATGGCAGGCTGGAGGAATTAAGCACCGAAAACACTTATCAATGCTATGCTACGGCATAGCATTGAACAGTGTATGCAATTCAAGGATTGCATGTAATAGTCCTCTATGGGGATTAAAAAATAGTGTGAAAAATGTAAAAAAAAAATAAGTTAATAAATGGGAATTAACCCTTTCCCTAATAAAAGTTTATATCACCCCCCTGTTCCCATAAAAAAAAAGAAACAAAAAATAAAAACATATGTGGTATTGCGGCATGCATACTTAAAAAATATAACATCCAAACTATAAAAATATATAGTTAATTAAACCAAACGGTCAATGGTGTATATGTAAAAAATAACCCCAAAAGTCCAAAATTGCATTCTTTTGGTCACTTTGTATACCCTAAAAAATGCATAAAAGGCTATCAAAAAGTCACATCAAAACAAAAATGGTACTGATAAAAACAAATTTTCTTACAAAATTAATATTTTTTAAGTAAAACAAAATCAAGCCTATATAAGTTGGGTATCATTTTAATCATATGGACCTACAGAATAAAGATAAGTTGTAATTTTTACCAAAAAGTGCGCTGCATACAAAACAGAAGCTGCCAAAATTTACAAAATGTCTTTTTTCTTTTTAAAATTTTGTCCCGTAGATTTTGAGGTGAAATGATCGATATCATTACTACCGTAAGTAAAATTAGTAGCACATACTGTAAAACAAGCCTTCATATAGATTTGAGGTGGAAAACTGAAAGTGTTATAATTTTTAGAAGGTGAGGAGGAAAAAAGGAAAGTGCAAAATTAAAAGAAAGTCCTTAAGGGGTTAAATATAATGTCAATGATCCCGTACAGTGAACGGTGTTAACATAAAAAAGTATATCAAGTCCAAAATTGTTGATTTCTATTCACATCACATACTATAAAAATTTAGTAAAAAGTGACCAAAAGTAACATATATGCTAAAGCGGCACCAAAAAAAAAAAATGAGAGATCACAGCGCAAAAAGTTAGCCCCTTATACAAACAAATAAGAAAGATAAAGGGGACCAAAATAAGACAATTTTAAACATGTAAATTTTATTAAAATTTGACATTTTTACATTTTCAAAAGCAGTACAGTAATAGTTTAAAGCATGGGGATCATTTTAATGATATTGAAAGAATAAAGAGAATATATTAGCTTTACCTTAAAGTGCAATGCGTAGAGATGAAATACACCAAAAGTTGCAAAATTGCAGTTTTTTTTTTTTTTTTTTTTCTCCACAAAAGTGTGGCTGGTAACATTATGAGGACACTTACTGTGGCTGGTAAAGTTGGAAAGGCACTGACAATGGATGGTAATGTTATGAACACTTAGGGCCCTTTTAGACAGTTGGACAGCTGCCAGAATATGAGCACTGATCTTGATGATAAGGGTACGTTTACATGTACTTAAAGGGATAGTCCAGCATTTTCTTCCTTATTCAAAGTCAGAGGGTAAGTCTCTGAACATGGAGGATGTCCAACAGCTGCGACTCCTACCGCAAACTCACGCACAGTGCCCCAGCTCTCCTTATGAATGGAGCGGGGGTTGACACCCCCCCACCATGCATCTCTATGTTAGAGCCAGAGATACATGAATAAACCACTCATGCATCTCAGTCTCTCCCATTGCACTGTGCAAGAGATTATGGGGGGGGGGGGTTGCAGTGGTCCAATCAATTTGCAATCAGACACTTATCCTCTATACTTTGAATAAAGAATAAAAAGGGAAATGTTGGACTACCTCTTTAAGTTCATGTGAAAGTTTCCATAATGAGTGCAGATTAACGAGTTCAGTGGCAGGATATGGCTGGTAATTCTATCAGGACACTAGCTGTAGCTGGTGATGTTCTGTAGGACACTGTATATGTATATGGTAGTGGTACAAGGGCACTGACTGTGGTTGGTAATTCAGAACACTAGCTGTGGCTGAAGATGTCATAGGGGTGCAAATGTGACTGATAATGTGATGGGGGAACTGAATGTGGCTGGTACTGGTTTAACATTGCTGATTGTAGCTGATAATGGGTACTATTATAAGAGAACATTGCCAGCACATGTGCACACAAGCAAAAACCAAACCAAACACAGTTTTCACACGCAGTCAGGAAAAGAATCCGATTAAAAGAGTTATCCAGGGATAGAAACCCAGAGCTAATTTCTTCAAAAAACAGCACAACCCTTATCCTCAGGTTGTGGTATTACAGCTCAGTTCCCTTGAGATGAATGGAACCAAGTTGTAATCCCACACACAACTTGAGGACAGGGGTGGTGCTGTTTTTGGAAGAAATTAGCCCTGGGTTTCTATCTCTGGATAATCTTTTTAAAGTATTTGCTTGTGTACATGTGTTGGACTCTTAACATTTCCGTTTCCATCATGCTACAGTATGTTACCTATCTTGTTTTTTTTGTTTTTTTCAGGCACTTGAAGTTATTCTAACAGAATTACACATGATTCTGGTGGAAGATATGGAAGACATCTTTGAATATGAAAGAGATGTAGAACTTTGATGACGAAAATTGTTTTTAGTAGCCTGTGGGTTATTTCAAATGGTCATTAGAAGAAATAACTTTATTCACCAATGTGTATACAATAGTGCATTGTTCAGGGAGTCTACAGTCTGTGCCTCTGCAGCTGTTGTTAAACCATAAGGGCATCTTGGGAGTTCCAGTTTCACAACAGCTGGATAGCCACATTTTACAGGTACCATATGCAAACACTGCCCAAAGAGATGATCAACCTAACTTTTTTTTTTTTTTTTTGGTACTGATTACTTTAATACAATATAGGAAATACATAATAAATGTCATTAATATTTAAAACTAACTTATTGTTAGAACTTCAAGAAATGACTGGACAACAGTTCAGGGGTGGTACAGATTATAGCATAGATGCTGGTCTATGGAACCACAAAAACATCATGACAAGGAAGAGGAGTAAAAGGAGTACTCCGCCCCTAGACATCTTATCCCCTATCCTTTGGATAGGGGATCTCCCTGCTGTACCCTGCATTCGTTTAGAGTGTTGGGTGCAGCGCAGGAGGCTCGTGATGTCAAGGTCATTCCCCCTCAGTGCAAGTCTATGGGAGGGGGCGTGACGGCCATCATGTCCTCTCCCATAGACTTGCGTTGAGGGGGATTGGCCGTGACGTTACGAGCGGGGTGTGACTGTGACGTCACGAGCCTCTGCCCCGCATCGCCAGTCATCCGGGAACCAAGCGAAGTTCCTGCCTGGGGTGCCGCAGCCGAGATCGCGGGGGTCCCCAGTGGCGGGACTTCCGCGATCAAACATCTTATCCCCCATCCCCCTTTGGTTAGGGGATAAGATGTCTAGGGGCGGAGTACACCTTTAAAAAGACTATCCTAGAAGATGACTAGCCGGGAATGGATTTTGAAGTGGCCCAATAGAAGGCCACATCTGTAGGGCACACCAGGAGGCAGAGGAGAGAGGTTATAGCAGAGAGCAATCACTAAAAGTAACCCAGCAAGATGCCCACCAGGAAAGGCTTTACGTCAGCAGGAAAAAGCTGAATGTGTGTGGCAGGGCAGGCGAGGAGCAGGACACGGACACAGTGGCAAAGTGCTGGTGGTAGCTGACTGTTTGCATTACGTTACCTACATAAGTTTCCGTAGCAAATCAATTTCTTTTGCAAATCAATATAAAACATGAGGGAGAAGTGTATATTAAAAAGGCCCATATGACATAACCCTTAAGATGTCATTGTAATACCATAGGTGCCATTGTATATAGATAAATTTGGTTCACTTCATATGTTAGTGATTATAATGTTATAGCTGATTGGTGTATATCATTGTAATCTGTATACACAAATGTTTTCTTTTGGATAATGATACACCAAGTAGGCAATGTTTCTCTTCTTGTAAAGTATAGCATGACACCTTCTTCGATGTTATGATGTGAGAGACAAAGGTATGAAATGGTTGGAATTTTAACTCTTTAAAGACAATTCAAATGCAATTTTATATATTATGATATATTCACAACAACTAGGAGAGGTTGGCTTTCAAATGCATTTAGTCAAATTTAGCGACAATTAAGTCATTATTACCAGCAGATGTCTCATTAAGATGTGCTTCAGTGAACTGTCAAGGTTGTTTCCAGGTTGCATTATATACTGTATATAAATTAAAATGTTTAAATGTCCTTTATTAATGTCAGTTATGCTTTGCTGTTCGTGGTATGAGATTAATATAATGCATCACAGCAGAAACAGTCCCATTACCATGCTGGCTTACTTAAACTAACCACAAAAAAAATCTTAATGCTTAGCATCTATAAAGCTTTTTTCATATGCATCATAGCAGATGATGAATTTGTGCAATGTTAGGTAAGTAATAAACAGCATTAGGTTGTAAGAGAGAGAGAGCATAAAGGGTTTAAAGATTTAAGGCCCTTAGGAAAGCCAGGTTAAAATTCTGCAACATGTCCAGCAGCTAATCCACACCAAATTGTGCAGATTTGTTGCAGATTTTCTGCAGAGATTCCTCTGCATATTTAGGCACAATTTATGTGCATTTTACTGCAGATTTCAAATCCATACTATACCGCAGGTTAATTTCTGACTTGATTTTTTGCAAATTGTTTCTATAGTGAAAATATAAAAGGGGTAAGTATCTTCCTTGAGGAGGCACAATTTCTGGTGTGTGGAGATTTAACCCCTTAACCTCCTGAGCGGTAATCCCGAGCGTGACTCGGGGTTAATTTTCCCTGCCAGGATCGGTAACCCCGAGTCACGCTCGGGGTAGAATTGCAGAGTTCCCGGCCGGGCTGCACGATATATCGCAAAAGCAATGCGATATAGCGATGGGGCCCCCGGGAAAACTTGCGATTATCTGCTCTGGTCGGCTCCCGTTGCGGGGGCCGGCCAGAGCAGGTAAAGAAAAATACTAAAAGTCAGTGTTTCCCTACCAGGGGGCCTCCAGCTGTTGCAAAACTACAACTCTCAGCATGCCCGAACAGCCAAAGGCTGTCCGGGCATGCTGGGAGTAGTAGTTTCACAACAGCTGGAGGTACCCTGTCAGAAAAACACTGAGCTAAATGTAAAAGGAAAAAGTAGTAAAATAAAAAAAACTTTTGCTTACCTAGTCCCGGTCCCTGAAGATGTTGTTCCCCTCTGTGTGCTCTGGTCCCTGCTCTATTCATCTTCTAGGACCTTTCACTTTTCAGCCAATCACAGGCCGCAGTGGTTTAAAGCCTGTGATTGGTTGAAGGTGAAAGGGCTTGTTCTGCAGCAAATACACTAGGTTTGAAATCTGCCCGGCAAACCTAGTGTATACTGCTGCAGGACAAGAAGGTGACAAGGGGGGGGGGGGGGGAGAATGTGACAAAGGGGGGGATGTGACAAGGGGGGGGAGAATGTGACAGGGGGGATGTGACAGGGGGGGGGATGTGACAGGGGGGGATGTGACAAGGGGGGGGAATGTGACATGAAGGGGGGGGGGAAATGTGACAAGGGGGGGAATGTGACAAGGGGGGGGGATGTGACAAGGGGGGGGGAATGTGACAGGGGAGGGGGAATGTGACATGAAGGGGGGGATGTGACATGAAGGGGGGGATGTGACAGGGGGAAGGGAATGTAACATGAAGGGGGAGAATGTGACAAGGGGGGGAATGTGACAAGGGGGGAATACTGTGACAAGGAGGGGGGAGAATGTGACGGGGGGATGTGACAAGGGAGAGGGGGAATGTGACAAGACAGTGGGAATGTGACGGGGGAGATGTGAAATGGGCGGGGGGGAGATGTGAAATTCAGTGCAAAAAATTGTACCGTTTTTGGTACAAATTTCCAGAAAGAATCATACCGCCAGGGAGGTTAAAGGAGTACTCCAGTGAAAAACTTTTTCTTTTTTTTAAATCAACTGGTTCCAGAGGAAATTATTTTCTTTTTGGAACACAGAGCTCTCTGCTGACATCACGAGCACAGTGCTCTCTATTGAAATCTCTGTCCATTTTAAGAACTGTCCAGAGTAGGAGAAAATCCCCATAGCAAACATATGCTGCTCTGGAAAGTTCCTACAATGGACAGAGGTGTCAGCACAGAGCACTGTGCTTCTGATGTCAGCAGAGAGCACTGTGTTCCAAAAAGAAAATAATATCCTCTGTAGTATTAAGCAGCTAATAAGTACTGGAAGGACTAAGAGACTAAGATTTTTTTAATAGAAGTAATTTACAAATCTGTTTAACTTTCTGGCACCAGTTGATTTAAAAAAAAAAAAAGTTTTCCACTGGAATACCCCTTTAACCCATTAAGGACCAGGCCAATTTTCACTGTAGGACCAGAGCGTTTTTTGCACATCTGACCACTTTCACTTAAGCATTAATAACTCTGGGATGCTTTTACATTTCATTCTGATTCCGAGATTGTTTTTTCAAGACATATTCTATTTTATGTTAGTGATAAATTTTGTCGATACTTGCATAATTTCTTGGTGAAAAATTCCAAAATTTCATGAAAAATTTGAAAATTTTGCATTTTTCTAAATTTGAAGCTCTCTGCTTGTAAGGAAAATATAATTTTTTTTAAATAAATTACATTTTGATTCACAAAAACAATATGTCTACTTTATGTTTGCATCATGAAGTTGACATGTTTTTACTTTTGGAAGACATCAGAGGGCTTCAAAGCTCAGATGCAACTTTCCAATTTTTCACAAAATTTTCTAAATCGGAATTTTCATGGGCCAGTTCAGGTTTGAAGTGGATTTGAAGGGCTTTCTTATTAGAAATACCCCATAAATGACCCCATTATAAAAACTGCACCCCTCAAAGTATTCAAAATGACATTCAGTAAGTGTGTTAACTCTTTAGTTGTTTCAAAGGAATAGCAGCAAAGTGAAGGAGAAAATTCTAAATCTTAATTTTTTAGTTTTTGAAAAAAAGGGGTAAAAGGAGAAAAATCCTCTCAAAGTTTGTAACCTAATTTCTCTTGAGTAAGGAAATACCTCATATGTGTATGTAGAGTGCTCTGTGGGTGCACTAGAGGGCTAAGAAGGGAAAGAGCGACAATGCAATTTTGGAGAGTGAGTTTTTCTGAAATGGTTTTTGTGGGGGAAGTCACATTTAGGAAGCCCTTAAGTTGCCAGAACAGCAGAACCCCCCCCCCACATGGCATACCATTTTGGAAACTACACCCATCAAGGCATGTAAAAAGGGGTCCCTAACACCCCACAGGTGTATGACGATTTTTCGTTAAAGTCGGATGTGTAAATGAAAAAAATTTCCCCAAATTTACCATTTTTATAAAGGGTAATGGGAGAAAATGCCCTCCAAAATTTGTAACCCCATCTCTTCTGAGTATGGAAGTACCCCATGTTAGGACGTAAAATGCTCTGCGGGCGAACTACAATGCTCAGAAGAGAAGGAGTCACATTTGGCTTTTGGAAAACAAATTTTGCTGAAATAGTTTTTGGGTGGCATGTTGCATTTAGGAAGCCCCTATTGTGCCAGAACAGCAAAAAAAAAAAACACATGGCATACTATTTTGGAAACTATACCCCTCAAGGAACATAAAAAGGGGTACAGTGAGCCTTAACACCTCACAGGTAGTTCACGACTTTTTGTTAAAGTTGGATGTGTAAGTGAAAAAAAACATTTTTTTTTCACTAAAATGCTGTTATTTTTCCCAAATGTTAAATTTTTACAAGGGGTAATAGGAGAAAATTACCCCCAAAATCTGTAACCCCATTTCTTCTGAGTATGGAAATACCCCATGTGTGGACATCAAGTGCTCTGCGGGCACACTACAATGCTCAGAAGAGGAGGAGCGCCATAGAGCTTTTGGAAAGAGAATTTGTTTGAAATGGAAGTCAGGGGCCATGTGCGTTTACAAAGCCCTCCGTGGTTCCAGAAAAGTGGACCCCCCCACATGTGACCCCATTTTGATAACTAGACCCCTCACAGAACCTAATAAGGGGTGCAGGAAGCATTTACACCCCACTGGCATTTGACAGATCTTTGGAACAGTGGGCTGAGCAAATGAAAAATAAGGCTCACTATGCCCCTTGTTACGTTCCGTGAGAGGTGGGTATTTATTTTTTGCGTTTATGTCAGAACCGCTGTAAAATCAGCCACCCCTGTGCAAATCATCAATTTAGATCTCAAATGTACATAGTGCACTCTCACTCCTGAGCCTTGTTGTGCGCCCACAGAGCACTTTATGCCCACATATGCGCTATTTCGGTACTTAGGAGAAATTGTTTTACAAATTTTGGGGGTCTTTTTTTCCTTTTACCGCTTGTGAAAAAAATAAAAAGTATGGGGCAACATCAGCATGTTTGTGTCATTTTATTTTTATTTTTACACTAACAGGCTAGTGTAGACACCAATTTTTCCTTTACATAAGGGGTAAAAAGACAAAATTTGTAGTGCAATTTCTTACGAGTACAGAACTACCCCATATGTGGCACTAAACTGTTTCCTTGAAATACAACAGGGCTCTGAAGTGAGAGAGCGCCATGCGCATTTGAGGACTATATTAGGGATTGCATAGGGGTGGACATAGGGGTATTCTACGCCAGTGATTCCCAAACAGGGTGCCTCCAGCTGTTGCTAAACTCCCAGCATGCCTGGACAGTCAGTGACAGTCAGTCAGTTTTGCAACAGCTGGAGGCTCTGTTTTGTAAACACTGCCGTACAATACGTTTTTCATTTTCATTGGGGGGGGGGGCAGTGTAAGTGGGTGTATATGTAGTGTGTTACCCTTTATTATGTGTTAGTGTAGTGTAATTTAGGGTTTTAGTAGGGTACATTTGCACTGGCAGAGATTTTCAGTGAGTTTCCGCTAGGAGTTTGCGCTGCAGCAAAAAATTTGCCGCAGCTTATACTTGAAGCAGGAAACTTACTGTAAACTCACCCATGTGAATGTACCCTGTACATTCACATGAGGGGCAAACCTCCAGCTGTTTCAAAACTACAACTTCCAGCATGTACTGACAGACCGTGCATGCTGGGAGTTGTTCCTTTCCAACAGCTGGAGTCACACTGGTTGGAAAACCTTCAGGTTCTGTTACCTAACTCAATATTTTCCAACCAGTGTGCCTCCAGCTGTTGCAAAACTACAACTCCCAGCATGTACTGATCGCCGAAGGGCATGCTGGGAGATGAAGTTATGCAACAGCTAGAGGTACGCAACTGCAACTCCCAGCATAGGATAAAAAAATTAAATAAAAAATTTGTAACCCAATTTCTCTCGAGTAAGGAAATACCTAATATGTGTATGTGAAGTGTTCGGCAGGCGCAGTAGAGGGCTCAGAAGGGAAGGAAAGACAATGGGATTGTCACGAACTGGCAGGACTGGTAGTGGATCGTCTAGACCAGAGAGGCGATGGCACGGGCCGTACCAGGGGAACGGAGTCTAAGGGACTACTGGTCTTCACCAGGGCCCGCCGCAAAGCGGGATGGACTTGCTGCGGCAGGTAGCACCCAGGTCGTTCCCCCAAAGCGGCTCGACCTCTCTGGCAGCTGATATGGCGAAGTACACAGGGAGCAGGCAAAGGCATAGTCGGACGTCGCAGAGGTCAGGGCAGGCGGCAAGGGTTCACAGGCGAGAAGACAGTAGCAACGGGTTCGGCAACAGGCAAAGAAATACAGGCTACAAGGAACGCTTTCTCAGAGGCACAAGGCACAAAGATCTGGCAAGGGCAGGAAGGGGCAGGCAACTTTTATATGGAAGGAGCAGGGGTCATTAGCCAGCGCACCAATCAATGGTGCGCTGGCCCTTTAAATTTTCTGAAGGTGGCACACGCGCGCCCTAGAGAGCGGGTCTGCGCGCGCCGGGAAGCAGAGAGTGTCGGCGCAGGGAACGAGGCGCCAGGTAAGATGGACTGGGACGCGGCGCGTGAGCGGGGACCAGCCGCCACGGCAGCCGCATCCCCGACACAAGGGATCCCGTGTTCCCGGTCAGTGTGTCTGAGCGGAAGGCACCGGGATCCCGAGGAGAGGGGGAGAGAAAGCGGGCGCTCCGGTCTGTAGGCGGGGACCAGAGCGCTCGCTGTGACAGTACCCCCCCCTTAGGTCTCCCCCTCTTTTTGGTACCCAGAAAACTAAGGATGAGGCTGCGATCCAAGATATTCTCCTCAGGCTCCCAGGATCTCTCCTCAGGACCGCAACCCTCCCAATCAACCCAAAAAAATCTTTTCCCCCGAGAGACCTTGGTCGCCAAGATTTCCTTGACCGAGAAAATATCAGAGGTGTCGGCGACCGGGGTAGGAGAAGAAAGCTTGGGAGAGAAGCGGTTGAAGACAGCAGGTTTAAGAAGGGAGACATGGAAAGCGTTATGGATTCGGAGGGAGGGAGGAAGATGAAGTTGATAAGAGACTTGATTAATACGACTCTTGATTTTATAGGGACCCAAGTAACGAGGACCCAATTTGTAACTCGGGACCCTTTGTCACCGGGCGGAAATCTGGAGGAGCCCTGCGTCTCTTGTCAGCTTGAAGTCTCATACGGGAGGAAGCCTTGAGGAGAGCAGCGTGAGTCTCTCGCCAGATGGAGGAAAAATCCTGTACCAGAGTGTCAACGGCAGGTACGGAAGAAGGAGTAGGATATCGTGGCAGAGGTGGAAGAGGATGATGGCCAAAAACTATAAAGAAAGGAGACTTGTTGGAAGCAGAAGATTGTTTGTAGTCAGGGACGTGCACAGACATTTTGAAGGGCAGGGGCTCAAAAAAAGAGGGCACTTTTCATAATTTAAAAAACGTCTGCCAGACTTAATGGGCAGATGTGCTGCGGCCCAGGGATACAGTGGACTCCCACCGGGACTATTCGACATTCCTATGCCCATAAAAGTTGGTGCTTTTGTAAAATCGAGTCAAGAACAGTTTCTATGAAGGTCTGCCATGTGTATATACACTTTGGCTGTGCTACCAGTCTTATTTACAGAAAACATGTGACAGCTGCACTATAATATACTGTATTATAGAGGAGATTTATCAAAACCTGTGCAGAGAAAGAGAGGTGCAGTCGCCCATAGCAACCAATCATATCGTTTTGCAGAAGGCTTTTCTTCTGCAAAGGTTTTAATAAATCTCCCCCTATATGCCCCGGTCTGCTCTATATGACAGAACCCATCCCCAATCACCCAGCACCTATCACCAATCACCCAGCACCCAGCACCCATCCCCAATCACCCATCCCCAATCACACATCCCCAAATCACCCGTCCCCAAATCACCCAAGATGGCGGCGGCGGCGACAGGTGAGTAGATCTTCAGCCGCGGTCGGGCCCTTTACAGCAATGCACGTCGCCGTAAAACGACATGCATTGCTGTAATGGGACCCTGTAAACTACAACTCCCAGCATGCCCAGACAGCCCTTGGCGTCTGGGCATGCTGGGAGTTGCAGTTTTGCAACATCTGGAGGTCCACAGTTTGGAGACCACTGTGCCCTTCCAGATGTTGCAAAACTACACATCCTCATCATGCCCTTACTGTCCAGGCATACTGGGAGTTGTAGTTTTGCAACATCTGGAAGGGCACAGATTGGGAACCACTGTATTAGTGGTCTGCAAACTGTAGTCCTCCAGATGTTGCAAAACTACAACTCCCAGCATGCTGGGAGTTGTAGTTCGGCAACATCTGGCTCTAAAGATGTTGCCGAACTACTACTCCCAGCATGCCTGAGAATGCTGGGAGTTGTGGTTTTGCAACAACTGGAGGCACACTGGTTGGGAAACATTGTCTGTTTCCTTACTCAGTGTTTCCCAACCATGTGCCTCCAGCTGTTGCAAAACTATAACTACCAGCATACACTGATAAACTGTGCATGCTGGGAGTTGTAGTTTTGTAACAGCTGGAGGCCGGGTATAGCACAGCATACAGGATGGAGGCAGGGAAGCTCCGCCTCCATTGCGCACAAAACTGACTTCGAATACTAGCAATGTGGGGCAATACCTAGAAAATGGAAAGACCAATTTTTGTATACTGCACTGTAACCTAGTGTATTGGGTTTAGTGCGAGTAAACAGCCTGTCAGTTTCCCTTTAATTATATACCGTATGCCCCTTAATTACCTATATACTGTGCCACCATTCATCTATTAATTCCCTATATACTGTGCTACCATTCATCTATTAATTCCCTATATACTGTGCCACCATTCATCTATTAATTCCCTATATACTGTGCCACCATTCATCTATTAATTCCCTATATACTGTGCCACCATTCATCTATTAATTCCCTATATACTGTGCCACCATTCATCTATTAATTCCCTATATACTGTGCCACCATTCATCTATTAATTCCCTATATACTGTGCCACCATTAATTAACTAAATACTGTGCCACCATTCATCTATTAATTCCCTATATACTGTGCCACCATTCATCTATTAATTCCCTATATACTGTGCCACCATTCATCTATTAATTCCCTATATACTGTGCCACCATTCATCTATTAATTCCCTATATACTGTGCCACCATTCATCTATTAATTCCCTATATACTGTGCCACCATTCATCTATTAATTCCATATAAACTGTGCCACCATTAATTAACTATATACTGTGCCACCATTCATCTATTAATTCCCTATATACTGTGCCACCATTCATCTATTAATTCCCTATATACTGTGCCACCATTCATCTATTAATTCCCTATATACTGTGCCACCATTCATCTATTAATTCCCTATATACTGTGCCACCATTAATTAACTATATACTGTGCCACCATTCATCTATTAATTCCCTTTATACTGTGCCACCATTAACCTGTTAAGGACATAGGACGTTCTCTAACGTCCTCACTACCTGGGCTTTAATGCCCAAGGACGTTAGAGAACGTCCTGTTGTATTTCCGGTCTCTGCCGCTCGCCGGGCAGAGATCGGAACTGGATGCCTGCTGAAATCCTTCAGCAGGCATCCAGAGCAATGTAGGCCCCCCATGTCGGCGATCGCCGCAAATCGCAAGGGAAATCGCCCTTGCGATCTGCGGCGATACCGGGCTGATCGGGTCTCTGGGACCCGACCGCCCGGTAATTTTGCATGATCCCGGCTGTCACAGATAGCCAGGACCATGCTGGAGCCTAGGAGCGCTTACAGTGAGTATCAGGCTGCAAGTTTGCGATGCAGCAAATTTTGCACGGCAGCTCAAACTCGCAGCGGGAACTCGCTGTAATCCCCCGCCCGTGTGACTGTACCCTAAAAACACTACACTACACTACCACAAAATAAAATAAAAAGTAAAAAACACTACATAGCCCCCCTCCCCTCCCAATAAAAATGAAAAACGTCCGGTACTCCACTGTTTCCAAAATGGAGCCTCCAGCTGTTGCAAAACAACAACTCCCAGTATTGGTGGACAGCCGTTGACTCTCCAAGCATTCTGGGAGTTTTGCAACAGCTGGAGGCACCCTGTTTGGGAATCACCGGCGTAGAATACCCCTATGTCCACCCCTATGCAAATCCCTAATTCAGGCCTCAAATGCGCAAGGCGCTCTTACTTTGGAGCCCTGTCGTATTTCAAGGCAACATAATAGGGTCACATATGGGGTATCGCCGTACTCGGGAGAAATTGTGTTACAAATTTTGGGGGGATTTTTCTCCTTTAACCCCTTATGAAAAGGTGAAGTTGGGGTCTACAACAGCGTGTTAGTGTAAAAAAATAAATTTTTACACTAACACGCTGGTGTTGCCCTATACTGTTCATTTTGACAAGAGGTAAAAGGGAAAAATGCCCCCCAAAATTTGTAATGCAATTTCTCCCGAGTACGGAGATACCCCATATGTGGGCGCAAAGTGCTCTGGGGGCGCACAACAAGGCCCAGAAGGGAGAGTGCACCATGTACATTTGAGGTGATTTGCACAGGGGTGGCTGATTGTTACAGCGGTTTTGACAAACGCAAAAAAAACAAAACCCCACATGTGACCCCATTTCGGAAACTACACCCCTCACGGAATGTAATGAGGGGTGCATTGAGAATTTACCCCCCACTGGTGTCTGACAGATCTTTGGAACAGTGGGCTGTGCAAATTAAAAATTTTGTACAGCCCACTGTTCCAAAGTTCTGACAGACACCAGTGGGGGGTAAATGCTCACTGTACCCCTTGTTATGTTCCTCAAGGGGTCTAGTTTCCAAAATGGTATGCCATGTGGGGGTTATTTTGCTGTCCTGGCACCATAGGGGCTTCCTAAATGCGACATGCCCCCCGAGCAAAATTTGCTCTCCAAAAGCCAAATATGACTCCTTCTCTTCTGAGCATTGTAGTTCGCCCGTAGTGCACTTCAGGTCCACTTATGGGGTACCTTTATACTCAGAAGAGATGGGGTTACAAATTTTGGGGGGTATTTTCTGCTATCAACCCTTGCAAAAATGTGAAATTTGGGGGGAAACACACATTTTAGTGAAAAAAAAATTTTTTTTTTTACATATGCAAAAGTCGTGAAACACCTGTGGGGTATTAAGGTTCACTTTACCCCTTGTTACGTTCCCCAAGGGGTCTAGTTTCCAAAATGGTATGCCATGTGGTTTTTTTTTGCTGTTCTGGTACCATAGGGGCTTCCTAAATGCAACATGCCCCCCAAAAACCATTTCAGAAAAACGTACTCTCCAAAATTCCCTTGTCGCTCCTTCGCTTCTGAGCCCTCTACTGCGCCCGCCGAACACTTTTCATGGACATATGAGGTATGTCCTTACTCGAGAGAAATTGGGCTACAAATATAAGTATACATTTTCTCTTTTTACCCCTTGTAAAAATTCAAAAATTGGGTCTACAAGAACATGCGAGTGTAAAAAATGAAGATGGTGAATTTTCTCCTTCACTTTGCTGCTATTCCTGTGAAACACCTAAAGGGTTAAAACGCTGACTGAATGTCATTTTGAATACTTTTGGGGGTTCAGTTTTTATACTGGGGTCATTTGTGGGCTATTTCTAATATGAAGGCCCTTCAAATCCACTTCAAACCTGAACTGGTCCCTGAAAAATAGTGAGTTTGAAAATTTTGTGAAAAATTGGAAAATTCCTGCTGAACTTTGAAGCCCTCTGGTGTCTTCCAAAAGTAAAATCATGTCAATTTTATGATGCAAACATAAAGTAGACATATTGTATTTGTGAATACATTTTTTTTGTATTTGGAATATCCATTTTCCTTACAAGCAGAGAGCTTCAAAGTTAGAAAAATGCAAAATTTTCAATTTTTCAGCAAATTTTGAAATTTTTCACTAAGAAACGATGCAAGTATCGACAAAATTTTACCAATAACATAAATTAGAATATGTCACGAAAAAACAATCTCGGAATCAGAATGATAGGTACAAGCATTCCAGAGTTATTAATGTTTAAAGTGACAGTGGTCAGATGTTCAAAAAACGCTCCGGTCCTAAGGTGTAAAATGGCCTGGTCCTTAAGGGGTTAATGAACTATATACTGTTCCACTATTATTTAACTATACTGTGCCACCACTAAGGGTGCATTCACACGTGCGTATTTTCTGCTGCAGATTTGCTTTAGCAGATTTCTCTTCCCATTATCAATGGGAAGCAAAATCTGCAGCAGCAAAATCTGCAGCAAAAATAGGCACATGTGAACGCACCCTAAGGATCTATACACAGCGCCAGCATACATAAAAATATAATGTTGCAATATAGTGAAATATATACTGTGCTTACATTCCTCCAATAATTCCCTAATAATGTGCTTCATACAATACATACAAGCACATAACATAAAGACACATACAGTACATAGGTAATATACACACATACAGTACATAGGTAATATACACACATACAAAGAGACACTTTGACACATACATACAGGTACAAATATACATAAAGAAACATAAATACACAGACACACATATAACATGGAATATATACTAAAAGATATAGCCAATAAGCACATCATACATACAGGTACCACATACAATCACTCACAGATATATACACAAATACATATATAAATACACACACACACACACACACAGATTAACTTGCTCATATATATATATATATATATATATATATATATATATATATACACATATACATAGATTCACTTGCTCATATATATATATATATATATATATATACACACACACACACACACACATACAAAGATTCACTTGCTCATATATATATATATATATATATATACACACACATACATAGATTCACTTGCTCACATATATAGGCATATACATAGAGATAGACACACACACACACACACAAACATATGCTGTATATACATGCACACACACTGACATACAATCACTCACATATATACACAGTCACTAGTGTTGCTCGCGAATATTCGCAATTCGAATTTTATTTGCGAATATCGCATATTCGCGAATATTCGCAAATATAGCGCTATATATTCGTAATTACGAATATTCGTTTTTTTTTTTTGTTTTTTTGTTTTTTTTTTTCACAGTACACATCACAGTGATCATCCCTCTCTGCTTCCAGCTTATGTGGTGTAAGAAGGCTCTAATACTACTGTGTGAGGCTGGGTTCACACTACCACGGTTTTAGGTCCGGTTGTAAAAGCGCATACGGCGCAAAAATGAGCCGACCGGACCGAACGTTTCACTCCGGTCGGCTCATTGAAGTGAATGGCATACGGGAGCGCATACGGTTACATACGGGAGCGCGAGCTTTTAGCTCCCTCCTGCCGTATGCGCTCCCGTATGGGACAAAACGTAGTGTGAACCCACCCTGAGACCGGTGTGCGAATTTTCGCATATACGAAAATTTGCATACGCGAATATTCGCATATGCGAATTTTTGCATATGTTAATTTTCGCACACGCGAATATTCGCAGATGCGAAAATAAAACGAGAATATTACGACTATGCGAATATTCGCGAATATGACGAATATTCGTACATATATTCGCGAATATTCGCGAATTCGAATATGGCCTATGCCGCTCAACACTAACAGTCACTTACAATAAGGCCCCAGCCATCACTCTCTGAACATACATAGAGATACACACACACACATATATATATATATATATATATATATATATATATATATATACATACACACACACATATATATACATACACACACTGACATACAATCACTCACATATATTTTCAGTTACTTACAGTAAGTAAGGGCTCCATCCCCCTCTGCACAGGCTGGTTGTGTCCGGACATGCTGTGGGCGGGGCTTCTCTCTGCCTCCTTTGCTCCTGTCTCCTCCGTGTGGAGAGAAGCTTAGAAATAGCAGATAATGACAGGGTGAGTGGCGCCCCCTTGCTGCAGGGAGGGCACAGCACCCTCCATTAAACCACATACAAATCTCCCCAGCAATGGATCATTTTTACTTCACCTGTCACCCTGAGTCTGTAGCTCCTTTTGTGAGGGCATTAGAGGGGCAGGTGAGGTAAAGGGCAGGGGCTCCAGCCCCCTTTTACCCCTATGTGTGCACGTCCCTGTTTGTAGTTATAGGAGAACTCCGCCCAGGGAAGTAGATCCGCCCAATCGTCATGGCGTGAGGATACAAAGTGACGCAGATAGTTCCCCAAAATTTGGTTCACCCGTTCCACTTGGCCGTTCGACTGTGGGTGGTAAGAAGAGGAAAAGTCCAACTTGATCCCGAGCTGACCACATAGGGCTCTCCAGAATTTGGAGACAAACTGCACCCCACTATCTGAGACAATATGTTTGGGTAATATATAAGAAAGAAAAGACACACCCGCCCCTAGTGCAGTACTTTAGAAATCAAGGCAAGGGGAAGGGGTAATATTCTACTTACCAGAGGGTGTTGCGCTATGGGCACAACACCGTAATGAGCGTAGGTATGGATGCACGCAGCCTGTATCGTCCGGTCATAGCCTCGCTAGCCGGCAATGGGAACCAATGTCAGGGAAGGTAGAAAAAAGATCCTTTCTCGGCGCAGTTGCAGAGTCATATGCAGGTAGCAGTGTTCATAAGTAAAGCATAACAAAGTTTATTCGGCACACAGTGGCAACGCGTTTCTTGCCCGTATCAGGCACTTCCTCAGGCAAATGTGCTTATACAGACATACAATGGCAGCAGGTTAAATAGACGGTCTTACGTATTTTTCAAAGGTCACAGTCAATTAGGCTATTCAGAGAACATAGTCTCTGGCCCAGCCGTAAGATGCGCAAACAATAAAAACCTTACATACTAAAAGTTTTCACATAATTCATAGGGGGAGAAAGAGAGCCCCTCGCAAATGTCCTAAAAATCTATATAAAAGAGTGAACAATAGAAAATTACAATATGTGGTTGAAATCTAACAGTCAAAAATAGGTGTATCTCTATAATCATTCCAATAGAGGCGCAGGCTTGTTAGTATCGTCTCTATTTGCACAGGCATGGAGGGAGCGCTATATGAACCATAGCGGTGTTTAGAATGGGCGGAGTCTCACCTTGCAGCCGTATCAGCCGATTGGTTGTCCATCCAACATTGACATATCGATGTTAAAAAATACATGTCAGAGTCCAAATGCACCCACAGGTAAGTAAAAGGTGCCGTCCTTTGGATATTTTAACGGGACTGTATATGAATAATTTATATCTATTAAAAACTATAAAAAGGTGAATATGACAATACTTATAAATGAAAAGAAGACATTGCCTAATTAGACTATAACTTAAAACCAATCCTAGCCTCTAACCATAATCATCAAGATAAATGAAAATGGTACCAGAATAGGAGAGACCTGGAGAGTCGGAAACTGTGGGTCTAGTACTTGATATTGCATTCTGTCTGAACTGAGCCATAGGATGATACCGGGTTAAAAATACCAGATTACCAATACCAGATAGAAACTAGTTAAATTATATGGTGCTGGAACAAATAACCCAAGGTAAAATAAATAGCAAACATGTAGTTAAAAGAATCCTACAGGATGATGCAAGGAAAATATGGTCCGATGCATTAAAAAGACCCCTACATATATGCTTGAGATGTAATAATATATGTGCACACAATTACAATAGTACCCCAAACAAACAGATTGACCAAGGTAAATACATACCCTAGGTGTGGCAATTATCACCGTGTGGGTATGGCCATATAACTGGGAAATAATATATGAAAATAATCATAAATGGAGGCAACCTAAAAGGCCATTGTTGGTTGCATACCCTATCCTTGTTTGGGGAAATAGTAGGTTAGTAAAAGGACCTTAGCAGATCAACCTGAGAAAAAGGGGTGGATAGAAGATTACCTGCGTTACTAAACTAAGATGGTCTCCGATATCTCATTCAGTCCTTGGGGTTGTAGTGTGTTACATTTATAGATCCAATATACTTCAAGTTTTTTAAGAATCTCAAAACGGTTGGATCTATGCTATTCTTTTTGTCCCTTATGTGCCAAGTTAAAATGCCTGGACAGGCTATGTAACCTGAAACCCGTCTTAATGTTGAATCTATGCTTGTTTACACGATTCCTGAGTTTCATAGTCGTCCTCCCTATATACTGAATCCCACATTGACATTGGATTAGGTATACCACATAGTCTGTTTCACAAGTCAAATGGTATTTTATTTGGAAAATTTCTCCAGTGGTTTTTGGGGTAAAATACTGCTGTCTATGTATGATTTCTTTACAACACAGAAACTTCTTTTTTTCCACATCTATAACTCCCTAAGGGCCTTGTTTCATGTTTTCTGGGGTGATATTGTTTTAATTGACTAGGTGCCAGGATATTTTTCAATGTCAGAGCTTTGCGAAACGTGACTCCTGGTTTCGAATCCAGTGATGATTTCAAATGGTGGTCCCCTTCTAGGATATACCAGTATTTCCTCAGTATGTTCCTAATTTGGGGTGCAGATCTGTTATACGTGGTAATGAAATTTAGTCCCCAGTTTTTCTTTACACTTTTTTTCCCCTCCCTCTTTGTTGGTTGGTCCACCTTTATCTTTTTTTGTAATAAGACATTCTTCCTGGGTTAGATTCTTTGTTTTTTTATATGCATCAGATAGAAGGTCCTGCAGGTATTTCTTCTCCTTTCTTTCTATTTCTTTTATGTCATCATCCACCTCTAGAATAAACCAATTTTTTCTAACTGCTCTTTCAATGATTTTATTTACAGGTGTATTCTGAAATGTAAAAGTTAACCTTTTTGGAGATTTGTCAGTTTTTAATTGTTTTTTTTATTTTTTTCGTTCGTGTTTTTTGTTCTGCTTTCTCTCTTCCTTTTTTAACAAGATTTTTAGGGTATTTTCTTTCATGCAACCTATCTTCCAATTCATCGGCTTGTTTTTGATATGTACTGTCATGAACATTATTCCTTTTTAAACACAGAAATTGCCCATATGGAATGCTATTTATTACAGCTGCTTATGCGAACTATGATAATGTAAAATTGAGTTACGTGCTACATCCTTTCTGTAACCTTCACTTATCAGTGTACTTGTCAGAAATAGCAATTAATAAACCACTAATGTCATATAGAAGGAACAAAACGTTAGGGGATAAGCTAAAACAACAACGTTCAGGTGAAGAAAAGAAAAAGAAAGGTAGTGACTGGCTTAGTGAACAAACACCAAAAGGGAACTTCCAATGTAAAAACTGCAATTTTTGCAAGTTTAACCCCTTAAGGACCAATACAAATAAACCTGTACGCCCCTGAAAGACCAGGCCTGTTTTTTCAAATCGGCGATGTCTGTCTTTATTAGAGAATAACTCTGGTAACGTTTTGCCAATCACGATAATTCTGACATTGTTTTTTTGTCATAAGTTGTCCTTCATGTACATAGTAAAAGCCGATATCATTTGTAGTTTTTTTTTACAATGCAAAAAATCATGAAATTTTTTTAAAAAATTAAGATTTTTTGCTATTTTAACACTAATAGGTTGCATATATTTATACATACTGACCAAATAGTTTATGAAACTTATACTTTCAGATGTCTACTTTATTTTGACATCATTTTTTTTGTTTTTAATTAACATTTTAAATTCGTTAGAAGCCTAACAATTTAACTTGAAATTTAGAAAATTTAGAAAATTTGAAAAGTACATCTTTTTTTGTGTGCTATGCAAGGTTTGCAGAAATTAAAAGGTAGTAGAACATAGGAACACCCCCCAAATGACCCCATTTTAAAAACTAGACCCCTCAAGGTATTCGCTAGGGAGTACAGTGAGTATTTTAACATCATAGTTTTTTGGCAGGAATTATTACAAAGTCAGTGTTAAAAATTCGAAATTTGCAATTTTTCACAAATGCATCATTTGGGGGGCATATTTTTTGTACATCACTTCTGATATTGAAAGAAATGCACCCTATATTTTATTTAGCTGCTTGTCCCATGTTCGGAAATACCCCCGCTTTGGCCATATATGGTTACTTGGCCGCGTGGTAGGACTCAGAAGGAGAGGAGCGCCATTTGGCTTTCAGGGCAGAACAGTACCCCCACCCCCACAAGTGACCACATTTATATACCGCACCCCTACAACTTATTGGCTGCACCAGGGACCTCTCTGATTGGTCCTTGGTCGGCTGGCAGTATAACGCGTCTGTCTGTGACAGTTAAGGCTCCTGATGGATATATCCGCCATGTTGTGGGAATAAGCACCCGCTCATGGTGAATTTATCCATTACTGCTGCGGCTGGGTAGCTCAGTGTGTCCGCTCATGACTGCTGGCGGGAAATCCGCCGCTATGAGTGGACACACAAAGCTACCCAGCCGCAGCAGGGAGCTCATTATCGTGACTGCTGCATAATGTGTAGGATCACATGGTGGACATCCGCAGCATATTACATGCTGCGGATGTCCGCCAATGCGATCCTACACATTATGCATTTTTTTAAATTAGATTCATTTAATAAATGTATTTTTAATATATATATATATATATATATATATATATATATATATATATATAATATATATATATATATATTTTTTTTTTTTTTTACACTTTTATTACATTTTTATTTATTTTTACACTTTTATTTTATTAATTTATTTATTTTTACACTTTTTAATGCTTTGGAATACTTAGTATTCCAAAGCATTGCAGTTATATGCTGCCTGCCAGGTGTGATGCACATCATGCGGTTATCGATTTATTTATAAAAATATCTCGGATCTTGATGTGTAGATATAGTTTAAATTGCTTATTTCGATAAATATGTACCTTTAAATCAATATGAATATCGGTAGTATTGGTAGATTAGCCTTTAGACCATTCAAGATCGAAATTCAAATGTTACTTAAAATGTGAAATTTAAAGCCGCATTGTTTGCATCCTTGTGTGAACTCTCTCCGAACGATTAAATGTGATCATGATTCCCAATGCCAGGTTTTGTAACCAACTGTTTTTAATTAAGATCCATGTGGTCATGTGACCAAACTCATGTGTATTTTAACCTGCATTATTGAGTGTATGTCTATCTACGACTAAGCACCTGAGTGTGCGAAACGCGTCAGATTGTGTCCTGCCTAAGCGTGTGAATAAAGCCATTGACAAGTTTTACCTGCATCTTCTCGAGTGCCGGACGTTTTCTTTTCTGTGAGAGTTCTACTAAGCCGGGAGCGGTACCGGTGTCCGCGGCACGAGATAGTGCAGCAAACGCGAGAGTGGTGAGCAGCCTGACCTTATCTGCATATATATATATATATATATATATATATATAATATATATATATATTTTATTTTTTATTTTTTTTTACACTTTTATTACATTTTTATTTATTTTTACACTTTTATTTTATTAATTTATTTATTTTTACACTTTTTAATGCTTTGGAATACTTATATGCTGCCTGCCAGTTTTCACTAGCAGACAGCATATTAGGACGTGCCACGTCCTACAGGCAATACCCAGGGCAGACCTGCTGCCCAGGTATGCAGCAGCACCCCGCGATGCTCCGGGGTGCTGCAGAGGAGACAGAGGGAGCTCACTCCCTCTGTCAGAACTCCTTACAGCGCGCGGTCACTTCTGACCGCGGCTGTAAGGGTTAAACTGCCGGGAGTGAAGTGAACTTCACTCCCGGCAGTGCGGCAGGCCCCGGCCAGCTGCGTATTACACGCAGCACCCCGCGATCGCGATGCGGGGTGCTGCAGGAGTGACAGAGGGAGCTCCCTCCCTCTGTCATAACACTTACAGCCCGCGGTCACTTCCGACCGCGGCTGTAAGGGTTAAAACTGCCGGGACCGAAGTTTACTTCGGTCCTGGCAGCGCTGCAGGGTCCCGGCTGTGTGATACAGTCGAGTCCCTGCCGCGATCTCGTGGGTGCACTGGGCAGCACCCACGAGAAGAATGGACGAGTATAGACGTCCAGGTGCGGGAACGCCCGCCAACCTGGACGTCTATACTCGTCCGTGGTCGTTAACGGGTTAATTTATGCCAAAGATCGTTTAGGATTGGTCCTGTATACCACACAGTTAATGAGTTGATCACCTGTAAAACAAAAAACGTTGTGTATATAATCTTCTGTCCGTGTGGATTCTATTACATTGGAAAAACCATAAGACAATTATGTGCTAGGATTAGGGAGCACTTCTACTCCCTGCGCACAAAGAAAGGTGCACCCAGATTTATTTCACATGTAATAGAGACACAAGGAGGAAGCCCTGAAACACTGCGTTTTGCTGGCATTGAAAGAGTCAAGCACAACCAGGCATCAAGACAGAGAAGAATCTCCTTAGAAGAGAAACACACTGGATAATGTCAACTGATGCCCTGGGGGTTCTGGGACTCAATAATAAGGTGGATGTTTCAGTTTGTTTTTGAATATACAAAGAGTACGCTTTTGATCAATGATATCACCGCTATAAGTGTCAAATAATCAGATATCTACTCCTTCCCCTCTTTTCCCCTCCCACGGTGGTTTACGTCACAAGGTGTTAAGCAGGTGATAGTTGATAGTGATTATTCACCTGTAAATAAGGTGAGAAGTTCCGGCTCTGTGTCAGGCCAGTTGAAGCACTTATTCAGTGCGAAACAGCGTTGTCGCCTCTCAGTGGTACAAGCCCCCCCCCCCCCGTTTGTTACCATCTATGTCTTCTCCCTGGGCAACATGTTTGTAAGTATGTGCTAAATAAAATAATTTTGCTGAAATAAGAAGATTGGTGAGTGGCCGACTTTTTCTACATATCTGTAACTATATCTTAATTTACAAATCTGTTTAACTTCCTGGAGACAGCTGATATGAAAAAAAAAAACTTTTTCCACCGGAGTGCCCCATTAATGTCGCCCTTGATCCTACAGTGGAAACCTCTTGTGGCTCCTCTCACGTTAGGGCTACAGCCTTACCTAGCCTTCGCGCTCTCCTCCACGATCATGTACTGGTCAACACTTGGTGTGTTTGTCACCCTGGAGAGCGCAATTACTCTTTTTATTCCACTGCATATGACATGTACTTCCACCTGGACTACTTCCTCCTTAGACACCGGGACCGCCACCTTTTGAGACACTTAGAAATTGACACTATGGCCCTGATTTATCAATCAGCCTGAAAACCTAATTGTCTGTTTTTCCCCATAACAACCAATCAAGGCTTAAATTTCACTTTACCAGAGATTGTTATGATTCAAAAGTTGAGCTGTGATTGGTTGTTATGGGAAGAACCAGACAATTAGGTTTTCAGGGTGATTGATAAATCTCCCCCTGTAACTTTCTTGGATCATGCCCTGGTTGCCCTTACAATTACTTTCCCAGCATCTTATCCATTGCAGTGGCAGTGGAAATTGAATCCATCCCTTCTGAGAGGCATTGTGGTGGTCAAGGACTGTAAACTACGGTATCCAAATTCTTTTGGAATAAAGTGTCTGATTAGGTGCCCCCATGTTCGAAATGGGAGGCCCATAAATGTGTTGCCCGGGGTGTTCTGGTGAAACATGGGGCTCATATTAAAAAGGAAAAGGCGCTCCAATTCTCTCGACTGCTGCGGGACCTGGAGACGCTGCACAAGGCATCCCCTACTGATGATCTCCGAGTGGAGTTGTTAAAGAAGAGAGACACTGTCCAGTCCCTCCTCCTTGACAAGCCCAAGGCCACGCTCACTAAATGTAGCAGACACTTCTATTATTTTGGGAAAAAATGTGGGAGGAAGTTGGCTCGGGTACTGCATAAACAACAGGCAAGGTTCTACATTCCATCTATACGCACCCCCTCACAATTCTTGGTCCATCTTTCTACTGACATAGCTTAGGCGTTCAGGGACTTCTACACAGAACTGTACTCCATTAATACTTCTAACCCGGCCACTTTAAGCCATAGCTTTCCGGATAGGATTCGAGAGTATGTAGCCATCTCGGGCATGCCTTCTCTTTGTGAGGAGGATGCCCTTGCCCTGAAAGCTCTTATTCAGGAGGCCAAATTATCTCTGGCAGTTAAGCATTCTCAGTCGGGGAAGGCCCCTGGCCCTGACAGCTTCACTCTGGGCTACTACAAAACCTTCCTCGATTTGCTCCCTCCCCATTTCTTGTCAGCTTACAATGCACTGGCTGGGGGGACCAATCTACCTGCTGATGCTACCCGAGCTCAGGTCACTGTCATATCCAAGGAAGGGAAAGATGCATCTCGATTAGCACCAGCTATCAACCCATCTCTCTCCTCAGATCAATCTGAAAAAGGGGGTGATTTCCCCTGAAACGCATCATTGTGCCTGTATTTTATTTTATTTTATTTATTTAAATAAACTGCTTGAATGTATATCTGGAGTTTCTTCTCTGCCTTCCTTGACCAAAAGTAGCAGCGCCAGGTACAAGGCTTTTTGCACCACCATTATTGGACCCTTCTCAATGTGGACCTGAAACTCTTTGCCAAAGTTCTGGCATCCTGCTTATTGGGTCTTCTAGGTGGAGTCCTTCATCTGGACCAGGCGGGGTTTATGCCAGGCAGAGAAGCTTGTGACAACACTATAAAGGCACTTAACCTGATCCATGCCACTAAATCGTCAGGTATACCCGCCATCAACTGATGCTGAAAAGACATTCGATCGGGTTAATTGGACCTTTATGGAGGAGATAATCAGGTTCCTTGGGTTGCACTCGAGCTTCCTGAACTGGATTCTTGCTCTCTATTCCTCCCCCTCTGCCTGTGTCAGATCAATGGTATTCCATCTGGAGAATTTATTATCCCTAATGAGACAAGATGGGGATGTCCTCTTTCCCCTCTGATTTTCATTCTCACCTTGAAGCTGCTGCTCTGCCAAATCAGATTGAATATAAATGGGTCTGGAATCGCTGTGCAAGAGACCTGTTATGCTGACGACCTCTTTTTCTTCCTGACTAACCCCCAGATCTTTCTCCCAATACTCATGAGGGAATTGGAAGGCTTTTCTCAGCTTTCCAATTTTAAGGTCAACATTTCTAAACCAGAGGGCTTAAATGTGTCTTTCCTCTCGACAAAGGTCTCTTTGCTCCAAATTCCTTCTCCTTTCACTGGGCCTCCCAAGCCCTTACTACCTTTGTGTGCTGCTTCCATGTGATTTGGGTATGACCTATCAGCTAAACTTCCCTCTTCTGCTTAGTGATGTTCAATCTCGCTGCTCCTTTTGGACTAGTTGGACTTCACCTGGTTCGGTAGATGCACTGTTTTCAAGATGACAGTCCTCCCAAAGTTTTGCTACGCCTTTCAATGTCTCCTGGTGCGAATCCCAATGGGGTTCTTCCGCTCATTGGTCTCCCTCCAAAATACATTGGTCTGGGGTGGGAAATCTGTCTGCTTGAAGTGATCAGTGCAGTGTCTTCTGAAGTTGGCAGGTGGGGTGGGCCTCCCTGAACTACTGTCAGGCCGCTCTACTCACTATAGTGGTGGACTGGTGTCACTATGCCTAGAGCTATGCCTTGGGTTGGCCTAGAACAATCCTTTACCCTGAATCTATCTGCTCCGCAACAGGGCCCTTGCACCACACTCTGCCGATACTGTACACATTGCTGATTTCTCCACTGGACCAATCTCCCCCTGGGTTTCTTCTTAAATGAGAATCTGATCTTCATGTTTTTTAGACCAGAGTAGAGGTCTTGGAACTACTCGCTGGTTCGTCAATCCATGCTTAGCTCCCGCTTCCAGGAAGATGGGTATAAAATCCTCTCCAACAGGGAACAGCGTCCCCACCTAACTACACGCTATCTGGCGAGCCCAGTTGTTGGCGATGCAGCTCTTCTGAGGGCTCCTTCCTGCACATATTCTGGTTCTGCCCTTCCCTATCGTCCTACTGGGAGGGTAGCTTGCACTCTATTAAATTAGTTACCAGTTTAACAATGGACCTCACACCTGCACTTTTCCTTCTCCATCATTGCGAGATTTCCACCACAACTTACAGGCAATCTCTGTTGCGGTTTCTGGTGATGGCGGCCAGGACTTGTAAATCCCTGCTTTCATACGCCCATTAGTTAAGACGTATCACTAAGCAGTGCTATCCGTGACCCTAGACATTCTTGGCATGCTACATTACCACGGTTGCCGAGACGCTCCCCCTAGTGGCGGGGAGGGAGCATGTTTCCAGTACCAGCGCTGCCATTGTGCGCCGCGCTTAGCTCACGGTGCAAGTGCACAGAGATGAAGTCACACGCCACTTGGCACAGCCCTCTTAACGAGCGGCCGACACCTCATTCATCCAAACTGCCACTGCAGTAAGGAGTCAGATGGCAGCCTGATCATCGAAGTCATGAGTGGCCGGTAACACAGCGTGTAAGGCAGCAAGCTAGACGGGCACTCCCGTCCGCAGCTTACACTTAGACTCCCAAGCAGGGAGTTTAGCCATCGCCATCTGGCTTCCCCTGCAGACCCGAGAGATCCCCACTATACCGTGCATTACTTCTTAGTAGCACAAGCGGGATAGGACACAGCATGTGCCTATGTTTTCTCTGTTTTTGGGCATCCATATATAGGCTGCCAATAGTATTATACATGCATTTGTGCCTTGTTTGTCCACAGGTTGTTGGCACATAAGGAGATATAGCACCTCTTTCCTACTGGTTGGATATATTTTTGCTTATACCTATGCCACTACTTGCTTGAGTGACTAATGCTTGCAATGTTTTCATCTATCTTAGGCATTTTCTGTTTGGCGTGCTCTCAGTGATTTTCATATTTATTATTACATGATTCTGTGTGACTGGGTAGTGGCTACTACCACAGCACACAAACGCTTATTTGTGTTCACCCCCCCCCCCCCCTCCAATGGTTTCTCCCCTAAGGAAGTCACCTTTAATCAGGTGACAGAAACGCGTTGGTTTGTCTGGGGGATATTGTTACTGTAAGCTAAGAGGTCAGATTGGCCCACTCTATATCTGGTCAACCTGACCGCCATATGTGATACACTTGCTCTTGTGGGCAGCAGTGTCTGGGTCTACTCACGGGACTGCTTGCTTGATGGTGGCAGCGGGAGAGGGATTCTTTCCCCACTGCACATACCCAGGTACTAACCGCTGTACCAATTCTTTGATTTCTTTGGCACATTATATTACTATATTAATATTAAATGTTATGTTTTAAGCTACTCAGGTTTACAAATATGACATACCCCTGCTCTGGAAGCAATTGACTTCTGCATCCCTGGCTCTTTGGGTGTTCAAAGTAAACGATCTGATGTGCATGGAGGATTTGATGTCCTCCATTCATGGGCCTCATAATGGACTACCCACGGATGGAGTTCTGTGAATCTGTAGCATATGCAGACCTACTACATTCCTCAACTCAGACTGAGACCCTTGCTGTAACCCCTAAGGGTTGATCATACGAGAGACTGTGAGTGCTGTCACTGTGCCTGTTCTCCTTGTTTGGCCTCTCCATGTGGAGAAGTGTCCTCCCTCACCCCTACCTACCTCCCTTCTCTACTTCCTCTCCCTCTGCTCACTAGACCCGCCTCCCTGAATCCACTTTCCCGATTCGGCCGATTCGCCAAATTTTCCCGAAAAGTTTGTTTCTATACGAATTTGTTTGCGGCAAATTGGTATTAAAAAAGGCTATTTCTAGCCTACATACAGCCTCTATAGGAGTATAGAACACTTTGCTGTGTCCTAAAATACATATGGAGTGTGCTGGGGTAGTGAAATAATGCTGTTATTCAGAATAGCATGCAGATTACCGGCATCGCTCTTAGAATCACTGCCGCACAGCAGCACAATGACAGCCTGGTGGTGGCATCAGTGTCAGGAGACCATATAGTGACTGAATGACATAGCGTGGAGGTGTTGGCAGCATGAGGACACCATATAGTGGCTGAATGGCACAGCGTGGAGGTGTTGGCAGCATGAGGACACCATATAGTGGCTGAATGGCACAGCGTGGAGGTGTTGGCAGCATGAGGACACCATATAGTGGCTGAATGGCACAGCGTGGAGGTGTTGGCAGCATGAGGACACCATATAGTGGCTGAATGGCACACCGTGGAGGTGTTGGCAGCATGAGGACACCATATAGTGGCTGAATGGCACAGTGTGGAGGTGTTGGCCGCATGAGGACACCATATAGTGGCTGAATGGCACAGCGTGGAGGTGTTGGCAGCATGAGGACACCATATAGTGGCTGAATGGCACAGCGTGGAGGTGTTGGCAGCATGAGGACACCATATAGTGGCTGAATGGCACAGCGTGGAGGTGTTGGCAGCATGAGGACACCATATAGTGGCTGAATGACACAGCGTGGACATGTTGGCAGCAAGAAGAGACCATTTAGTGGCTGAATGGCACAGCGTGGAGTTGGCTGATGCACAAGTACACTACACACCAGGGCTTCACAATCCCCCCCCCCCCAAAAAAAAAAAACAACAACACAATATATGAAATTTTTGACAAAGATTTCTCATAGGTAGCACCCGCTATCCAAAAATTTTAAATTTCCAGACCCAGGCCCCACCTCTGCGGCATCAGGAACCCATATATTGCCTGAAGGACACAGCCTGGAATTGGCTGATGCCCCAGTACACACCCGGGCTTCACAATCCCCTCCAAAAAAAATTTTAGACATTTTTTAAAGAATTACCTTGTGTAAGAACAAGCGCATATTCAACAGTTCACAAAACTCTATAATGCAGGACGGTGGACCACCCAAAGACATTCTTCTCAAAAATAATAAACCACACAATGTTTGAAATGTTTTTACAAAAACTAAGTCAATATGTGTGTAAGCGCATCTGTCTCCAAAAGATCAGATCACCAAAGGACATTTTTCGCCCAAAATGATGAAGCAGAGTTAATCCCTATCCGTATTATTTTTTTCACTAAAAAAATCACACGCAACAAGCGTTCCTGTTACGCCGAGCGCTCCGGGTCCCCGCTCCTCCCCGGAGCGCTCGCTACACTCTCCTCACTGCAGCGCTCCGGTCAGATCCACTGACCCGGGGCGCTGCGATACCGCCTCCAGCCGGGATGCGATTCGCGATGCGGGTAGCGCCCGCTCGCGATGCGCACCCCGGCTCCCGTACCTTACTCGCTCTCCGTCAGTCCTGTCCCGGCGCGCGCGGTCCCGCTCCCTAGGGCGCGCGCGCGCCGGGTCTTTGCGATTTAAAGGGCCACTGCGCCGCTGATTGGCGCAGTGGTTCCAATTAGTGTTATCACCTGTGCACTTCCCTATATCACCTCACTTCCCTTGCACTTCCTTGCCGGATCTTGTTGCCATCGTGCCAGTGAAAGCGTTTCCTTGTGTGTTCCTAGCCTGTGTTCCAGACCTCCTGCCGTTGCCCCTGACTACGATCCTTGCTGCCTGCCCCGACCTTCTGCTACGTCCGACCTTGCTTCTGTCTACTCCCTTGTACCGCGCCTATCTTCAGCAGCCAGAGAGGTTGAGCCGTTGCTAGTGGATACGACCTGGTCACTACCGCCGCAGCAAGACCATCCCGCTTTGCGGCGGGCTCTGGTGAAAACCAGTAGTGACTTAGAACCGATCCACTAGCACGGTCCACGCCAATCCCTCTCTGGCACAGAGGATCCACTACCTGCCAGCCGGCATCGTGACAGTAGATCCGGCCATGGATCCCGCTGAAGTTCCTCTGCCAGTTGTCGCTGACCTCACCACGGTGGTCGCCCAGCAGTCACAACAGATAGCGCAACAAGGCCAACAGCTGTCTCAACTGACCGTTATGCTACAGCAGTTACTACCACAGCTTCAGCAATCATCTCCTCCGCCAGCTCCTGCACCTCCTCCGCAGCGAGTGGCCGCTTCTGGACTACGACTATCCTTGCCGGATAAATTTGATGGGGACTCTAAGTTTTGCCGTGGCTTTCTTTCCCAATGTTCATTGCACTTGGAGATGATGTCGGACCAGTTTCCCACTGAAAGGTCTAAGGTGGCTTTCGTAGTCAGCCTTCTGTCTGGAAAAGCCCTGTCTTGGGCCACACCGCTCTGGGACCGCAATGACCCCGTCACTGCCTCTGTACACTCCTTCTTCTCGGAAATTCGAAGTGTCTTTGAGGAACCTGCCCGAGCCTCTTCTGCTGAGACTGCCCTGTTGAACCTGGTCCAGGGTAATTCTTCCGTTGGCGAGTATGCCGTACAATTCCGTACTCTTGCTTCAGAATTATCCTGGAATAATGAGGCCCTCTGCGCGACCTTTAAAAAAGGCCTATCCAGCAACATTAAAGATGTTCTGGCCGCACGAGAAATCCCTGCTAATCTACATGAACTCATTCACCTAGCCACTCGCATTGACATGCGTTTTTCCGAAAAGCGTCAGGAGCTCCGCCAGGATATGGACTCTGTTCGCACGAGGCGTTTCTTCTCCCCGGCTCCTCTCTCCTCTGGTCCCCTGCAATCTGTTCCTGTGCCTCCCGCCGTGGAGGCTATGCAGGTCGACCGGTCTCGCCTGACACCTCAAGAGAGGACACGACGCCGCATGGAGAATCTCTGCCTGTACTGTGCTAGTACCGAACACTTCCTGAAGGATTGTCCTATCCGTCCTCCCCGCCTGGAAAGACGTACGCTGACTCCGCACAAAGGTGAAACAGTCCTTGATGTCTACTCTGCTTCTCCACGTCTTACTGTGCCTGTGCGGATATCTGCCTCTGCCTTCTCCTTCTCTACTATGGCCTTCTTGGACTCCGGATCTGCAGGAAATTTTATTTTGGCCTCTCTCGTCAACAGGTTCAACATCCCGGTGACCAGTCTCGCCAGACCCCTCTACATCAATTGTGTAAACAATGAAAGATTGGACTGTACCATACGTTTCCGCACGGAGCCCCTTCTAATGTGCATTGGATCTCATCACGAGAGGATTGAACTTTTGGTCCTCCCCAATTACACTTCTGAAATTCTCCTTGGACTTCCCTGGCTTCAACTTCATTCCCCAACCCTGGATTGGTCCACTGGGGAGATCAAGAGTTGGGGGCCCTCTTGTTCCAAGGACTGCCTAAAACCGGTTCCCAGTAACCCTTGCCGTGACTCTGTGGTTCCTCCTGTAACCGGTCTCCCTAAGGCCTATATGGACTTTGCGGATGTTTTTTGCAAAAAACAAGCTGAGACTCTACCTCCTCACAGGCCTTATGATTGTCCTATCGACCTCCCCCCGGGCACTACTCCACCCCGGGGCAGAATCTATCCTCTGTCCGTCCCAGAGACTCTTGCCATGTCTGAATACATCCAGGAAAATTTAAAAAAGGGCTTTATCCGTAAATCCTCCTCTCCTGCCGGAGCCGGATTTTTCTTTGTGTCCAAAAAAGATGGCTCTCTACGTCCTTGCATTGACTACCGCGGTCTTAATAAAATCACGGTTAAGAACCGCTACCCCCTACCCCTCATCTCTGAACTCTTTGATCGCCTCCAAGGTGCCCACATCTTTACCAAACTGGACTTAAGAAGTGCTTATAATCTCATCCGCATCAGAGAGGGGGATGAATGGAAAACGGCATTTAACACCAGAGATGGACACTTTGAGTATCTGGTCATGCCCTTTGGCCTGTGCAACGCTCCTGCCGTCTTCCAAGACTTTGTTAATGACATTTTTCGTGATCTCCTATACTCCTGTGTTGTTGTATATCTGGACGATATCCTGATTTTTTCTGCCAATCTAGAAGAACATCGCCAGCATGTCCGTATGGTTCTTCAGAGACTTCGTGACAATCAACTCTATGCCAAAATAGAGAAATGTCTGTTTGAATGCCAATCTCTTCCTTTCCTAGGATACTTGGTCTCTGGCCAGGGACTACAAATGGATCCAGACAAACTCTCTGCCGTCTTAGATTGGCCACGCCCCTCCGGACTCCGTGCCATCCAACGTTTTTTGGGGTTCGCCAATTATTACAGGCAATTTATTCCACATTTTTCTACCGTTGTGGCTCCTATCGTGGCTTTAACCAAAAAAAATGCCGATCCCAAGTCTTGGCCTCCTCAAGCGGAGGACGCCTTTAAACGGCTCAAGTCTGCCTTTTCTTCGGCTCCCGTGCTCTCCAGACCTGACCCATCTAAACCCTTCCTATTGGAGGTTGATGCCTCCTCAGTGGGAGCTGGAGCTGTCCTTCTACAAAAAAATTCTTCCGGGCATGCTGTTACTTGTGGTTTTTTTTCTAGGACCTTCTCTCCGGCGGAGAGGAACTACTCCATCGGGGATCGAGAGCTTCTAGCCATTAAATTAGCACTTGAGGAATGGAGGCATCTGCTGGAGGGATCAAGATTTCCAGTTATTATTTACACCGATCACAAGAACCTCTCCTACCTCCAGTCTGCCCAACGGCTGAATCCTCGCCAGGCCAGGTGGTCTCTGTTCTTTGCCCGATTTAATTTTGAAATTCACTTTCGGCCTGCCGATAAGAACATTAGGGCCGATGCTCTCTCTCGTTCCTCAGATGCTTCTGAAGTTGAACTCTCTCCTCAACACATCATTCCTCCTGACTGCCTGATTTCCACTTCTCCAGCCTCCATCAGGCAAACTCCTCCAGGAAAGACCTTTGTTTCTCCACGCCAACGCCTCGGAATCCTCAAATGGGGTCACTCCTCCCATCTCGCAGGTCATGCGGGCATCAAGAAATCTGTGCAACTCATCTCTCGCTTCTATTGGTGGCCGACTCTAGAGACAGATGTGGTGGACTTTGTGCGAGCCTGCACTATCTGTGCCCGGGATAAGACTCCTCGCCAGAAGCCCGCTGGTTTTCTTCATCCTCTGCCTGTCCCCGAACAGCCTTGGTCTCTGATTGGTATGGATTTTATTACTGACTTACCCCCATCCCGTGGCAACACTGTTATTTGGGTGGTCGTTGATCGATTCTCCAAAATGGCACATTTCATCCCTCTTCCTGGTCTTCCTTCAGCGCCTCAGTTGGCTAAACAATTTTTTGTACACATTTTTCGTCTTCACGGGTTGCCTACGCAGATCGTCTCGGATAGAGGCGTCCAATTCGTGTCTAAATTCTGGAGGGCTCTCTGTAAACAACTCAAGATTAAATTAAAATTTTCTTCTGCATATCATCCTCAATCCAATGGACAAGTAGAAAGAATTAACCAGGTCTTGGGTGATTATTTACGACATTTTGTTTCCTCCCGCCAGGATGACTGGGCAGATCTTCTACCTTGGGCCGAATTCTCGTATAATTTCAGAGTCTCTGAATCTTCCTCCAAATCTCCATTTTTCGTGGTGTACGGCCGTCACCCTCTTCCCCCCCTCCCTACCCCCTTGCCCTCTGGTCTGCCCGCTGTGGATGAAATTTCTCGTGATCTTTCCATCATATGGAGAGAGACCCAAAATTCTCTCTTACAGGCTTCATCACGCATGAAGAAGTTCGCGGATAAGAAAAGAAGAGCTCCTCCCATTTTTTCCCCTGGAGACAAGGTATGGCTCTCCGCTAAATATGTCCGCTTCCGTGTCCCTAGCTATAAGTTGGGACCACGCTATCTTGGTCCTTTCAAAATTTTGTGCCAGATTAATCCTGTCTCTTACAAACTTCTTCTTCCTCCTTCTCTTCGTATTCCTAATGCCTTTCACGTTTCTCTTCTTAAACCACTTATCATTAACCGTTTTTTCTCCCAAATCTGTTCCTCCCACTCCTGTTTCCGGCTCCTCGGACATCTTCTCCGTCAAAGAGATTTTGGCATCCAAAAAGGTCAGAGGGAAAACTTTTTTTTTAGTGGATTGGGAGGGTTGTGGTCCAGAAGAGAGATCCTGGGAACCTGAGGACAATATCCTAGACAAAAGTCTGCTCCTCAGGTTCTCAGGCTCTAAGAAGAGGGGGAGACCCAAGGGGGGGGGTACTGTTACGCCGAGCGCTCCGGGTCCCCGCTCCTCCCCGGAGCGCTCGCTACACTCTCCTCACTGCAGCGCTCCGGTCAGATCCACTGACCCGGGGCGCTGCGATACCGCCTCCAGCCGGGATGCGATTCGCGATGCGGGTAGCGCCCGCTCGCGATGCGCACCCCGGCTCCCGTACCTTACTCGCTCTCCGTCAGTCCTGTCCCGGCGCGCGCGGTCCCGCTCCCTAGGGCGCGCGCGCGCCGGGTCTTTGCGATTTAAAGGGCCACTGCGCCGCTGATTGGCGCAGTGGTTCCAATTAGTGTTATCACCTGTGCACTTCCCTATATCACCTCACTTCCCTTGCACTTCCTTGCCGGATCTTGTTGCCATCGTGCCAGTGAAAGCGTTTCCTTGTGTGTTCCTAGCCTGTGTTCCAGACCTCCTGCCGTTGCCCCTGACTACGATCCTTGCTGCCTGCCCCGACCTTCTGCTACGTCCGACCTTGCTTCTGTCTACTCCCTTGTACCGCGCCTATCTTCAGCAGCCAGAGAGGTTGAGCCGTTGCTAGTGGATACGACCTGGTCACTACCGCCGCAGCAAGACCATCCCGCTTTGCGGCGGGCTCTGGTGAAAACCAGTAGTGACTTAGAACCGATCCACTAGCACGGTCCACGCCAATCCCTCTCTGGCACAGAGGATCCACTACCTGCCAGCCGGCATCGTGACAGTTCCGTTGTGTAACGATTAGCATTCTGGAAAATTCAATTTTATTACTGATAAAATTATCAGTAAATAAAAAAAAACACTACCCAAGAGTGTTTAATTACCCCATTCATTACACCAGGAGCAGTCAGGAGTAGGCCTCAGCAGTACCCAAGAGGCTTTAATAACCCCCTACCTTTGCACGATCAATTGCGAGATCGAGCATTACAAGGTGTGTGATGCCCTCAGATTTCCGGGGCCGTAGGCGCGCTCCACTGAACAGATTAGCGTGTCTCTATCTTTCATCGACCGGTGCTGGTAACCCGCTAACTCCCAGTAAGGTAAGCTGCCGCGAAGCAGGTGGTCTCCCCCGGGCACGTTTGGCTCCAGAATTTCCACTACTGCCACACCACGCTGACTGCCAACCATGCTACCGCCTTGCTGACTCAAGGGCAACCTGCAACTCTCTTATCCCGATGATGAACCCCCCTTCTCCTGAGATCGAGCAATAACAGGTGTGTTATGCCCTCAGATGTCCGGGGCCGCAGGCGCGCTCCACTGAACGGATTAGGGTGTGTGCATCTTTTTTGGTAGCACCCGCAATCCAAAAATGTTAAATTCCCAGACCCAGGCCCCACCTCTGCGGCATCAGGAACCCATAGATTGCCTGAAAGACACAGCCTGGAGTTGGCTGATGCACGAGTACACACCCGGGCTTCACAATCCACCCAAAAAAAACGCAAAATGTTATTGAAATTGTCTGACAAAATACCATTTTTTTAAAAAACAAGCGCATATACAGCAGTTCAGAAGACTCTATAATGCAGGACGGTGGAGCACCAAAAGACATTCTTCTCAAAAATAATAAACCACACAATGTTTGAAATTTGGTTACAAAAATTATTACATGTGTGTAAGCGCATCTGTCTCCAAAAGATCAGATCACAAAAGGATTCTAATCGCCAAAAATGATTACCGTATATACTCGAGTATAAGCCGACCCAAGTATAAGCCGAAGCCCCTAATTTCAACCCAAAATCCCAGGAAAAGTTATTGACTCGAGTATAAGCCTAGGGTGGGAAATACATCATCCCCCCCTGTCATCATCCAGACCCCCGTCATTAGCATCCTCATCATCATCACCGCCTTTCATCATCCAGACCCTCATCATCATCACCTGTCATCATCCCCTTGTCATCATCCCAAGCCCGGAACCACTATCCCACCGGACGACCTCCTTACCTTACAGTCCTGCAGCACCGGACAAGCGCCGAGCGGAGACGAGTACTGTACAGAACTAAAGGGGGTGAGAGGGGGCTGGATGATGTCGAAGGCCGCAGTGGTCTTCAACCTGCGGACCTCCGGAGGTTTCAAAACTACAACTCCCAGCAAGCCCGGACAGCCGATGGCTGCCCGGGCTTGCTGGGAGTTGTAGTTTTGAAACCTATGGAGGTCCGCAGGTTGAAGACCACTGCGGGTGGAGAGTTCAGTCGAGTATAAGCCGAGGGGGGTGTTTTCAGCACGAAAAATCGTGCTGAAAAACTCGGCTTATACTCGAGTATATACGGTAAACAGAGTTAATCCCTCTCCATATATGTATTTATATATTTTTTTCTTTCATTAAAAAAATCACACGCAACAAGCGTTCTGTTGTGTAACGGTTAGCATTCTGCAAATTTCAATTTTATTACTGATAAAATTATCAGTAAATTTAACAATAACACTACCCAAGAGTGTTTAATTACCCCATACATTGCACCAGGAGCAGTCAGGAGTAGACCTCAGCAGTACCCAAGAGGCTTTAATAACCCCTTACCTTGCCCGATCAATTGCGAGATCGAGCAATAACAGGTGTGTTATGGCCTCAGATGTCCTGGGCCGCACTAGCGCTCCACTGAACGGATAAGCGTGTCTCTATCTTTCAAGGACAGGTGCGTGTTGCACGCTGAAACCAGGGATAGGGATCTGGGATTGCAATTATTTAACCTTAAAACGAGGAATTACCAGTAAGTGAGGGTCATAAGCTGACGTTGATTAAGTCCCTGCCCTTTGTACACACCGCCCGTCGCTATAAGCGATTGGATTAGTTAGTGAGTTGGTTAGTGTGGTCCTCGGATCGGCCCAGGCGGGTTAGGAGAAGGCCCTGGCAGAGCGCCGAGAATTTAACGATCATTGTTGAAATTTGCATTAACCATGTATTTAGCTACTGCTAAACTTCAAAAAATTATAGGCCCAAGGCCTGAGGCACCAGGGAGGCAAGTAGTTTGTGAAAGACACATAATGAGTCTGGAACAGTCATTCGCAGTACCCAAGAGGGTTTCATAACCCCTTACATTTAAAGATTAATGTTGACATTTGCATTAACCCCTTAAGGACGCAGCCCTTTTTCACCTTAAGGACTGAGCCCTTTTTTGTAATTCTGACCACCGTCACTTTACGAATTAATAACGCGAAAGCGCTTTTACCGAATATTCTGTTTCTGAGATTGTTTCGTAACATATTCTACTTTATTTTGGTGGTAAATTTTCGGCGTTAATTGCATCCTTTTTTGGTGAAAAATCCCAAAATTTCATGAAAATTTTGAAAATGTTGCATTTTTCTAACTTTGAAGCTCTCTACTTGTAAAGAAAATGGATATTTTAAATAAATTTTATTTTTGTTCACAAATACATTATGTCCACTTTATGTTGGCATCATAAAATGGACATATTTTTGCTTTTTGAAAAAAATTAGAGGGCTTCAAAGTAGAGCAGCAATTTTCAAAAATGTCATGAAAATTGCTAAATCTGAAGGGACAGATGTTACAGAACTACAACTCCCAGCATGCCTGGGCAGTCGAGGCATACTGAGAGTTGTAGTTTGGCAACATCTGGAGGGCTACCGTTTGGGCACCACTGTAACAGTGGTCTCCAAACTGTGACCCTCCAGATACTGCAAAACTACAACTCCCAGCATGCCCAGACAGCCTTTGGCTGTCTGGGCATGCTGGGAGTTTCAGTTTGGCCTTCCTTGTGGTTGCCACAGTAAAGATCGTTTTGCTTTCACTTTCAATCCCCCCCCCCCCCCCCACCGTCGATTCACTACCTGAGCAAGGATCCAGCAGGCTCCAGCGAAGATCCCAGGTCCCCAGGCATCTTCTCCTGCAGGTACGGCCTCCATCTTCTTCCCAGATCCCCTCGACATCCAGGGGCGGGCAGAACACCGTTCTGCTAATGGCAGGGGATAGGAGGAGATTGCAGCTTTGCGACCTCAATCCTATCCCTTAGGCTGATCGGGGCTGTTGCTGACAGCTCTGATCAGCCCTATTTTCCGGGTCACCAGAGACCCGATCAGCCCGGAATTGGAGAAAATCGCATGTCTGAATTGACATGCAATTTTCTCCGATCGCCGAGAAGGGGGGGTCTCAGGACCCCCCTGGGCGATGTGCCGGGTGCCTGCTGAATGATTCCAGCAGGCATCCGGCTCCGTTCCCCAACCGGCTAGTGGTGGGGACCGGATTTCCCACGGGCGTATGGATACACCCTCGGTCCTTAAGGACTCGGAATGCAGGCCATATCCATACACCCTGCGTCCTGAAGAGGTTAAGCATGTATTTAGCTACTGCTAAACTTCAAAAAACTATAGACCCAAGGCCAGAAGCATCAGTTTTCCCCATATTAGGAACATAGTTGTCCCCCAGATTAGGCAGCATAGATGTCCCCCAGATTAGGCAGCATGGAAGTCACCCAGATTAGGAGCATAGTTTTCCCCCAGATTAGGCAGCATAGATGTCCCCCAGATTAGGAGCATAGTTGTCCCCCAGAGTGGGCAGCATAGATGTCCTCCAGATAAGGAGCATACTTGTCCACCAGAGTAGGCAGCATAGATGTCCCCCAGATTAGGAGCATAGTTGTCCCCCAGTTTAGGAGCATAGTTGTCCCCCAGATTAGGCAGCATAGATGTCCCCCAGATTAGGAGCATAGTTGTCCCCCAGAGTAGGCAGCATAGATGTCCCCCAGATTAGGAGCATAGTTGTCCCCCAGATTAACAGCATAGATGTCCCCCAGATTAGGAGCATAGTTGTCCCCCAGATTAGGCAGCATAGATGTCCCCCAGATCATGAGCATAGTTGTCCCCCAGAGTAGGCAGCATAGATGTCCCCCGGATTAGGCAGCATAGATGTCCCTCAGATTAGGAGCATACTTGTCCCCCAGAGTAGGTAGCATAGATGTCCCCCAGATTAGGCAGCATAGATGTCCACCAGATTAGGAGCTTAGTTGTCCCCCAGATTAGGAGCATAGTTGTCCCCCAGATAAGTAGCATAGTTGCCCCCCAGATTAGGCAGCATACATGTCCCCCAGATTAGGAGCATAGTTGTCCCCCAGATTAGGCAGCATAGTTGTCCCCCAATCAGCGCGGGCCAGTCAGAGCCAATCAAAGTGCCGTATGTGGCAAGTGGGCCGTACAATGCCCAGGTCTGCCCCAGAGGGTTTCCTAACCAACCACAATAGAGAAAATGTTGTTGTAGGAGCACGGTCAATCTACGCAGACCCATCTGTCATTGGTGGCTGGAAATCCTGGCTGATCCATCCCTGATTCATCTTGACAAACGTCAGTCTCTCCACATTTTTAGTGGACAAACGAGTTCGCCTTGGGGTGACTATGGCCCCGGCCGCACGAAACACTCGCTCTGATGGCACACTACTGGCCAGGCAGGACAGCTTTTCCAGGGCAAACTCCGGTAGTTGCGGCCATAAATCGAGTTTGGCTGCCCAGAAGTCCAGCGGATCTTCAACGGTTGTTGGCAGGGTCATGTCGAGGTAAACCACCTGCTGGTTCAGGTCCTGCTCCATGTCCACCTGCTGCTGATGAGTAGCTTCACTATGCGGCTGAAGGAAGCTACTCATCAGCGACTGTAGACTCAGGCTGCTGCTGATTGAGCCGGTACTGCTCCTGCCACCCCTCCCCTCCCCAGCAGCTGTGGCAGTGGAAGGTGAGCGCAGAGGGCCCCCCGAGTCAGACCTGCGAGTGGATAGAACCATGTTGGCATCGGCCAACCGACTACGTAGAAGCTCCCTGAAGTAGGTCAGTTTGTCCTCCCTCTCAGTGGGTGTAAAAAAGGCCCCCATTCTGGGCCGGTAGCGAGGGTCTAATAAGGTGGAGATCCAGAAGTCATCGGTAATTTTGATAACTCGGGGGTCACTACGCAAGCAACTCAGCATGCATTGTGCCATTTGTGACAGTGATTCGCTGGGAATACCTGCCTCCATCTCCACTGCATACTGCCACGGTGTGTTTGGGCCCTCTATCTTGCCTCCCTCGTAATAACTGTCCAGCTCCTCTGGCTGCTCCTGCTCCTCCTCTCCTGTCCAATGACCAGAAACACCGGCCATCTCATCCACCGTAAACTGTGCTCCGCTCTGCCCCTCATCATCCTCCTCCAGTTCATCCCCCACAGGACTCATGTAGCCTTCTGATGTAGGCGCAACGTCTCCATTGCCGTGACCAGCCATGTTTTCAATCATTTTTTGGAGTAAATGTAGGAGTGGAATTACATTGTTCATGGCGTAATTCGAGCGACTATCAAAAAATGTGGTTTCTTCAAAGGGCCTCAGCAAACGGCAGGTGTCACATTGAAGTTACACAGGGGAGTACTCCTATCTGCTTGTATCATCAAAAAATCTGTGATGGCTTTTCTTTGTTCGTATAGTCTGTCCAACATATGCAGGGTGGAATTCCAACGTGTGGCAACGTCACAAATGAGACTATGTTGTGGGTTACCGTTCTGACGCTGCAGCTCAAGCAAAGTGTGCTTGGTGGTGTACGAGTGGCTGAAGTGCATGCACAGTTTCCCTGCCATTGTCAGGACGTCTTGCAAATGGGGTGAAGACTTGATGAACTTCTTGACAACCAGATTCAACATGTGTGCCATGCAGGGCGAATGGTTCACACTTCCTTGTCGCAGCGCGGCCACAATGTTCTTCCCATTGTCGGTCACCATAGTTCCCATTTTGAGATTTCGTGGAGTAAGCCATACTCGGATTTCTTCCCTAATGAACTTCAGCAGTTCCTCCCCTGTGTGACTCCGTTCGCCAAGGCAAACCATGTGAAGGACGGCTTGACACCACTGTGCCCTACACACGTGGTACGATGAAGGGCCACCGAGATTTGGATGTGCAGTGGAGGCTGAGGACACGGGGGAGGAGGAGGAGGCGCACACTGTAAAAGGACCAACTGCCTGGGAGTGATAGCGTGGAGGAGAAAGCGATGTGAGCTGTCCAAGTTGCTGTTGTGGCTGTGCAGGAACAACATTTACCCAGTGGGCCGTAAAAGACATGTATTGTCCCTGCCCATAGTTACAGCTCCACATGCCAGCGCTGCCGTTCACTTTTGAACACACCGACAGGCTCAAGAACTGGCCCACCTTCTCTTGTACAAACTTATGCAGGGCTGGTACTGCCTTCTTCGCAAAGAAATGACGGCTTGGGACTCTCCACCTCGGCTCGGCACAAGCCATCAATTCCCTGAAAGCTGCAGAGTCCACCAGTTGGAAAGGGAGGGACTGCAACACCAGCAACTTGGACATTCAACTTCTGCGCCGTTGGATGAGTGGGCGCATACTGTTGTCTCTTGGACATGGCTTCGCCGATCGATTGTTGGCGGAATGGCTGACTACGAGCGGAAGAAGCAGGAGCGCAAGAAGGAGGATTTGACACAATGCTCCCTTTGGCTGAGGTGGTGGAGCCTTGGCTGGATGATGGAGGGAGCGGATGGCCACTGGGTGATGTGGCAGACTGGACCACTACATCGGAACCACGGTTATCCCAGGCCGCTTTATGGTGGGCCTGGGCCGTGGTGCCAAAATTGGGACCCTGGCCACGCTTCACTTTCTGCCTACAGATTTTGCATGTGACTACGCTAAGGTCCTCCGGATTCTTTGTGAAGATCAACCACACCAAAGAGTAGCTGATTTTCCCACCTGCAGTCCACACTATTTCACTGTTATTGGCGCCGTCTCCAGGAACCCCTGTTCCACTACCTCCCTGAATGGTAGCTTGCCACGAAGCAGGTGGTCTCCCCCTGGCACGTTTGGTTCCTGAATTTCCACTACTGCCACCACCACGCTGATTGCCAACCGTGCTACCGCCTTGCTGCCTCATAGACAAAGAGCAAATCTCTTCTCCTGATGATAATGAAGCCCCGGCTTCTGCACCCAGCTCCCAATTGCGATCGGCTTCATCATCATCAAAAGATTTGTGCACGTCACTGATGTCCTCCTCGTGTTCCACAACAGTGTCTGCCTCAGGACCCTGAACAATTGAAACACCGCCTCCCATGTCACGCTTCGCATCACTACTTGGCCGCCTTGCGGAGCAAGCGACGCATGTCTCCTCACATTTTTGGCTGCCCATTAGCTGATGACTGTCCTCTATTACATCGTCCTCACTAAATAGTGGAGCTGAACCCAAAGCTGAACCCAATAGTGGAGCTGAACCCCACTTCTTTGGGAGAGAGAACAGCATAGGACAAAGGCAATGGGATTATGGGGACTGCTCCCGGGCCATGCCAACTGAGGGTTGTGTCTGAGGAACCCACCGACTCTTGACTGGGGTTGTCAGATGTCGCTTGTAATGATGGGGATGAGTGTGCAAACCAATTGACGAGGAGAGATTGGTCGACGACACGACCGCTGGATGTTAACGGGAGCTCAGGCCTATTGCTGCGACTCCTGCTGCCACTCGCCCCAAGTCTGCTGCCAACTCTGCCTGACGCATGTAGGCCTCTGCCCCTTCTCTGTGCACGTCCTGGCACTTCCCTGCCTGACATACTTAGTGTGTTTATGAGGGTATAGAACAGCAGCAGGCGATTACTTACGGCTGTCCTTGTAAAGTATATAGGCCCTAGACAGAATAACAGTTACTAAATAGTACACTCCTTTGTTGTATGTATGCCCTTTGCAATGATGAGCGCACTGGTATGCGTATTTCTACGCAGAAAAAAACACTTTTTTTTTTTAAATACACCAGCAGGTGTATACTAATGTGTGGAATAGCACTGAATTTAGCACAGAGACAGAATAACAGGTAGTAAATAGTACACTACTTGGTTCTATGTATGCCCTTTGCAATTATGAGCATACTGTTAAGCATATTTATGCGCAGAAAAAAAATCTTTTTTTTCGTTGTATACACCAGCCGGTGTATACTAATGTGTGGAATAGTGTTGAGCGGCATAGGCCATATTCGAATTCGCCAATATTCGCGAATATATGGACGAATATTCGTCATATATTCGCGAATATTCGCATATTCGTATATTCGCATATGCGAAATTTCGCGTATGCGAAAATTAACATATGTGAAAATTAACATATAGGAAATTCGCATACTCGAAAATGCGCATATGCGAAAATTAGCATATGCGAATTTTCGCACGTCAGTCTCACACAGTAGTATTAGAGCCTTCTTTACACCACACAAGCTGGAAACAGAGAGGGGTGATCACTGTGATGTGTACTGTGAAGAAAAAAAATAAATAAATAAAAAAAAAAATGAAAATTCGTAATTACGAATATATAGCGCTATATTCGCGAAATTCGCGAATTCGCGAATATGCGATATTCACGAATAATATTCGAATTGCGAATATTCGCGAGCAACACTAGTGTGGAATAGCACTGAATTTAGCACCGAGACAGAAATATAGGTACTAAATAGTACACTACTTGGTTGTATGTATGCCCTTTGCAATGATGAGCGCACTGTTAAGCGTATTTGTACGCAGGAAAAACTTTTTTCTTTTTTCTTTAATATACCGGCAGGTGTATAACGTGTGGTATAACACTGAATTTAGCACAGAGACAGGAAAAAAAGGTAGTATATGGTACGTTATTTGCTTGTATTTAGGCCCTTTGCAATGATGAGCGCACTGTTAAGCGTATTTGTACGCAGGAAAAACTTCTTTTTTTTTTTCTTTAATATACCCGCAGGTGTATAATGTGTGGTATAACACTGAATTTAGCACAGAGACAGGAAAAAAAGGTAGCATATGGTACAATATTTGCTTGTATGTAGGCCCTTTACAATGATAAGGCCACTGAAAAAGCATATTTGTACACAGGAAAAACTTTTTTTTTCTTTAATACACCGGCAGGTGTATAACGTGTGGTATAACACTTAATTTAGCACAGAGACAGAAAAAAAGGTAGTATATGGTACGCTATGTGCTTGTATTTAGGCCCTTTGCAATGATAAGGCCACTGTTAAGCGTATTTGTACGCAGGAAAACCTTTTTTTTCTTTAATACACCGGCAGGTGTATAACGTGTGGTATAACACTTGATTTAGCACAGAGACAGAAAAAAAGGTAGTATATGGTACGCTATTTGCTTGTATGTAGGCCCTTTGCAATGATAAGGCCACTGAAAAAGCGTATTTGTACGCAGGAAAACCTTTTTTTTCTTTAATACACCTGCAGGTGTATAATGTGTGGTATAACACTTAATTTAGCACAGAAACAGAAAAAAAGGTGGTATATGGTACTCTATTTGCTTGTATTTAGGCCCTTTGCAATGATAAGGGCACTGTTAAGCGTATTTGTACGCAGGAAAAAAAAATTCTTTAATACACCGGCAGGTGTATAACGTGTGGTATAACACTGAATTTAGCACAGAGGCAGAAAAAAAGGTAGTATATGGTAGGCTATTTGCTTGTATGTAGGCCCTTTGCAATGATAAGGCCACTGTTAAGCGTATTTGTACGCAGGAAAAACTATTTTTTCTTTAATACACCGGCAGGTATATAACGTGTGGTATAACACTGAATTTAGCACAGAGACAGAAAAAAAAGGTAGTATATGGTACTCTATATGCTTTTATTTAGGCCCTTTGCAATGATAAGGCCACTGTTAAGTGTATTTGTATGCAGGAAAAAAATGTTTCTTTAATACACCGGCAGGTGTATAACTTGTGGTATAACACTCAATTTAGCACAGAGACAGAAAAAAAGGTAGTATATGGTACAATATTTGCTTGTATGTAGGCCTTTTGCAATGATGAGGCCACTGAAAAAGCGTATTTGTACGCAAGAAAAACTTTTTTTTCTTTAATATACCGGCAGGTGTACAACGTGTGGTATAACACTGAATTTAGCACAGAGACAGAAAAAAAGGTAGTATATGTTACACTATTTGCTTGTATTTAGGCCCTTTGCAATGATAAGGCCACTGAAAAAGCGTATTTGTACGCAGGAAAAACTTTTTTTTCTTTAATACACCGGCAGGTATATAACGTGTGGTATAATACTGAATTTAGCACAGAGACAGAGTAACAGGTGAAAAATGGTAAAAGGCACTAAAGTCCACACTAATATGACTTATTTCTGAACAGCAGCAGGACCCAACAGTGCAGCACCACCCAAAAAAAAATAATCCAGGGAATAAACCCTAAATTGCAGTCTGTCACACAATTCTGAGCAGAAGAATATTTGAGGAGCAAATAAAAATAAACTCAATTGGGCTGAAAAATGAGGAGATAAGATGCTTCAGAAAGTTCAGGCAGCTTGGAGATCTGTATGAGGCAGCTGACAGCTATCTGCCCCTCTCTGCTGCAATGCTCAATAACGTGAATAGGAGGTTTAGCAATCAATGATCCTTCTCAGTGTAACAGCACAGCACTCTGCACTCCTGCCTTTCCCTAATGCTGATGTGACTAGCAGTTGCAGTGTAACGCTGTGGTATGAGCTATTCCCACACACACAGTCCCATCCTCTCCATCTGAGTGCATAGATGAAATGAAGAGAGGCAAGATGGCCGCCGATTATATAGGGGCTGTGACATCACCGGGGTCAGTGAACACTGATAAGCTGTATCTCACATGTGATTCAGGGTCAGCCCGCCTACCTTCATTCCCACCACTGTTTCCCGCCCTCCCATAATCCCCTGCCCCATGTACTCACATGTGAATCCGCCATCTTAGGTCTCCAATAGGCTGGAACGCTGTAAAATGGAGTTTAATGAAGCGATTTGTGCAATAGAATCGCGGCGATATTCGTATTCGTTGCGAATCGAATTTTTCATGAAATTCATAATGAATTCGGGTTCATCAACTTCGATTCGCTCATCTCTAGTGCTCACCTTATATAAAAAATTGGAGGGATCCAGGTAGGGGAAGTTACATACCTCTGTGGGTAGATATATTGCATTTTGTTCATTTTGGTGGACTCTTGGCAATTCTGTTTAAGTGGCTTGTTACATACTACTTTTTGCCTCACCTTTCCTACATGCTTGTGTACATGTTTAATGCCTTGTAATCACTTGTTTGTTATTTTACTGGAGGGGGGAAGGCTCTCTGGCCTGGTGTGTCACCCCTGTTGTCTCTTTTCTTTAAATAAAGAGTTAAAAAAAATAATTCCTCCCTCCTCACATCTACTTTATCAGAACTGCTGGTAGCAGCATATTAGTTACATTATATCTTATGTATATGTCTGCATAACACTATTTATCATTGTATAGAAATCCTTCAGGTTACATAATGTCCATATTCATAATAATAGTCCTAATCTTATCAACAATGAGAAATGCATTGAAAAATAGAATTTAGCTTTTCAAGGAACGACCGATTACAAGTCTGTAAATAATAAACTTATGTTGTATTTGAATATTGTTCCTTATCTAAAATGAAGCTCTGATGTAAATCAACTTTTATTAGATATGCAATGCAATGTTTAAAACACTCCCTTTCATTCCAGGAATTTATCAATGCCATGCCTGCTGGCTCTATATTATATATAGATAATCCTGTTATTTCTCCAAGTAAACATCAAAAAGGTGTAAACGAAAGAACATAAAAATCTAACATCATGAAAATGCCAATAATGCAGAACATGAGTGGAAATGTTGCTGATTCATGCAGAAATTATGCAAGGTGAGGCACTTCCAATTATTCCTGCAGTTTAATTATAGTGTCCACATTTATAATTTATATGTCATTATATCGTACATAATATCATAAAGCTTCGCACACAGAAAGATGGAAATGACGGAAATTTGTTGGGCTAAGAAACAAAAAAAGTGACAAACATAACATAAGAAATAGACTTAAAGGGTTATTCCAAAATAGAATGTTAGCTGGCAATGATCCAGTGGTAGCATGAACATTAACCCCTTAAAGGGGTACTCCGACGCTAGGACATCTTATCCCCTATCCAAAGGATAGGGGATAAGATGCCTGATCGTGGGGTCCCGCCACTGGGGACCCGTGATCTTTCACACAGCACCCTGTTACCATCAGCCCCCGGAGCATGTTCGTACCCTTTTAAGGACCACGGGTTTTTCTGTTTTTGCACTTTTGTTTTTTCCTCATCACCTTCTAAAAATCATAATGCTTTACATTTTGCACTTATGGACTCATATGAGGGCTTATTTTTTGTGCCACCAATTCTAATTTGTAATGACATCAATCATTTCACCACAAAATACACAGAGAACAAAGAAAAAAAATATTTGTGGGGCAAACTAAAAAAAAACAAAAACGCCATTTTGTTAATTTTTGGGGGCTTCCGATTCTACGCAGTGCATGTAAAAATGACATCATATATTTATTCTGTAGGTCCATACGGTTACAATGATGCCCAATTTATATAGGTTTTTCCTTATTTTACTACTTGCACCAAAATTAGTATGTGTAAAATTGTCATCTTCTGACCCCTATAACTTTTTTATATACAGGGTTGTATGAGGACAAATTCTTGGCGCCATGATCTGACATTTTCATCGGTACCATGGGACTTTTTTATTGGTTTTTATTAAAAATGTTTAGAGTATACAAAGTGACCAAAAATACGCAATTTTGGACTTTGGTGTTTTTTACGTATAAGCCATTGACCGTGTGGTTTAGTTAATGTTATATTTTTATAGTTAGGACATTTATGCACGCGGTGATACCACATATGTTTATTTTTATTATGGTTTTAGATTTTTTATACGGAATTTGGGAAAGGGGGGGTGTTTTAAACTTTTAATAAGGAAGGGGTTAATGTGTGTTTTTTTAAACTTTTATTAAACTTTGTTTTGTACACTTTTAGTCCCCTTAGGGGGCTTTTAGGAGGAATCAGATTCCTCATACAGATCAATGTGGTTCCATAGGACCACATTGATCGGTGTGATCTGCACTCCATTGCTAAAGCCTGGTCCTGCCAGTCTTTATCAATACAAGTGCTGGGACCAGCATATGAGCAGAGATAAGCCCTCCTGCTACCTCAGAATTGGATTGCTGGTATGGCGCGGGCTCGAGTCGGGAGCCCGTTCCATATGCCGTTAATGGCATAAGGATGGGTGTTCGGATATCCAGGCATGCATGGAGTTGTAGTTTTGCAACAGCTGGAGACACACTGGATTACAGTGTGTAAGGAATGCTGTAAAATATCATTTTAACATGGAACTGAGATTACAGACACACCATGCAATGGAAGTCCAACCCTGTAAACAAATGCTGTGCAGCAGGATCTCAAGGGTTATAGGTGGGTACTGAATTTTTTTTAGCAGTCTGCTAAATTCTGCTGCACAATTCATATGTCGGACGTTCCATGGCGGAATTGGATTCTGCCCAAAAAAATGTTCATGAATTTGGTGGAATCCACCTGGAACAGCACTGCAATCAATGGGACGGAAGGATTTAATGTCATTCTTTTGTCGAAATCGCCCCAGAAAAGTCAATAAAATCAACAGGATTTCTGATGTTTTTTTTTTTTTCCTCAATACATTTCCACGTGAAATAAGCGGTGATTCCAGATGACATGGATTCAGATTTTTACAGAATTTCCTCAGCATGCATGGGCCCTTACGGTATAGTCCAAAGTTTTGTCTCTAAGCACCCATATCTATCACATAAAGAGAGCAGATTTTTATTTCCTGCAGGTAAATGTACACCCTTGATGTCCGGGACTTGACACACACCTACGCCCTGGAGCGTTAAGTAATTTTGAAGCGAGCGCAGCAGCAGTAAGTGTCAGCTATGGTAAGTGGCCAGAAACTAACTGCTAATGATGGGCTGCAGCGATCCACCATTTAACCCTTAAGACGCCATGATCAATGCAGATCATGGCGTCTAAAGTAAAATTAAACACTGCCGGTAGCTCAGTGGGGCTTAGTGTAAGTTTGACATGACTTATTGTTGATTACCCCTATTTTTTCCTGGCTATGTGTACTTTTACCAAAAGTCGCGTTGCTATTATATGGAAATGTACTATAGGGTTGTATGGAATATCCATATCTATTATATATACTTTGTTTTCACTCTTGTGACCCTAGTATTTGACTTACAGCAAATACACCACTCATTGTTATACTTCTGCAATCTGCAATGATATACTTATGAATGCACCGTTAAATGTTATATATGAGACTTATTTTCTCTGTAACTTACATCAGGGTTCTCAAGCAGGGGTACGCCAAGGGTTATGCGGGGTATGTCACTTCGCTGACAAATACCGTCCATGCATTGGCCAGTATTTGTCAGCGCAGAGCGGAGATTGAATGCTGCAATCGCCACGGCAGCTCCTTATATAGTACCGTTGTAATGCCGAACGCTCCGGGACCCGCTTCCCCTCCGGAGCACTCGCGGCGTCACTTCCCTGCTTGCTGCGCCCCGGTCAGCGAGTCTGACCGGGAGCGCTGCTCTGTGTCCCTCGGTGGGGATGCGATCCCCGGGGGTCGCATCCCGTGTCACTCACTGGCCCCGTCCTTCTGCTCAGTCCCGGCGCACGGCCCGCTCTCTAGGGTCAGATTTAAAGGGCCAGTGCACCATTAATTGGTGCCTGGCCCAATTAGTTCCTAACACTCCCTATACTTTATAAACCCACTTCCGCTTCCTGTCACTGCCGGATCTTGTTGCCTTGTGTCCTGAGAAAGCGTTTCTGTGTGTTCCATTGCCTGTGTATCCAGACCCTTGCCGTTGCCCCTGACTGCGAACCATTGCTGCCTGCCCAGACCTTCTGCTACGTCCGACCTTGCTCTTGTCTTGTCCTTGTGTACCGCGCCTGTCTCAACTGTCAGTGAGGTTGAGTCGCTATCGAGTGGAAAGACCTGGGGGTTACCTGCCAGAATTTTCCAGAATTTTTTATTCTGGAAATGGATATTTTCCTGTCTTGGGGGCTTATTGTACCCCGTGACGTGATCGCAGGGGTACGGTAAGGAGGGTCCCCTTGCCTGCCGCCAATAGATGACTCACTGATGCAGCCTGGCTTAGCCAGGCTCCATCAGTGGATTGAGGATCTCACTATTTAAAGGGTACCTCTCATCAAAAAAACTTTTGATATATTATAGATTAATGTATGCAGAATAACTTTACAATAGCATGTTATTAAAAAATATGCTTCTTTCTATTTTAGTTTCCACTTTGAAGAAATGACCACTAGGGGTCTCCCTACCAGTCCTGGCAGCAAGCATTTCAGACTCATGCTGGAGTCCTAAACACTACGAGCTGCCAGTCTGCTTTGTTCACAAAGGAGAACACTCAGAGCTGCCAGCCTGCTTTGTTCACAGCCTGTTTGGCTGTGAACAAAGCAGGCTGGCAGCTCTGAGTGTTTAGGGCTCCAGCATGAGTCAGACATGCTTGCTGACAGGACTGATCGGGAAAAATACAATAGAAAGAAGCATATTTTTCATTAACATGCTATTGGAAAGTTATTCAACATTCATTAATCTAAAATATATCAAAAGTTTATTTGATGAGAGGTACCCTTTAATGCTATGTCATAGGCATATCATAATACAGTTAATGCAATCTAATGATTGCTTATAAAAGTCCCCTGTGGGGACTTAAAAAGTGGAAAATAATGTCTTTAAAATTACATAAAACCCCCTCCCCTAATAAAAAAAATCACCCTTATTTTCCCACTTTACATTAAAAAAATCATATTTGGTATCGCCATGTGCATGATTGTCCAAATATAATAAAAATATAATGTTTCTGATCTTGCACGGTAAACACCGTAAATGAAAAAAATACCAAACATCAAATCATATATCAGAACAAAACAAAAAATTGTACCGAAAAAACTACAGATCACGGCACAAAAATTAGCCCTCATACTTCCCTGTAAAAAGTTATAGGTGTTCAGAATTTTTTATGCATACTAAGTTTGTTGAAATAAAGTTTGCATTTCTAAAGTAGTACAATAATAGAAAAGTTATATCAATTGGGCATCGTTTTATTCTCACTGACCGTCAGAATTTTTTTTTACCATAAAATGCACTGTTCATACACCAAATCCCGCAAAAGTTGCAAAATTACAGTTTTCTCAGCAATTTCCCCCCACAAATAATATTTTTTTTTGTCATGTGGTACATTTTATGATACAATGAAAGCTGTGATTGCAAAGTACAATAGGCTGCCCAAAAATCAAGCCCTCATATGGGTCTTAAGGTGGGAAAATAACATAGTTATGCCTCTTAAAAGGAGAGGAGGAAAAGACAAAAGCACAAACATGAAAATAAGCTGTGTTCTTAAAGGGGTACTCCATCCCTAGACATCTTATCCCCTATCTAAAGGATAGGGGATAAGATGTCTGATCGAGGGGGTCCCGCCGCTGGATAAGGCATAAGGTGTCTAGGGGCAGAGTACCCCTTTAAGGGATTAAATTCCTGCAAGCAGGGATGTTTAGAACCAAGATGAGTTCAAAATTGTGCAATGTTTCTTTATACTTTGTACATTTGTTATATCAAAAACAGTTTCCTCATTGGAGGAAACAATTAATAGCTGTACCACTAGAGGGCGCTCCAACACTGCAATATGTTTAATCTCAAACTGAGAAAAAGTAAACTCTGACTTTGATACAATAACAGTTAGATAAGTGTAATAAAGATGCAACTTTGAAAAGGTGTGTTGCTTTTACATTTCTTTTTTCTATGTTTAAGTTCTTTCTTAGGCTTCTTTCACACTGTGTGTGAGGCCCATTAACAAATGGACGTTAATGGCTCTTTTTTTTTCTTCCCCATTTTAATGCTAATAATGTCCGATATTGTAACGGAGCCTAACTGGAGTCATAACTGGCACAGAGGATCCCATTCACTTGAATGAGATTCCTCTAACATCCATTATGACTCCCATTATTCCGCCGGAAGATAGCGGGAGAAAAAGATGGCTCAAGCACAAGTTTTTCTCCCACTATCTTCTTACGGCCGTCACACTTCCGGACACAAACGGTAATGTGAAAGGAGCCTTACCTAAATATTGCTCCTATGTATGTATCCTGCAGAGATCTCAACTAGCACTCAGCTTCTGATTTTTTTCACTTGCTTTACAGTATAGAAAATGTAAAAGGATTATTCAGGATAAGGAAATAGAGGGACATTTATCAATGTTTGCTTATGTATTCCTTTTTTTAGTACTTTTTTCCTTACTTTTTTTTTTTTGCTTATGTGTGACTTATTTATCAACTGGTTTTAGCCTGCAGATAATTTTCTTTCACGTAAGCAATTTTTTCTTTTTTTACTTTGGCAGTAGCTTTTTCTGCTCCATGTTTGAGCTGGAGTAAATTTAGTCAATTTTTTACCTTGTTGCGACTTTTTTGTATGCAGTTGCGACTGTCGCAGTTAATAAATGCCAGACTACCCGTAGTCCATTTTAAAATTATTACTACGTAGTTAAGTTTTGGAAAACTTGCTTTTCTCGCTTTCCAGTCAAAATGTTGCACGAAAAATCGCGTAGTCGCAGGTGCGACATTTGTGCGACATTTTTAGTAAAAAAGAATTTACTAAATCGCTTGATAAATGTCTGTCATAGTGTATATATATTTTTTTTTTTACCTGAAACAGTGCCCTCCCTGTCTATGCTCTATGTCTGGTGTTGCAGCTCAGTCCTTTTCTTTTTCATAGAGGTGACCTGCACCCATAGGCAAACGTGAATCTGTTTCTGGGGAAATACGGCAGATAGTTTTTTATTCATTTTTTTTCTAATCCTGATTGCCCCCTCTTAGGGTGCGCCAAGGTGTTTGTTTTTGCACATGTCACATCTGGTTGGCATGTATGATGATGATGTGTGCTTTTTTATACTTTATGGCTAATGTTAGGGTGCGATTTTATGTTGTCTATCGGTGCACAGATTTGCACAGCAGGCGTGTAAAACAGACTTGGCCTGCTGAGCATGATAAATGGTAATTCAAATGTGCACATGATACATCTGGTGCAGACTTTCAAGTTAGAATACATGGCTAGCTGTGTGTGGTCCAGGGATGAATGGCCTTTGCGCAAAAGATGAAAATCTGTACACCAGTGAAACCATGCCCTAAACACTCCAATTGGTGCACCTGGTACAGAAAGCCATCTGTGCCAGTTAAATATACTTGTTACATATGGCACACACATATAAGACATCTGAAACGACACATGTGCACCAACTGACCAGGAACACACGGCTTAATTAGGCTCCTTTAACCCCTTAAAGACAAACCCCATGTTCACCTTAAGGACCACAGCGTATTTTGCACATCTGACCACTGTCACTTTAAGCATTAATAACTCTAGGATGCTTTTACTTTTCATTTTGATTCTGAGACTGTTTTTTCGTGACATATTCTACTTTATGGTAGTGTTAAGTTTTCGTCAATACTTGCATCATTTCTTGGTGAAAAATTCGAAAATTTCATGAAAAAATAGGAAATTTTACATTTTTCAAACTTCGAAGCTCTCTGGTTGTAAGGAAAATAGACATTCCAAATAAATTATATATTGATTCGCATATACAGTATGTCTACTTTATGTTGGCATCATAAAGTTGACATGTTTTTACTTTTGGAAGACATCAGAGGGCTTCAAAGTTCAGCAGCAATTTTCAAATTTTTCACGAAATTTTCAAAATCGGAATTTTCCAGGGACCAGTTCAGTTTTGAAGTGGATTTGAAGGGCCTTCATATTAGAAATACCCCATAAATTACCCCATTATAGATACTGCACCCCTAAAAGTATTCAAAATGAGATTCAGAAAGTTTGTTAACCTTTAGGTGTTTCACAGGAATAGCAGCAAAGTGAAGGAGAGAACTCAAAATATTCATTTTGCACACTCAAATGTTCTTGTAGACCCAGTTTTTGAATTTTTACAAATGGTAATAGGAGAAAAAGCCCCCAAAAATTTGTACCCCAATTTCTCTCGAGTGAGCAATTAAATCACATGTGTATGTGAAGTGTTTGCCGGGTGCATAAGAGGGCTCAGAAGGGAAAGAGCGACAATGGGATTTTGGAGAGTTTTTCTGAAATGGGTTTTGGGGGGCATGTCGCATTTAGGAAGCCTCCATTGTGCCAGAACAGCAAAAAAAACATTGAATGGCATACTATTTTGGAAATAACACCCCTAAAGGCATGTAACAAGGGGTCCAGTGAGCCTTAACACCCCACAAGTGTTTGATGACTTTTTGTTAAAACCGGATGTGTAAATTTAAAAAATAATTCCCTAAAGTGCATTTTTTTCTCTAAATTTACAATTTTTACAAAGGGTAATGGGAGAAAATGCCCCCAAAATTTGTAATACCATCTCTTCTGAGTATGAAAATACCCCATGTTGGGACTTAAAATGCTCTGTGGGCGAACTACAATGCTCAGAAGAGAAGGAGTCACATTTGGCTTTTGGAAAGCAAATTTTTCTGAATTGTTTTTTTGGGGGAAAGTATATTTAGGAAGCCACTATGGTGCCAGAACAGCCAAAAAAAACACACATGACATAGTATTTTGGAAACTAAACCTCTCAAGGAATGTAGCAAAGGGTACAGTGAGCCTTAACATCCTACAGGTTATGGACTACTTTTGCTAAAGTCGGATGTGTAAATGAAAGAAAAAACATTTTTTTTCACTAAAATGCTTGTTTTTCCCCAAATTTTACATTTTTACAAGGGGTAATAAGAGAAAATGCCCCCCCCCAAAAAAAAATTTGTAACCCCATTTCTTTTGAGTATGGAAATACCCCATGTGTGGACAGCAAGTGCTCTGCTGCCGCACTACAATACTCAGAAGAGGAGGAGCGAGAGAATTTGTTTGGAATGTAAGTCAGATCAGTGGATCCCCCCCCCACATGTGACCCCATTTTGGAAATTACACCCCTCACAGAATTGAATAAGGGGTGCAGTGAGCATTTACACCCCACTGGCATTTGACAGATCTTTGGAACAGTGGGCTGTGCAAATGAAAAATTACATTGTTGTGCGCCCACAGAGCACTTTACTCCCACTTATGGGGTATTTCCGTACTCAGAAGAAATTGTGTTACAAATTTTGTGGGTCTTTTTTCCTTTTACCTATTGTGAAATTAAAAAGTATGGGGCAACACCAGTATGTTAATGTAATTTTTTTTTGTTTACACTAACAGACTGCGTAGACCACAACTTTTCCTTTTTATAAGGGGTAAAAGGAGAAAAAGCCCCCCAAAATTTGTAGTGCAATTGCTCTTGAGTACGTAAATACCCCATATGTTAATACCCCTAAACTGTTTCCTTGGAATATGACAGGGGTCTGGAGTGAGAGAGCTCCATGCACATTTGAGGACAAAATTAGGGATTGCATAGAGGTGGACATAGGGGTATTCTACGCCAGTGATTCCCAAACAGGGGGCCTCCAGCTGTTGCTAAACTCTCAGCATGGCTGGACAGTCAGTGGCTGTCCGGAGTTGTTAATTTGCAACAGCTGGAGGCTCCATTTGGAAACACTGCTGTACGATACGTTTACATTTTTATTGGGGGGGACAGTGTAAGGGGGTGTATATGTAGTGTTTTACCCCTTATTATGTGTTAGTGCAGTGTTTTTACTTTCACATGGGTGTGGTTAACGGTCAGTTTCCCGCTAGGAGTTTGCGCTGTGGAAAAAAATTTGCCACAGCTCAAACTTGAATCAGGAAACTCACTGTAAACCTGCCCATGTGAATGTACCCTGTACATTAACATGAGGGGGGGGGGGGACCTCCAGCTGATGCAAAGCTACAACTCCCAGCATGCACTGACAGACTGGGAGTGCATGCTGGGAGTTGTACTTTTGCAACAGCTGGAGGCACACTGGTTGGAAAACCTTCAGTTAGGTTCTGTTACATAACTCAGTATTTTCCAACCAGTGTGCCTCCAGCTGTTGCAAAACTACAACTCCCAGCATGTAATGATCGCCAAAGGGCATGCTGGGAGATGTAGTTATGCAACAGCTGGAGGTATGCACCTTCAACTCCCAGCATGCTGAGACAGCTGTTTGTGCATGTTGGAAGTTGTAGTTTTGCAAGATTTGAAGGGCCACTGTTTAGAAACCACTGCACGGTGATCTCCAAACTGTGGCACTCCAGATGTTGCAAAACTACAAATCACAGCATGCCCAGACAGCAAACTGCTGTGTGGGCATGCTGGGAGTTGTAGTTTTGCAAGATCTAGAGGGCCACAGTTTAGAGACCACTGCACAGTGATCTCCAAACTGTAGCCCTCCAGATGTTGCTAGGCAACTACTCATCGGCTTCCGTAGGATCGCCGCACCAGGGAGCCGCACAAGGGAGCCACATTGCCATCCTCTGCCGCCTGCCGCCGATCGCCGATGATAAGTGGACCTCCAGCGCCAGTCATTGTTGGTTCCCCCATTCTGCCCGGACTAGTGTGGGTGGGCAGAACAGGGAACCAAATTTTAACCACCCCCGCCCCCGATCTACTATTGGTCAGTCGCTTCTGACCCACCAATAGCAGGGATAGGAGGAGTGGCACCCCTGCCACCTCACTCCTATGCCTTCAGGAAGATCGTGGGTGTCTTGGACAACTTTGATCCCCCTTATTTTCCAGGTTACTGGGTCACCGGAGACCTGTATGACCCGGAATTGTTGCAAAGATTTGAAGCAATTGCCGACATGGGATTCCAGGACCCCCTGGGCATTGGCACGGGATGCCTGCCGATAAATATCAGCAGTCATCCCGATCCAGTCCCCGCCCCGCGTGCAGCTTGGTACCTGTACGCCCATGGTCCTTAATGGGTTAAACAGATACTCCGGTGGAAAACTTTTTTTTTAACCCCTTAAGGACCAAGATCTTTTTCTGTTTTTGCACTTTCATTTTTTCCTCCTTACCTTTTAAAAATCATAATCCTTTAAATTTTGCACCTAAAAATCCATATGAGGGCTTATTTTTAGTCACTTTGTAATGACATTAGTCCTTTTGCACAAAAATCTTCGGCGAAAAAAGAAAAAAAATATTGTGCAACAATATTGAAGAAAAAACACAATTTTGTAAATTTTGGGGGCTTCCATTTCTACGCAGTACATTTTTTCGGTAAACATTACCCTTTGTCTTATAGGTTTGATTTTGTTGTACTTCTGGAAAAAATCATAACTACATACATGAAAATTAATACATTTAAAATTGTCCTCTATAACTTTTTTATTTTTCCGCGTATGGGGTGGTATTAGGACTAATTTTTTTTTGCCATGATCTGGAGTTTTTATCGGTACCATTTTTGTTTTGATCAGACTTTTTGATTGCTTTTTATTCCTTTTTTTATGGTATAAAAAGTGACCAAAATATGCTATTTTGGACTTTGGAATTTTTTTGCGCGTGTGCCATTGATGGTGCGGTTTAATTAACAATATATTTTTACAGTTCGTACATTTATGCACGCAGCGATACCACATATATTTATTTTTATTATGTTTAGATATTTTTTATGTGGAATTTGGGAAAAGGAGAGTGATTTAAACTATTAATAAGGAAAGGGTTAATGTATGTGTTTTTAAACTTTTTTTAAATCTTTTTTTTTTTTTTTACAATGTTGGTCTTATGGGACTTTTAGGAGGTCTGTGCACTCGGTGCCTGTTCCTGCCAGGCTTTATCATTCTGAGTGCCGGAGTCAGCACAGGAGCAGAGGTAAACCCTCAGGCTACCTCCACAGTGGATCGACCCCCTGCAATCGTGGTGTGGTGGGGCGGCGGGCATCCACCCCACTGGACCACCAGGGACAGGATAAAGGCACCTTTAGATGCCGCTGTCAGATTTGACAGCAGCGATCTAAAGGATTGATAACTGGTCGCCGCATGTTGGCTATTAGCGTCAGCCCCCAGCTACAAGAATCAGCTGGGGGCCAGCTGGTATGACGAGGGCTCAAGTTGGAAGCCCACGTCATACCCCGTCATACCACATGGACGAGCAAGGACGTCCATGGTCGTTAACAGGTTTCATCAACTGATGCCACAAAGTTAAACAGAATTGTAAATTATGTCTATTAAGAAATCTTAATCCTTCCAGTACTTATTAGCGGCTATATACTACAGAGGAAGTTATTTTCCTTTTGGATTTCTTTTCTGTCACAACCATAGTACTCTCTGCTGAAACATCTGTCCATGACAGGAATTGTCATGACAGAAAATCCCCATATAGCAAACATATGCTGCTCTGGACAGTTCGCAAAATGGACAGAGGTGTCAGCAGAGAACACTGTGGTCGTGCCAGAAAAGAAATTCCTAAAGAATTGAATTTCCTCTGTAGTATACAGACACTAATAAATACTGGAAGGGTTAAGATTTTTTAATAGAAGTAATTTACAAATCTGTTTACCTTTCTGGCACCAGTTGATTTTGAGAAAAAAAAAAAGTTTTCCACCGGAGTACTCCTTTAACCCCTTAAGGACCAGGCCCATTTTGGCCTTAAGGACCACAACATTTTTTGCACATCTGACCATTGTCACTTTAAGCATTAATAACTCTGGGATGCTTTTACCTTTCATTCTGATTCCAAGATTTTTTTTCATGACATATTCTACTTTATGTTAGTGGTACAATTTCATCGATACTTTCATCATTTCTTGGTGAAAAATTCAAAAATTTGATGAAAAAATATATATTTTTTAATTTTTATAACTTTGAAGCTCTCTGCTTATCAGGAAAATAGGCATTCCAAAGAAATTATATATTGATTCACATATACAATATGTCTACTTTATGATTACATCATAATGTTGACATGTTTTTACTTTTGGAAGACATCAGAGGGCTTCAAAGTACAGCAGCAATTTTCCAATTTTTCACAACATTTTCTAAATCAGAATTTTTCAGGGACCAGTTCAGTTTTGAAGTGGATTTGAAGGGCCTTCATATTAGAAATACCCAATAAATGACCTCATTATAAAAAAAAGTGCACCCCTCAACGTATTCAAAATGACATTCAGTAAGTGTGTTAACCCTTTAGGTGTTTCACAGGAATAGCAGAAAGTGAAGGAGAAAATTCAACATCTTAATTTTTTACACTCGCATGTTCTTGTAAACACAGTTTTTGAATTTTTACAAGGGGTAAATGGAGAGAAATCTTCCTAAAATTGGTAACCCAATTTCTCTCGAGTAAGGAAATATCTCATATGTGTATGTCAAGTGTTCAGCGGGCGCAGTACAGGACTCAGAAGGGAAGGAGCGACAATGGGATTTTAGAGAGTGAGTTTTTCTGAAATGGTTTTTGGGGGCATGTCACATTTAGGAAGCCCCTATGGTGCCAGAACAGCAAAGAAAGAAAGAAAAAAAAACACATGGCATGCTATTTTGGAAACTACACCCCTCAAGGAACGTAACAGGAGGTACAGTGAGCCTTAACACCCCACAGGTGTTTGACGACTTTTCGGATGTGTAAATGATTTTTTTTTCACTAAAATGCTACTTTTCCCCCAAATTTTACATTTTTACAAGGGGTAATAGTAGAAAATTCCCCCCCCCAAATTTTTAACCCCATCTCTTCTGAGTATGGAAATACCCCATGTGGGGACGTCAAGTGCACTGCTGGCGCACTACAATGCTCAGAAGAGAAGGAGTCACATTTGGCTTTTGGAAAGCAAATTTTGCTGAAATGGTTTTTGGGGGCATGTCCCATTTAGGAAGCCCGTATGGTGGCAGGACAGCAAGGAACGTAACAAGGGGTACAGTAAGCCTTAACACCCCACAAGTGTTTAACGACTTTTCCTTAAAGTTGGATGTGTAAATGAATTTTTTTCCCCTAAAATGCTGCTTTTCCCCCAAATTTTACATTTATACAAGGGGTAATAGAAATAAATGACCCCCAAAATGTGTAACCCCATTTCTTCTGAGTATGGAAGTACCCCATGTGTGGATGTCAGGTGCTCTGCTGGCACACTACAATGCTCAGAAGAGAAGGAGCACCATTGAGCTTTCGGAGAGTGAATTTGTTTGGAATGGTAGTCAGGGGCCATGTGTGTTTACAAAACCCCCCGTAGTGCCAGAACACTGGACCCCCCAACATATGACCCCATTTTGGAAACTACACCCTCACAGAATTTAAAAAGGGGTGCAGTGAGTATTTACACCCCACTGGCGTTTGACAGATCTTTGGAACAGTGGGCTGTGCAAATGAAAAATTTTATTTTTCCTTTTCACGGATGACTGTTCCAAAAATCTGTCAGACACCTGTGGGGCGCAAATGCTCACTGTACCCCTTATTACATTACATGAGGGGTGTAGCTTCCAAAATGGGGTCACATGTGGGGGGGTCCATTGTTCTGGCACTATGGGGGCTTTGTAAACACACATGGCCTTCAATTTCAGACACATTTTCTCTCCAAAATCCCTATGGCGCTCCCTCTCTTCTGAGCATTGCAGTGCACCCACAGAGCACTTTACATCCACATATGGGTTATTTTCTTACTCAGAAGAAATGAGGTTACAAATTTTGGGGGGCATTTTTTTTCCTATTTTCCTTTGTGAAAATGAAAAATTTAGAGTAACACCAGCATTTTAGTGAACATTTTATCTATATTTTTTCCCATCCAACTTTAATGAAAAATTTTCAAACACCTGTGGGGTGTTAAGGCTCACTTTACCCCTTGTTACGTTCCGTGAGGGGTGTCGTTTCCAAAATGGGGTCACATGTGGGTATATTTTTTTTTTCCTTCATGTCAGAACCGCTGTAAAATCAGCCACCCCTGTGCAAATCGCCAATTTAGGCCTCAAATGTACATAGTACGCTCTCACTCCTGAGCCTTGTAGTGCGCCCGCCGAGCATTTTACCCCCACATATGGGGTATTTCCGTACTCAGGAGAAATTGTGTTACAAATTTTGGGGGTCTTTTTTTCCTTTTACCACTTGTGAAAAGGAGAAAAAGCCCCCCAAAATTTGTAGTGCAATTTCTCCCGAGTACGGAAATACCCCATATGTGGCCCTAAACTGTTTCCTTGAAATACGACAGTGCTCTGTAGTGAGAGAGCACCATGCGCATTTGAGGACTAAATTATGGATTGCATAGGGGTGGACATACGGGTATTCTACACCAGTGATTCCCAAACAGGGTGCCTCCAGCTGTTGCTAAACTCCCAGCATGCCTGGACAGTCAGTGGCTGTCCAGAAATGCTGGGATTTGTTGTTTTGCAACAGCTGGAGGCTCCATTTTGGAAGCACTGCCATACGATACGTTTTTCATTTTTATTGGGGGGGACAGTGTAAGGGGGTGTATATGTTATGTTTTACCCATTATTATGTGTTAGTGTAGTGTAGTGTTTTTAGGGTACATTCGCACTGGCGGGTTACGGTGAGTTTCCTGCTAGAAGTTTGCGCTGCGGCAAAAATTTGCCGCAACCCAAACTTGAAGCAGGAAAGTTACTGTAAACTTGGAGTGCCACAGTATAAGGGGAATCGCGGTTGTCTAAGCGATTCCCCTGTACATTCACATGGGGGGGGGGGGCAAACCTCCAGCTGTTTCAAAACTACAACTCCCAGCATGTACTGACAGACCGTGCATGCTGGGAGTTGTACTTTTGCAACAGCTGGAGGCACACTTGTTGGAAAACCTTCAGTTAGGTTCTGCTACCTAACTCAGTATTTTCCAACCAGTGTGCCTCCAGCTGTTGCAAAACTACAACTCCCTGCATGTACTGATCGCCGAAGGGCATGCTGGGAGATGTTGTTATGCAACAGCTGGAGGTACGCAACCACAACTTCCAGCATGCTGAGACAGCTGTTTGGGCATGCTGGGATTTGCAGTTTTGCAACTTCTGGAGGGCTATAGTTTAGAGATCACTGCAAAGTGATCTCCAAACGGTAGCCCTCCAGCTGTTGCAAAACTACAACTCCCAGCATGCCCAAACAGCTGTCTGGGCATGCTGGGAGTTGTAGTTTTGCAACATCTGTAGGGCTACACTATAGAGACCACTCATCGGCTTCCGTAGGATCCAAGGAGCCGCATAACTGTCCTCTTCTGCTGCCTGCTGCCACCACCGATCGCTGTCCGCTGCCATCACCGACCGGTAAGGGGATCTTTGGCGCCGGTCCTCTGTTGCTTCCTCGTTCTGCCCCGCCTATTGTGGGTGAGGAGGATGGGGAAAGCAAAAGATAACCCCCCCGCCCCCAATCTGCTATTGGTCGTCGCGTCTTGACGCCCAATAGTAGGGGTAGGAGGAGTGGCACCGTGGCACCGTCTTAGACAACCACGATTCCCCTTATATTCCGGGTCACTGGGTCCCCATAGACCCGTATGACCCGAAATAGGCGCAAATTGCAAGTGTGAATTCACTTGCGATTTGCGACGATCGCCAACATGGGCATTTGCGCGGGGTGCCTGCTGATCGATATCAGCAGGCATCCCGGGCCGATCCCCGCCCAGCGCGCGGCGGGGACCGAAATTCACCATGACGTACGCTTACGTCCTTGGTCCTTAAGTACCAGGAAGCTAGGACGTACACGTATGTCCATTGTCCTTAACAGGTAAATGCATGTTCACACAATAAAATCTCCAGCAGAAATCCAAAGCATATGATCCAAGGTTTATGCCACAGATTTTTACTCTCTATGATACAGATTTGATAGAAGGTTCGTAGGCTGCATACAATGGGACTAATCCATGTCCTGGAAATCCAGCACAGTCTCTGCACAGCATTTGCATTAAACTTATATCAGTCAATGGACATGGCACTTAATTCTTTAACCCCTTAAGGACTCGGGGTTTCATCACCTTCTAAAAATCATAACGCTTTCAATTTTGCACATAAAATTCCATATGATGGCTTATTTTTGCGCCACCAATTCTACTTTGCAGTGATATTAGTAATTTTACCCAAAAATCCACGGCGAAACGGAAAAAAAATTCATTGTGCGACAAAATTGAAGAAAAAATGTAATTTTGTAAATTTTGGGGGCTTCCGTTTCTACGCAGTGCATTTTTGGTAAAAATAACACCTTATCTTTATTCTGTAGGTCCATACGGTTAAAATGATACCCTACTTATATAGGTTGGATATTGTCATACTTCGGAAAAAATCATATCTACATGCAGGAAAATGTATATGTTAAAAATTCTCATCTTTTAACCCCTATAAATTTTTTTTTCCACGTACGGGCCAGTATGGGGACTCATTTTTTGCGCCGTGTTCTGAAGTTTTTGTTGGTATCATTTTTGTATTGATCGGACTTTTTAATGAATTTTTTCATGATATTAAAAGTGACTAAAATTACGCAATTTTGAACTTTGGAATTTTTTTGCGCGTACGCCATTGACCGTTTCGGTTTAATTAACAATATATTTTTACAGTTTGGACATTTCCGCATGCGGTGATGCCACATATGTTTATTTTTATTTACACATTTTTTTTTTTATGGGAAAAGGGGGGTGATTCAAACTTTTATTAGGGAAGGGGTTAAATGACCTTTGTTAACTTTTTTATTTTTTTCACTTTTTTTGCGCAGTGCTATAGCTCCCATAGGGGGCTATAGCACTGCACACACTGATCTTTTACCCTGATCCCTGCACAGCCATAGCTTTGCAAGGATCAGCGAGATATCAGGCTTGGAGCAATCAAACGCCGATCGGATGAGACGGAGCAAGGTAAGTGGGTCTCCGCTCGCGTCCTAGATGGTCAGAAGCTGCCGGGAAGCATTTCACTTTCAGACGCGGCGGTCAACTTTGATCTCCGCGTCTGAAGGGTTGATAGTGTGCAGCACAACGATCGGTGCCGCACGCTATTAGCCCAGGGTCCCGGCTATCATTAGCCGGGACTGACCCGGTGTGATGTGGGGTCACGGCGTGACCCCATTTTAAACACCAGGACCGGGCGAGGGGCGTACAGGTGTGCCCTTCGCCCTGAAGGAGTTAACTATAATCCCGATTCTCTATAGGCATCATGGGAATTATGTTCTTCTGTGTGAATGGACCTTCCTGTATGTGATCTATATCTCCTGTATTTATGAAGACAGTAGCAGAAACATGAAGGCTATGGCTGACACTCATTGCTTGCCACTTAAGGGGCATTTATGATCCTACAAGTTAATATGTAGAACCACACATTAGGTTAAAAAAAAACTGCAACTTTATTTAATTTTATTTTAATTGCGCTATATGAGAAATGAAAGCTGAGCTCTGATTGGTTGCTATGGGCAACAAGGATAGTCCCACAAGACAGGCAGCTTGATAAATCTTCCCTATAGTTCAGTACACTGATAAAATCATCTGGGGAGCATTGGGGGAGCTTTATCAAAACCTGTGAAGAGGAAAAATTGCTGAGTTGCCCATAGCAACCAATCAGATCACTTCTTTCATTTTTGAAAAGGCCTCTGAAAAAAAAAAAACTTTTCGTCTGGACAGGTTTTGATAAATCTCTCCCATTAAATATTTTCATAATTACTAGTTTTTACCAAGTCTAGGGGAATTTACATATGGTTGCCAACCCTGGCAAAGGGGCATTATGAGACATAATGTGGCTTGCTCTTATAAGGTGGCTCTGTGGTGTGCATGTAAGGCTCCTCTCACACTACCGTTATGTTCCTGCATGCTGCCCGCCATAATTTTACAATGACAGATCCAGAAAAAAATGGGTGTAATAAACTGGTCATGACAACGGATGACAACAGGTGATCAACAGCCGTTATTGTAATGGAAAATCTTTTGAAATAATGGCCATTTGTCATCCGTTATCACCTGTTATGTCATCCGTCATGTACCGTTACAGTCCGGTCTTTTATGTTATTAACCCCTTGTTAACCTCTTCTACCTGTGTCACTTCCTTGCTACTCCTAAAACTCTGCCTCCTACAACAATGCAAAGGTATAAAAGACTACCGCAAAGAACTAACACCAGTCTGATTTCAAGCATTGAGAGGGAGAGTGCTGATGTTTTTATTTATTTATTTATTTATTTTTTGCCATTTCGATTTTCACCATGTTGCCCACCCACATTCTTTACAGTTTTGACATCTTGCTGAAGAATGTCAAATTACATCTTGCAGAAGAAGGAGAAGAAGAAGACGTCTAGAGGAGGAAAAACATCAACGTAGCCGCCGATTCTGAATCCACCTGATTACCGTGGCTCGCATGACTCGTGGGGTACATAGTCAAATGTATGTCAAGCTCAGTCAGCACCATGCGAAGTTTGCCAGCTACTTGCAGATGTTGGTGACCAGTTTTGATGAGCTTCTTCATTGAATAACGGACAGAATACGATGCCAGGACACCCATCTTTGTCGGAGCATCTTACCAGAGGAACGCTTCATTGTCACCCTGATTACCGTGGCTCGCATGACTCGTGGGGTACATAGTCAAATGTATGTCAAGCTCAGTCAGCACCATGCGAAGTTTGCCAGCTACTTGCAGACGTTGGTGACCAGTTTTGATGAGCTTCTTCATTGAATAACGGACAGAATACGATGCCAGGACACCCATCTTCGTCGGAGCATCTTACCAGAGGAACGCTTCATTGTCACCCTGAGGTATGTAGCCATATTCCTGCTTTGTACCGTTTTTATCTAATGTTTTGCATAAAATATAGTGTATTGTTATTACAGGTTTCTGGCCACCCGACAGAGTTTCTCATCGCTCCACTTTCAGTTCAGCCTTGGAATTTTGACCATCTCAGGCATTGTGCGGACCACCTGCACGGCCCTGTGGGATTGTCTTCTTGAACAATATCTTCCACATCCTTCTGCAGAGCAATGGATGGTCATCACCGAAAAGTTTTATGAAGTCACACAGTTTCCCAACTGTGTTGGAGCAGTTGACGGCAAACACATCTGGATACTGAAGCCAAAAAACACCAGGTCAGAGTTCTTCAACTACAAGATGTACTTTTCCACTATCATTATGGCCATTGCGGATGCTGAGTACAAATTTATTGCTGTGGACTAGTGTTGGGCGCGAATATTCGCATTTCGAATTTTTATCGCGAATATTGCAAATTCGTGAATATTGCGAATATATTCGCTATATATTCGAAATTGTGATTTGCTTTTTTCTTGCATATGCGCATATTCGCAAATGTGAAAATTTGCATATTCCTTCTTTTCACTTGTGGGCCAATTAGAATGATGCAAATACACACTTGTCAGAGGTTATCAACAACATCCCTAGCAACCAATAGTAATGTTGCCCACCCCCTCACTGGTGTCTTCCTCAAATACGCGATTATGCGAATATTCACATATGCGAATTTGTGAACACAACAAATATGCAAAATTTGCGAATATAGGAAGAATATTCATCTATATATTCGCAAAATATCGGGAATTAGAATATGGGCAATGCCGCTCATTATTACTGTGGACATCGGGTCATGGAAAGACCAACGACTTCCGTGTGTTTACCTCTCATCAAATAAACTTTTGATATATTTTAGATTAATGAATGTTGAATAACTTTCCAATAGCATGTTAATGAAAAATATGCTTCTTTCTATTGTATTTTTCCCGATCAGTCCTGTCAGCAAGCATTTCTGACTTATGCTGAAGTCCTAAACACTCAGAGCTGCCAGCCTGCCTTGTTCACAGCCAAACAGGCTGTGAACAAAGCAGGCTGGCAGCTCTGAGTGTTCTCCTTTGTGAACAAGGCAGACTGGCAGCTCGTAGTGTTTAGGACTCCAGCATGAGTCTGAAATGCTTGCTGCCAGGACTGGTAGGGAGACCCCTAGTGGTCATTACTTAAAGTGGAAAATTAAATAGAAAGTAGCGTATTTTTAATAACATGCAATTGTAAAGTTATTCTGCATACATTAATCTATAATATATCAAAAGTTTTTTTGATGAGAAGTACCCTTTAAGAACTCGGCCATGGGGAGGAGGATCTATTCTGATGAGATGGGACTTCCTGCAGCTAGGCCCTTTCCTGGGACTGATGGGCCTCCAATACCATTTGTTTTTGTTTTTGTAATGAGGCCTTCCAGATGTGTGCTAACTTACTGAAGCTGTACTCCAACCGAGGACTGGACCACCGCCAAAGAAGCTACAATTATAGACTGTCACATGCCAAACGTTTTTTAGAGTGTGTTTTGGGCATTTTGGGTTCGAGATGGTGGATATTCACTCGTCAGATCCAGTTGTTCCCAGCCGTTGTTGATCAAGTGGTGAAAGCAGCAGTTGTTCTACACAACTACATCCTAACCAAGGAGCCTCTCCACAGTGATCATGATGAAGTGGAATAAACTATACCTGGACTACAGGAGACAGCGAGATGATCAACTGCAATGTTCATGCTGATGAGAGACAATTTTGTTCAATTCTTCCTCACAGAACCTGGCAGTGTGGAATAGCAAGATTGTATGATCTGAACTTTTTGGACTGCTTTTTTCTTTTGTCAATACACCTAGCCTCTTTTTAGGGTCATGTTTTTTTATTTTTCGATGTTGTGTATTTGTGTAACTTTGCTTTCAAGACAGGACAGGAGTACCTTGTACCCCGAGTGTGACAGTTACAAGGTACCCCTCCCCTACCATGAAAGCAAAGTCATTATATTGATGTTTTTTATTTCCCAGGGTTGTATGACTTTGCTTTCAGGACAGAGGAGGGGTCTCTTATAGCCTCAAGTGTGACAGTCACAATTGGGGGTACAAGGTACACCTCCCTATCCTGAAAGCAAAGACTTTATGTTGATGTTTTTTTATTTCCCAGGGTTGTATGACTTTTCTTTCAGGACAGGGGAGGGTACTTTGTACCCCCAATTGTAACTTTCACTCTTGATAGTACAAGTTATCCCTCCCCAGACCAAAGAGTAGGATGCTCCTGAATCAGCTCGATCAAGACTTCGTTATTTATGATGTCCGCATCGTCCCGCTCCCTGGTCTGCGCCTGCCGTCCTGAACCCTGAAATCAGAAAGAGGTTTTAAGGAAAAAGCTTAAGGAGGAGAAACATGTACAAAAGAGTCAATTGACAATATCAACCAATCAGATTGCCTCTTTTAACCCCTTAAGGACCAGGCCCATTTTGGCCTTAAGGACCAGACCAATTTTATTTTTGCATTTTTGTTTTTTCCTCCTCGCCTTCTAAAAATCATAACCCTCTTATATTTCCATCCACAGACCCATATGAGGGCTTGTTTTTTGCGTCACCAATTGTACTTTGTAAATACATCACTTATTTTACCATAAAATTTACGGCACAACCAAAAAATATTATTTATGTGGGAAAATTGAAAAGATTGTTTTCACGCTGTACATTTTCCGGAAAAGTTACATGTTTTCTTTATTCTGTGGTTCAATATGATTAAAATGATACCCATGTTATATGCTTTTCTATAATTGTACCGCTTAAAAAAAATCTCAAACCATTTTAACAAAATTAGCATGTTTGAAATTGCCCTATTTTGACCACCTATAACTTTCTAATTTTTCCATATATGGGGCGATATGAGTGCTCATTTTTTGTGCCATGATCTTTAGTTTTTAACAGTACCACTTTTGCTTAGGTTCTACTTTTTATTAATTTTTATAAAAAAAATTTTGGAATAAAATGTGACAAAAAAGCAGCAATTTTGGACTTTTTTATATTTTTTTTTACGTTTACGCCGTTCACCGTACGGGATAATTAGCATTATATTTTAATAGTTCAGAATTTATGCACGCGGTGATAACAAATATGTGTAATAATAATAATTATTATTATTACGCTTTTTGGAGGTAAAATGGGATCATCCATTCAAAGTATTTATCACAGCATCTGCACGATCGTGGATGTCCGCCATTATCGCAGGTCCCTGGCTGCTGATGTCCATTGTCATTAAGGGTTAAATAATATAAGTATTGTAAATTTGCAACAAACAAAACTAATTGGTTGCTAGATCAATCTTCCCTTTAACAGATATTGAGAAACAAAACAAAAAATACTCACATGACCATGTATTTGCAAGTTCTCTTGGAGGCTGCTGCTTTAACTCCACTTGGCAAAGAATCGAGTTGCTGTAAAGAAAAGAAAAAAAAGATTTTGAAGGTTAGGTAGAATATAGGCTACAAGAAAAAGAAAGATACAAAGGTTTGTACACACAGTGCCAAATAAAGGTGACAATACTAGTTGGGGCTCTTGCAGGCTTTCCGACTCTAGAGACTGATTGGAAAAATGTAAACTTTAGAAAATATGGACACTGCTTAGGATTGTGTTATCCCAAAGAGAAATACTCCCACTTGAGCACTGCAATGTGGTCTTCTCCTCCTCCTCAATCTCGTACTGGAATTATGCTATGAAAACATGTTGTAAACTGCTAGTCACGAACCCATTAACTATAGCAATCCAGTTCAAAGAGAATGGAAGGATACTGTCCCTTGCTACTGGACAGATAGCGGGAGGGGGGGGGGGGAATATGACCATTTGGGCCATATTCACAACAACTTGCAATGTCACTGTCCAAACTCACTAGGGTTTTAGTCTTTATGGGAATGTCCTTCTTATTTTGGGACATGATGAAAGTCTATAAATAAAAAAATATGAATTAATTAGTGATGCTAAAGAATATTATGCAAACATTATGCAAAGTGTCTACCACATGAGACATGCGCAGAGTTGAGCCATATGGCCCAAGATGACCCTGCGCACATGCCTGGTACACCCACTCATCCCCACATATGAACGCACTGCAAAATATAGAGCTAAACATTCAATAAGCCCGCAATCACTAAACACATGTTTCCAAGCAACACTCCATAAAGTAACAATCCAATGTGAATCATAAACTTTCTTGTACCTACCCTCGCTAAAACTTAATTCTGCATAAAATTGGCCTTTTTCTGAAAAGATGGTGGGGAGACGTCCAGGGTTCCTGCTTCAGGGATGCTTGGAAATATGCTCTGAGCACTCCTCTCCCTTTTCCAATGTGATTTCCTGGTTCTAATTCTTTACTGAGCATGCCCAGTAGAAATGACGGAACATACAGATAAAGGGCACTAATGGGTGACATTATTGGTCATCTGTCATCCATAGACTTTGTTGTTAAAATTTTAACGTCTGTTCTTCTTCCGTTATTTTTGACAGGAGAAAAATTAGTGCATGTGCCATTTTTTATCCTGTCAAGAGTAAAGGCTGTCAGTCATAACAGGCAATAACTGGTCAGAACAGATGCACAAAAAATCCCATAGACATGAATGAGATTTTTTTGACAGCCATTTTCTGGAGTTTATGATGCGAGGGAAAAACGAGAGTGTAACACTCACATTTCAGTAGACAGGAACTCCGGTGGATGTGGATCCGCTGGACCTGTGTGGCAGATGACTCAGACCATACCAGGGAGCGGAGTCTAAGGTGCAGCTGGTTTTCACCAGAGCCCGCCGCAAAGCGGGATGGACTTGCTGCGGCAGGCGGCACCCAGGTCGCTACCCCTAGCACGGCTCGACCACACAGGCGGCTGAGGAGATGTGAGGCACAGGAGGGATAAGACAGCTCGTAGTCAGGATAGCAGAAGGTCAGGGCAGGAGGCACAGTAACGTAGTCAAGACGTAGGCAGGTGACAGAGGAGCAAGGTCAAGTCTCAAAGCAAAGGATCAGATACACGGAAAGGCAACTCTAAGGAATGCTTTCTCTCAGGCACAAGGCAACAAAGATCCAACAGGGAGGGTAGAGGAATTTATCAATGAGCCACAGGTGAATTACATTCATGAGCACACAGGTCTTTAAATCTTAAAGCTCCCGCGTGCACCCTAGGGGACTGTGACACACACGCTGGAGCAGGGGGGGGGGCAGGAGAAGCACCAGGTGAGTGACGGACTTGGGCTCGCATGTGGGCGCATCCTGCTATGCGAGTCCCAGCCCCGCCTGCACCAGCAGGTAACGGGACCATGCGCTCATGTCTAGCGTGTGCGTCAGGAGTGCATAACGTAACAGAAAAGTTTTATGGGAACACAACGGTGGTGTGAAAGGGGCATATCAATCACAGGATTTAGGACACATGTCAGTTATCCAACTGCAGGAGGGAGGTTGCAGTTCTGGCTTCAGTTTTCAGTGCAGCCAGAAGCCTTCATGTTGATCACTTAGCAATCTTCTCCTAGACCAAGGATACTCAACTGGTGGACCTCGGTCCAGATCCGGACCACAGCCGCCAGTCATGCGGGCCACCCAATGCTCTCCCCTCATTCATTTCTTAAGACACCGATACAAATGAATAGCCGTGGCCGGAGCAAGGGAAAACTGTGCTCCCTGCCCAGCCGTCCAGGGCGGTGGCACGATTAGCACTGCCTGCATCATCTGCCTGACTAGAAGAGGCCAGAGAAGCAGAGTAGCACGGGACCTGGGACGGGGAGCCTACGCTTTCAGTTGAGCAATCATTCCCCCACCTGTGACTCTCCAGTTGTTACAGAACTACAACTCCCATCATGACCATTTGTCTGTGCATGATGGGAGTTTTAGTTTGCAGCAGCTGGAGAGTCACAGTGACACAGTTTATGTGGTGGCACAGTGACTTCATTTATTTTGGGGGCACGGTGGCATCATTTATTCTGGGGGCACGGTGGCATCATTTATTCTGGAGGCACAGTGAGTTCATATATTCTGAGGGCGCAGTGACTTCATATATTCCTGGGGCGCAGTAACTTTATATATTCTGGGGGCACAGTGGCATCATTTATTCTTGGGGGAATAGTGGCATCATCTATTCTGGGGGCACGGTGGCACCACTTATTCTGGGGGGCACGTTGGCATCATTTATCCTGGGGGACATGGTAGTATCAATTATTCTAGGGGGGGGAACAGTGGTATCATTTATTCTGGGGGCACGTGGCGTCATTTATTCCGGGGGCACGGTGACATCATTTATTCTGGGGGTACAGAGACTATTCTGAGGGCGCAGTGACTTTATGTATTCTGGGGGCACGGTGGCATCATTTATTCTGGGGGGCACAGTGGCATAATTAATTCTGAGGGGCACGGTGACTTCATTTATTCTGGTGGCACAGTGACTTTATTCTGAGGGCACAGAAACTTCATATATTCTGGGGGCACGGTGACTTCTTTTATTTTGGGGGCACAGTGACTTTATTCTGAAAGTGCAGTGACTTCATTTATTCTGGGGGCACGGTGGCATCATTTATTCTGGGGGGCACAGTGGCATCATTTATTCTGTGCGGCACAGTGGCATCATTTATTCTGGGTGGTACAGTGGCCTCATTTATTCTGGGGTCAGGGTGACTTCATTTATTCTGGGGGCACAGTGACTTTATTCTGAGGGTGCAGTGACTTTACATATTCTGGGGGCATGGTGGCATCATTTATTCTGGGGGGCACGGTGGCATCATTTATTCTGGGGGCGCGGTGACTCAATTTATTCTGGGGGCACAGTGACTTTATTCTGAGGGCGCAGTGGCATCATTTATTCTGGAGGCACGGTGGCATCATTTATTCTGGAGGGCACAGTGGCATCATTTATTCTGGGGGGCACGGTGACTTTATTCTGAGGGTGCAGTGACTTTGCGTATTCTGGGGGCATGGTGGCATCATTTATTCTGGGGGCACAGTGGCATCATTTATTCTGGGGGGCACATTGGCATCATTTATTCTGGGGAGCATGGTGGCATCATTTATTCTGGGGGCACGGTGGCATCATTTAATCTGGGGGGCACAGTGGCATCATTTATTCCAGGGGCACAGGGGCATCATTTATTCTGTGGGGCACGGTGGCATCATTTATTCTGGGTGGCAAGGTGGCATCATTTATTCTGGGGGACACAATGGCATCATTTATTCTGGGGGCATGGTGACTCCATTTATTCTGGGGGCACAGTGACTTTATTTTAAGGGAGCAGTGACTTCATATATTCTGAGGGCACAGTGACTTCATATATTCTGGGGGCATGGTGACATCATTTCTTCTGGGGAGTATGGTGGCATCATTTATTCTGGGGAGCACGGTGGCATCATTTATTCTGGGGAGCACCGTGGCATCATTTATTCTGGGGGCACGGTGGCATCATTTATTCTGAGGGGCATAGTGGCATCCTTTATTCCGGGGGCACAGTGGCATCATTTATTCTGTGTGGCACGGTGGCATCATTCTGGGTGGCAAGGTGGCATCATTTATTCTGGGGGCACAATGGCATCATTTATTCTGGGGGCACGTTGACTCCATTCATTCTTGAGGGCACAGTGCCTTTATTCTGAGGGCGCAGTAACTTTATATATTCTGAGGGCGCAGTTACTTCATATATTCTGGTGGCACGGTGGCATCATTTATTCTGGGGAGCACGGTGGCATAATTTATTATGGGGGGCATGGTGGCATAATTTATTCTGGGAGCATGGTGGCATAATTTATTCTGGGGGACACAGTTGCATCATTTAATGTAAGGGGGCACAGTGGCATCATCATTTATTCTGGGGGGCAAGGTGGCATCATTTATTCTGGGGGTACGGTGGCATCATTTATTTTGGGGGGCACGGTGGCATCATTCATTGTTGCTACTTGCATCCTTTCTTGGTGAAAAATCAATAAATTTTTTGAAAATGTTACATTTTTCTAACTTTGTAAGGAAAATGGATATTCCAAATAAATTACCGTATTTATCGGGGTATACCACGCACCGGCCTATAACACGCACCCTCATTTTACCAAGGATATTTGGGTAAAAAAAGTTTTTTACCCAAATATCCATGGTAAAATGAGGGTGCGTGTGTGCGCGTGTATACCCCGATACACCCCCAGGAAAGGCAGGTGGAGAGAGGCCGTCGCTGCCCGTTTCTCTCCCCCTGCCTTTCCTGGGGTCTAGAGTCCTGCTGTCGGCCCTTCTCTCCCCCTGTCTATCGGCGCCGCTGCCCGTTCTGTCCCCCTGACTATCGGTGCCGGCGCCCCATTGCCGGCGCCGATAGCCAGGGGGAGAGAAGCGGCGTCGACAGCCAGGGGGAGAAAAGGGGCAGCGGCACCCATTGCCGGCGCCGCTGCCCTGTTGCCTCCCCCCATCCCCGGTGGCATAATTACCTGTTGCCGGGGTGGGGTCCGCGCTGCTGCAGGCCTCCGACGTGCGTCCCCTGCGTCGTTGCTATGCACGGCGTGGCGCACTGACGTCATGCGCTTCGCAGCGCATAGCAACGACGCAGGGTATGCATGCCGGAGGCCTGCAGCAGCGCGGACCCGACCCCGGCAACAGGTAATTATGCCACTGGAGATGGGGGGAGGCAACGGGGCAGCGGCGCCGGCAATGGGTGCCGCTGCCCCTTCTCTCCCCCTGGCTGTCGGCGCCGCTTCTCTCCCCCTGGGTATCGGCACCGGCAATGGGGCACCGTCACCGATAGTCAGGGGGACAGAAGGGGCATCGGCGCTGATAGCCAGGGGGAGAGAAGGGGCCGGCAGCAGGGCTCTAGACCCCAGGAAAGGCAGGGGGAGATAAGCGGGCAGCGACGGCCTCTCTCCCCCTGCCTTTCCTGGGGGTGTATCGGCGTATAACACGCACATAGACTTTAGGCTAAAAATTTTAGCCTAAAAATTGTGTGTTATACGCCGATAAATACGGTATATATATCGATTCACATATGCAATATGTCTACTTTATGGTTGCATCATAAAGTTGACATGTTTTTACTTTTGGAAGACATCAGAGGGCTTCAAATTTCAGCAGCAATTTTCTATTTCAAAATCTGAAATTTTCAGAGACCAGTTCAGTTTGAAGTGGATTTGAGGGGCTTTAGTGTTAGAAATACTCCATAAATTACCCCATTATAAAAATTGCACCCCTCAAAGTATTCAAAATGACATTCTTATAGTTTGTTAACCCCTTAGGTGTTTCACAGGAATAGCAGCAAAGTAAAAGAGAAAATTCAAAATCTTCATTCTTCGCATGTTCTTGTAGAGCCATTTTTTTAATTTTTACAAGAAATCCCCCCAAAAATTTGTAACTCCATTTCTCTCGAGTAAGGAAATACCTCATATGTGCATGTAAAGTGCTCCTTGGGTACACTAGAGGGCTCAGAAGGGAAGGAGCCAAAATGGGATTTTGGAGAGTGAATTTTGCTGAAATGGTTTTTGGGGGGCATGTCTCATTTAGGAAGCCCCTATGGTGCCAGAACAGAAAAAAAAAATAACCCCATATAGCATACTATTTTGGAGACTACACCCCTCAAGGAATGTAAAAAGGGGTTCAGTGAGTCTTAACACACCACAGCTGTTTGACGACTTTTATTAAACTCGGATGTGTAAATGAAAATTTAGTTTTTTTTTCACTAAAATGCATTTATTTTCCCCAAATTTCAAATTTTTACAAGAGGTAATAGAAGAAAATGCCCCCCAAAATGTGTAACCCCATCTCTTCTGAGTCTGGAAATACCTCATATGTGGATGTCAAGTGCTCTGCTGGTGCACTACAATGCTCAGAATAGAAGGAGCCACATTTGGCTTTTGGAAAGCACATTTTGCTGAAATGGTTTTTGGGAGGCATGTCGCATTTAGGAAGCCCCTATGGCACACTATTTTGGAAGCTAAACCCCTCAAGGCACGCAACAAGGGGTACAGTGAGCCTTAAAACCCCACAGGTGTTTGCCAACCATTAAAGTCATCCGACTAGATGAAAAAAAAATGTTTTCACAAAAATGCAGTTTTTTCCCCCAAATTTGTAATGTTTGCAATTGGTAATAGGAGAAAATGCCCCCGAAATTTGTAACCCTATATCTCCTGAGTTGGAAATACCCCATGTGTGGACGTCAAGTGCTCTGCTGCCCCACTACAATGCTCAGAAGAGAAGGAGCACCATTGGGCTTTTGGAGAGAGAATTTGGAATTGAAGTCGGGGGCCATGAGCATTTACAAAGCCCCCCATGGTGTCAGAACAGTGGACCCCCCCCCCCCCTCACATGGGACCCCATTTTGGAAGCTACACCCCTTACAGAATTTATTAAGGGGTGCAGTGAGCATTTATACCCCACTGGCGTTTGACAGATCTTTGGAACAGTGGGCTGTGCAAACGAAAACATTTTTCATTTTCATGGTCCACTGTTCCAAAAATCTGTCAGACACTTGTGGGACGTAAATGCTCAATGTACCCCTTATTACATTATGTGAGTGGTGTATTTTCCAAAATGGGGTCACATGTGGGTGGGGGGTTCATTGTTCTGACACTATGGGGGCTTTGTAAACACACATGGCCTTCAATTCCGGACAAATTTACTGTCCAAAATCCAAATGGCGCTCCTTCTCTTCTGAACATTGTAGTTCACCTGCAGAACATTTTACAACTACATATGGGGTATGTTCTCAATTTCAACTTGTGAAAATGAAAATTTTAGGGTAACACCAGCATTTTAGTTGAAAAAAAAGTTTTTTTCATTTTTCCATCCAACTTTAACGAAAATTTGTCAAACACGTGTGGGGTATTAAGGCTCACTATACCCCTTGTTATGTTCCGTGAGGGGTGTAGTTTCCAAAATGGGGTCACATGTAGTTATTGAATTTTTTGTGTTTATTTCAGAACCATTGTAAAATCAGCAACCCCTGTACAAATCACTAATTTAGGCCTCAAATGTACATAGTGTGCTCTCACTCCTGAGCTTTGTTGTGCGTCCGCAGGGCATTTTACGCCCACATATGGGGTATTTTTTTCCTTTTACCTCTTGTGAAAATAAAAAGTATGGGGCAATACCAGCATGTTAGTGTAATTTTTTTAATTTTTTTACACTAACAGGCTTTTACCCCTTTTCATAAGGGGTAAAAGGAGAAAAAGCCCAACAAAATGTGTAATAAATTGCTCCCAAGTAAGGAGATACCCCATATGTGGCCCTAAACTGTTTCTTTTAAATATGACAGGGCTCCGAAGTGAGAGAGAGCCATGCACATTTAAGGACTGAATTAGGGATTGCATAGGGGTGGACATAGGGGTATTCTACGCCAGTGATTCCCAAACAGGGTGCCTCCAGCTGTTGCTAAACTCCCAACATGCCTGGACAGTCAGTGGTTGTCCGTAAATGCTATGAGTTGTCGTTTTGCCATAGTTGGAGGTTCTTTTTTGTAAACACTGCCGTATGATTCATTTTTCATTTTTATTAGGGGGGGGGGGGCAGTGTAAGGATATGTAGTGATTTTCCCTTTATTATGTGTTAGTGAAGTGTAGTGTAGTGTTTTAAGGGTACATTCACACAGGCCGGGGTTCATGGGAGTTTCCCGCTAGGAGTTTGAGCTGCTGCAGAAAATTTGCCGCAGCTCAAACATGAAGCAGGAAACTCGCTGTAAACCCCTGCCCATGTGAATGTACCCTGAGCAGACCAAAAATTCTGAAGGTAATGCTGAGGCAGAGAAATCCTCTGAAGCAGAAGCTAAACCAAAGTCAACATCAAAATCTATGAGTAAAGAGAATGGCACAACTGAAGCTACAGGTGAAGAGAAGAGTAAGCCTGAAGAAGCTGCACAGAAGAGCCAAACAGTAGTAGAAGCAGATTCTACACAAGAATCTGAAGGAGCCAAAGATTCTGAAGCCAAACCTGAGGAAGCTGGTGCCCCTGAAGAGAAAGCTGGAAGGGATGAGGTGAAACCATGTGAGAAATCCACTGAAGTCAAAACTGTGGTGAAACCAGGTGGGAAGTCCTCTAAAGTTGAATCTGAGATGGACCCGTGTCACGCGGGTCCTCTGAAGCTACAGAGAACAAGACAGTGGTCGGTGAAGCCACTGAGGCCGAAAGATTCTCTGAAGCAGAGGCAGAGGTCCGGCAAGTCAGAAGAAGATAAAGGTTAGAAGCATCGGTCCTCTCTGTCCTTAATTTCAAGAACCCTGCCCACACCTGGGTGAAGAACCTGGTACTGGAGAGGTGTGACCGAGAGACTTGCAATTGGTGGTAAAAGTCCAGAAGAAAAAAGTCAAGGACTTTAGAGACTGTGGGACAAAAGTTGTCCAAGAGAAACACAGCTGGAATCTGTGAGTGGTCCAAGAAGTGGTGTGAACTGTGAGTAGCAGGTTGCAGGAGTCACATGTTTAACTGATAAATGCGGTGTGTATATATATATATATATATATATATATATATATATATATATATATGTATATAAATATATATACACATATATATATATATATATATATATATATTGTGATAAGGTGGCAAGGAAAGGGTGTATTTCCTTTGCTCACCCTGAAGAATATCTCACCTGCTTCTTAAGTAATGAGGCAGCATGGAAGGGACGTGTATATAAGATGGAGACTCAGTCTAATCTGTGCTCTCCGTCGGAAACACTCGGACCCTGTTGAGGAAGCACAGAGCTGGAATCTGTGAGTGGTCCAAGAAGTGGTTTGAACTGTGAGTAACCGGTTGCAGGAGTCACATGTTTAACTGGCTGAGGGTAGCTTGCCAGATAGTAGTCAGGGCATGCTGATATGTGTAGTCAGTGACCGGGCGGTCTAGGATTTAATTTTGTTACTGTGTTATGTTTGTTTTTCCCCTGCAACCTGTCTAAATAAAGCTGGCAAGGTGCCAGGCTGGCATGAATAACCGTTGTCTGCGGGTTTATTGAGTGGAAACGTGTCCCGTGGCAGTGTCCAGGACGATCCCCGAGGAGGAATCCTTACAATATATATATATATATATATATATATATATATATATATATATATATATATACACACACACACACACACACACATATATTTATTTATTTTAAGTACATTTTCTGGTCAAATGAAATTTGTCATTACAAAGTTCAACTGGTATCACAAAAAACAAGCCCTCACGTGGCTTTGTAGATGAGAAAAAAAAAGTGATGTCTCTTAAAAAGTGAGGAGGAAAAACAAAAATGCACAAAAGGAAATTCACTGTGTCCTCAAGGATAAAATGGGCTGTGTCCTATGGGTAGGGCACATGGGAATCTACACTATAGGAGTTTAAAGGGGTACTCCACTGGAAAACATTGTTGTTTAATCAACTGATGCCAGAAAGTTAAACAGACTTGTAAAGGAAGAAAGGAAGTTAAAAAAGAAAAGAACTTCTGACATGTGTACAAAGCAGGCAATGCTAGCTTAGCCAGTCTCTGTCTGCATGGGTGACCCACTGGGCAGCCAGTGCTGTGAATAGAAATTCACATCACTCATTCATATTTTCCACCAAGAGTGGGGATTGGCCAGATGGTTGCAGACAATCACCACTCTCAGAGGAAAATATGAATAAGTGATGTGAATTCTATTCATATCACTGGCTGGCTGGAGTATAGTTGAGAGATGCGGAGCGCAGGAGAAAGCCGCTCCATATCTGCAATAGATGAGACAATCGCATCGGGTGTCAGGAGTGATACCTGCTGTAAACTGTCCTTAACTGCAGGTACTACTACTTACAGGGCTGCCATTAGAAATTTTGGGGCCCCTTACACAGCTCAAGGCCTGCCCCCCGACTCCTCCCCCCTATGCCCCCCCCCCCAAGGGCCTGCCTGCTGTCTCTCCAATCATCAATAAAAAAAATTGAACCTCTTAAGGACGCGTCATACCGGTCGCTCCCGGCGGCTTATGATAGCCGGGACCCTGGGCTAATAGCGTGCGGCACAGATCATTGTGCCGCGCGGTATTAACCCTTTAGATGCGGCGATCAAAGTTGATTTCCGCATCTAAAACAAAAGTAAAAGCTTCCCGGCAGCTCAGTTGGGCTGATATGGATTATCACGATAAAATCGCAATGTCCCAATCAGCTAGGACTTGAGCAGAGGTCCCCTTACCTTGCTCCGTCGTGTCTGATCAGCGTTTGATTGCTCCAAGCCTGAGCTACAGGCTTGAGCAATCAAACTCCTATTACGCTGATCCATGCAAAGCTATGGCTTTGCAGGGATCAGGGTAAAAGATCAGTGTGTGCAGTGTTATAGCCCCTATGGGAGCTATAACACTGCCAAAAAAGTTAATAAAGGTCATTTAACCCCTTCCCTAATAAAAGTTTGAATCACCCCCCTTTTCCCATAAAAAAAACTGTGTAAATAAAAATAAAAATAAACATATGTGGTATTGCCGCATGTGGAAATGGCCGAACTATGAAAATATATTGTTAATTAACCCGCACGGTCAATGGCTTATGCGCATTCCAAAGTCCAAAATAGCGTATTTTTTGTAACTTTTTATATCATGAAAAAATTTATAAAAAGCGATCAAAAAGTCAGATCAATACAAAAATGGTAACGATAAAAACTGAGAATTTTTAACACAAATTTTCCTGCATGTAGTTATGATTTTTTTTTTTCAGAAGTACAACAAAATCAAACCTATATAACCAGGGTATCCTTTTAACCATATGGATCTACAGAATAAAGATAAGGTGTCATTTTTACTGAAAAATGTACTGCGTAGAAACGAAGGCCTCCAAAAGTTACAAAATGACATTTCTACTTCAATTTTGTCCCACAATGAATTTTTTTTCTGTTTCACCGTAGATTTTTTAGTAAAATGACTAATGTCTCTGCAAAGTAGAATTGGTGGCGCAAAAAATAAGCCATCATATGGAATTTTATGTGCAAAATTGAAAGGGTTATGATTTTTAAAAGGTAAGGAGGAACCCCGAAAATGCAAAAACTGAAAAAAGTCCTTAAGGGGTTAATGGTACTCCTATGAAATTTTATTAAAAAAAAAGGTATCTCCATCACTTTTTTGGATCGCTAAAGTTTAAAGAAGAATGAAAACTACCTGCAAAAACGGCAAAGTTAAAAGCCACATGGTGTTTTCCTTGGCCTTTTTTTTACTCCCATAGACTTCTATGGGAGAAAAACACCACGATTTCAGGGGGGGGGGGGATGCCAAAGTCTCAACTTGCTGTAATTTTGCTAAACCCGCCAAGAAGCTGAAAAAGAGAGAAAAGCATAAAAAGAAGATGCCAAACTGAAATACGCAAAGTGGAAAAAGAATTTAGAATTTTTGCATTGATTTACAGCTAACATCTGGCCGCAGCGTTTTTTGGCCGAAAAAAACGTCATGCAGCATCATTGGCATTTTTCTTGGCGTTTTTCCCAAATAAAAACAAATGGAATTCCAGCCTTAGGGTCTTGAAGTTATGAAACACTAGAATTATTGGATATATTTATATTTTTGCTTTTTCACTTGCACAAGCGGAGGCAAATATTTACTCCAGATGTTTTTAAATAAAGATATCCAAAACGATGCATTTTGTAAGTCTCTATGGAAACTGCGAAGTAAATGATTACTTCTGAAATGTTTGGAGAAGGCTGTAATGATGAACGCTAATGATTCTCTATATATGTCATATTCTGTTTTGTCTAACAATTCTTTTACATGAGATACTCGAGATAAAGTCCAATTCTGCCATACATGTGCAACACTAACACGCTGCCTGCCAACATCTGCTGGGCTCATTGTCGTCATTTGAGAATGAAAAGTGGAGCAGGCGCATGTTGCGGAATCATTATTGCTTACCATATGTTTCTTTTAATTTAATGCCAGCAACCACAGAATAATGACTCTACCTCAGGGGATATTTTCCTAGTTGTTAGTATTACATGCTACAGTGTGAAATGTACTTTCCATAAACCATGTTTGTTTCAGTTAAAGAAAAATCTCTAAAGAAATTCTTTATTTTTAAACGATTGGTCATGTTACATGAAGTATACAACATTTTCATATAATACATTTAATGGACATTAAAGTTTTAACAAATGTTAGCTGACGAGTGTGTGTGTATAAAAGAAGTAGTACTCTTTCTAGCCATTATATGACTTGTATATGGCATTTTTCACAGTTTTCCCCTCTGAAGGCTCCTTCTTAATTTTCAGTTGTCCCTGAATTTGTTGGTGGGGACTAGCAGCAATATTTTCCATACACTACACTCACACAGAGGAAGGAATCTCCCCTTTATCTGTATACCACACCCTTAGAAGCAGCAACATGAAGGACATTATAGAGCAGTAGTGAGCACTGCTCACACATTCACACTTCAGGCCCATTCACACTTCTGCAAAAAGAAATTCCACTTAAACATTCTGGTGCAGCAGCTTCCCAATTTTCCCAAATTTAAATTATGAACACCGCCAATAGAATAAACTCGTTAATTCTTTTGGCAAGATTCTGCGAGGACTGCATTGCTGTTAATGTTAACAGCACATGTCTGCACAATCCTAGAACTGATTTCGGCAGACCCTGCTGCAGTCGGAATCTTTGCCAGGAATAGTGTGAATGGGCCCTAATGATTGCATGTGTAGCATGTAACATGATCCCTTAGTGCGCTAATAGTCAATATAGTCCCTCAAGATAGACTTAGTTAACAGTTTTTTCAGTGTAAATGAGTTGGGAAGGGTTTAAGATAGGAAACTCTTCTTGTATTCACTTGTACTATTGATTCATGCGTAGTTCATTGGAGGTTAGTGGCCAGTTTTAATTTAAGAAGTTATTTCATGTTATTTGCAGATTAAAGAAACATTTTTAGATACAACTTTTTGTTTCTAGCCTTTTAGCATAACCTTCAGCTTGAGCTGCCATTTCTTTGGGTTGTTGACTGTTTTTTCTAAATACTCTTATTCACACACAGTGCAGTTACATAACAATTTGCAATGGGTTTATTCAGGTTGCACGTTGCACCGCAGACTGTCCAGGAGTTGGCGGATGCTTTAGTCCAAATGGAGGACATCCCTCATGAGACCATCCGCCACCCCATCAGGAGCATTCCCAGGCATTGTAGGGAGGTCATACGGGCACGTGGAGGCCACACACACACACTACTGAGCCTCATTTTATCTTGTATTAAGGACATTACATCAAAGTTGGATCAGCCTGTAGTGTGGTTTTCCACTTTGGTTTTGAGTGTGACTCCATATCCAGACCTCCATGGGTTGATAAATTTGATTTCCATTGATAATTTTTGTGTGATTTTGTTGTCAGCACATTCAACAATGTAAAGGCGGAAATATTTCATACGATTAGTTCATTCATTCATTCAGATCTATTATGTTATATTAATGTTTCCTTTATTTTTCTGAGCAGTGTATATTCCTTTCAAGTATATTTTTTTCTTTGTGGTTTCTTGGACATATTCTCTTCTCTTCTGCCTGTGGCTGTTTTTACTAAGAGCAGAATAAAGTTTGATCCTACTTCTCCTGAGTTCATTTAGGTTGCCCATACCTAAGAGTGGTGAGTCTGTTAAGTGTGGGGTCCCATCTGATGCGGTCACCATGACAAAGATGGGGGTTTTGTTACTGGTTTTGCATTGCAAAACTCGGAGGTTTAAAAAAATAAAAAAATGTATTAAATTAAATAACCTTAATTTAGCCAATGCAGAACATGCTGAAAGGACAGTAAAAAATCCTGAAAATGAAATGGTTGAGAAGTAGTTAACAGACACTTTTCAATATTGTTGTATGACAGGAGGAACACCCTGGTTTACATTAACATACCATTCCACAGAATTCCATTATCTTTAACTTATTATTCAACAGTATTATTCCAAAATATCATACCATGTCAAGCCATTTGGCATCTGGGAAGTGCCATGCAAATAACTAAAGGCAAATGAGATGTCCTTGTCGCACAGAGATGAATGCAGGCTCTATTCACCTGTATAGCAGGCACACTATGATCTGAAATTTCCACAGTGAATACACAATGGTCCCTATGTTTGTTTTTTTGTAAGCATACCTTTAAAGCTGCCATAAATAAAAGGAGACTCAACCCAGCACAGGACCTTTGTTTTCTGTCAGTAAACATAAACATTTTCTTTATTTATAACATTTGAGAGAATGTATCATTGTGTTATACTTGATAAATATTAGATAATTGGTGACCATAATGTATAAAACGTGTGTGTATTGTATTGTTAGTGTTAAAAAGTTGCCCATCATTCTTGATGTTTTTTTAATTTATTTAAAGTGATAGGAAAAGTTTCATCACACAAGTTTAGTTCTCTCTGCTAATAATATTTTGATATCTCGAGTAGAAGACGTGTCTGGTTATATGTAGCATTACAAGGCAGCTGCTTCCCAAGCCAGGACTACCAATACTCTTACAAAGTAATCATAGAAAGGATACTTAAAGGGGTACTCCGGCACCAAGACATCTTATCCCCTATCCAAAGGATAGGGATAAGATGTCTGATCATGGGAGTCTCGCCACTGGGGACACCCGCAATCTAGCATGCAGCACCCACCTGTAAGTACTGCCAGAAGTACTGGAGGTTCTCAGCCTCCTGATGGATTATGGTGACATCACGACTCCGCCCTTTGTGACTTCATACAGGCATGGAGTCGTGACATCTCGATAAAGAGCCGCATGAGTGAACTTTGGCCGAGAGAGAAATAGATGCCTAAAATATGCTAATCTATACAGAGATAAAGCTCAAATAACCAGTCAAAATGCTGATTTTGACATCATAACTAAACCTCCTGTTTTGTCAAATGTAAAAACTTAATGCACTTCCTGAAATAAAACAGAAACTCTTTGAGAACTCTCTGGGAACATTTTCTGCTGAGAAAGGAGTATTTAAACCAACATCCTGTCTGGTGTGAATCCCTTGCACCGGCCCTCAGCAAAATATGCAGCAGCATTATGCGTGCACATTTTAATGCCTCACCTCGATCCATCCTTGACACTATAAGGACCAAGTAATTGTGGGTGCAGGTCTTGATACTGACACATACATGTGGAAGGATACATATTTTGGCAATTGCTTCAGCTTGTCCAGGAAAATTATATGGTAGACACAGGGATGGGAAAGAGCAGGAAGGTAACATATATGTGGATAGATCATGCTTTAATCTATGGATTCAACATTTTATGGTATGGGACTGTGCAGTATTTGACTTGGACAAAACACACCATTCTTTATAGCCAGTAATCTCACTTTCTGTCTTACACATGCCTCTTAGGTAAAATGTATTCAAGATGTAAAATAAATAAGTTTGGCAACAGTTATAGGAAAAGATCCTCCCACAGCCATGGAATGTTGTATTGTGTTGTGTTAAAGGAGTACTCCGGCGCGCACTTTTTTCCTTTTATCCCGTCCGGGCTGCAAAATAAAAGAAAACACACTTTCTCTTACCTGCCAACGAGCTCCCGGAACTCCGGTACACTCCGTAACAGGTGTTCAGTCCCCGGGCTGTATTCTTCTTACTTCCTGTTAGCCCGGCACGTCACACGGAGCTTCAGCCTATCACCGGCCGCAGGGATGTCCCGCCTCTGCTGGTGATAGGCTCTGTGTGACGTGCCAGGCTAACAGGAAGTAAGAAGAATACAGCCCGGGGACCGAACACCTGTACCGGAGTGTACCGGAGCTCCGGGGGCTCGTTGGCAGATAAAAGAAAGTGTGTTTTCTTTTATTTTGCAGCCCGGACGGGATAAAAGGAAAAAAGTGCGCGCCGGAGTACTCCTTTAAGACCTATCAGTAGTTTCACTTTCCAGAGAGAAGTGTACTAATAACACACTATAAAGCCAACAGCTTGTGGAAAGCCCTACTAATGGGTTCAGGTATTTCAGCCACATCTATTGCAAACAGATTAGGCCTCTTTCACATTGCCATTGGACTCGCTATTCAGAGTTCCGTTGGCAATCTGTCCAGAAGGACGGGAGTTTGCATCTGACCAGTTTTAGGGTCCGATCATCTCTATAAAAAAAAAAAAGAGAGAGGCCATCGGACCCTTATCAGGTCTGGTGCGAATGGCAATTTGAATGAGGCCTTAAAAAAATCAAGCACACAGCCATGCAACCTCCATAGACAAACATTAGTAGTGGTATCGGTCATAGTGAACATCTTAGCAACTTTATACCTTGCACTGTCAAAGGATGCCACCTGTTCCCCAATATAATTCATAACATTTATAATCTTCTAAATGTGCCTCAGTCACTTGTAAGTGCCATAACTGTGAAATATAGAGTTGTCTGGGAGTAACAATAGCTAAGCCTTTAGATTTAGCATCATTATATTTATTATAGTTGCACAGGTGCTCAGGGACATTACTGTGACATCATTGTGTGCAATACCCTTTTCCTTACCAATGTGGTATTGTTGTTGTTGTTATTATTATTATTACATCGCTTTGTTTGTTATATTTTTTTTTACAAAACCCTTCACATAATTCCTGCAAAGGGAATGATACACTGTATTATTATTATTATTATTGTCCCTGTGAAGAGCTGTCAGTGTCACTGTTTATTATCTGAGTAACGTGACATCACTGTGTTTATTATTTCTATATTATGACACCACTGTGGTTATTATTTCTATATTGTGACATGACAGTTCACTATTATCTTCTACTCTAGCAACTTCATCTTCTTCTACTCAATATGGGGAAATACCAAAGCATTTTTCACAGTTGCGTAAATAAGTGACATTTATCCTCAAATGTGTAAAGTATAATAAAAAAAATAATAATAATATATATATATATATATATATATATATATATATATATATATATTAACAGCATAACGTTTATTTCTAATTATTTATTGTTTCTATTGTGGGCTTTGTGAGACTCATCAGACCACCCACAGCATGACGAGTCAAAATGGCGGCTGGAGCTCTGCTTACCTGCTCCACGCTGTTCTGCTGCCAATCATTGGTATGGTCTGCCTTCTGGCAAACTATACAAGCTGACTGTAGATATTACTGATAACACTGAACAATAATAGCAATTAATATATTGCTATAAAAAAAAGTCCCCTGGGGGAATAAAAAATTAAAAATAAAATAAATTAAAAAAAGTAATAAAAATAAATAAAATATGTAATTACCTCTTTTTCCAATTTTACAAATAAAAGAATGTGAAAAAAAAAAGAAAAAAAAAAAAAAAAAATATATATATATATATATATATATATATATATATATATATATATTGTATTGCCAAGTGCAGAAATGTAGAAACATTTAACCACTTGGGCACGCCTGTGGGAATTTTGGTCTCCGCTGCTTGCCGGGCTGGGACCGGATCAGGATGCCTGCTGAAATCATTCAGCATGCATCCCGTGACAATGCCTTGGGGGATCCTGAGACCCCACTATATCGGCCGGTGATCTGCAGGGATTCTGGGTCATACGGGTCTCCGGTGACCCAGAAAATAAGGGGGATCGGCACTGTCCAAGACATCCCCCGATCATCCTGAAGGGATAGGAGTGAGGTGGCAAGGGTGCCACCCCTCCTATTCCTGCTTTTGGTCGGTCAGAAGCGAACGACCAATAGCAGGGCGGGGGTTAACGTTTGGTTTCCCCGCTCTGCCCCCCCCCCCATTGTAGTCCAGGCAGAGCAGGGGAACTGTCGTGCAACCGGTGCTTGTGGAGGTCCCTTTCTATTAGCGGTGCGAGGTCCCTGGCGCGGCAATGGCAGGTCCCTGGTAGCGATGAGATGCGGCGCTGTTGCCTAGCAACAACTGGAGGGCCAGTTTGGAGACCACTATATAGTGGTCTCTGAACTGTAGCCCTCTAGATCTTGTAAAACTACAACTCCCAGCAAGCCCACACAACAGTTTGCTGTCTGGGCATGCTGGAATTTGTAGTTTTGCAACATCTGGAGGGCCACAGTTTGGAGATCACTGTGCGGTGGTCTCTATACAGTAACCCTTTAAATCTTGCAAAACTACAACTCCCAGCAAGCACAAACAGCAAACGGCTGTCTCGGCATGCTGGGAGTTGTAGTTGGGTACCTCAAGCTGTTGCATAACTACATCTCCCAGCATGCCCTTTGGCGATCAGTACATGCTGGGAGTTGTAGTTTTGCATCAGCTGGAGGCACACTGGTTGGAAAAAACGTAGGTAACAGAACCTAACTGAAGGATTTCCAACCAGTGTGCCTCCAGCTGTTGAAAAACTACAATTGGTTTTCCAACTAGTGTGCCTCCAGACGTTGCAAAACTACAACTCCCAGCATGCAGTGCAGGCTGAGAGTTGTAGTTTTGCAACAGCTGCAGGTTCCCCCCCCCCCCATGTGAATGTACAGGGTACATTCACACAGGTGGGGGTTTGCAGTGAGTTTCCTGCTTCAAGTTTGAGCTGCTGCAAATTTTACGCCGCAGCTCAAACTCCTAGCGGGAAACTCACTGTAAACCCCCGCCCGTGGGAATGTACCCTTAAAACACTACATTACATTAAATAAAGGGGAAAACACTACATATACATATACCCCTACACTGTCCCCCCCTCCAATAAAAATGAAAAATGTCTCATACGACAGTGTTTCCAAAATGGAGCCTCCAGCTGTTGCAAAACAACAACTCCCAGCATTTGCAGACAGCCACTGACTGTCCGGGCATGCTGGGAGTTTAGCAACAGCTGGAGGCACCCTGTTTGGGAATCACTGGCGTAGAATTTTTTTGGTATTGGAGGCGATTGTAACGCTTGCATCCGAGTCCACCCCTATGCAAATCTCTAAATTAGGGCTCAAATGCGCATGGCGCTCTCTCACTTTGGAGCCCTGTCGTATTTCAAGGAAACAGTTTAGGGCCACATATGGGGTATTTCAGTACTCGGGAGCAATTGCGTAACAAATTTTGGGGGGCTTTATCTCCTTTTACCCCTTATGAAAGGGTAAAGTTGGGGTCTACATCAGCCTGTAAGTGTAACAAAATATATTTTTTTTACACTAACATGCTGTGTTGCCCCACACTTTTAATTTTCACAAGAAGTAAAAGGGAAAAAAAGACCCCCCAAAGTTTGTAGCACAATTTCTCCTGATATACCCCACATGTGAGCGTAAAATGCTCTGTTGGCGCACAACAAGGCTCAGGAGTGAGAGCGCACCATGTACATTTGAGGCCTAATTTGGTGATTTGCACAGGGGTGGCTGATTTTACAGCAGTTCTGACATAAACGTAAAAAAATAAATGCCCACGTGTGACCCCATTTTGGAAACTACACCCCTCACGGAACATAATAAGGGGTATAGTGAGCCATAACACCACACAGGTGTTTGACAAATTTTCATTAAATTTCGATGGGAAAATGAAAAAAAAAAAATTTTTCACAAAAATGCAAAATTTTTCATTTTAACAAGGGAAAATATGGAAAAAAAAAACACAAAATGTGTAAAAACATACCCCATATGTGGATGTAAAGTGCTCTGTGGGTGCACTACAATGCCCAGAAGAAAAGGAGCGCCATTGGGCATTGGGAGAGAAAGTTTGTCCGGAATTGAAGGCCACATGTGTTTACAAAGCCCCATGGTGCCGGAACAATTGGACCCCCCCCCCCCACATGTGACCTCATTTTGGAAACTACACCCCTCACGTAATGTAATAATGGGTACAGTGAGCATTTACGCCCAACAGGTGTCTGACAGATTTTTGGAGCAGTAGTCTGTGAAAAGGCCCACTGTTCCAAAGATCTGTCAAACATCAGTGTGGTGTAAGTACTCACTGCACCCCTTATTAAATTCTGTGAGGGGTGTAGTTTCCAAATTTGGGTCACATGTGTGTGTGTGGGGGGGGGGGAGGGGTCCACTGTTCTGGCACCATGGGGGCTTTGCAAACACACATGGCCCCCAATATCCATTCCAAACAAATTCTCTCTCCAAAAGCTCAAAGGCGCTCCTTCTCTTCTGAGCATTGTAGTTCGCCCGCAGAACACTTTACATCCACACATGGAGTATTTCCATATTCAGAAGATATGGTGTTACACATTTTGGGGGCATTTTCTCCTATTGCCCCTTGTAAAAATGTAAAATTTGGGGAAAAAACTGCATTTAAGTGAGAAAAAAAACTTTTTTTCATGTACACATCCTATTTTAACGAAAAAGTCGTCAAACACCTGTGAGGTTTTAAGGCTCACTGTACCCCTTGTTACATTCCCTGAGGGGTGCAATTTCCAAAATAGTATGCCTTGTGTTTTGTTTTTTTGTTTTTTGTTCTGGCACCATAGAGGCTTCCTAAATGTGACAAGCCCCCCAAAAACCATTTCAGCAAAATTTTCTTTCCAAATGCCAAATGTGACTCCTTCTCTTCTGAGCATTGTAGTGCGCCAGCAGAGCACTTGATGTCCACACATGGGGTATTTTCATAGTCATAAGAAATGGGGTTACACATTTTGAGTTGGCATTTTCTCCTATTACTCCTTGTAAAAATGTAAAATTTGGGGAAAAAAACGCATTTTAATGAAAAAAATTACATTTAATTTACACATCCGACTTTAACAAAAGTTGTCAAACACCTGTGGGGTCTTATGGCTCACTGTACCCCTTGTTACATTTCTTGAGGGGTGTAGTTTCTAAAATAGTCGTTTTTTTTTTCTCTTTTGAGCCCTCTACTCCACCCGAAGAACACTTTACATCCACATATGAGGTACTTACTTACTCGAGAGAAATTGGGTTACACATATTGGGGGATTTCTCTCCTTTTACCCCTTGTAAAAATGTCAAAAATGGCTCTACAAGAACATACGAGTGTAAAAAAAACTTAAGATTTTCTCCTTCACATTGCTGCTATTCCTGTGAAACACCTAAAGGGTTAATAAAATTTATGTATGTCATTCTGAATACTTTGAGGGGTGCAGTTTCTATAATGGGGTCATTTGCGGGGTATTTCTCACAGAAAGGCCCCTCAAATCCACTTCAAACTTAACTGGTCCCTGAAAATTTCAGATTTAGAATTTTTCATGAAAAATGAGAAAATTGCTGCTATACTTTGAAGCCCTCTGATGTCTTCAAAAAGTTAAAACATTTCAACTTTATGATGCCAACATAAAGTAGACAAATTGTGTTTGTGAAACAATATATAATTTATTTGTAATGTCCATTTTCCTTAAAAGCAGAAAGTTTCAAAAGTTAGAAAAATGCTAAATCTTCAAAATGTTCATGAAATTTTGGGATTTTTCACCAAGAAAAGACGCAAGTAACGAGAAAATTTAATACTATGGTAAAGTAGAATATGTCATGAAAAAAACAATCTTGGAATCATAACAAAAGGTAAAAGCATGTCAGAGTTATCAATGCATAGATTGACAGTGGTCCTTAACCCCTTAAGGACAAGGCCCATTTTGGCCTTAAGGACCAGACCAATTTTATTTTTGCATTTTCATTTTTTTCCACCTCGCCTTCTAAAAATCATAACTTTCTTATATTTCCATCCACAGACCCATATGATGGCTTGTTTTCTGCGTCACCAATTATACTTTGTAATGACATCACTTATTTAACCATTAAATGTACGGCGCAACTACACAAATATTATTTATGTGGGAAAATTGAAAAAAAAAACACAATTTAGCAAATTTTGAAAGATTTTGTTTTCACGCTGTACACTTTCTGGTAAAAATGACATGTTTTCTTTATTCTGTGGGTCAATACAATTAAAATGATACCCATGTTATATGCTTTTCTATAACTGTACAGCTTAAAAAAAATCTCAAACCATTTTAGCAAAATTAGTATGTGTCACGAAGCCGGCTGGCAGGTAGTGGATCCTCTGTGTCAGAGAGGGATTAGCGAGGACCGCGCTAGTGGACCGGTTCTAAGTCACTACTGGTTTTCACCAGAGCCCGCCGCAAAGCGGGATGGTCTTGCTGCGGCGGTAGTGACCAGGTCGTATCCACTAGCAACGGCTCACCTCTCTGACTGCTGATGACAGGCGCGGTACAAGGGAGTAGACAGAAGCAAGGTCGGACGTAGCAGAAGGTCGGGGGCAGGCGGCAAGGTTCGTAGTCAGGGTGGATAGCAGAAGTACTGGTACACAGGCTTTAGACACACAAAACGCTTTCACTAGGCACAAGGGCAACAAGATCCGGCAAGGGAGTGCAAGGGAGGAGACTAGATATAGCCAGGGAACAGGTGGGAGACAATTAAGCTAATTGGGCCAGGCACCAATCATTGATGCACTGGCCCTTTAAGTCTCAGGGAGCTGGCGCGCGCGCGCCCTAGAGAGCGGAGCCGCGCGCGCCAGCACACGACAGCAGGGGACGGGAACGGGTAAGTGACCTGGGATGCGATTCGCGAGCGGGCGCGTCCCGCTGTGCGAATCGCATCCCCAACGGCCATGACAGAGCAGCGCTCCCGGTCAGCGGGACTGACCGGGAAGCTGCAGGGAGAAAGACGCCGTGAGCGCTCCGGGGAGGAGCGGGGACCCGGAGCGCTAGGCGTAACAGTACCCCCCCCCTTAGGTCTCCCCTTTTTTTTGTCCGGTGACTGCCTCCCCTGGGATGAGGACACCGGGAAGGAATGGATGGTTTCCTCAATGGCAGGCAGTACAGCAGGAGTAGGAATGGGGAGGGAGGGCAGAGGGTGAAGCTTGGCACGGGGCAGGGAGACACAAGGACGGGAGCCAAGAAGGGACACAGAGGCTTGCCTGATGGGACTGGGAGGGGGGGAGAGGCATTTCCTGTGGAGGGCAGAGTCCTTAATGACCTTAGGGGGACCGGATACAGGAGGAACCACAGGGTCACGGCAGGGAGTACTGGGAGCCGGTTTAAGGCAGTCCTTGGAACAAGAGGAACCCCAACTCTTGATCTCCCCAGTGGACCAGTCCAGGGTTGGGGAATGGTGTTGAAGCCAGGGTAGTCCAAGGAGAATTTCGGAAGTGCAATTGGGAAGGACCAAAAATACAATTTTCTCGTGATGAGGTCCGATGCACATTAGGAGGGGCTCCGTGCGGTAACGCACGGTGCAATCCAACCTGACTCCGTTGACCGCGGAAATATGGAGTGGCTTGACAAGACGGGTCACCGGAATGCGGAACTTATTCACCAAGGACTCCCGAACAAAATTCCCAGAGGCACCAGAGTCCAGGCAGGCCACGGCTGAGAGGGAAGAGCTGGCTGAAGTAGAAATCCGGACAGGCACCGTGAGACGTGGAGAAGCCGACTTAGCATCAAGAGACGCCACACCCACGAGAGCTGGGTGCGAGCGTGCGTTACCCAGACGTGGAGGACGGACAGGGCAATCCACCAAAAAGTGTTCGGTACTGGCACAGTACAGACAAAGATTCTCTTCCTTACGGCGATTCCTCTCTTCCAGGGTCAGGCGAGACCGATCCACTTGCATGGCTTCCTCGGCGGGAGGCCTAGGCGCAGATTGCAATGGAGACTGTGGGAGAGGTGTCCAGAGATCGAAGTCTTTTTCCTGGCGGAGCTCTTGATGCCTCTCAGAAAAACGCATGTCAATGCGAGTGGCTAGATGAATGAGTTCATGCAGGTTAGCGGGAGTTTCTCGTGCGGCCAGAACATCTTTAATGTTGCTGGATAGGCCTTTTTTAAAGGTCGCGCAGAGGGCCTCATTATTCCAGGATAGTTCAGAAGCAAGGGTACGGAATTGTATGGCGTACTCGCCAACGGAAGAATTACCCTGGACGAGGTTCAGCAGGGCAGTCTCAGCAGAAGAGGCTCGGGCAGGTTCCTCGAAGACACTTCGAATTTCCGAGAAGAAGGAGTGTACAGAGGCGGTGACGGGGTCATTGCGGTCCCAGAGCGGTGTGGCCCATGACAGGGCTGTTCCAGAGAGAAGGCTGACTACGAAAGCCACCTTAGACCTTTCAGTGGGAAACTGGTCCGACATCATCTCCAAGTGCAGGGAACATTGCGAAAGAAAGCCACGGCAAAACTTAGAGTCCCCATTAAATTTGTCCGGCAAGGACAGGCGGAGGCTAGGAGTGGCCACTCGCTGCGGAGGAGGTGCAGGAGCTGGCGGAGGAGATGATTGCTGATGAAGTTGCGACTGAAGTTGGTGCACAATGGTGGACACTTCCGACAGCTGGTGGGTTAGATGGGCGATCTGTCGGGCTTGCTGGGCGACCACCGTGGTGATATCAGAGGCAACTGGCAGGGGAACCTCAGCGGGATCCATGGCCGGATCTACTGTCACGAAGCCGGCTGGCAGGTAGTGGATCCTCTGTGTCAGAGAGGGATTAGCGAGGACCGCGCTAGTGGACCGGTTCTAAGTCACTACTGGTTTTCACCAGAGCCCGCCGCAAAGCGGGATGGTCTTGCTGCGGCGGTAGTGACCAGGTCGTATCCACTAGCAACGGCTCACCTCTCTGACTGCTGATGACAGGCGCGGTACAAGGGAGTAGACAGAAGCAAGGTCGGACGTAGCAGAAGGTCGGGGGCAGGCGGCAAGGTTCGTAGTCAGGGTGGATAGCAGAAGTACTGGTACACAGGCTTTAGACACACAAAACGCTTTCACTAGGCACAAGGGCAACAAGATCCGGCAAGGGAGTGCAAGGGAGGAGACTAGATATAGCCAGGGAACAGGTGGGAGACAATTAAGCTAATTGGGCCAGGCACCAATCATTGGTGCACTGGCCCTTTAAGTCTCAGGGAGCTGGCGCGCGCGCGCCCTAGAGAGCGGAGCCGCGCGCGCCAGCACACGACAGCAGGGGACGGGAACGGGTAAGTGACCTGGGATGCGATTCGCGAGCGGGCGCGTCCCGCTGTGCGAATCGCATCCCCAACGGCCATGACAGAGCAGCGCTCCCGGTCAGCGGGACTGACCGGGAAGCTGCAGGGAGAAAGACGCCGTGAGCGCTCCGGGGAGGAGCGGGGACCCGGAGCGCTAGGCGTAACAGTATGTTTGAAATTGCCCTATTTTGACCACCTATAACTTTCAAATTTTTCCGTATATGGGGCGATATGAGGGCAAATTTTTACGGCATGATCGGTAGTTTTTATCAATACCCCTTTTGCTTAGGTTTTACTTTTTATTAATTTTTTATTAATTTTTTCGGAATAAAATGTGACAAAAAAGCATCAATTTTGGACTTTTTTCTATTTTTTTTACGTTTACGCTGTTCACCGTACGGGATAATTAACAATATATTTTAATAGTTCAGATTTTTACACACGTGGCGATACCAAATATGTGTATTAATAATTTTTTTAATGTTTTTTGGGATGGTAAAATGGGAAAATTGATGTTTTAATTTTTTATTGGGGGAGGGGATTTTTCACATTTTTTTAACTTTTTTAATCAACATTTTTTTAACTTTTTTTTTTACACTTTTTATGTCCCGATAGGGGACTATTCATAGAAATCAGTTGATTGCTAATACTGTTCAGTGCTTTTCAAGGATTTTGGCTTACTCAAGTTAATTTTGGCAAAATATAGTTTTGCTTTTTCATGTCTCTGTGTCAGCAGTGGGGTCCTCATGGGTCTCCTGCCATAGCGTTTAATTTAATTTAAATGTTGAGGAATAGTTTGCGCTGACACTAATGCTCCCTCAGCCTGCAGGACCGCTTGAATATCTTTGGAACTTGTTTGGGGCTGCTTATCCACCATCCGGACTGTCCTGCGTTGACAGCTTTCATCAATTTTTCTCTTCCATCCATGCCCAGGGAGATTAGCTACAGAGCCATGGGTTGCAAACTTCTTCATAATGTTGCGCACTGTGGACAAAGGCAAATCTATATCTCTGATGATTGACTTTTAACCATGAGATTGTTGATATTATTCCCCAATTTTGGTTCTAAAGTCCTCAGACAGTTCTCTTCTCCTCTTTCTGTTGTCCATGCTTGGTGTGGAACACACAGACACACAATGAACAGGTGAAGTGAACTTCTCTCCTTTTTATAACCATCTTTGATTTTTACATTTCCCACACCTGTTACTTGCCCCAGGTGAGTTTAAAATAGCATTACATGCTTGAAACAATCTTATTTTTCCTCAATTTTAAAAGGGTGCCAATCATTTTGTCCAGCCCATTTTTGGAGTTTATTGTGACATTATGTCCAATTTGCTTTTTTCCTCCCTTTTTTGGTTTAGCTCCAATATGCACAAAGGGAATACACGTGTATAGCAAAACATGTTACTGCAATCCTTTTCTTTTCTTTTTTTTTTTTTTTTTTTGCAAACTGTTTATTTAATGAGTTTTTCCATTTTAACATCAAAGGAAAAGGACAATATCACATAAGAAAAAGGGAAAAGAAAAAAAAAACAAAGTCATGCTTAATGAGTCTTGAGCATAACAATTATACAATAATAAGAACAATAACAATGATCACATATACGTTAAGGATGAACCTCGCATTAAGAAGAAATATGGAGAGAGCATATCAGAGAGTAGTAAAACAAGAAAAGAGGGTAAAGGTAAGTAGGGAGAAAGAAGAGGAAGAAAAAATGAAATTATAGAAGGTTAAGAGGAAAATAAGGTGAACAGGATCTCGCATTACCATGTCGTGTCATCGGTTAAACTAAGAATTATCGTATATCTCCCATAGCCTCCACGTTTTCTGAAAGATGTGCATTTTATTATCAAGTATTGCTGACATGCGTTCCATTCTATATACCTCTTTGATCTTTTCTATCAGGGCTCGGGTCGGCGGAGGGTCAGGGGATTTCCACCAACAGGCTGTGAGGCATTTTGATGCCGTCAATATATGTAGAAGTAGCTTAGAGGAAACAGGAGGCATGTCAGAGATGGGGAGATTCAGGAGATATGTCGCCGGATGGAGAGGAACATGAATATTCAAGACTCGGGAGATTAGGGATTGTACCTCCAACCAGAAGTGCCTCAGGGCCGAACAGCCCCAAAAGATGAGTTGAAGAGAGCCCTTTTCAGTTTGACATCTCCAGCAAAGAGGAGACACGTTTGGGAAAAGGCGGTGTAACCTCTCTGGGGTTTGGTACCACCTCATTAATATTTTGTACTGGTTTTCCTGGGAGGTACACGAGGACGATTTAGCAGCTGCCTTCCAAATTGCCTGTAATTGCGAAATGGACAAAGGGTTACCTAGGTATGACTCCCAATTATCCATATAGGTGTCTGTGTGAGCAGTAATGCCTCCCTCTGAGGATAAAATATCATACATAGTAGATATGAGGCCCTTGGTGGAGGCTGAACCCCTACATAACATCTCAAATGGTTTGGGGGGGGGAGGGGGGACAGTGTGAGGGTAGTGCCAAATAACTAATAAATGACTGATATAGCCAAAGGGCATCATCTGGTAGGTTATGTTTATCTTGTAAGTCTTGGAATGGGATAAGTGTTCTCGAGAGCAGATTAACTAAATCGGCCAAATGGAAAAGATGAGTTTTGATCCATGGGGTAACAGTTTTGGTGTCCCAGCTTTCTGGGATCAGAGGGTTATATAAGAGAGGTGTAAGAAGAGAAGGTGTAGATTTTAGTTTAAATATAGTAGTAGATTGTTCCCAAATTTTAATTGTCAATTTCATAGGGCCCAATATGCAATCCTTTTCTATAAGAAATACTTAATTTTCTGGAAAAATTTCAGGGGTGCCAACATTTATGGCCATGACTGTCTATGTGTATATATATATATATATATATATATATATATATATATATATATATATTCTGGTAGATAAAACAGACATCATCGCACATCTACATTTTGCATTTTGATCTGCTTGCTTCTCAGCATGAATTCAAAAACAGGTTGTTAGTATACAGGGTGGGCCATTTATATGGATACACCTTAAAGGGGTACTCCGGTGCTTAAACATCTTATCCCCTATCCAAAGGATAGGGGATAAGATGCCTGATCGCGGGAGTCCCGCAGCTGGGGACCCCCGTGATCATGCACGCGGCACCCCGTTTGTAATCAGACCCGGTGTGTGTTCGCTCCGGATCTGGTTATGGTCGACAGCAGGGCGGTCGGCGTGTGAAGTCACGCCTCTGCCCCCGTGTGACGTCACGCTCCGCCCCTCAATGCAAGCCTACGGGAGGGGGCGTGATAGCTATGATGGGGGCACGATGGGGGCTTCCTAAATGGCCACCGAAAACCATGACAGCAAAATTAGTTTTAAAAAATCCCAAAGTTGCTCTTTCCCTCTTGAGTCATGTTGTGATCCCACCTAATACCCCTTTTAAAAATGAAAAAAATGGGGCTACAAGTACATGTTAGTGTAATAAATTCAGATTTAGATTTTTCTCCTCCACTCTGCTGCTATTCTTGTGAAACACCTTTCTGCATGTCATTTTGAATACTTTGAGGGGTGTAGTCTCTATAATGGGATCATTTGTGGGGTATTTCTCACATAAAGGCCCCTCAAATCCACTTCAAACTTAACTGGCCCCTGAAAAATTCTGATTTTGAAATTTTTGGGAAAATTTAGAAAATTTTGCTATACTTTGAAGCCCTCTAATGTCTTCAAAAAGTTAAAACATGTCAACTTTATGATGTCAAAATAAAGTAGACATATTGTATTTGTGAATCAATATAAAATGTATTTGGAAAATCCATTTCCTTACAAGCAGAGAGTTTCAAAGTTAGAAAAATGCTAAATTTTCAAAATTTTCATGACATTTTGGGATTTTTCACCAAGAAAGGATGCAAGTAACAACGAAAATTTACGACTATGTTAAAGTAGAATATGTCACAAAAAAAACTGTCTCGGAATCAGAATAATCGGTAAAAGCATCCCAGAATTATTAATGCATAAAGTGACAGTGGTCAGAATTGCAAAAAAGGGCTCAGTCCTTAAAGGACAACTGCAGCGCAATGTACACTTATCCCCTATCTACAAGATAGGGGATAAGTGTTTGATCGTGGGGGGTCCCAGTCCTTAAAAGGTTAATCTTAGGGATTGTGAAGCCCTAGTGTCTACTCATGCTGCTGCCAACTCCAGGCTGTGCCATTCAGACACTATATGGTCTCCTCATGCTTCAGCCAACTCCAGGCCGTGTCATTCAGCCACTATATGGTCTCCTCATGCTGCCAACATCTCCACGCTGTGCCATTCAGCCACTATATGCTCTCCTCATGCTGCCAACACCTCCACGCTGTGTCATTCAGCCACTATGTGGTCTCCTCATACTGATGCCGCCTCCAGGCTCTGTCATTGTGCCGCTCTGCGGCAGTGATTCTAAAAGTGATGCCTGTAATCTGCATGTTATTCTGAATAACAGTATTATTTCACTACCCCAGCACACTCCATATGCATGTTAGAACACAGCAAAGTGTTATACACCCCATATTGATGCTCTCTGTAGTCCACAATTTTTTTCGAAAAATTCGGCGAGTCGGCAGAATCGAATTTTTCAAAAGTTCGCTCATCTCAAACTGTAAGTGCTTGGCAATGTCAATACAAATACTTGTTGAATAGACCAACAAGTGAACAGCAAACAGTTACAACTAGGAAGAGACAGTAAGGCCCTCACGTCAGAATGTCCAAACGGAGAATCTCTATGTGGAAATTCCACAAACTGTGGGGCACCAGCATAATATGCCGGCACTAGGACCACAAAGGCATTCCCTGTGGACTCCACACAAAGAATCAACGTGATGGAATTTCCGTGCTGGAAACATCTGCCCTGGAAATTCTGCTGTGTGCACAGTGCAGCAGAATCCCTTTGTATTCAACAGGACTGTGCTACGGCCGAATCTCCATGCCGGAATCCAATGTGAAATCCAACAAGGAAATTCTGACATGTGAACATGGCCTCAGGCTTCCTATCCTTACTCAATTGTAGGGCATAGACCATAAAGCAGTTGTGTGCACTTTTACAATCCCTTTTTCTAGAAAGTCTCCTCTTAAAGAGCTACTCCACTGGAATACTTTTATTTTTTTATTTTTTTTTAAATCAACTGGTGCCAGAAAATTAAACAGATTTAAACAGATATTTTTAAAAATCTTAATGCTTCCAGTACTTATCAGCTGCTATTTGCTCCACAGGAAGTTCTTTTCTTTTTGGATTTCCTTTCTTTCTGACCACAGTGCTCTCTGCTGACACCTCTGTCCATTTTAGGAACTGTCCAGAGTAGGAGAAAATCCCCATAGCAAACCTCTCCTGCTCTTGACAGTTCCTGAAATGGACAGAGGTGTCAGCAGAGAGCACTGTGGTCAGACAGAAAGGAATCCCAAAAAGAAAAGAACTTCCTGTGGAGCAAATAGCAGCTAAATAAGTGCTGGAAGGATTAAGATTTACAAATCTGTTTAACTTTCTGGCACAGGTTGATTAAAAAAAATGTTTTCCAGCGGAGTCCCCCTTTAAGTTAACTTAACTCATGTTATCCCGCTACTTGGACCCAATAGATCAGCTATAATCTGCAAGAGAACTCAACAGGAAGTTTTCAGTTCACATGTAGAGCAACCACATTACATTAGAACTAGTAAAATCAATGGGCCACCCACATAATATACAGCTTTGCTGGTTGCTTCAGCCAGTGTGCCTCTATATACAGTATTATATTTTCCAATATAGCATATGATTTGCATTTGCAGCCAACGGTGGTTTTCATCCAATGTGGTAACAAGGAAGAGCAAACTATCAATTACCACAACAAGTCACCTGAACTACAGCAGTCCTTTGTTCAACAGGTGACCTCTAGAGAACACATAGATTCACTTAGACATGATGGAAGTGTTGTCTGCCGCTGCTCTGGTATTTTATGCAAAGCAATGGATTATCTGAACAGAATCCCACATGAACACAAAGTGGTTCCGTTGTAGACCATGCAAGTCATCCCCATGTCTTGATTTGTTGTCCAAAGCTCAGTGTTTCATAAATGACCATTGAATGCGGATGTATAGAGGAGCATGAAGCCACAGTCCTACAGACACAGCCAGGCACCCAAAATTCTTACTGAGTCGGCCTTCCCAACTTCTGTATACACAGTATTTAGTGAGCAAATTGTATACAATTGTATACAACAGAGGCTGCAGCAGCACCAGCGCTTCACTTGTTCCCTGTGTTCAGGTGATCATGCATTAGTCATCAAAATGGTTGCTAGAAAGTCCTGAATATTATTAGGCCATGTTCACACATCAGAATCTCCGTCTGCTGCGCTGTACACATGGTGGAATTTCCATTCCAGATGTTTTCGTGTCCGCAAAAGGAATGAATCTGTCAAATTCTTTCTGTGGACTCCGCAAGCCATGCATAGCCATCTATGAGAGGGTGCTTTCCCCTGCAGGCCCGCAGTCTGTGGAATGCCCGCATGGAGATTTTCCATACGGATATTCTGGACATGTGAACATGGCCTTAAAGGGGTACTCCAATGGAAAACTTTTTTTTTTTTTTATCAACTGGTGCCAGAATGTTAAATAGATTTGTAAATTACTTCTATTAAAAAAATCTTCATCCTTCCAGTACTTATTAGCTGCTGAATCCTACAGAGGAAAGTATTTTCTTTTTGGAACACAGTGCTCTCTGCTGAATCACAAGCACAGTGCTCTCTGCTGACATCTCTGTTCATTTTAGGAACTGACCAGAGCAGCATATGTTTGCTATGAGGATTTTCTCCTATTCTGGACAGTTCTTAAAATGGACAGAGATGTCAGCAGAGAGCAGTGTGCTCATGATGTCAGCAGAGAACTCTGTGTTCCAAAAAGAAAAGAATTTCCTCTGTAGTATTCAGCAGCTAATAAGTGCTGGAAGGATTACGATTTTTTTGATTTACAAATCTGTTTAAAGGGGTATTCCAGGAATTTGTTTTATTTGACTATGCTACAGGGGCTGTAAAGTTAGTGTAGTTCATAATATAGTGTCTGTACCTGTGTGTGATGGTTTTCTCACAATTCTTCTGTGATTTTCAATCCAATATTTATTTTTGCCAGCATACAAAATTACTGTTGTCTCAGATTTTTCCCAGGTTGCAATGCACCCGAGACCTTACTCACTAGTCAGCTGATGACAGGGAGCCTGTCTGCTTCAATGGGTGGAGCAATCACTTGGTGGGAGAGAGATCAAACTGCAACTAATACAACAGCTGTAGGCACCCTGATTGAAAACCACAGGTCTTTTGAATGGATGCAGCTCATTTATGTTTCAATGGGTGGGGTGGCTGATGTGTGGGAGGGAGGAAAATGGAATTATGGGATTTGTAATCAAAAAAAGAAAAGTCAAACAGTAAATACCAGCTCACAAAAAGCTAGCCACAGTGTTATGGTAATCTCACAAGATAACCATTTAGCCGCAAGACAAGCGCAGATGGTGGAGAACCCCTTTAACTTTCTGGCACCAGTTGATTTAAAAAAAAAAGTTTTCCACAGGAGTACCCCTTTAAGTAGCTGCTCTGCTTGGGATAAGGAGATAAATGCAGATTTTATAAGCGATGCATGAAAATATGTGTTACGCCTAGCGCTCCGGGTCCCCGCTCCTCCCCGGAGCGCTCACGGCGTCTTTCTCCCTGCAGCGCCCCGGTCAGTCCCGCTGACCGGGAGCGCTGCACTGTCATGGCCGTCGGGGATGCGATTCGCACAGCGGGACGCGCCCGCTCGCGAATCGCATCCCAGGTCACTTACCCGTCCCGGTCCCCTGCTGTCATGTGCTGGCGCGCGCGGCTCCGCTCTCTAGGGCGCGCGCGCGCCAGCTCTCTGAGACTTAAAGGGCCAGTGCACCAATGATTGGTGCCTGGCCCAATTAGCTTAATTGGCTTCCACCTGCTCCCTGGCTATATCTGATCTCCTCCCTTGCACTCCCTTGCCGGATCTTGTTGCCTTGTGCCAGTGAAAGCGTTTAGTGTGTCCAAAGCCTGTGTACCTGAACTTCTGCTATCCATCCTGACTACGAACCTTGCCGCCTGCCCCCGACCTTCTGCTACGTCTGACCTTGCCTCTGCCTAGTCCTTCTGTCCCACGCCTTCTCAGCAGTCAGTGAGGTTGAGCCGTTGCTAGTGGATACGACCTGGTTGCTACTGCCGCAGCAAGACCATCCCGCTTTGCGGCGGGCTCTGGTGAAAACCAGTAGCCTCTTAGAACCGGTCCACTAGCACGGTCCACGCCAATCCCTCGCTGACACAGCGGATCCACAACCCGTAAGCCGAATCGTGACAGTAGATCCGGCCATGGATCCCGCTGAGGTGCCGCTGCCAAGTCTCGCTGATCTTCCCACGGTGGTCGCTCAGCAATCGCAGCAGATTGCCCAACAAGGACAGCAGCTGTCGCAGTTGACCGCCATGTTACAGCAACTTCTGCCTCTGCTACAGCAGCAACCATCTCCTCCGCCAGCTCCTGCACCTCCTCCGCAGCGAGTGGCCGCTCCTAACCTCCGCTTGTCCCTGCCGGACAAATTTGATGGGGACTCTAAACTCTGCCGTGGATTTTTGTCTCAGTGTTCCCTGCATATGGAGATGTTGTCGGACTTGTTTCCTTCAGAACGGTCTAAGGTGGCGTTCGTAGTAAGCCTTCTTTCAGGAAAGGCCTTGTCTTGGGCCACACCGCTCTGGGACCGCAATGATCCTGCCACAGCCACAGTCCAGGCCTTCTTCGCTGAACTCCGGAGTGTCTTCGAGGAGCCAGCCCGAGCTTCTTCTGCCGAGACTGCCCTGTTGAACCTGGTCCAGGGTAATTCTTCAGTGGGCGAGTACGCCATCCAATTTCGTACTCTTGCTTCCGAGTTATCATGGAATAACGAGGCTCTCTGCGCGACCTTTAAAAAAGGCCTATCCAGTCGCATCAAGGATGTGCTGGCCGCACGAGAGATTCCTGCCAACCTCCAAGAACTCATCCATTTGGCTACCCGCATTGACATGCGTTTTTCTGAGCGACACCAAGAGCTCCGCCAGGAAAAAGACTTAGATCTCTGGGCACCTCTCCCACAGCATCCTTTGCAGTCTACGCCTGGGCCTCCCGCCGAGGAGGCCATGCAAGTGGATCAGTCTCGCCTGACCCTGGAAGAAAGGAATCGCCGTAGAGAAGAAAATCTCTGTCTGTACTGTGCCAGTACCGAGCATTTCTTGGTGGATTGCCCTATCCGTCCTCCACGCCTGGGAAACGCACGCACGCACCCAGCTCACGTGGGTGTGGCGTCTCTTGGCTCTAAGTCTGCTCCTCCACGTCTCACGGTGCCCGTGCGGATTTCTCCTACAGCCAACTCCTCCCTCTCAGCCGTGGCCTGCTTGGACTCTGGTGCCTATGGAAATTTTATATTGGAGTCCTTTGTGAATAAATTCAGCATCCAAGGTGACCCGTCTCGTCAAGCCGCTCTACATTTCCGCGGTCAACGGAGCCAGATTGGACTGCACCGTGCGTTACCGCACAGAACCCCTCCTCATGTCTATTGGACCCCACCTCGAGAGGATTGAGCTCTTCGTTCTCCCCGGCTGTACCTCTGAGGTCCTCCTCGGTCTGCCATGGCTCCGGCTTCATTCCCCCACCCTTGATTGGACCACCGGGGAGATCAGGAACTGGGACTCTGCCTGCCACAGGAAGTGCCTCTCCCCCCCTCCCAGTCCCGTCAGGCAAGCCTCTGTGCCTCCTCATGGCTCCCGTCCTTGTGTCTCCCTGCCCCGTGCCAAGCTTCACCCTCTGCCCTCCCTCCCCATTCCAACTCCTGCTGTACTGCCTGCCGTTGAGGAAACCCTCCATTCTTTCCCGGTGTCCTCATCCCAGGGGAGGCAGTCACCGGACAAAAAAAAGGGGAGACCTAAGGGGGGGGTACTGTTACGCCTAGCGCTCCGGGTCCCCGCTCCTCCCCGGAGCGCTCACGGCGTCTTTCTCCCTGCAGCGCCCCGGTCAGTCCCGCTGACCGGGAGCGCTGCACTGTCATGGCCGTCGGGGATGCGATTCGCACAGCGGGACGCGCCCGCTCGCGAATCGCATCCCAGGTCACTTACCCGTCCCGGTCCCCTGCTGTCATGTGCTGGCGCGCGCGGCTCCGCTCTCTAGGGCGCGCGCGCGCCAGCTCTCTGAGACTTAAAGGGCCAGTGCACCAATGATTGGTGCCTGGCCCAATTAGCTTAATTGGCTTCCACCTGCTCCCTGACTATATCTGATCTCCTCCCTTGCACTCCCTTGCCGGATCTTGTTGCCTTGTGCCAGTGAAAGCGTTTAGTGTGTCCAAAGCCTGTGTACCTGAACTTCTGCTATCCATCCTGACTACGAACCTTGCCGCCTGCCCCCGACCTTCTGCTACGTCTGACCTTGCCTCTGCCTAGTCCTTCTGTCCCACGCCTTCTCAGCAGTCAGTGAGGTTGAGCCGTTGCTAGTGGATACGACCTGGTTGCTACTGCCGCAGCAAGACCATCCCGCTTTGCGGCGGGCTCTGGTGAAAACCAGTAGCCTCTTAGAACCGGTCCACTAGCACGGTCCACGCCAATCCCTCGCTGACACAGCAGATCCACAACCCGTAAGCCGAATCGTGACAATATGTAAGTAATGTAAGTAATATAAGGGTCTCTGTCACTAGTTTATGTTGCCCACAAATACGATTAACCCAGTGACAGATGACTGCTATAGGATATATACAATTATAGAAACCTTTATTGTACTGTACTTTTTTATTTTGCAATAAAAATACATTTCAAAGTAGGTTTTTATTGAAACTTTTCAATTGTTTGGGTTCTGAAGCTTTATATTACAGTCTCCAGAATGCCATTCTCTGTTCGATCAGAGACTTCTTCTGATGGCTCGATGGCAAGCTGATCCTGTCTTCTCTAGTGAGATCATCTCCTGAAGTTTAGATATAATCAATTTAAAGTTGAACCTTTAAAAAGCATCACACGTAAATTCAGTTGCATATTTTCTCCCATGCATTTCAACAATAAAAGGTACAGCTAAAATCTGCCTTATAAAGGGCATAACTGAAATAAAGAGATAGACAGCGCTCTGTGGTGTGATATCTTAGATACAGGGTAAGGGCTAAATGCAGAAAAGCGCTTACCGCATACTGTTACACTCGACCAAGTGTAACAATGGATAAAAGCATTGAAGATGGGGAATCTGCAGCTACTCCACATCTAACAGCAAACAGAACAAATCCTCCCATGTGGCGATGGGATAGAGAGCGCAAGACACCCAGGTAATAGAAAGTGAGGTTTATTCACCCATGATGCAACGCGTTTCACAGATAGACTGATTCATCAGGTGATGAAGCAGTCTATCTGTGAAACGTGTTGCATCATGGGTGAATAAACCTCACTTCCTATTACCTGGGTGTCTTGCGCTCTCTATCCCGTCGCCACATGGGAGGATTTGTTCTGTTTGTTATAAAGGGCCTGCTATCGATTAAAAAAATCTATATATTTCTGCATCTCATTTATTAACATTCTTCTATAAATGAGTTGTTGATTTTTTTTGCAGAACCTAAATTCTGCAACAAAAATGCAATGCCTAAGGGTAGGGTCACACGTGCCGTATTTTGTTGCGTATTTGCTGCTGCATATTTTCCTACTCAACTCTACTTGAAGTTAATGCATAGAAAAGTCAGCTGCATATTTTGCTACTCAACAGCTCAGATTTATCAAACTGTGAGAGAAAAAGTGGAAAGATTTTTTCCACAGTAACCAATCACAGCTCAGTGAACAAGCTCTGGTAAAAAGAAAGCTGAGCTGTGATTGGTTGATATGGGCAAATCACTCCACTTTTTCTCTCTCACAGTTTTAAAAATCTTGACCAATGACTTCAATGGGTGGGGAAATTATGCTAATTTTGGGTTTGTTTGTTTTTTACCTTGGTTTGCTTTTTACCCCTATCACTTTTATATTTTCCTCATATGGGGCTGTTTGAGGCCTCATTTTATAACAGTACCATTTGTGTTTTAATGGAACATTATGATCAAATTTATTTATTACCAAACATCTGCTTTTTTTGTGTATTTTTTGTTTATTTATTTATTTTGCTTACACACTGTTTACTGTGCAGGATCAATAGTTTTAATAGTTTGGAAAATTCCAAATATGGCAAATATGTTTATTTTGTTATTATTAGGATGATTATTATTATTATTATTATTATTATTAGAGATGAGTGAATTTTTGAATAATTTGATTAGTCCGATTCGCCGAATCACTATTAAAAATGGCTATTTCTGTGCTACAGACAGCCACAATAGGGGTATAGAACACTTTGCCTTGCCGTAACGCATAGGGAGTTTGCTGTGTTAGTGAAATAAAACTGTTATTCAGTATGACATGCAGATTAGAGGCATCCCTATTAGAATCACTGTCGCAGAGTGGCACAATGACAGAGCCTGGAGGTGGCATCAGTATGAGGAGACCATATAGTGGCTGAATGACAGAGCTTGGAGGTGGCGGCAGCATGAAGAGACCATATAGTGCCTGAATGACACAGCGTGGAGGTGGCAACAGCCTGACGAGACAATAGGTCCTCACAATTGAAAAGATTAAAGATATTTTTAACATTTAAATTGAAGATTTCAAATAGATGAACCTAAAAAGTTTTATTAAATGTGCCAGCTGCATGAGGAGACCACATGGTGGCACACTGACACAGCCTGGAGGTGGCAGCAGCATGAGGAGGCCATAATCTGGCAGAATGACCCAGCCTGGATTTGACAGCAGCAAGAGGAGACCATATAGTTGCTGAATGACACAGCCAGGAGTTAGCGGCAGCAAGAGGAGACCATATAGTGGCTGAAGGACACAGCCTGGAGGTGACGGAAGCAAGAGGAGACCACATATTGGCTGAATGACACAGCCTGGAGGAAGCGGAAGCATGAGTAGACCATATAGTGGCGGAATGGCACAGCCTGGAGTTGGTGGCAGCAAGAGGAGACCATATAGTGGCTGAATGACACAGCCTGGAGCTGGCATCAGCATAAGGAGAACATATGGTGGCAGAATGAGACAGCCTGGAGCTGGCATCAGCATGAGAGGAGCATATGGTGGCAGAATGAGAGAGCCTGGAGGTGGCATCAGCATGAGGAGAACATATGGTGGCAGTATGAGAAAGCCTGGAGCTGGCATCAGCAGCATCAGGAGTCCTGAAAGTGACCTGGTGACAGAGTGGTGCGGTGGGTGGCAATACCAGTGACGAAGGTGGGTGAAAAAAGGAGAACTTGGCATCAGATGTATGGCATCAGGCGGGTGAAAGGATCAGAATAGTAGCTGAGGCAGAAGAAAATGGTCTCTTTTGTAAAAGTGTTAGTGTGCACAAGTAAGTATTGATGATATGCATTATGTAAAACTATTTTTAATAATATTCTTAGGATAAAATATATGTACCCAATTTTTTTATTTTATTTAACAAAGGGAAAGGTGTGCAAAAAACACCATGTGCTACCTACACCACCACAACATACACAAGTATTGATGTGATGCAAAAACCTCTAAAAGGTGGAAGGGAACAATGTATGGAACATGTAAAAACATCCCTTATAAGGCCCTACTCTCGCACTATTAATTCCCTTCTTGGTAAGTATTACTTGCCCTAAAAAGGATGGCCCCACACAGGAACCTCTCCCTAATTCCACCTAAAAACCCTGGGAATGGCAGTGTTTGTAGGTGGAAATTGTAGATGGAAATAGGGCCACTCCACTACACTTAATAGGGTGTTTATCTAGAACAGCAGCAGGTGTGTACTTTTGGCTGACCTTTCCCAGTAATTAAGGCCTTAGGACTATAACCAGTGGCATAGCTATAGAGGTTGCAGGGGTCGCAATTGCGACCCAGCCCAATAGCCTAGTGGGCCCGCAGGGCCCCCCTGCCACTACATGCTGCAGCAACAGGCCTGGACCTCGGGCGCGGCCCGAGGGCCTGGGCACGCCACTGCCAGCACTTTTTTTTTTTATTACCTGAGGCGTGGGCTCTTTAAAAATAATTTCCGGGTCGGACGTCCGCTCCAAGCCCCTGACGCATCACAGCCTCTGACCCCGCTTTGAAGTGTGGGAGTGACACATGCAGGAGCCTTCCCCGCATTCTCGCATCGCCGATCTGCAGGAAGGTAAGGAGACTGAGGACTGGGTGCTGGGGGTGGTGTAATATTAACGAGCAGGAGAACGAGGACAGGGTCTGGGGGGGGGAAGCTGGGGAGGAGGAGGATGGGGTTTTGGAGGGGGGTGCTGGGCGGTGGAATGATGAGGAGACTGAGGATGGGGTGGGGGGAATGCAATGATGATAATGATGAGGAGGGGGTGCTGGGAGGGTGAAATAATGAGGAGACTGAGGATGGGTGGGGGGATGGAATCATGATGAGACTGAGGATGGGGTGGGGTGGGGATGCGATGAGGAGGAGGGGTGCTGGGAGGGGGGGTGGAATGATGAGGAGACTGAGGATGGGGTGTGGGCGGGGGTCGTGTGTGATGATGATGAGAAGCACCAGGATGGGGTGTGGGAAGGCAATGATGATGAGGCGTGTGCTGGGGGATGGGGGTGCAACAGGGGGGGTGCAATGATGATGATGATGAGGAGTCTGAGGATGGTGAGACCGAGGATTGGGAGGGGAGGGATAATATGCAGTGCAGGGGCGAAGAGCCTAGGATGGGTGGGGCTTTTTTGATGATGAGACTGAGGGTGGGGTGTATGGGGTGATGAGAATACTGAGGATGGAGGGGAGGGGGCATTGGGGTGATAAGCTGACCAAGCATGGGGTGGGGGGGTTGATAAGACAGAGGATGGGGTGAGGGGTATGCGGTATATGGCAGTATTATATTCAGAAGGTACATTGTGTGGCAGTATTATATGCAGGGGGTACAGACTGTGGCAGTATTATATGCAGGGGGTACAGTGTGTGGCAGTATTATATTCAGGGGGTACAGTGTGTGGCAGCATTATATTCAGAGGGTATAGTGTGTGGCAGTATTATATGCAGAGGGTATAACGTGTGGCAGCATTATGTTCAGGGGTACAGTGTATGGCAGTATTATATTCAGGGGTACAGTGTGTGGCAGTATTATATTCAGGGGGTATGGTGTGTGGCAATAATTAGAGGGTACAGTGTGGCAGTATTATATTCAGTAGGTACAGTGTATGGCAGTATTATATTAAGGGGTACAGTATGTGGCAATAATATATTTAGAGGGTACAGTCCGTGGCAGTATTATATTAAGGGGGCACAGTGTATGGTAGTATATTCGGGGGTACAGTGTGTGGCAATACTATATTTAGAGGGTACATTGTGTGGCAGTATTATATTCAGTGGGTACAGATTGTGACAGTATTCTATTCGGGGGTACAGTGTGTGGCAGTATTATATTCAATTTATACAGGTTGTGACAGTATTATATTCAGGGGTACAGTGTGTGGCAATAATATATTTAGAGGGTACAGTGTGTGGCAGTATAATATTCAGGGGGTACAGTGTATGGCAGTATTATATTCAGGGGGTACAGGTTGTGACAATATTATATTCAGGGGTACAGTGTGTAGCACTATTATATTCAGTGGGTATAGGTTGTGACAGTATTCTATTCAGGGGTACAGTGTGTGGCAATATTATATTCAGTGGGTACAGGTTGTGACAGTATTATATTCAGGGGTACAGTGTGTGGCAGTATTATATTCAGTGGGTACAGTGTGTTGCAATAATATATTTAGAGGGTACAGTGGTAGGCAGTATTATATTCAGGGGTACAGTGTGTTGCACTAATATATTTAGGGGGTACAGTGCATGGTGGTATTATATTCAGGTGGTACAGTATTTTGGCAGAATTATAATGTGTTATAAGGAATATTGTCTTTATACAGAGGATTTGGATTTGCTGACAAATTAAGGAACCAATGATATCTGGGCATCAGACTCTGCAGAGAAGATGGAGCTGGAAGAAGTCCTGGCATCTGGACCAGATGGAGAAGGAAAGGAAAGACAACAGAGAAGACATCACTCAGGTCACTAATATCATTATGTATTCTCCTGATTGTCCCATCAGAGCTGGAGTCACTTGTAAGTTCTGCAGTGATGATGGGTGGCACTGTACCCCATTCTGGGGCTCTCCAGCTGTTGCAAAACAGGAACTTAATTAATTCCTGATGCTCTTCAGACATGATGGGAGTTGCAGCTTTGCAACAGCTGAAGAGCCACTTGAACAGAGGTGATAGGTGGGGGTCCCAGCAGTCTGATCCCCACCATAAAAATGAGCTGCTTATTTTAAAATGTCTAGGCCTATTTTTGGTCCAAGTCCAGCCCTGAATGTAAGTCACTTAAATCACTATGTATTCTCCTGGCTGTGTCCCATCAGTGCTGTAGTCACTGATGTTTTTGTGCGACCGAGTAAGGGGGTTATCGGGGATTGGGAAAGCGGGTCGTCAGGGGGTAGGGGGGGCCCAGGACAATTTTTCGCATTGGGGCCCTGTGGTTTCTAGCTATGCCCCTGACTATAACAGAAACAAAATGGTACACCACGTAGATGTACATACATGGTATGCATTTATGAGGGTAGTACAATAGGCTCCACTACACTTAAAACAGTATTTGTCTAGAACAGCAGCAGGTGTGTACTTTTGGCTGGTCTTTCACAGTAACGAGGCCCTTATGACTTTAACAGGAACAAAATCGAACACCACTTATGTTCGTACAGGTTACACTTAATAGAAGACAAAACGCTCCGGTACGCCACCTGTATTAGGCACTAATAGCAGGTGATTATGGTTTTAGTGCTCTGCTCACCCTAACTGGCTGGCTACTATTAATTTTTTTATTTGTTGAACACACCAGTGCTGCAGCACACAGTCGCTGTGTAGTACACCGAAAATTGCACTTTCTCTCTCATTCTCTCTCCATTCCCTATCAGTGCTTCTAGGCTGGATTTTGGTTTGAGGTGAATCGCTGCTGTAAAAAAAGCTTTTCTGTGCAACACACTGCTCCCTGTCCCTCTCTCTCTGCAATAAAATGCTGAAGTGACTGGCCGCAAGCTGGCTGCCGATTATATAGGGCTGTGACATCACAGGGGTGACTGGCTGCTTATAGGCTGCATGCTACATGTCATTCAGGGTCACCCTGCCTACTCGGCTTGCTGCCTTCCCAGAGTTCCTTGCCCCAGTCCTGACATGTGGAGCCGCCATCTTAGATACCCTGAAACCTGCACTAAATGGAGTTTAATGAAGCGATTTTTGCGATCCAATCGTGGTGATATTCACATGCATTGCAAAGCTAATTTTTCCTGAAATTCGTAATGAATTCGGATTCGTCAGATTCAATTCGCTCATCCCTGTAACACTCACGTTTCTGAAGACAGGAACTCCAGTGTATGTGGATCCGCTGGTCCTGTGTGGCAGATGACTGGGACCGTACCAGGGAGTGGAGTCTAAGGTGCCGCAGCAAAGGGTCTCTCTTGATCAGGTCTCGTAAGCACGGGAGCAGAGGCAAACACAGACTTTAAACGGGAGAAGGCCTCTTCAGCCTCTCAAGGCCAAGATTTAGGATTAGATGCCTTTTTAGAGAGAGCCACAATAGGAGCAACCAAGGATGTAAAATGTGGGATAAACTGAGGATAATAGTTAGCGAATCCCAGAAAGTGTTGAATTGCACGTAGGCCTGAGGGAAGAGGCCAATCCAATACTGCAGACAACTTATCTGGATCCATCTGCAGGCCCTGATGAGAGACAATGTAGCCAAGAAACAGAAGACTAGATTTCTCGAACAGGTATTTCTCCAGTTTGGCGTATAGATGAAGAACCAGACGAACGTGAGTACGATCCTCCTCTAAGTTGGAAGAGAAGATTAGGATGTCATGTAGGTATACGATAACACAGGTGTAGAGAAGATCACGAAAGATATCGTTGACGAACTTCTGGAAAACGGCTGGAGCATTGCAGAGACCAAAAGGCATTACAAGATACTCAAAATGTCCATCACGAGTATTGAAGGCCGTTTTCCATTCATCTCTCTTGTGGATACGAATGAGGTTATACGCACCGTGTAAGTCCAACTTGGAGAAGACCTTGGCACCACGTAAGTAGTCAAAAAGTTCTGAGATAAGAGGTGGAGGGTAACGGTTCTTGACCGTGATTTTGTTAAGTCCCCTGTAGTCAATGCATGGACGGAGTGAGCCATCCTTCTTCCCTACAAAGAAGAAATCTGCTCCAGCAGAAGAGGACTTACGGATAAAACCCTTTTGGAGATTCTCCTGGATATACTCAGCCATGGCTTTGGTCTCAGGAACTGAAAGGGGGTATATCCTCCCACGAGGAGGAGTGGTACCAGGCAGAAGATCAATAGGACTGTCATAAGGACGATGTGGAGGCAGAGATTCAGCCTGTTTCTTGCAGAAGACGTCTGAGAAATCTTGGTGAGGTGGGGGCAGGCCAGGTAAAGGAGGAAGATGAGAAACAACTTTACGCAGAACAGGTTGGAGGCCAAAATTTTACCAGGATTGTCCCCAGCGAATAATTTCTCCAGTTCTCCAATCCAGTTGCGGGGAATGGCATTGCAGCCAAGGAAGACCAAGAAGAATCTCAGAAGTACAGTGTGGCAGAACATAGAATTCAATCTTTTCTTTATGCGATACTCCCACTTGCATGACGAGAGATTCAGTACGGAAGTGAACCTTACAGTCCAGATTTTGTCCATTAACAGAGGAGATGAACAAGGGCTTGGCAAGCCGAGTAAGGGGAAGATGATACTTGTAGACTAAAGCCTCATCAATAAAGTCACCTGCTGACCCGGAATCCAAAAATGCTGTAGCGTTGAAAGAAGACTTGGCTAAAGCGAAGACCTGTACAGGAATAGTTAAGCATGGAGAGGTAGTATTCACACCCAGGGACGCCTCTCCCACGTACCCTAGGTGGCGGACGAACAGTACAGTCCTTGAGAAAGTGCTCCGGGCTAGCACAGTACAAACACAAATTTTCATTGCGTTGTCGTGACCTCTCCTGTTGCGTAAGACGAGAACGATCTCCTTGTATAACCTCTTTGGCAAGAGGCACAATAGACAGAAGAAGTGGATGTTGGAACACAGGTGTCAGGCAGGCAGATTCCCTCTCAAAGCGCATATTCCTCCTGTCTTTCGGCAAAACGCACATCAATGCGTGTGGCCAAGTGGATAAGTTCATTCAAAGAAGATGGAGGATCTCTTGCGCCAAGGGCATCTTTAATCCTGCTTGACAGTCCTTTTTTGAATGTGGCACACAAGGCCTCTTCATTCCAGGCAATTTCGGAGGCTAGAATGCTGAAGAGGCACGTGTGGGTTCCTCATAGACACTGCGCAATTCTACCAAGATTGCCGACAAATTGGAGGATACTGGATCACCACCATCCCAAAGGGGTGTAGCCCAAGCCATGGCTTTTCTGGAAAGTAGACTAATGACAAAGGCCATCTTACTACGTTCCGTCGGAAACAGTTCAGACATGAGCTCCAAATGCATGGAGCACTGTGTAACAAAGACTCTGCACGACTTAGAATCCCCATCATACTTGGAAGGCAAAGGCAGGTGCAGCTGGGAGCCAGGAGACACTGCAGGAGCTGGAGGTTGGAGTGGGCCAGATTGTGGTACCTGCTGCTGTTGCAAGGCCAAAAGCTGTTGCATCATGGCTGCAAGTTGAGAAAATGCTGCGCCTGTCGGGCCAACTGTTGTGACTGACGTATCATAATGGAGGAAAGATCAACAACTTCAAGCAGGGGTACCTCAGCAGGATCCATGCCCGTATCTTACTGTAACACTCAGGTTTCTGAAGACAGGAACTCCGGTGTATGTGGATCCGCTGGACCTGTGTGGCAGATGACTGGGACCGTACCAGGGAGCGGCGTCTAAGGTGCCGCTGGTCTTCACCAGAGCCCGCCGCAAAGCAGGATGGGCTTGTAGCTGCAGGCGACACCCAGGTCGCTACCCCTGGCACGGCTCGACCACACAGGTGGCTGAGGAGATTCGGGGCACAGGAGGGATGAGGCAACTCATAGTCTGAATAGCAGTAGGTCAGGGCAGGCGGCCCAGTAGCGGGACGTAGCAGGAGTTCAGTAGGCAGGCGGCAGAGGAGCAAGGTCAAGTCACAAGAGCAGGAGATCTGGTACACGGCAAGGCAATACAATGGAACACTTTCTCTAAGGCACAAGGCAACAAAGATCTGGCAGAGAATTGAGGAGGTTGGAAGAATTTATAAACAAGGCACAGGTGATTACACTAATGAGCGTACTGGCCCTTTAAATCTTAAAGCTCTGGTACACACACGCCCTAAGGGACGGGGACACGTGCGCTGGAGCAGAGAGGTGGAGGCAGAGGCAGGAGAAACACCCGGAGAGTGACGGAGTGGGGCTCACATGCGGACGCGTCCCGCAATGCGAGTCCCAGCCCCATCGGCAGCAGAAGGAAGGGGACCATGCGCTTACGGCAGGAGCACATAGTGTAACAATCCCCAATTATTATTATTATTTTTTTTGTAAAATAAGATAATTAAAAATGTTATTAGGTAGGGGCTCTTATATCATTTTAAAAACTTTTTTTTTACACTATGTTTCAGTATTATATGCAATCACCAGAAAACATGGGGCAGACGTTCTGCAAATTTGCATGTTCTGTCGGCGCTAAGAGTGGTTGGAAATGCACGTGTAGATGACAATGCATTTCTGAGCGCAGTCTGCGGAAACAATGAAATCAGAATTTGTGCGGCAGATGTTTCTGCTGCTGAAATTCAGCCAAATGCACAGTGCAGCATAAGCTCATTGAAATCAATGTTACTTTGCTGCAGAATTTCGGAATTGCTGCGGAATTAAGCTCGGAAATTCCTCTGTGTGAACATGGCCTAAACCAGCTCTGAGCGGAACAGTCACTATCAGCTGCTTCACACTAAGGCCATTTTCACACGTCTGGAATTTCCGGGCGGAATCCCACATTGGAATTCCACCAGAGATTCCGGAGCAGCAGAGTCTTGTTGAATTCAAAAGGATTCTGCTGCGCTGTGCCCACGGCAAATTTTCCGTGGAAGATGTTTCTGGCATAGAAATTCTGTTTTCCATGTCTGCAAAAAGAATGAACCTGTTCATTCTTTCTGCTGACACTGCACGGAATGCATTGCGGTCCTAGTGGCGGCATATTATGCCGGCGCCTGCAGTTTGCAGAATTTCCGTATGGAAATCGATCAGCGATGAAGCATTTGTGGAGAATCTTCCCCAAAGTAATACATACGAGAAGATGTCAAGATGCTATATGTAACAATAGATACAATGGTTGGCATTTATCATTGTAAGTGTAAGGGACGCATTTTTCTACACCTTTTTTTGTGTGCTGGTAATGTGTAGGAGAACCAAATTTTTTTAAATGGGCGCAGAGCATTTGATAAATTTTGTGCAGGTCACGTTTTCTGAAATGTCTCATACACCAGAAAACTAAGCTGTCTGAGCTGGTGTAGTTTTAGACACTTTTCAGTGGCTTTGCACCTTTTTTGCGCCTTTTCACAAAAAGGTGAAGTTCATAAAACCCTTCCATATCATGTGTATTTCCAAAATCAGTGGATTGCAACTCAAAATCAGCAGAAATGTGTAAACCAAAAGGCACAGAAAAAGGCACAAATAAGCCTGCTTACGCCTTTTTTGTGCCTTTTTTAGACACAAAAAACTGTCTAAAGACAATGATAAATGTCGGCCAGTATGTTTTAAAATGTAGAAGAAAAAGGTCTGTGTAAATGTGGCATTAAACAAGTATTCCTTGTCAAGTTAAATGTAATTAATTGATTCCATTCCTATTTTTGGTATTACACCAATGTACTTTTTAATACGTAGTAAAAATTATTTAATATCTGTATTCACAATGAATGTAACTTGGATATACATTTTTTTCTGATAAAGTTGAGCCTTATCTGAATATTTTTTTTCTCTAAAAATCAACATATTTGGCAAAATCTCAATTATTGCTTTTATAAAAATTTTAACTTAAAGGGGTATTCCAGGATTTTTATTTTTATTTGACTATGCTACAGGGGCTGTAAAGTTAGTGCAGTTCATAATATAGTGTCTGTACCTGTGTGTGATGGTTTTCTCATAATTCTTATGGGATTTTCACCCCAATATTTATTTTTAACAGCATACAAAATGACTATTGTCTCAGATTTTTTACAGTTTGCAACTAGTCAGCTGATGACAGGGAGCCTGTCTGCTTCAATGGGTGGAGCGATCGCTTGGTGGGAGAGAGATCAATCTGCAACTAATGCAACAGCTGTAGGCATCCTGATTGAAACCCACAGGTCTTTTGAATGGATGCAGCTCATTTATGTTTCAATGGGTGGGGTGGTTGATGTGTGGGAGGGAGGAAAATGGAATGATGGGATTTGTGGTCAAAAACAAAAGACTCAAACAGGAAACACCAGTTCACAAAAAGCTAGCCACAGTGTTATGGTAATCTCACAACATAGTCATTTAGCCCCAAGACAAGTGCAGATCCTTCCTAAGCATGTCCATTACTGTCTGCCAGGTACGTACTAAAATCACCTTATGATGGATAACCTATTTAAGAATATGGGTATGCTTAAAATTGTTTTCTTTTGACCCTCTTCTATAACACTTTTATTTTTCAATTTACTTGGCTATATGAGGGCTTATTTTTTTTGCACTGTGATCTGTAGTTTTTACCATTTTTGTTTTGATGGGACCTTTTTGTTGTTTTTTAATATTAATTTTTTTCTGGTATCTGAAGTCACCAAATATCAGCATTCTGGACTTTGATATTTTTTCTTACAGATTTTTGTACATTACGGGGATACCGCATATGAACAATGAAAAATGCTGCAATGTAGCATGGGATTTATCAACGTTATTGGTGCTCCTTGACAACAGGCTGCTGAAGCTGCCTTCCCATTTAGACACTGATCGGATGGCACAGAGGCAGGTAGGGACCTTCAGTATATAATTTTAACTGATCGGGACCCCATGATAATGCCGCAGCTTCCCTGAGCTAACCAGCAAATTATTTTAGCACTTTCAGGTCTAAAGGATTAATACCAGATAACCGTGTGATTGCCATTGCCTGGCATTAGGGGTGAGTCCTCACTGCTGATATCAGCTATTTCTCTCCTTCTTTGAAGCAAGCCCAATTCCTGAGCTCACTTCAAAGTCTCTTAGCAAACTTGTGATATACATTGCAAGTCCTCTAGGGGTTTGTTTGACTGTGTAGTTATTGGCATATCTCCCTCCCTATCTTCCTGCATCTCTTTATTACAAATGTAATACCATCTTATTGTATTAGGGTTTGACACCCTACATACTCACAATACTCTTATGATACTCTACTCACTCATGATACTCTTATGATACTCTACTCACTCATGATACTCTTATGATGCTCTACTCACTCATGATACTCTTATGATACTCTACTCACTCATGATACTCTTATGATGCTCTACTCACTCATGATACTCTTATGATACTCTACTCACTCATGATACTCTTATGATACTCTACTCATGTTCATCGCTGTGCAGTGTGATATGGCCTTATGAAATTATTCATAAGGTTGGAGAAAGACAATAAGTCATCAAGTTCAACCTATAGCTCTATTGTGTTGATCCAGGGTAAAACAAAAACCCTAATGAAGCCGATATCTATTGCCCCATAACTGAGGAAAATTCCTTCCCTACTCCCTATAAATCTTGAATTAATAACCTGTAATAGTATTACTCTCCTGAAATGTATTCAGGCCCCTTTAGAACTCTTTTTTGAGTTCACCATTACCACTGAGCCTTTTTTTTTCCCCTAAACTAAATAACCTTAATTCTGATAATCTTTCTGGGTACTGTAGTCCTCCCATTCCCCGTATTACTCTGGTTGCCCATCTTTGAACACTCTCCAACTCCACTATATCTTTCTTGTACACTGGTGCCCAGTACTGTAAACAGTATTCTATGTGTGGTCTGACTAGTGATTTTTATAGTGATAGAATTATTTCCTTGTCAGAATTTCCGCAACAGATGTTTCTGTAGTGGAAATCCCGATTCTGCTGGCATCTGCACAAAAATACATAGCCATGTATGAGACGGCGCATTTCCAAGTGGTCCTAGTGCTGACATGTTCTGCTGATACTCCACTGCCGGGTGAATGTCCGAAAGAAAATTTACCTGTGTGAACATAGCCTTAGAGTCCATAAAAAGCACTAGATGCTTATCTAATGACAAATGAGTTTTTTTCTGGCGTTTTTTTTGGAAACTGCCACTGCAGTTTTTGAGCCAAAGTCAGAAGTGTTTTAATAAGGAATGGGAAATATAAAGGTAGGGCTTATACTTCTCCTTTCTCGTGAATCCACTTCTGACTTTGCCTTAAAAACTGCAAAAAAACACAAGAAAGAAAGAGTCATGAATGATTAAGCATTAAATAAGGCCATTTGATCTGAGAAATGTTGAACTTGATAGGCCATGTGTCCTTTTTCAACTTAAGTGGAGAGGAATGGAGGAAAAGATGGGTTCACGGAGGCGCTGCTGGATATATGAAGAAAGACGACCACAGGCGATGCACAGGACAATGATTAACTTTAATAAATAGAATATAGGGACAACACATTTCAGCACAAACCTGCACTTTCCTCAGGACCAACAAATAGGCTGATGAAGTGTCCTGAATTGTTTGCTGTGCATGCAAAGGTCCGTCTCCTGTCAACTTAGTTGATCGGCCTCAGCCAGATGCAAATTTGGGTTAAGAGTGCAGTAGCCTTACCACCGTGGTAGCAGTGGTGCCACTATTCATTTTAACAGTAGAGTGGTGCCTATCTCTAGCACAACTCCATAAGGCTGGTAGAGGAAGAGTGGTGCTGTTGCATCAGATTGCTTCTTTCATTTTTTACAGGTCTCTTTAAAAATGAAAGGAGGAATCTGATTGGTTGCCATGGACAACTGCACCATTCTTCCTCTGCACAGTTTTTGATAAATCTCCCCCAAAGTGGTGTGGGGATTGAGTTCACACCTATTGTGAATCTACAAAAGAACATGCCTCTTTGTGGCATGGACCAAAAGAAGTGGAGAAGCCACAGTGGCCCAGATTTATTTGCATAAACCAAAATAAATGTGTCTGGTTTGCCCAAACCAATCACAGTTCAGCTTTGATTTTATCAGAGCAGTTTCAGAAATGATAGCTGAGCTGTTATTGGTGACTATGGACAAATCAGACAGGAGGAGTTGATCAGTTGTTAAGAAGGTGGGAAGCAGAGAAGCAAATGTCATCAGCAGTGATAATGATAAGATCAGTCTGATGTAAAGCACCATAAAAATATTTGTGTGCACAATAACTTTTTTAGGGCAGATCGCTGATCTAATGGATCCATTATAACTAGGGATGTCCCGATACCGATACTAGTATCGGTATCGGGCCGATACTGGCTATTTCCATGGTATCGGGGACTCGTTCAATGTCCCCGATACCATGTCCGATACCTGCTGCCGCTCCGCTGCCCAGTGTAGTGAAGAAAACTGTGTCTTGAAGCGTTCTGTAATCTTCACTACCGGTTCTCCCGTCTGCATCATAGCGATCGATTGAGGAGCATGTGATACATACACGTCACTCCTCCTCCCCTGCGCCCAGCGTAACGCTACGGAGGAAGCAGAGTGACGTGTATGTCACATGCTCCTCCATAGATCGCCATGATGCGACGGAAGAGGACGGAGCAGCGGAGCGGCATCAGCCGGCAGAGGACAGACAGCTCCAGGTGAGCTGTCTACAAGGGTGAGGGCTGCGGTCTACAAGGGGTCTCTACTAATGTCTAAAGGGGTCCCTGCTGTCTAAAGGGGGGTCCCTGCTAGCTTTCTAAAGGGGGTCCCTGCTTATGTCTAAAGGGGGCCCTGCTTATGTCTAAAAGGGGCCCTGCTTATGTCTAAAGGGGGGTCCCTGCTAGCCATCTAAAGGGGGGGTCCTGCTTATGTCTAAAGGGGGCCCTGCTTATGTCTAAAGGGGGCCCTGCTGTCTAAAGGGGGGTCCCTGCTAGCTGTCTAAAGGGGAGTCCTGCTTATGTCTAAAGGGGGCCCTGCTAATGTCTACAGGGGGGGCCCTGCTAATGTGTACAGGGGGGGCCCGGCTAATGTCTACAGGGGGGGCCCGGCTAGCTTTCTAAAGGGGGTCCCTGCTTATGTCTAAAGGGGTCCCTGCTTATGTCTAACAGGGTCCCTGCTTATGTCTAACGGGGGCCCTGCTTATGTCTAAAGGGGGCCCTGCTTATGTCTAAAAGGGGCCCTGCTTATGTCTAAAGGAGGGGGGTCCCTGCTAGCCGTCTAAAGGGGGGTCCTGCTTATGTCTAAACGGGGCCCTGCTTATGTCTAAAGGGGTCCCTGCTTATGTCTAAAGGGGGTGGGTCCCTGCTAGCTTTCTAAAGGGGGTCCCTGCTTATGTCTAAAGGGGTCCCTGCTTATGTCTAAAGGGGGCCCTGCTTATGTCTAAAGGGGGCCCTGCTGTCTAAAGGGGGGGGGGCCCTGCTAGCTTTCTAAAGGGGTCCCTGCTTATGTCTAAAAGGGTCCCTGCTTATGTCTAACGGGGTCCCTGCTTATGTCTAACGGGGGCCCTGCTTATGTCTAAAGGGGGCCCTGCTTATGTCTAAAGGGGGATCCCTGCTAGCTTTCTAAAGGGGGTCCCTGCTTATGTCTAAAAGGGGTCCTGCTTATGTCTAAAGGGGGGTCCCTGCTAGCCATCTAAAGGGGTGTCCTGCTTATGTCTAAAGGGGGCCCTGCTTATGTCTAAAGGGGGCCCTGCTGTCTAAAGGGGGGTCCCTGCTAGCTGTCTAAAGGGGAGTCCTGCTTATGTCTAAAGGGGGCCCTGCTAATGTCTACAGGGGGGGGCCCTGCTAATGTCTACAGGGGGGCCCTGATAATGTCTAAAGGGGGTGGGTCCCTGCTAGCTTTCTAAAGGGGGTCCCTGCTTATGTCTAAAGGGGTCCCTGCTTATGTCTAAAGGGGGCCCTGCTTATGTCTAAAGGGGGCCCTGCTGTCTAAAGGGGGGGGCCCTGCTAGCTTTCTAAAGGGGTCCCTGCTTATGTCTAAAAGGGTCCCTGCTTATGTCTAAGGGGGTCCCTGCTTATGTCTAACGGGGGCTCTGCTTATGTCTAAAGGGGGCCCTGCTTATGTCTAAAGGGGGATCCCTGCTAGCTTTCTAAAGGGGGTCCCTGCTTATGTCTAAAAGGGGTCCTGCTTATGTCTAAAGGGGGGTCCCTGCTAGCCATCTAAAGGGGGGTCCTGCTTATGTCTAAAGGGGGCCCTGCTTATGTCTAAAGGGGGCCCTGCTGTCTAAAGGGGGGTCCCTGCTAGCTGTCTAAAGGGGAGTCCTGCTTATGTCTAAAGGGGGCCCTGCTAATGTCTACAGGGGGGGGCCCTGCTAATGTCTACAGGGGGGCCCTGATAATGTGTACAGGGGGGGCCCGGCTAATGTCTACAGGGGGGGCCCGGCTAATGTCTACAGGGGGGGCCCGGCTAATGTCTACAGGGGGGGCCCGGCTAATGTCTAAAGGGGGGCCCGGCTAATGTCTAAAGGGGGGCCCTTCTAAAGTCTAAAGGGGGGCCCTGCTAAAGTCTAAAGGGGGCCCTTCTAAAGTCTAAAGGGGGGCCCTGCTAAAGTCTAAAGGGGCCTTGCTAATGTCTAAAGGGGGGCCCTGCTGTCTAAAGGGGGGAGGGGGGCTGCTAATGTCTAAAGGGGGGCCCCTGCTAATGTCTAAAGGGGGACCCTGCTAATGTCTAAAGGGGGGCCCCTGCTAATGTCTAAAGAGGGGCCCCTGCTAATGTCTAAAGGGGGGCCCTGCTAATGTCTAAAGGGGTCCCCTGCTAATGTCTAAAGGGGGGCCCTGCTAAAGTCTTAAGGGGCCCTGCTGAAGTCTAAAGGGGGCCCTGCTGTCTAAAGGGGGGAGGGGGCTGCTAATGTCTAAAAGGGGGTCCTGCTGTCTAAAGGGGGGCCTGCTAATGTCTAAAGGGGGGCCCTGCTGTCTAAAGGGGTGCCTGTTGTTTAAAGGGGGAGGGGGGCTGCTAACATCTAAAGGGGGAGCCTGCTAATGTCTAAACGGGGGCCCTGCTAATGTCTAAAGGGGGATACTCCCTACTATTAAAGGCAATCTTACAGCAGAGTCACCTGCACGAACTTGAATTTATAGGTAGATGCAGGTGACCCGGTTTCTACCGCTGCTCACATGTGGTCATCGGTTTCACCGCCAATGCAAATTTCCTGTTCTTTCCAATAGAGAAGAGAGAAATCTTGGCTCATACTTCAGCAGCCGCCTCCATTGTACACAACAAGGACTCACATATCAGCACAGTAAGCAGCGCCAGAAATCGCATCACCCTGGTGTCAGATTCCCTTTAAAATAAAAGTACTCGTACTTGGCATTGGCGAGTGCTTGAATTAAAGTATCGTTACTCGTACTCGGTCTAAAAAAATGGTATCGGGACATCCCTAATTATAACATAATGCAAAAAAATTAAAAAGTAAAAAAAAAAAATATATATATATATATATATATAAAATCCCCCAATAAAAATTCTAATTAAAAAAACAAACAAAAAGCACCTGTAATTGTTCTTACCCACAGAATAAAGATAACATGTCAATTTTATTATAAAGCGCACTGTGTCAAAATGAAAAATCTAAAAATTTGCAAAATACAGTTTTTTTTTTTTTTTTTTTCCAGTTTCAACCCCCAAATTATGGGTATTTTTTTTTCTTTTTGCCATACTTTTTTTTTGTAAAATGTGTAGGGGTTAAAATAAAAAAATAAAAAAATAAAAAAAAAGATGTTTTCAGGTTTTAGCTGTGACTTATTTTGGGCCATTTATAGCCAAATTTTGTGTGAAAATGTGGCATTTTTATGGGGAGCAAATAGCCAAAAAGAAAGGACAGAGAATGATTTTTGCAGCAGTAACAATTTCGGCCATAAAATTAATATATATGGGAACTAAGGAAGGTTATAAGGTTATAACATGGAGATTCATACAATTCAATTGTAAAAAAAATATATAAAAAAAAATGTAATAAAATTCTGGCTTTGGTCAGTTTTTTAAGATAGAAAATGGTCATTTTAGGGGCTGTAGGCAATAGCAACCCCAATATGTATGGGGTTTGATAGGGAATGTACCCCCACTAGGTGACATATTCACTGTATGCTGGTGGGTTGCTATGGCAGGACTTAGTGAAGGTCTGTCATTTTTGTACCCCATTAAGGAACTGCCATAGGTGACCAAGCTAATTAAAGTTCCAGTCCACAAATGGGACTGTGAAATAAAGTAAAGAAAAGTAAAAAAAAAAGTTTGAAAAATAAATACAAAAATTCTGTTAACCACTTAAGGACCAAGTGTGCGTGCTCAGTCCGCTTACTTGTGCTGTATGATGTCCACCACACCTGTGCTACAGACCCACCGGTCCTGCCCCGGTTTCTCACTTAAAGACCAAGGGTTTACCTGTACGGCCTGATCTCACTCCCGTAGTTTGAAGCATGCTCACAAGCTGAGCGCACTTCATACCTGGTGGGGCCCAGCTGTTATCAGCAGCCAGGACTCCCGGTTAATGCCAGACATTGCTGATTGTTTGTTTATGTGCATAAGTTTTTATACTGATTTTGACATCATCCTTATACTTCCTCATGATTGGCTAGGAGAGCTGTTTGATAGGTATTATGGGATTCCTTGAGGCTATGTGATCCTTCCTCCTGCTCCTTTATGCCATGTGGCTGATGTTATTTTAGTAGGTTCTACCGAACCGCCGGGGGTTCAAGTTATAGCCAAACTTTTACCAGTTCTGAACTTGGCTTCTATTCGCTGATCTCTACTGTCAGACTATTTCCATATGATGTTTATATTGTATAATGAATTTGTATTGCCTTTTTTTTATGATGTATCTACCATCCCTCAATCTGTGTTCAGGGCCCTATTGAAAATGTTTTCAACTTTCTACCATTGGAAAAAAAAACAGCACTACAGCAGATATTGCCATAGCATTTAAGGCAACAATTTCTTAATAGACAATATATTTCAGTGTGTAGATATTAATACATGTCAGAATAATAACTGCATCAACATATCTAAGCTTAGTCTGGAGGTAAAATCACAATTAGGTGTAAACACTGTAAGCAAGCAGCTGGTAAAATGGTGGATGGGAAGTATGTATGTATTACTGAGGCTTATTACCTCTGTGACATAAGACTGAAGTTTGGGTCAGGATTTTGGGAGAGACTCAAGGTTCAAGAGATAAAGTTACTCCCATACTCCAGTTCTGGTGTGTATTGGAGTCCTGAACCTGATCTGACAGGTGTGTAAGGCTGGGTTCACACTACGGTTTGTAACTACGGTTCCCGTATACGGCTTGGAGGAGGGGTGGGCGGGGCTTAATCGCGGCACTCGCACTCAGCCGTATTCGGGAACTGTAGTTAATGTATGTCTATGAGCCAACCGGAGTGAACCGCAGCCTCCGGTCGGCTGCGTTTTCGGCCGTATGCGGTTTCCCTACCGCAGGCAAAAACGTGGTCGACCCCTCCTCCCAGCCGTATACGGGAACCGTAGTTACAAACCGTAGTGTGAACCCAGCCAAAGTGCTGCCAAAGCAGCAGACAGGAGTAGATCAGCTTGTATGTGGTATGTTGGATACTAATACACTGCACCAAAAAGACGGACTTTGGTGCCAAGTTTTAAATGAGAAAATCCTAAATGTATGTTATGTAAAGAACCTGATGTGGAGGACGTTTACGTTTCTGTTATACTGCATGCTGCAAGTGGAACTTATTGCTTTATGTGAAATATTACAATAAAAACAAGACAACTGAACTGTGACACCTGCCTTTTTGGGTCTGTTTGTATTAGCTGGCAGGACTGTTTAAAGGGTCCTGTTCTACAACACGTAAAAAAGATTTCATCTTGTCTAATCTGGCACAATGACATATATGTATACTTTGTTGTCCCATTTTTATTAATACACGGCTTGTTAAAGCATATGTACATGGTAGCTTGGGATCACAGTCTACTCTGACAATGCAAATCATGGAGACATACAAGCAAAAGAGTATTTGCATGTAAACAAATAAGGGAAAAAGTCATTTTGGATTCTCTACAAGCTGAAAAAAATAAATGTCCTTTTCTCTTCACGTTTGTACTTAGCAATGTGATCATACCATAGCCACATTTAGTTGTGTCCTGGGCTGCTGGGAGGGCTCATGCTAACGGCTGACACCGCGTTACAGCAGGAGGACTAGGAGCTGGTGCAAACATGGAGACAGGTTAGTATGTAGTATACACAATAAGTGGCTATTATGCCGCATATATGATGGCTGAGTCTACCCCGAGGTGTCTCAGCTCATGAATTGGAATCATGTATGTAAATTGTGATTTTTTTTAAGCAATGACGCATCATTTCTATTTATAGTGATGTTTAATGAAATATTTACCTGGGAAATAACTAGACAGAACATGCAGTTATAAATTACTAAGGGTATGATTTGTTAGAACATGGCTTATATAACATATAAATATATGTGGATTTACATGGAAAATACCTGTACCCACAGGGCATCCTGAGTGATCCTGATCAAAAGATCATTTATATCACTTGATTGACAGCTGGACCTTAGAGCTATTCAAAGCCCTTCCTTCCCCAACCTAATACCGTGAGAAATGTATCAAGAATTTAGTTAAGATTAAGAAAAGAGCTTATAACAAATGTGATTGATTGTTGACAATATAGTAAATTTCTTAGATACACGAGAAGTAGTCCAAAATGTTGCTGATGTTACTTAGATCATAAATGATTGCAAATCACTTAGACTGACTACAAATTGATTTGCATTCTGAGTAAAAATATAAGTTTGAACTATAAGAGGCTATGCAGTCGAAGAACTCCCTTTTTAAGTGATAACCCCAACCATGCTGAGCTCGTCACAAGTGGTTATGCTCAATAGGTCATGCGGGCAATGTACTGACTATTTGGTTAATGCAGGTAATATACTGACTATTTGGTTACAGGGGTACTCCATCCCAAGAAATGTTATCCCCTATACAAAGAATATGGGATAACATGTCTAGGGGCGGAGTACCCCTTTAAAGCAGGGTCCCATCTCTCTGGTAGAGGAGATAGTTTAGTGCTTTAATTTAACCATGAAGTCCTTTCTAAGTATTAGGCATATTTGGTCATATAGGCAGGTCCTACTGCTTAGTGGATTATTGATGATCTGAGTAAACATGCTTTATTAGATAAGGAGCACACCGTCACTCAAGAGCACAATAGGTATAGGTCCAGGGTCCACCATTGCCTGTTGATTTGATATGTATTGTGACATTTTTACATCATGTTGAAACGGCAGAATGTTTTGGATGGATCTGTTGTATCAGTTTTATTTGTTTCAAAACAGATTCTTTCTTTTATTGCTTTTTTCTTGATGTGCTAATGTAAGGGGCTGTTCATGTAACGTTTGGAGTTCTTCATTCGGTGCAAACATTTGGAGCACTGTAAATCTAAACCTCAGGAGGGGTGTTTGGATGGATTTAGGAGGGTATTTTTATAGGAAATTTGTCGCATAATTGTATTGGATAACTATAGCTAGCACTGCAATACACCCCTCAGTTACTGCAGTTCATGTTAATAAGTTACATTGTTTGGTCAAAAAAAGTCACAAATCCATATAGTTTAACCAAGAGTGGGGAAAAAAGAAAGTCAAGGAAAGGGTTTTGGTAAACTTTAGGACTTTTCCCGTATTGATTGAGAGTAAAGAAAGACATTCTATAAGGCATAAAATAGTCAGTCCCAAAAAGGGAAAAAAATTATCCTGATCTCGAGTGGGGATTAGTTTTGATCAACATCCAAGACAAGAATTTTTGTTGAAATTAATAAAGTTAATGTTATTTTCTTCTAAGAAATCTTAACCTGTTTCTGTTGTGACCGCAAAGCTCCCAAGACAACTTTTCAACAGTTTTACCCTTTCACGACCCCTCAAATTTTAAATTCTGGACCATAATTATTTTATTTTTCCTCTGACAAAATTGTATTAGGGCTTTTTTTTTTTCAGAAAAAAAGTTGTACTTATTATTGTTACACTTTATTGTATCATATATTGTATTACGAAGCCAGAAAACAGTATATGTAGGCAAAAACTTAATAAAATAATGATTTGTACAATTTTGTGGGGCAATAGAGTTCACAATATGGTGAAACTGACAGGCTAGCTTTATTCTATGGTTCAGGATGAATCTAATGATGTCAAATTTATCTGAAATTTTGGCATTTGAATTTTGTATGCTTACGCCGTTGACCATGCAAGGTCAGAAATGTGATAATTCAATATTTTGGACATTAATGTACTCAGCAATACCAAATTAATTAATTTGTTTTAGAGTGTTTTATTTTTAAAATAGTAAAAGGGTGTTTTTTTTTTGGGGGGGGGGTTATATTTTAAAAAAAAACTTTCTTACTTGTTTTTCACATTTTTTATATAGTGTTTTCCAGTTATGGACACTGAGCCTACTGATTTATATTCTAATGGATATTTGTAGTAGCCAGTGGGTGGACTGGTGGTAATTGTAGTAGTGACTGCTAGCGATTGAAGTGCATCAAGTGGACATAGTAACGCAGGGGACAGGAGGTCACTGTCTGAGGTCCACCCACTGTTCACTGCTTTGTTCAGCTTGTAATGTAATAGCTTTCATGGGCACAGCCTGCAGTGACAATGTTGGCTGGGATTTGTGGTGCACCAACTGTATACAGTACTGCAAGTGGCAGGGGGTCACTGTCCGAGTACAGCCCAGTGATCAATGCTTTGCACAGCTTACTTTTAAATTCTATTGGATTTGTGAAGGCTTTATGGGATTAGTAGTTTCACTGTGCTCTCTCTTAGTTTTCTCTCTCCAAAATAGCAGCTGCAATACAGTGCATATGGCTTCATCAAACTCTTACCTTCATTCCTATGATGTGTCCTGATTGGCCTAGGAGCTGTATGTCACATAAATGCAAGCAATGGCATTACCTTAGTGTTTCTAGTACTTCCTCCATTCATTCAGATGCCAAAAGGTATGTGCTTCTATTACCTCTGTTTCAGGCTCACACAAGCCAAATCTAGCAAAGTTTGATAGCTCGGCAAGCCAATATCAAACTAAAGTTCTGTGTGAGATCGGGTTAATCGGGCTTGGCATGCTCATCTCTACTCTTGACTATACTTAGTAATTAAAAATTGCTAAAAAAAAATAATATAAGCTATTTTCAAAATCACTTAGCTTCTTCTTGCAAAATTGGTGTTGCCTGGGCTCTCGGGACAGTTCACAGTTCTTAGAGACAACCTAATAACCTTTGTCAACTCATTTGTGTACATTTTATCTTACTCCATTTAGCAAAAATATTTTTGTAGTTTTACAAAAAGTCTAGAAGTTCCTTCCTACTGTTAAACTCATTTTTTTTTATAATATACAGTATATAGACAGTAACAATCTGTCATCGCTTAATATGACTAACAGATTACTGGAAGTGATTCTTTTAATGCTCATAAATACAATCAATAAAAATACTGGAGGTGGGCATGGCCTGGCTGCTGAGGAGACTGGCCACATAAGCAGAGGAGCTCCGCTCTTTTAGCCTGAAATAGCGACTTTACCTACCGATACCTGCCGCAAAATTGACCTGGCCGATAGCCCTTCACCGTCTCATCATGCCTGGCAGAAGAAGGAAAGTTGGGAAACAAGAAACCCTGGCTAAATTCTGTTTTTCCAGAAGCTTCAGCGTGTTACAAGATGGTGCAGAGCCCACGCACAGCGCTTCTTCTTTGGCTTCCCAGCCTACAGTGGATCTCAGCTCCTGCTGTACCTCACCAACTCTACTCTCCCGCGCAAATCCAACTCAGATTCGTCTCTGCACCACAGCTCTCCTCTGCTAGCAGCAATCTCCAGGTAATAGCTCCTCTGGGCTCACAGCATCTGGTAAAAATTCCACACAGATGGGGGTTCCCTGTCCGCTTATTGATCCGTCACGGAGAAACCATGCATGTCATTCGCTCAGAAGAAGAAGGTCAATCCCTATTTACCTGGTGGAACCTCTCCTTTGCATCCCAGAGGTGTTTGCCATCTTACTTTTTTACCCTCCGACTGATCAACCGTTTGATCATATAGGCAGTAATTTTCTTCTTTATATCTATCTTATAATTCAGGCCCTGTTGTGAAGGGCTTATTCGTTTTAGTGTGCACTATTGTCTCACTCAACTACGACTGTTATACTGTTATGTTTGCAAATTTTGCCTCATACTTGGTGCAATGTTAACTGAACTATTTTCCTGCTATACCTTACCCATTTACTCAAGAGGTTGCACATCCTGGCTAGTGGGCAAGCATCCTCACCTTTTACTGTGTAACTAGCTGTGGTGCTGATCTATCTGTATATTTCACAATGGTTAGTAAAATAGCTAGCATAAGTGTAAATGGCTTGAATACACCACATAAATGTTCCCACTTTTGTAAAGAGGTAAAATCTCTTAAAGATGACATAATTTGTGCCCAAGCAATACATTTACTTGACAAAGGTGCCCACCATATGAAGCATTTCTCTTACCAACAAATCTTCCAGTCGCACTTTACTACCAAATCCAGAGGTACCCCTATAGCAGTTAAGAATACAGTACCCTTCACACTTAAGAACGTAGTTTATTACCCTAAAGGCCGATATACAATACTGTACTGCACTGTTAATGCTGTCCCCCTTACATTAATCTCGATATATGGACCCAACACAAGTCAACTCCACTTCCTCAACTCCATGTTGAAAAAAGCAGGCAAGGCCCTTATGGGGTTCTACCATCATCTGTGGAGATTTTAACTTAGTAATGGATCCTTTATTGGATTCCATGTGCCTCTCAGACTGGGTTTAGGAGAGAGAGAGTTATATGACATTTGGAGACTACACTTTCCTTTCTTCAGTACCTATTTGCGTTTGGATATGTACCTGGTGGACAGCAGCATTGTACTTAAGGTTGTTTAAACTTCCATTGAGCACATAATCTTGGTCCAATCATTCCTGGATTACTCTCACTCTTAGTGATAATATCTCTTCCCATCTACCTACATGTGGCATATTAGTAATTTCTTGTTGACTTACCAGGAATATTCCAGACACTTTCAAACTGATATAATAGAGTATTTTAAGCTCAATGCCCCATCAGTAAACAGTCCAATCTAAGTGTGGCATTGTCACCAAGCAGTGGTGCGCAAGCTTTGTATTAACCCCTTAACCCCTTCCTGCTATAGAACGTATGCATACGTCCCAGCACCCAACATGTTCGCACGCTGGGACATATGCATACATCCTGATGATCTCCTGCTGAAGCCTGATCACAACATCAATGGTGTTGACAGGGGGAAGGTGCTCCCCCTGTTCACCAACAGTGGCGCCTCGATACGATCGTGGGTCGCCGTTGGTTGCTATGGCAGCAGGAGGTCAGATAATGACCTCCTGTCTGCCTGCTACGAAAGCCAGTGAGATCCAGCCACAGGCTGGATCGCAGAGGCTGTAGTGTGTGCAGCTCATCAGGTCATACTGTGCCGCAGTACAAATGTATTGCTGCATAGTATTACTTGTAAAAAGTGAAAAAAAAGAAAAGTGATAAAAGGTTCTTCAATAAAAGTATAAAGTGTAAAAAAAAATTAAATAAATGCCCCTTTCCCAATAAAAGCCCTGTAGTCTCATAAAAAAAAATGCAAATCATATACATGCTAGGTATTGCTACATCCATAATGACGTGTACTGTAAAGCAATAATGTAAATTATTATGCACGGTAAACACCGTAAAAAAATAAATAAATAAAAAAAAAAACAACAAAGTGCAAAATTCGCCAATTTTGGTGCAAATAGAAGAATAAAATGATCAAAAGGTAGCATGTATCCCCACAAAAAGTAAGCCCTTACTTAATGGCATCAGGCAAAAAATTAAAAGTTACTGCTGTCGGAAAATGATAGCACAAAAAATGGGTATCGCCATAATCGTTCTGACCCACAGAATAAATATAACATCACTTTTACCGCACAGTGAACAACATAAAAAAAAATATTTTAAAAAAATGCCAGAAATTTAGCAGTTTTTCACAATATTTTGGAGTTTTTCACAAATAATGCTGCATGTGTCAACAAAAATGCACCACTTATAAAAAGTACAATATGTGACAAAAAACATGTCAGATTCACTCCGCTCAGAAAAAGCGACACATGTCAAAAAAAAAAGAGCCTGGCCATTAACTTAATGACCAAGGACGTATATTTACTTCCTTGGCCGGCTCCCGCGATATAAAGCAGGGTCACTCGTCATATCGGGTCTGTCCCGACATGTATCTGAAGCCAGGACCCGGGGCTAATAGCGCGCGGCAGCGATCGCGGTGCCGCGCGCTATTAACCCTTTAGACACGGCGTTCAAAGTTGAACGCTGCGTCTAAAACGAAAGTGAAAGCTGCCCGGCTGCTCAGTGGGGCTGATCGGGACCACCGCAAAGAAAATGCGATGTCTCAATCAGCTAGGATGCGAGCGGAGGTCCTCTTACCTTCCTCCGTCATGTCCCTTCGGTGATTGATTGCTCCAAGCCTGAGATGCAGGCTTGAGCAATCGACCACCAATAACACTGATCAATGCAAAGCTATGGCTTTGCATTGAACAGTGTATAAGATCAGTGTATGCAATGTTATAGCCCCCTATGGGAGCTATAACACTGCAAAAAAAGTGTAAAAAAAGTTAATAAATGTAACTTAACCCTTTCCCTAATAAAAGTCTAAATCACCCCCCTTTTCCCATAAAAAAAACCCATGTAAATAAAAATAAATATAAACATATGTGGTATGGCCGTGTGCATAAATGTCCAAACTATAAAAAGATATCATTAATTATACCACACGGTCAATGGCGTGCGTGCAAAAAAATTCCAAAGTCCAAAATAACGTATTTTTGGTCACTTTTTATATAATGAAAAAATTTATAAAAAGCGATCAAAAAGTCCAATCAATACAATAATGGTACCGCTAAAAACTTCAGATCACGACGCAAAAAATGAGCCCTCATATTGCCCCATACACAGTAAAATAAAAAAGTTATAGGGGTAAGAAGATGACAATTTTAACCCCTTAAGGACCGGGGGTTTTTCCGTTTTTGCATTTTCGTTTTTTGCTCCTTGCCTTTAAAAAATCATAACTCTTTCAATTTTGCACCTAAAAATCCATATGATGGCTTATATTTTGCGCCACCAATTCTACTTTGTAATGACGTCAGTCATTTTACCCAAAACTCTACGGTGAAACGGGAAAAAAAATCATTGTGCGACAAAATTGAAAAAAAACGCTGTTTTGTAACTTTTGGGGGCTTCCGTTTCTACGTAGTACATTTTTTGGTAAAAATGACACCTGATATTTATTCTGTAGGTCCATACGATTAAAATGATACCCTACTTATATAGGTTTGATTTTGTCGGACTTCTGGAAAAAATCATAACTACATGCAGGAAAATTAATACGTTTAAAATTGTCATCTTCTGACCCCTATAACTTTTAATTTTTCCGTGTATGGGGCGGTATGAGGGCTCATTTTTTGCGCCGTGATCTGAAGTTTTTAACGGTACCATTTTTGCAGTGATAGGACTTTTAAATGATATAAAAAGTGACCAAAAATGCACTAATTTGGACTTTGGAATTTTTTTGCGCGCACGCCATTGACCGAGCGGTTTAATTAATTATATATTTTTATAATTCGGACATTTCCGCACACGGCGATACCATATATGTTTATTTTTATTTTTATTTACACTGTGTTTTTTTTTATTATTGGAAAAGGGGGGTGATTCAAACTTTTAATAGGGGAGGAGTTAAATGATCTTTATTCACTTTTTTTTTCACTTTTTTTTTGCAGTGTTATAGGTCCCATAGGGACCTATAACACTGCACACACTGATCTTCTATGTTAATCACTGGTTTCTCATAAGAAACCAGTGATCAACGATTCTGCCGCATGACTGCTCATGCCTGGATCTCAGGCACTGAGCAGTCATTCGGCGATCGGACAGCGAGGAGGCAGGAAGGGGCCCTCACGCTGTCCTGTCAGCTGTTCGGAATGCCGCGATTAGCCGCGGCTATCCCGAACAGCCCGACTGAGCTAGCCGGGAACTTTCACTTTCACTTTCAGCCGCGCGGCTCAGCTCTGAGCGCGCGGCTAAAGGGTTAATAGTGCGCGGCGCCACAATCGGCACTGCGCGCTATTAGAGGCGGGTCCCGGCTTCACTATGACGCCGGGCCCGCCGTGATATGACGCGGGGTTACTGTGTAACCCCGCGTTATATCAGAAGAGCGGGACCAAGGACGTACCGGTACGTCCTTGGTCCTTAAGGGGTTAAACATATACATTTTTCTGCATGTAGATATGATTTTTTACAGAAGTATGACAAAATCCAACCTATATAAGTAGGGTATCATTTTAATCATATGGACCTACAAAATAAAGATAAGGTGTCATTTTTACCGAAAAAAATGTATTGCATAGAAACGGCAGCTTCTTTTTTTTTTCCCGTTTCGCCGTAGATTTTTGGGTAAAATTACTGATGTCACTGCAAAGTAGAATTGGTGGCGCAAATAATAAGACATCATATGGAGTTTTAGGTGCAAAATTGAAAGGGTTATGATTTTTAAAAGGGGAGGAGGAAAAAACGAAAGTGCTAAAATTTTAAAACCCTGTGTCCTTAGGGGGGTTAAGGTAAAAAATGGCTCCGTCCTTAAGGGGTTAAAGAGTACCGGTCATGATCTTGTTAAAGTAAATCTATCACATGTTCACTTCTGCACTAACCACAGATACTGACGGATAGTGGGGGACGCTGATTCATATGATCCCTACCTTGCCCGGATCTGTCCAGCCATTCGCCGGCTCCTAACTGGTCTTCACTGTGCATGTTCCTTTCCTTGCGCAGTGAAGACCAGTTAGGAGCGTCAGGGAGAGCCGGAGGGAGGGGGGATGAATATTCATAAGCTGACGTCACAGTGCCACTAGGCTCCTGAAAACCTGCCCGTGCTAGTTACAGCCACATTTGCATATATAGAAAAACTAAGATTGCGGGCAAATGGCTGGACGGATCAGGGCAAGGTAGGGATCATATGAATTAGCGTCCCCCGCACTATCTGTCAGTACCTGTGGTTAGTGCAGGAGTGAACATGTGACAGTTTTCCTTTAAATTTTATAATCCTCCCAGTTCACTGCCCCATCACAATAAACCAACCCCTGTCTTTATTTTTATTATTTGTTAGTTTTCTACCTTGTTATTGCTCTGTATTTTCTGCTCAGTCTCAGTCAGATTCACAGGCTGGGAAGGGACGTGATCTAGCAGGCTTCACTTTATCTGAAGCCATACAGGGGAAAACTTCCGCCCTTACTCTGCTACACAAAGCCCAGAGCAGTTCAGGGTGTGAGATGAGCTATGATTGGGAGCACTCCAGATTGCATTTCCTGATTTTGGACTTCTGCCAGGCCAACAGGAGATGGGGGGGTGCGGGAAATGTGCTCCAGACAAAGTAGGGAGACACCTAGTGGCAACTTTTTAACCCCATGCATAGCGTTTTTCCGTTTTTGCACGTTAGTTTTTTCCTCTTTACCTTTTAAAAATCATAACCCTTTCAAATTTGCACCTAAAAATCCATATGATGGCTTATTGTTTACGGCAACAATTCTACTTTGTAAAGACATCAGTCATTTTACCCAAAAATGTACGGCAATAGTAAAAAAGAAAAAAAAATCATTGTGTGACAAAATTGAAGACAAAATGCCATTTTGAAACTTTTGGGGGCTTCCGTTTCTACGCAATAAATTTTTCGGTAAAAATGACACCTTATCTTTATTTTGTAGGTCCATACAATTAAAATGATACCCTACATATATATATATATAGGTTTGATTTTGTTTTGCTTCTAGAAAAAATCATAACTGCATGCACAAAAAAAATTATACTATTAAAATTGTCATCTTCTGACCCCTATAATTTTTTTATTTTTCCGCATACGGGGCAGTATGGGGCTCATTTTTTGCGCCGTGATCTGAAGTTTTTATTGGTACCCTTTTTGTTTTGATCTGACTTTTTGATCGCTTTTTATAAAAAAAAATTTGGGTATAAAAAGTGAACAAAAATACGCTATTTTGGACTCTGGAATTTTTTTGCGCATACGCCATTGACCGTGTGGTTTAATTAATGATATATCTTTATAGTTCGGACATCTACGCATGTGGCGATAGCACATATGTTCATTTTAATTTACACAGTTTTTTTTAAATGGGAAAAGGGGGGTGATTCAAACTTTAATTAGGGGAGGGGTTAAATTATCTTTATTAACTTTTTTTTTTTTTCACTTTTTTTTCAATGTTATAGCTCTCATAGGGGACTATAACATGCATTACACTGATCTCTTACTCTGTTCAATGCCTTGGAGAAGTCATTCGGCAATCGGACACTGAGGAGCCAGGTAAGGGACCCTCGTGCGTCCTAGCTGATGGGGACATCGCGCTTTCACCACAGTTGTCCCCATTAGCCGACAGAGCTGCTGGGAAGCTTTCACTTTCGACATGGCAATCATCTTTGTTCGCCGCATCTAAAGATGCCTGAACGGTGATGTCCGTCATTACCCACGGGTCCTGGCTGCTGAAAGCAGCCGGGACTGTGCGGGTATGCTGCGAGCTCAACTCCTGAGTTTATAAACAGCATTTTACGGCAAGGGGTTAAAACACAAATAAAACATAGAGAACACATTTTTTTTAAACAAAGTACAGTACAAAGATTTTTTATTAACCATAAGGAGTGCAATTGCAAAAAAATGTTTAATGACAGTGCCCATTTAAGGACACAGGGTTTTTTCATTTTTGCACTTTATTTTTTTTTTACCTCGCCTTCTAAAAATCATAACGCTTTTAATTTTCCACCTACAGACAAATATGAGGGCTTGTTTTTTTGCACCACCAATTTTACTTTGTTATGACATCAATAATTTCACCTCAAAATCTATGGGAAAAAACTAAAAAAATTTTGTTGGACAAAATTGAAAAACAAAAATGCCATTTTGTAAATTTTGGGGGCTTCCGATTCTACGCAGTGCACTTGTTGGTAAAAATGACACCTAACCTTTATTGTGTAGGTCCATACCAAACTTATGTAGGTTTTTGTTTTGTTTTACTTCTAAAAAATTATGACTTCTTGTATAAAAATTTGTATGTTTAAAAATGTCCTCTTCTAACCACTATAACTTTTTTATTTTTCCATATACAGGGCTTTATGAGGGCTATTTTTTTGTGCCATGGTCTTTAGTTTTTATCGGTATATTTTTTGTTTTGGTGGAACTTTTTGATCGCTTTTTATACTTTTTTTAGCGTCTATAAAGTGACCAAAAATAGGCAATTCTGGACTTTGGTATTTTTTTATGCATATGCCATTGACTGTGCGGTTTAATTAACATTATGGGGGAGATTTATCAAAACCTGTCCAAAGGAAAAGTTGCACAGTTGCCCATAGCAACCAATCAGCTTGCTTCTTTCATTTTTAACAAGGCCTCTGCAAAATGAAAGAAGCAATCTGATTGGTTGCTATGGGCAACTGGGCAACTTTTCCTTTGCACAGGTTTTGATAAATCTCCCCCTATATTTTTATATTTTGGACATTTATGCACATGGCGATACCACATTTATGTTTATTTACATACACACACACATACATATATATATATATATATATATATATATATATAAATAATTTTATTTTTTTATGGGAAAAGGGTTATGTTTCAAACTTTTATTCAGGAAGAGGTTGAATCACATTTATTAACTATTTTTTACACAATTTTTTTATGCAATCTTTAGATTGCATACACTGTTCAATGCTATGCCATAGCATTGATTAGTGTTATCGGTGCTCTGTTGCTCCAGCTTGCTGAAGCTTCTTGAAGCAGCAGAAGACTGATCGGATGGCGAGGAGGCAGGTAAGGGCCCTCCCGCCGTCCTCTCAGCTAATTGGGACATCGCAAATTCCCTGCGTTCATCCAGATCAGTTCCGCTAAGCTGCCGGCATTGCATTTTCGGCATTTTAGATGTCGCAATCAACTTTGATTGTGGCATCTAAAGGGTTAATGCCAGGCATCGGCCCGATCGCCAGTGTTTGGCATTGGCCGCGGGACCTTGGTGCTGATAGCAGCCAGGACTGAAAGGCTATGAAGCGAGCTCAGCTCCTGAGCTCGCTTCATAGACCTGCCGCAGGTCTATGAAGTTAAGAGGTTAAATACAGTTTTATTCTTAAAAAACAAAGCTTTAATCTAAGCTTATCTAAGCTCCAAGTAGCAGAAGGTGCTAATAAATCAGACTCCTGTGATGTACACGCTGCCTCTTTCTCCACTGTAAGGCATGAACTTAGGAGTCTTATGTTTACTAACCATGAAAAAATGTAAAACCCAAGCCCGGCCGCAATTATACCCAGGATGACGAAGCTGGTAAGCTATTGGCTAGCAGACTTAAAGCGAGACATTTAACATCCCATCTACCAGTCTTAATCCACCCCACCCTACATTCCAAATTATACTCACCCCTGGATATAGCCAATGGCTTTAGCATATACTACTCCCACTTATATAACCTATGTGATACCATTCCCTCTTGTCCTGATCATACTGCGGCTGTTCAGGATTACTTGAACTGCCTTCATCTGCCTAAACTCTCGGCCCATCAGCTGTCAGGACTTTGTGAAGACTTCACTGTGGAATGTATACAATTGGTAACTCGCTCCTTGCCTACTGGCAAGGCTCCTGGTCCGGATGGTTTTGCAAGTCTCTATTAGAATTTTTTTTTCTCCTGTACTCTTCCCCTTTCTGAGAGGTTTCTGCAATACAGCTATGCAAATAGGCTCTAAGCCAAAGGAAAATTTGCAGACCCTTATCACTACACTCCCCACGCTCAGTAAGCCCACAAACCAGCCCCAAAATTTCCATCCTATCTCATGGCTGAACCAGGAGATAAAAATTTATGCTAAGCTACTAGTTAATAGAATAGGAAAAAGGCCCTTCCTTACTAATTAGCCACAACCAATCAGGGTGTCATATTATCATTGAGGAAATCAATTTCTTGATTGTCTTGACCACAATTAATTTATTTTTTTGTGTTGTCCACAGTGCTCTCTGCTGACACCTGATGGCCGTATCAGGAACTGTCCAGAGCAGGAGAAAATCCCCATAGCAAACCTATGCTGCTCTGGACAGTTTCTGAGATGGACAGAGGTGTAAGCAGAGAGCACTGTGGACAAGAAAAAAAAAAAGAAATTCAAAAGGAAAAGAATTTCCTCTGTAGCATACAGCTGCTAATAAGTACTGAAAGGATTGAGATTTTTAAATAGAAGTAATTAACAAATCTGTTAAATTTTCTGGCACCAGTTCATAAAAAAAAAATATATATATATATATATATATATATATATATATATATATATTTCACCGGAGTACCCCTTTAAGGTTGGTCTAAAACCTTATTTAAAGGGCCTTGCTGCTTGGAGTAGGGTAGTTATCTATGTGGGTATCTACTCAACGTAGCCACTCCAGGTATTTGAGGTGATTGTGGCTAATACATCTGCACTGCCAGGGTGGACTATAAAAGGGAAGGGAGCTCACAAGCTAATAGCTTTCTGTACTGGAAAAAGCACTTAGGGAATAAGTGTTGGACATTTTGTTTGGAAGCTGTGCACAAGGCTAAGCTCTGAATAGTTGGCTGTCTAATGTATAGTTAGTGGTCAGGCAGAGCAGGTTTTCTTTTTGTACTGTTTGTTTAGTTTTTCTGCTTTAAAAGAAGAGACAACTGGTTGTGGCAAGTTACAATCTACTTTCCTGGCGACCCAGTGAGCTAATCCCATTAAATTATGATGGATGATGCACTGGCAGAAAACTCCAGCAAGTTTTTCTGTTAGGAGTTAAAGGGGTACTCCGGTGGAAAACTTTTTTTTTTTTAAATCAACTGGTGCCAGAAAGTTAAACAGATTTGTAAATCACTTCTATGAAAAAATCTTAATCCTTCCAGTACTTATTAGCTGCTGAATACTACAGAGGAAATGTGTTTCTTTTTGGAACACAGAGTTCTCTGCTGACATCACGAGCACAGTGCTCTCTGCTGACATCTCTGTCCATTGTAAACACTGTCCAGAGTAGAAGAAAATCCCCATAGCAAACATATGCTGCTCTGGACAGTTCCTAAAATGGATATATATGGCAAGAAAAAGGTGACCTTCATGCAGGCACTCAGAAGTCCAGAGAGATCTCACAGCCAAGTCATGAAAGTGGATAAAAGTTCAAGTTTTCTTGATTTATAGCAGAAATAACATGTTTCGGGGTGTACATACCCCTTCTTCAGACTGACAGATAAGTACAATACACCAAAAAAAGGGGGCTTTTTATACACACATTGATTAGAAAACAAGATGCAGGCGAGGTCAGAGGTCACGGTGGCAAAACACATGGGTAACAGTATAAAATACAGAAAATGAACTTAGTATACTGATTTACATAATATACTTGCTAAACAAGCATGGAAATAGCTGTAATGAATAGAAAAGTCCATTTAGTTTATTATGAAAAGTTTTTTTCCTCTCTGTCTTGTTCAGAAATGAAGCAGAGGGTTGATGCGCATCTTACATCATAGTTGCCGTGTGCTGGAAGCCGCATGCTTCAGCTCTGTTTGTAAACAGAGAGGAGAAACGGAGAAGCGGAGTGGAGGTTACTAGGGACGTGTCGCAAAGCAGCGGGTCCCTGTATGTGTGGACCTACAGAGTGAGTGCACGGCTCATCTGTTAGCATATTGTGAAGGGGGAAAAAAGCATGAGAACAATTAACCTGTAGGGAAAATAGCTTGCACAAAATAGTTAATATAACCTGTAGGGAAAGGAGCTTGCACAAGAGGGTTAATATAGACAAATGTGTATGTTAGAAGAATAAATAAATAAATAAAAATGACCTGCATATTTTTTACTGATTGTGACACCATCACTATAAGGGTTATTACACGGAGTAAAAGAAAAGTGATTCACGCTGAAAAAGAATTTTTTTTTCCGTGGGAAATTCGCGCGCAGACATGGGGGAGAAAGAAGTGAAGGGTTTTTCAGCCATTTCTGTGCAAATTGCCCGCGAATTCCGCGCGGAAACGATGTCGGGCTGAATTTTTTTCTACCATTGACTTCAATTGATTTCTGCTAGCGGATTCCGCATGAAGAATGAACATGCTCTTTCTTGAAGCGGAACGGAATTCAGCGTCGGAATTCTGCTAGCAGAATTTCCGCAGTGTGAACAGGCCAGCAGAAATAACATTAAAGTCTATGGGCAGAGGAGATGTGCATTAATTTGGAGCGGAGAATTCAAGAGGAATTATTCGAGTAAATTCCTCTTGAAATACACCGTGTGAACGCACCCTTAATTATTTATTAACATCGCCAATATTACCTATTTTTTACTGAATAGCCAGATTGGCCTTTTTATTTATTCTTCTAACATACACATTTGTCTATATTAACTCTCTTGTGCAAGCTCCTTGCCCTACAGGTTATATTAACTATCTTGTGCAAGCTTTTTCCCTACAGGTTTATTGTTCTCATGCTTTTTTCCTCCTTCACAATATGCTAACAGATGAGCTGTGCACTCGCTCTGTAGGTCCACACATACAGGGACCCGTTCCTTATTGATGTGTCCCTAGTAACCTCCACTCCGCTTCTCCGTTTCTCCTCTCTGTTTACAAACAGAGCCGAAGCATGTGGCTTCTATTTACATGCCATGGAGCGCTCGGCAACTATGATGTAAGATGCGCATCAACCCTCTGCTTCATTTCTGAACCGGACAGAGAGGAAAAAAACTTTTGCCTCTAATAATAAACTGAATGGACTTTTCTATTAATTACAGCTATTTCCATGCTTGTTTAGCAAGTATATTATGTAAATCAGGATACTAATTTAATTTTCTGTATTTTATACTGTTATCCATGTGTTTTGTCACCGTGACCTCTGACCTCGCCACCATCTTGTTTTCTAATCAATGTGTGTATAAAAGGCTCCCTGTTTTGGTGTATTTACTAATCTGTCAATCTGAAGAAGGGGTATGTACACCCCAAAACACGTTATTGCTGCTATGAATCAATCAAACTTGAACTTTTATCCACTTCCATGACTTGGCTGTGAGATCTCTCTGGACTTTGGAGCGCCTACGTGAAGGTCACCTTTTTCTTGCTATATCCAGTCCACAAACAGGAACAGATTGATCTCTCCCACCAAGCGATCGCTCCACCCATTGAAGCAGACAGGCTCCCTGTCATCAGCTGACTAGTGAGTCAGGTCTCAGCCACATTTCAAGCTGGGAAAAATCTGAGACAACAGTAATTTTGTATGCTGTTAAAAATAAATATTGGAGTGAAAAATCACAGAAGAATTGTGAGAAAATTGCCACACAAAGGTACAGACACTATATTTTGAGCTACACTAACTTTACAGCCCCTGTAGCATAGTGAAATTTAAAAAAATCCTGGAATACCCATTTAAAAGCTCAAACAAAGAGTGTTTCACCAAGCATCCATTAGCAGCATAGCCAGCATGTTAGCAAGTCAGGATGAAATTAAGTCAATCAGCATCACTGAAGCTAGTCAGTGCTGAACTTAAATAGACACACCCTAAAGGTAATTGGACATCAGAGGCTGAGGCTGAAAAAGCCAGAGACATTAACTATTCCCTGACCAGAGAACTTAAAACTGTTCACACACAGCAAATCCAATAGCTATGTGTGAACACAGACCAGGACAGATATGACACTGCCACTCCTCTGTGCACATCCTGGCACTTCTCTGCCTGATATACTTAGTGCGTATATGAGGAGAGTACAATACGCCCCACTACGCTTAAAACAGTATTTGTCTACAACACCAGCAGGTGTGTACCTTTGGCTGACCTTTTTACAGTATCTAGGCCCTTAAGACTTTAACAGGAACAAAATGGTACACCACTTAGATATACGCACAGGTTAAACTTAATAGAGGACAATTCCCTTTTAGTGCTGTGCTCACCCTAACTGGCTGGCTACTATTAGCTTTTCTGGTGTTGTACACACCAGTGCTGCAGCACATAGTTGCTGTGCTACACCCAAAATTGCAATCCTCACTCCCTTCCCTATCAGTACTTCTAGGCTGGATTTGGGCTTGAGGTGAATCGCTGCTGTAAGAAAGCTTTTCTGTGCAACACACTGCTCTCTGTCCCTCTCTCTCTGCAATAGAACGCTGATGCGAGTGGTCACAATATGGTAGGCGATTATATAGGGCAGTGACATCACAGGGGTGACTGGCTGCTGATAGGCTGCATGCTGCATGTGATTAAGGGTAATCCCGCCGACCCTTGTTCCCACCTTCCCAGGATTGCTTGCCCCATGTTCTCACATGTGGATCCTGGAGCCTGGACCACATTAAATGGAGTTTAATGAAGCTATTCACACAATCGAATCGCGGCAATATTTACATTCGTTGCAAATAAAAAATTTCCTGAAATTTGTAACGAATTCGGATTCGTCAAATTTGATTCACTCATCCCTACTACTCACACTTGTGGAGGGGAATCACCTACTAAGCCAGCCCCAAGGAACCAGAAGACCTCTTAGCTGTGTAATACTGTAAGATAAGGTATCCAAGCCCAAAAGTCTTTTTATCTATGCCTGCTGTAGACCCTGTCCCATTAGCTGATGCTGACAATGTACAAGCTATGGGAGTGACTGTGATTTAAACAGTACCCGTCATATGCAAAGAAAAATGTTAAAGTGGTACCACTAAAAATTACAGCTCATGGCACAAAAAAATAAACCCCAACACAGATCAGTAGGTGTAAAAGGGTATGTGGACAAGTTGTGGAACTATTTCTTAAAACACATCGCCAGAAGGTAATGGATTTAGTGTACATACATGTGCTAGGGGGTCATTTGGCTTATGACAAAACAAAAGACTCTATGTTGCAAAGGTTTTATTGGGAAGGGGTACATAAAGAGGTGAAATAATATTGTGAGTGACCCCCTCTGTGTCAGTTTAAAAAAAAAACACTATCAGGGTATGTTCACAATGTACAGGATGGGTACCTAATATATGCAGCAGATCCTGTATGTGTGAACCTACCCTCTATTGTTAAAAACTTCCTTTGGATATGTTCGCCTGTGTGTATTTTTGCTGCAGATCTGCTTCAGATTTTGCCACCTATTGACTGCAATGGGTAGCAAAATCTGCTACAGCAAATATATATATATATATATATATATATATATATATATATACGAAGAATAGCCATAGCACTCCAATATGCATAGAAAAGGGGGCTTTATTCCATAGCAACATGCAGGTGTTCATATGGAATAAAGCCACCTTTTCTATGCATCTTGGAGTGCTACAGCTATTCTTCATTTCTGGATGTGTCTGTGGCTCCTGATCTTAGCCTAGGCTGCGTGCACCTTACCTCTATTGTTGCCTGAAGTGCTGTTCTATCCACTGTTTGTGTATATAAATATATATATGAAACTAGTGATGAGCGGCATATGCCATATTCGAATTTGTGATATTTCGTGAATATGAGGACGAATATTCGTCCCATATTGGTGAAATCTGAATATTCGTTATATTCGTGACTTTTTTTATTGCAACATTTTGCCATTGCGAAATTAATTGCAAAATGAATAGCGAAATTTCACTCGTCTGCGCATGCGCGCTATAACATCATGCGATAATGGAGATCATTTCCTGGATCTTTGCCAGTTGCATTTCGCAACTTTGCATTTCGCGAATTTGTGCTGCCCAGCGAAGCGAAGATGGTGGGGAGTAACTTTTCAATAAGTGAGGAAAAGCTGCTCATTTGTGTAAGTAATTTCACCACTGTTATTTCATTATAATTAACAGCATTTTAGACTAGTTTAAAAGTTATGATATAAGATCAGATAGCAGTCTTTCCCAAACAGTGTGTCTCCAGCTGTTGCAAAACTACAACTCATAGCATGCCTGGACATCTGGAGGCACCCTGGTTGGTAAACATGTGTTTAGGCACTTTCCATGCTATTTAGCATAATTTACATGTTGGGGACATAGGACGTATGCGAACATCCTGACTTCAGGGTCCTTAAGGACCAAGGACGTTCACATACATCTGGCCCTCTATATGTTGCAGAACTACAACTTCCAGCATGCCTGGCCATGCTTGGACTTATAGTTTTGCAAAATCTGCAGGGCCACAGTTTTCAGACCACTATACAGGGGTCTCTAAACTGTGGCCCTCCAGATGCTGCAAAACTACAATTCTCAGCATGCACTGACAGACCATGCCTGCTGGGAATTGTAGTTTTGCAACAGCTGGAGGCGCACTGGTTGTGAAACACTGAGTTAGGTAACAAACTCTCAGTGTTTTGCAACCATTGTGCCTCCAGCTGTTGCAAAACTACAACTCCCTGCATGCAACTCGCTGCATCCCCCCCTCCCTCTCCCCAATGTGAATGTACAGGGTACATTCACATGGGCAGGGGCTTACTGTGTGCTTCTAGCTGAAGCAAATTTTACACTCCAGCTCAAACTCTCAGCGGGAAACTACTGTGAACCCCCGCCCGTGTGACTGTACCCTAAAAACACTACACCACACTAAATATAAAGTAAAAAACACTACATATACACATACCCCTACACAGCCCCCCTCCCCTCCCCAATAAAAATGAAAAACGTCTGGTACGGCACTGTTTCCGAAACGGAGCCTCCAGCTGTTGCAGAACAACTCCCCAGTATTACCGGACAGCCATTGACTGTCCAGGCATGCTGGGAGTTTTGCAACAGCTGGAGGCACCCTGTTTGGGAATCACTGGCATAGAATACCCCTATATCCACCCCTATGCAAATAGGGGTATTCGACGCCAGTGATTCCCAAACAGGGTGCCTCCAGCTGTTGCAAAACCACTCCCAGTATTGCCAGACAGCCATTCACTGTCCTGGCATGCTGTGGGTTTTGCAACAGCTGGAGGCACCCTGTTTGGGAATCACTGGCGTAGAATACCCCTATGTCCACCCCTATGCAAGTCCCTAATCTAGGCCTCAAATGCACATGGCGCTCTCTCACTTCAGAGCCCTGTAGTATTTCAAGACAACCGTTTAGGGTCACATATGGGGTATCGCCGTACTCGGGAAAATTTGCCTAACAAATTTTGAGGGTCTTTTTCTCCTTTAACCCCTTATGAAAAGGTGAAGTTGGGGTCTACACCAGCCTGTTAGTGTAAAAAAATAAAATTTTTACACTAACATGCTGGTGTTGCCCTATACTTTACATTTTCACATGCGCTAAAAGAGAAAAATGCCCCCCAAAATTTGTAATACAATTTCTCCTGAGTACGGAGATACCCCATATGTGGACGCAAAGTGCTCTGGGGGCGCACAACAAGGCCCAAAAGGGAGAGTTCACCATGTACATTTGAGGTGATTTGCACGGCGTGGCTGATTCTTACAGCGGTTCTGACAAACGCAAAAAAAAACAAAACACATGTGACCCCATTTTGGAAACTACACCCCTCACCGAATGTAATGAGGGTTGCAGTGAGCATTTACACCCCACAGGTGTCTGACAGATGTTTGTAAAAGTGATCTGTGAAAATTAAAAATTACATTTTTTATTTGCACAGCCCACTGTTCCAACGATCTGTCAGACACCAGTGGGGGGTAAATGGTCACTGTACTCCTTGATACATTTCTCGAGGGGTGTAGTTTCCAAAATGGTATGCCATGTGTTTTTTTTTTTTTTTTTTTTTTGCTGTCCGGGCACCATAGGGGCTTTCTAAATGCGACATGCCCCCCCAAGCAAAATTTTCTCTCACAATATTGTGTTATCTGTGGTGTTACATAGGACTCCAGGTCACATCAACTACAATATCTGTACTCAGTTATCACTGTTAACTGTGGTCTTACATAGGACTTCAGGTTACATCAACTACATTATCTGTACTCAGAGTTATCACTGTGTTAACTGTGTTGTTACATAGGACTGTAGGTCACATCAAGTACATTATCTGTACTCAGAGAGTCATCACTGTGTTATTTTCGGTGTTACATAGGACTGCAGGTAACATCAACTACATTATCTGTGTAAATGTGCTGTTACATAGGACTACAGGTCACTTCTACTACATTATCTGTACTCAGAGAGTTATCAGTGTGTTATCATTGCTGTTACATGGGACTGCAGGTCACTTCTACTACATTATCTGTACTCAGAGAGTTATCAAGGTGTTATCTGTGCTGTTACATAGGACTGCAGGTCACATCTACTACATTATCTGTAGTCATAGAATTTTCACTGTTATCTGTGGTGTTACATAGGACTGCAGTTCCCATCAACTACATTATCTGTACTCAGAGAGTTATCACTGTGTTATCTGTGTACCACCATGTGAATCTGCAAAGGAATGCTGGTGGGGAGTGATGTTATATACTGGTCATGCTAGCAAGTTTCTATTGGTTGCTAGGGACGTTGCTAAGCTCTGACAACTGTGCTTGCAGAACTCTCATTGGCTCACAGGCATAAGTAGGGCAGAATTTCAAAGAATATTCGCATGCATTCACCTTTCGCCTCACAGTCTCATCCCTGGGTCTTTAATGATACAAGCATTGCATTTATCAGTCGAAGGAGATCCCTACAATGTGCTCAGTTTTTAAAACAGTTTGAAAAAAAGACGAATATTCGTAATAGCGAATTTTTTGCGCAAAATTCGTAATATTCGCAAATTCACAAATATACGATATTCATTGCGAACATTCGAAATACGAATATTTGTGAGCAACACTATATGAAACTCAATGGCCCTCATTTACTAACATGAATCCGACTCTTTTTGTCGGGTTTGAATGTGCGACAGAAAAAGCCCGACAGAATCTGAATCACTCAGAGTGAAGAAAAAACCTACAAAATGAGCATTGTTTTTGGGAAAAGGAGCGTGTTCCCTACATTTCAGCCAAAATCATTCATCTTTTCCTAAAACCACTCTGAAATTCATGTGAATTATTTGGGAAGAAAACCTGACACTTTAAAGCATGTATAAAGTTTCAGAAAGCGGAGTCAATTCTCTGACTGTTTGCTCCTTTGCCTGATTTGTCTTTTTGCAAGGAATTCTTACTTGTAATTTTAATCTTTTTTTGCACAATTAAATTTTTAAGCAAGGTTTTAACTTTTATTAACACATTTTTTATATATAGTTACATAGTCGAGTCTTTTCAAACACATTTTTTCCCTATCGTTTCAGTAATGACGGTGATTCCAAAAAAAATAAAAAATAATATATATATATATATATATACTCATTTAATACATCTATCTATATGTGTCTCCCTCCTTCCTCAGGTCCGAGTTACAGCGTGTGGATACAGTACTTTATATATACATATTTCCATGAATACATTAGCCCAATAAACATTTGATGTTTGCCGGGTCTTAATGCCATTGGAGGCTGAGTATGACGTCAGCCTCCTGGGTCTATTGGTGGTGTATAGAAATGAATGGGCTAGATCTATAACATTGTGATTTTTTTGCCCATTGAAATCTATGGGCCATTGAAATCCATGGGCCCATTGAAATCCATGGGCCCATTGATATCCATGGGCCCATTGAAATCCATGGGCCCATTGAAATCCATGGGCCCATTGAAATCAATGGGCCCATTGAAATCAATGGGCCCATTGAAATCAATGGGCCCATTGTGGTCTATGGAGATCTTTTGGCAAACGGGGTAGAAAGCTAAACAGCAGGGTCCCGGAAGTGGATGGGAGACCCTGGTGTAGGTTGAATTCCCAGGTTGATATACAGTGTTGGGATTATACATTAATTAGGATAGACATATATTGGTCAATTGATAGTTAACCCCTTAACGACCAAGGACGTATATTTACGTCCTTGGCTGGCTCCCACGATATAATGCGGGGTCACGAGGTGACCCCACGTCATATCGGGACGGTCCTAGCATGTATCTGATGCCGGGACCCGGGGCTAATAGCGCGCCGCGTCTAAATCGAAAGTGAAAGCTGCCCGGCTGCTCAGCGGGGCTGATCGGGACTACAGTAAAAATGCGGTGTCCCGATCAGCTGGGACACGAGCGGAGGTCCTCTTACCTGGCTCCGGCGTGTCCCCGTGTCTTATCAGCTCGGACTCGGCTAAACGTCATTTTATATGGGCGGAGCGGCCGCCCGGCTCATGAATATTCATGAACTTATCATCCTAGTCTAACTCCTTTTTCTAGGTCACGTGGGGAGGGCCGCGCATGTGCCGCATGTTCCGTACACCCGGAAGCGGCGTGGGGGGGAAAACGCCGCTTCTGGGTGTACGGAATCAGCTCATGCGCGGCCCTCCCCATGTGACCTAGAAAAAAGAGTTAGACTACAATGATAAGTTCATGAATATTCATGAGCCGGGCGGCCGCTCCGCCCAGCTCGAATGACGTATAGCCGAGTCCGAGCTGATAAGACCTCCCACTAAGTCCTAAGCCAGGGAATAACAGAAAACTAAAGATAAAGATATCTGAAGAAGCGCTGAACCATTTTTAACCAGGTAAGAAGCGTTTTAATCAGGATCACCCGCACTACAAGACCGTGTAACAGGCTTAGTGCGGGTGATTCTGATGACAGATTTCCTTTAATAAAAGTTCAAATCACCCCCCTTTTCCCATAAAAGAAACACCATGTAAATAAAAATAAATATAAACATTTGTGGTATCACCGCGTGCGTAAATGTCAGAACTAGAAAAATATATCATTAATTAAACTGAACGGTAAATGGCGTACGCGCAAAAAAAATTCCAAAGTCCAAAATAACGCATTTTTGGTCGCTTTTTATGTCATGAAAAAATGAATAAATAGCGATCAAAAATTCCGATCAATACAAAAATGGTACCGATAAAAACTTCAGATCACTGCGCAAAAAATGAGCCCTCATACCACCCCATATGTGGAAAAATAAAAAAGTTATAGGGGTCAGAAGATGACAATTTTAAACGTATTAATTTTTCTGCATGTAGTTATGATTTTTTACAGAAGTACGACAAAATCAAACCTATATAAGTAGGGTATCATTTTAATCATATGGACCTACAGAATAAAGATAAGGTGTCATTTTTACCGAAAAATTTACTGCGTAGAAACGGCAGCCCTGCAAAATGGCGTTTTTTCTTCAATTTCGTCGCACAATGATTTTTTTTCCCGTTTTGCCGTAGATTTTGGGGTAAAATGACTGATGTCACTGCAAAGTAGAATTGGTGGCGCAAAAAATAAGCCATCATATGGATTTTTAGGTGCAAAAATGAAAGGGTTATGATTTTTAAAAGGTGAGGAGGAAAAAACGAAAGTGCAAAATCGGAAAAACCCGTGGTCCTTAAGGGGTTAAGAAAGTGTTTGAACCGTGGAAACTATGTCAATACCGTAAATGGGCAACTAGGTTAATTGAAACAGGAGGTAATGTGTGGTATCCAATTGACCTAGCTCCCACTGTTCAAAAAAATCATGTCTATCCTAATTAAAGTATAATCCCAACACTGTATATCAACCCAGGAATTGAACCCACATCAGAGTCTCCCATCCACATTACTTCCAGGACCCTGCTGTTTAGCTGTCTAACCCATTTGCAGAAAGATCTCCATAGACGACAATGGTCTATTGGTTGTGAACAGGAATGAATGGGCTAGATCTATAACATTGTGATTTTTTGCCCATTGAAATCGGCAAACGTGTTTGAACCGTGGGAACTAGGTCAATACCGTAAATGGGCAACGAGGTTAATTAAAACAAGAGGTAATGTGTGGCATCCAATTGACCTAGTTCCCATGGTTCAAAAAAATTCCTATACACCACCAATAGACCCTGGAGGCTGATGTCATACTCAGCCCCCAATGGCATTCAGACCCGGCAAACTTCAAATGTTTTATGGGTTAATGTATTCATGGAAATATGTATATATAAAGTACTGTATCCACACACTGTAACTCGGACCCGAGGAAGGAGAAAGCCCCTCAGAAAAGCGTAGTCCTACCATGTATTGCCACTTTTAATGATTTTGAATAAAAAGCAATTGTGATCGGGGCTACACATTCGTACTTTGAGAGTACAATGGTGTATACTTACTTGTTATATATATAGAGAACATTTAAATTTAACATATCGGTCTGAATTGTGCCCAATGACCGCGACGGAGGCCACGCCTTTAGTGGGCATGCCCTGTAATGGATGAAATGAACAAATGAAATGAAGAAAGAGAGGGAGGGTTGTGAGGGGTCTGAAAAACTTCACGAATGCCCCACCGATAGGAGGCAGGGGTGGTATATACCCCTGACCCCACCCACAACCCCTTATGTCCCACCTGGACGTGCAGGGGGTAGATACATCCGCATAAATACAGCCTAATTAGGCTTTACACTTACAAATTTATACCCGACTCCTGTGTCACCATGCCGATGTAGCGCTCCAGTAAAGTCGGATATTCACTGGAAGGTCAAGGGAACCCCTGCTGGGATTCCCACCTCCCACATGTGTACTTCTGTAGAAGAAACCCTGCGACAGAAATAAACCTGCCTGCTACAGAATTTAAAGTACGACAGAAATTACCGTGCGACAGAACCATGCGACAGATTACCCTGCGACTAAAAATATTGTGAAAAGTGCAACAGATTTGTAAATACCAAGTGAAAAAAGGTTGAAAACACAAAAATGAAACACAAACCGACACTCAACAAACAAAGGATAGGTGATTTAACCCTTACTCATCCCCATTTGTCAGGGTCTGGGTTTTTGTTTAAAGTCCCATACAAGTCTATGGGAAATATATGTTACTGCATAACTTCCAAACGGCTGGAGATATTTTGATTACTTGTTACTTATATGTCCACTTAAAATATAGGATAGTTAATTTAACCCTTAACTCCCCCCATTTGTGAGGGTCAGGGTTTTTGTTTAAAGTCCCATGCAAATCAATGGGAAATGTATGTTCCCACATAACTTCCATACGGCTGGAGATATTTCAATAATACCTGGTACATATATTACTTATATGTCAAATAAAAAGATATGATAGTTAAATTAACCCTTACCTACACCCTTACATAAAAGATGGGTTTTTGTTTCAATCGCATGCATCTCCTGGTGAATGTGTCAATCCGGCTTGCAAGCCACACCCCATCTAAAAAAAAGAGGAGGTCGGGATATGAGGATGGGATATGAGGTCGGGACATGAGGACGGGATATGAGGACAGGATAGGAGGTTGGGATATAAGGTCGGGATATAAGGTAGGGTTGTCTCCTTTTGAGTTTATGTACAGGTTAAACAAAAATTTTTTTATACATCGTGCATAGTTCATTTATTTCAGTAATGCAAAAAGGTGAACCTAATTTATGAGAGAGACTTATTACAGGCAAACCAAGATAGGTCAAGCTGTGATTTATTATAATTTTGAATGATTATGGATTACAGCTCCCAATTACTATGATTTGGGTGTTGTTGGTTTACTGTGCTTCATTAAAGGGGTACTCCGCTGCTCAGCATTTGGAACAAAGTGTTCCGAATGCTGGAGCGCATAGCCTTGCTTTGAAAGGGCGGGGCTATGACATCACGAGCTCCCGTTGCCGGCTCCAGCATTCGGAACAGTTTGTTCCAAACGCTGAGCAGCGGAGTACTCCTTTAACTTCAGCGTCAACACATGCGTCTACCAGGAGATTTTGGAGCACTTCATGTTTCCTTTCCTTTTAAGTTGCATTACTGAAATACAATGGACTTTTGCATGATATTCTAATTTTTTTTAGTTTAATCTGTACCTGAGGCGAGACATAAGACAATTGAAAAAAAGCACAAATGAAAACTAGGCATTGTAAAGGAGTCCCATAATAAATAGTCTAGTCCTATGACTTTAATCCAAAAACCTGATGGCAAAATGCCTAGAGTAGATGAGATTATTGACAGACTAAGTAATTCTATGTATTTTAAGGTATTTCACCTTAAAATACCTTAAATACAAGTGCCATTGACAGATGAGGCCACAGAGAAACTGTCCCTGATGGACTTTTGCAATAAGAAAAATGAAGAGGATCACAGGGGGGCACTCTCAGAGAGATGGGAAGCAGTATATATATGGGGAAAGAGGGGACATGGTAGGTGGTCTATGTGAGTGGAGGCTGAAATCATAGGAAGCAGCCTTTAACCCCTTAAGGACCAGGCCATTTTACACCTTAGGACCAGAGCGTTTTTTGAACTTCTGACCACTGCCACTTTAAACAATAATAACTCTGGAATGATTTTAGTTATCATTCTGATTCCGAGACTGTTTTTTCGTGATATATTCTACTTTAACATGGTGGAAAATTTTTGTGGTAACTTGCATCCTTTCTTAGTGAAAAATCCCAAAATTTGATGAAAAAATTGAAAATGTAGCATTTTTCTAACTTTGAAGCTCTCTGCTTGTAAGGAAAATGGATATTCTAAATACATTTTTTTCATGCACATATACAATATGTCTACTTTATGTTTGCATCATAAAATTGATGAGTTTTTTACTTTTGGAAGACACCAGAGGGCTTCAAAGTTCAGCAGCAATTTTCCAATTTTTCACAAAATTTTCAAACTCACTATTTTTCAGGGACCAGTTCAGGTTTGAAGTGGATTTGAAGGGTCTTCATATTAGAAATACCCCATAAATGACCCCATTATAAAAACTGCGCCCCCCCAAAGTATTCAAAATGACATTCAGTAAGTGTTTTAACCCTTTAGGTGTTTCACAGGAAAAGCAGCAAAGTGAAGGAGAAAATTCAAAATCTTAATTTTTTACACTGGCATGTTCTTGTAGACCCAATTTTTGAATTTTTACAAGGGGTAAAAGGAGAAAATGTATAGTTGTATTTGTAGCCCAATTTCTCTCGAGTAAGCACATACCTCATATGTCTATGTAAAATTTTCGGCGGGCGCAGTAGAGGGCTTAGAAGCGAAGGAGCGACAAGGGGATTTTGGAGAGTGCGTTTTTCTGAAATGGTTTTTGAGGGGCACGTTGCATTTATAGAAGCCCCTATGGTGCCAGAACAGCAAAACCTCCCCACATGGCATACCATTTTGGAAACTAGACCCCTTGAGGAACGTAACAAGGAATTCAGTGAGCCTTAATACCCCACAGGTGTTTCACGACTTTTGCATTTAAAAAAAAAATTTCACTAAAATGTGTATTTCCCCCCCAAATTTCACATTTTTGCAAGGGTTAATAGCAGAAAATACCCCCAAAATTTGTAACCCCATCTCTTCTGAGTATGAAGGTACCCCATAAGTTGACCTGAAGTGCACTACGGGCGAACTAGAATGCTCAGAAGAGAAGGAGTCATATTTGGCTTTTTGAGAGCAAATTTCGGTCGGGGGGCATGTCGCATTTAGGAAGCCCCTATGGTGCCAGAACAGCAAAAAAAAAAAACACATGGGATACCATTTTGGAAACTAGACCCCTTGAGGAACGTAACAAGTAATAAAGTGAGCCTTAATATTCACAACTTTTGCATATGTAAAAAAAAAAATTCACATTTTTGCAAGGGTTAATAGCAGAAAATACCCCCCAAAATTTGTTAGCCCATTTCTTCTGAGTATGGAAATACCCCATGTGTGGACTTCAAGTGCCCTGCGGTCGAACTACAATGCTCAGAAGAGGAGGAGCGCCATTGAGCGTTTGAAGAGTGAATTTGTTTGGAATGGTAGTCAGGGGCCATGTGCGTTTACAAAGCCCCCCGTGGTGTCAGAACAGTGGACCCCCCCCACAAGTTGTCACGATGCCGGCTGGCAGGTAGTGGATCCTCTGTGCCAGAGAGGGATTGGCGTGGACCGTGCTAGAGGATCGGTTCTAAGTCACTACTGGTTTTCACCAGAGCCCGCCGCAAAGCGGGATGGTCTTGCTGCGGCGGTAGTGACCAGGTCGTATCCCCTAGCAACGGCTCAACCTCTCTGGCTGCTGAAGATAGGCGCGGTACAAGGGAGTAGACAGAAGCAAGGTCGGACGTAGCAGAAGGTCGGGGCAGGCAGCAAGGATCGTAGTCAGAGGCAACGGCAGGAGGTCTGGAACACAGGCTAGGAACACACAAGGAAACGCTTTCACTGGCACTAAGGCAACAAGATCCGGCGAGGGAGTGAAGGGGAAGTGAGGTGATATAGGGAAGTGCACAGGTGTAAACACTAATTGGAACCACTGCGCCAATCAGCGGCGCAGTGGCCCTTTAAATCGCAAAGACCCGGCGCGCGCGCGCCCTAGGGAGCGGGGCCGCGCGCGCCGGGACAGAACTGACGGAGAGCGAGTCAGGTACGGGAGCCGGGGTGCGCATCGCGAGCGGGCGCTACCCGCATCGCGAATCGCATCCCGGCCAGAGGCGGTATCGCAGCGCCCCGGGTCCGTGGAACCGACCGGAGCGCTGCAGTGAGAGGAGTGTAGCGAGCGCTCCGGGGAGGAGCGGGGACCCGGAGCGCTCGGCGTAACAGTACCCCCCCCCTTGGGTCTCCCCCTCTTCTTGGAGCCTGAGAACCTGAGGACCAGACTTTTGTCCAGGATATTGTCCTCAGGTTCCCAGGACCTCTCTTCTGGACCACAACCCTCCCAATCCACTAAAAAGAAGGTTTTCCCTCTGACCTTTTTAGATGCTAAAATTTCTTTGACGGAGAAGATGTCCGAGGAGCCGGAGACAGGAGTGGGGGGAACAGATTTGGGAGAGAAACGGTTAATGATAAGTGGTTTAAGAAGAGAAACATGAAAGGCATTAGGAATACGAAGAGAAGGAGGAAGAAGAAGTTTGTAAGAGACAGGATTAATCTGGCGCAAAATCTTGAAAGGACCAAGATAGCGTGGTCCCAACTTATAGCTAGGGACACGGAAGCGGACATATTTGGCGGAGAGCCATACCTTGTCTCCAGGGGAAAAAATGGGAGGAGCTCTTCTTTTCTTATCCGCGAATCTCTTCATGCGTGAAGAAGCCTGTAAGAGAGAATTTTGGGTCTCTCTCCATATGATGGAAAGATCACGAGAAATTTCATCCACAGCGGGCAGACCAGAGGGCAAGGGGGTAGGGAGGGGGGGAAGAGGGTGACGGCCGTACACCACGAAAAACGGGGATTTGGAGGAAGATTCAGAGATTCTGAAATTATACGAGAATTCGGCCCAAGGTAGAAGATCTACCCAGTCATCCTGGCGGGAGGAAACAAAATGTCGTAAATAGTCACCCAAGATCTGGTTAATTCTTTCTACTTGTCCATTGGATTGAGGATGGTATGCAGAAGAAAAATTTAATTTAATCTTGAGTTGTTTACAGAGAGCCCTCCAGAATTTAGACACAAATTGGACGCCTCTATCCGAGACGATCTGCGTAGGCAACCCGTGAAGACGAAAAATGTGTACAAAAAATTGTTTAGCCAACTGAGGCGCTGAAGGAAGACCAGGAAGAGGGATGAAATGTGCCATTTTGGAGAATCGATCAACGACCACCCAAATAACAGTGTTGCCATGGGATGGGGGTAAGTCAGTAATGAAATCCATACCAATCAGAGACCAAGGTTGTTCGGGAACAGGCAGAGGAAGAAGAAAACCAGCGGGCTTCTGGCGAGGAGTCTTATCCCGGGCACAGATAGTGCAGGCTCGCACAAAGTCCACCACATCAGTCTCTAGAGTCGGCCACCAATAGAAGCGAGAGATGAGTTGCACAGATTTCTTGATGCCCGCATGACCTGCGAGATGGGAGGAGTGACCCCATTTGAGGATTCCGAGGCGTTGGCGTGGAGAAACAAAGGTCTTTCCTGGAGGAGTTTGCCTGATGGAGGCTGGGGAAGTGGAAATCAGGCAGTCAGGAGGAATGATGTGTTGAGGAGAGAGTTCAATTTCAGAAGCATCTGAGGAACGAGAGAGAGCATCGGCCCTAATGTTCTTATCAGCAGGCCGAAAGTGAATTTCAAAATTAAATCGGGCAAAGAATAGAGACCACCTGGCCTGACGAGGATTCAGCCGTTGGGCAGACTCGAGGTATGAGAGGTTCTTGTGATCGGTGTAAATAATAACTGGAAATCTTGATCCCTCCAGCAGATGCCTCCATTCCTCAAGTGCTAATTTAATGGCTAGAAGCTCTCGATCCCCGATGGAGTAGTTCCTCTCCGCCGGAGAGAAGGTCCTAGAAAAAAAACCACAAGTAACAGCATGCCCGGAAGAGTTTTTTTGTAGAAGGACAGCTCCAGCTCCCACTGAGGAGGCATCAACCTCCAATAGGAAGGGTTTAGATGGGTCAGGTCTGGAGAGCACGGGAGCCGAAGAGAAGGCAGACTTGAGTCGTTTAAAGGCGTCTTCCGCTTGAGGAGGCCAAGACTTGGGATCGGCATTTTTTTTGGTTAAAGCCACAATAGGAGCCACAATGGTAGAAAAATGTGGAATAAATTGCCTGTAATAATTGGCGAACCCCAAAAAACGTTGGATGGCACGGAGTCCGGAGGGGCGTGGCCAATCTAAGACGGCAGAGAGTTTATCTGGATCCATTTGTAGTCCCTGGCCAGAGACCAAGTATCCTAGAAAAGGAAGAGATTGGCATTCAAACAGACATTTCTCAATTTTAGCATAGAGTTGATTGTCACGAAGTCTCTGAAGAACCATACGGACATGCTGGCGGTGTTCTTCTAGATTGGCCGAAAAAATTAGGATATCATCAAGATATACAACAACACAGGAGTATAACAGATCACGAAAAATTTCATTAACAAAGTCTTGGAAGACAGCAGGGGCGTTGCACAGGCCAAAGGGCATGACCAGATACTCAAAGTGTCCATCTCTGGTGTTAAATGCTGTTTTCCACTCATCCCCCTCTCTGATGCGGATGAGGTTATAGGCGCCTCTTAAGTCCAATTTAGTAAAGATGTGGGCACCTTGGAGGCGATCAAAGAGTTCAGAGATGAGGGGTAAGGGGTAGCGGTTCTTAACCGTGATTTTATTAAGTCCGCGGTAGTCAATGCAAGGACGTAGAGAGCCATCTTTTTTGGACACAAAGAAAAATCCGGCTCCGGCAGGAGAGGAGGATTTACGGATAAAGCCCTTTTTTAGATTCTCCTGGACGTATTCAGACATGGCAAGAGTCTCTGGGGCAGAGAGAGGATAAATTCTGCCCCGGGGTGGAGTAGTGCCCGGGAGGAGGTCGATAGGACAATCATAAGGCCTGTGAGGAGGTAGAGTCTCCGCTTGTTTTTTGCAGAAAACATCCGCGAAGTCCATATAGGCCTTAGGGAGACCGGTTACTGGAGGAAGCACAGAGTTACGGCAAGGGTTACTGGGAACCGGTTTTAGACAGTCCTTGGAACAAGAGGGCCCCCAACTCTTGATCTCCCCAGTGGACCAATCCAGGGTTGGGGAATGAAGTTGAAGCCAGGGAAGTCCAAGGAGAATTTCCGAGGTGCAATTGGGGAGGACCAAAAGTTCAATCCTCTCGTGATGAGATCCGATGCTCATTAGAAGGGGCTCCGTGCGGAAACGTATGGAACAGTCCAATCTTTCATTGTTTATACAATTGATGTAAAGGGGTCTGGTGAGACTGGTCACTGGGATGTTGAACCTGTTGACGAGAGAGGCCAAAATAAAATTTCCTGCAGATCCAGAGTCCAAGAAGGCCACAGAAGAGAAGGAGAAGGCAGAGGCAGACATCCGCACAGGCACAGTAAGACGTGGAGAAGCAGAGTGGACATCAAGGATTGTCTCAACTTTGTGCGGAGTCAGGGTACGTCTTTCCAGGCGGGGAGGGCGGATAGGACAATCCCTCAGGAAGTGTTCGGTACTAGCACAGTACAGGCAGAGGTTCTCCATGCGGCGTCGTGTCCTCTCTTGAGATGTCAGGCGAGACCGGTCGACCTGCATAGCCTCCACGGCGGGAGGCACAGGAACAGATTGCAGGGAACCAGAGGAGAGAGGAGCCGAGGAGAAGAAACGCCTCGTGCGAACAGAGTCCATATCTTGGCGGAGCTCCTGACGCCTTTCGGAAAAACGCATGTCAATGCGAGTGGCTAGGTGAATAAGTTCATGAAGATTAGCAGGCATTTCTCGTGCGGCCAGAACATCTTTAATGTTGCTGGATAGGCCTTTTTTAAAGGTCGCGCAGAGGGCCTCATTGTTCCAGGATAACTCAGAAGCAAGAGTACGGAATTGTACGGCATACTCGCCAACGGAAGAATTACCCTGGACCAGGTTCAACAGGGCAGTCTCAGCAGAAGAGGCTCGGGCAGGTTCCTCAAAGACACTTCGAATTTCCGAGAAGAAGGAGTGTACAGAGGCAGTGACGGGGTCATTGCGGTCCCAGAGCGGTGTGGCCCAAGCCAGGGCTTTTCCAGACAGCAGGCTGACTACGAAAGCCACCTTAGACCTTTCAGTGGGGAACTGGTCCGACATCATCTCCAAGTGTAATGAACATTGGGAAAGGAAGCCACGGCAAAACTTAGAGTCCCCATCAAATTTATCCGGCAAGGATAGTCGTAGTCCAGAAGCGGCCACTCGCTGCGGAGGAGGTACAGGAGCTGGCGGAGGAGATGGTTGCTGGAGCTGTGGTAGTAACTGTTGTAGCATAACAGTCAGTTGAGACAGCTGTTGGCCTTGTTGCGCAATCTGTTGTGACTGCTGGGCGACCACCGTGGTGAGGTCAGCGACAACTGGCAGAGGAACTTCAGCGGGATCCATGGCCGGATCTACTGTCACGATGCCGGCTGGCAGGTAGTGGATCCTCTGTGCCAGAGAGGGATTGGCGTGGACCGTGCTAGAGGATCGGTTCTAAGTCACTACTGGTTTTCACCAGAGCCCGCCGCAAAGCGGGATGGTCTTGCTGCGGCGGTAGTGACCAGGTCGTATCCCCTAGCAACGGCTCAACCTCTCTGGCTGCTGAAGATAGGCGCGGTACAAGGGAGTAGACAGAAGCAAGGTCGGACGTAGCAGAAGGTCGGGGCAGGCAGCAAGGATCGTAGTCAGAGGCAACGGCAGGAGGTCTGGAACACAGGCTAGGAACACACAAGGAAACGCTTTCACTGGCACTAAGGCAACAAGATCCGGCGAGGGAGTGAAGGGGAAGTGAGGTGATATAGGGAAGTGCACAGGTGTAAACACTAATTGGAACCACTGCGCCAATCAGCGGCGCAGTGGCCCTTTAAATCGCAAAGACCCGGCGCGCGCGCGCCCTAGGGAGCGGGGCCGCGCGCGCCGGGACAGAACTGACGGAGAGCGAGTCAGGTACGGGAGCCGGGGTGCGCATCGCGAGCGGGCGCTACCCGCATCGCGAATCGCATCCCGGCCAGAGGCGGTATCGCAGCGCCCCGGGTCCGTGGAACCGACCGGAGCGCTGCAGTGAGAGGAGTGTAGCGAGCGCTCCGGGGAGGAGCGGGGACCCGGAGCGCTCGGCGTAACACAAGTGACCCCATTTTGGAAACTACACCCCTCACAGAATTTAATAAGGGGTGCAGTGAGTATTTACACCCCACTGGCATTTGACAGATCTTTGGAACAGTGGGCTGAGCAAATTAAAAATTTCATTTTTCATTTTCACGGACCACTGTTCCAAAAACCTGTCAGACACCTGTGGGGCGTAAATGCTCACTGCACCCCTTATTACATTACTTGAGGGATGTAGTTTCCAAAATGGGGTCACATGTTGGGGGGTCCATTGTTCTGGCACTATGGGGCTTTGTAAACACACGTGACCTTCAATTCCGGACAAATTTTCTCTTCAAAATCCCAATGGCGCTCCTTCTGTTCTGAGCATTGTAGTTCACCCGCAGAGCACTTTACATCCACATTTGGGGTATTTTCTTACTCAGAAGAAATGGGGTTGCAAATTTTTTGGGGGGGGAGAGGTTTCCTATTTTCCCTTGTGAAAATGAAAAATTTAGGGTAACACCAGCATTTTAGTGACAACATTTTTTTTTTTTTTTCATTTTCCCATCCAACTTTAACGAAAATTTGTCAAACACCTGTGGGGTATTAATGCTCACTATACTCCTTGTTACATTCCGTGAGGGGTGTAATTTCCAAAATGGGGTCACATGTCTGTATTTATTTCTTTGCGTTTATGTCAGAACCGCTGTAGAATTAGCCACCCCTGTGCAAATCACCAATTTAGGCTTCAAATGTACATAGTGCGCTCTCTCTCCTGAGCCTTGTTGTGCGTCCGCAGAGCATTTTACGCCCACATATGGGGTATTTCCACACTATTTCCTTTTACCTCTTGTGAAAATGAAAAGTAAAGGGCAACACCAGCATGTTAGTATAAAAAAATTTTTTTTTTACACTAACAGGCTGGTGTAGACCCCAACTTTTCCTTTTCATATGGGGTAAAAGGAGAAAAAGCCTCCCAAAATTTGTAGTGTAATTTCTCCCGAGTACGGAGATACCCCATATGTGGCCCTAAACTGTTGCTTTGAAATACGACAGGGCTGCGAAGTGAGAGAGAGCCATGCGCATTTGAGGACTAAATTAGGGATTGCATAGGGGTGGACATAGGGGTATTCTACGCCAGTGATTCCCAAACAGGGTGCCTCCAGCTGTTGCTAAACTCCCACCATGCCTGGACAGTCAGTGGCTGTCCAGAAATGCTGGGATTTGTTGTTTTGCAACAGCTGGAGCCTCCGTTTTGGAAACACTGCTGTACAATACGTTTTTAATTTTTATTGAGGGGGACAGTGTAAGGGGTGTATATGTTGTGTTTTACCCTTTATTATGTGGTAGTGTAGTGTAGTGTTTTTAGGGTACATTCACACTGGCGGAGGTTTACAGTGAGTTCCCTGCTAGGAGTTTGCGCTGCGGCAAAAAATTTGCTGCAGCTCATACTTGAATCAGAAAACTTACTGTAAGCCTGTCCGTGTGAATGTACCCTGTACGTTCACATGGGGGGGCAAACCTCCAACTGTTTCAAAACTACAACTCCCAGCATGTACTGACAGACCGTGCATGCTGGGAGTTGTACTTTTGCAACAGCTGGAGGCACACTGGTTGGAAAACCTTCAGTTAAGTTCTGTTATCTAACTTAATATTTTCCAACCAGTTTGCCTCCAGCTGTTGCAAAACTACAACTCCCAGCATGTACTGATCACCGAAGGGCATGTTGTTGGGAGATGTTGTTATGCAACAGCTGGAGGGATCGCAACTACAACTCCCAGCATGCTGGGATTTACTGTTTTGCAACATCTGGAGAGCTACAGTATAGAGACCACTGCAAACTGTGGCCCTCCAGATGCTGCAAAGCTACAAATCCCAGCTTGCCCAGACAGAAAACAGTTGTGTGGGCATGCTAGGAGTTGTAGTTTTGCAAGATCTGGAGGGCTATAGTTCAGAGACTACCATATAGTGGTCTCAAACTGTAGCCCTCCAGCTGTTGCAAAACTACAACTCCCAGCATGCCCAAACAGCGGTCTGGGTATGCTGGGAGTTGTAGTTTTGCAACATCTGGAGTGCTACAGTATAGGCAACTTCCCGGCTTCTGTCGGATCCAGGGAGCTTGCTGCACGACATCGCCGTCCGTCGATCTCCGACGCTGATCGTCACCCGCAGCCTCCGCAGATCGGTAAGTGGACTCCGGCACCGGTCCTCTGTTGTTTCCCCATTCTGCCCCGGCTATTGTGGGTGGGCAGAACGGGGAAAACGGAAGTTAACCCCCCCGCCCCCGATCTGCTATTGGTGGACGCGACCACCAATAGCAGGGGTTGGAGGGGTGGCACCCCTGCCACCTCACTCCTATCTCTTCAGGGGGATTGTGGGTGTCTTAGACACCCGCGATCCCCCTTATATTCTGGGTCACTGGGTCACCATAGACCCGTATTGACCCGGAATCGTGCAAATCGCAAGTGTGAATTCACTTGCGATTTGCGGCGGTCGTCGACATGTGGGGGTCCCGGGACCCCCCTCGGCGTTTGCCTGGGACGCCTGCTGAAATCATCAGTCCGGTTTCGCAACCCGCCCGGCGGGATGCGAAATTCGCTGGGACGTATGAGTACGTCCCTGGTCCTTCAGACCCAGGGCGCAGGGATGTACTCATACGTCCGTGGTCCTTAAGGGGTTAAAAGAGGAGGTAGAATGGAGCAGTCTGTGTGAGTGCCAGGAGCAAGTAGAGGAGTCAATGTGAAGGAAGGGGCCATAAAGAGCAGACAGTCCATGAAGAGGCATGGAAAAAGCATTTATTTAAAAAAGGGAGGGGGAGGCCGGAGGATCAGTTTAGTAGAGAAGAGGGGACATGGGGAGATTACATTATGGAGAAGGGCATCATGAGCCCTTCTCCTTAACACAATCAGTAACAGACTTGTTGTATTATTCAGATTATCCAGTAATGGTGAAAGGGTGTTATTTAGGAACAAGATGGTGGTATTATTCATTCACTGTACTTATTATAATTTGTGGGGTGCTGCTAATGTACAAACAGATGTGTACAAACTTTATATTCTTTATATTGTGCAATGTATTTTCCAGTAGAGCACATGAGCTTTGGGAAACAAAGTCCTCATCCAGTGGTGAACAAACATAGAAGAAAGAGGACCCCATGGCAAATATCAAAATTGGTCTCCCATTATAGCATCTGAACTTGCCCTTCCAGGACAGAAAGACCTGATGTTTATTTCCCTTTGCTTTCCATGACCCATTTGTTAATTTCTTACACAAAAATTGCACCACCGATTCACATTTTACCACCCAGGCTGCTGTCCTGAGGGAACGTTTCTCAGCTGAAGGATATTCCAAGAGAATACTTGCCAAAGCTTTCCACAGAGTAAAGGGGCTCAAACAATCTGACCTTACTAAACCTAAAGATGTCAAAAGTAAAAATACAAATACTGAAACCAAGCTTAAAGGGGTACTCCGCCCCTAAACATCTTATCCCCTATCCAAAGGATAAGGGATAAGATGTCAGATCGCCGGGATCCCGCTGCTGGGGACCCCGGAGATCGCTGCTGCGTCAAAAACGGTGCGATCGCGGATGTGCAAACACAGATCCAATATGAAAAATTGTTTTCCACTTTATAGTATTTCCAGGCACTTTACTACAGTACATGCCAACAACACATACTCCTTGCGGCTAATTATATTAGAAATGGTTCCAGAAAAAGTGCCCAATCGATACCAACGCCTCATTAACCGCGAATCCTTTTGGATTTTTATGCTGGCCACGTTATTCCCACAAGGGCTTAATGAAATAATAGAAAATGTTCACTAACACATTCTTTTTATATAATATTTTTATAACTACTATTTCCCACCAGCTTTTACTTTCTGTTCCTCTTCTTTTTCTTTTCCTTTGTTTCTTTTCTTTATATATTTTTTTCTCCCCACATATTGCTTTCTCATTATATATTTTCTTTTTACTTATTTATACATATTCTGTTCTCCGTCATATTATCTTCCTTTTCCATATTTTTCTTTTTTCTTAAGCCTTGCGGGCTAGATATAACACTGATAGTGCCCCTTTATTGTGTTTTTACAATGTTGTTCTAATATGTATATATTTTTTGTTACTATTTATTATGTATTTATATGCAAATGCAATATATATATACATATATATATATATATATATATATATATATATATATAATTGATTATATATGCCACTTGCTAAACAATACTGCGATGCATGGTTTTTACCATGTAATTGTATTGGATATGAAAGGGTTAAGTCCGGGGTATATAAACCTTACTAGTCTCTGTATTGCCATGCTTGAGAAAGCTGCGCTTGCACAGCGAAACGCGTTGCATTCTGTTAAATAAATATGCATCTTACCTGATTGTCTCCTGTGGTCCGGTCAGCACTATATTGATCCTGCTGTTTGCTCCGTGCGAAGTCACCCTTTGTACTATAAGATTCCAGGCTGGAAGCTGCAGACAGGACCTTGTATTCCCTTATTACGTGCACATCATTGTTGTGTATGACGGTACACAACTATACAGGGTAAGCAGTATTTTGTATTTGATTACCCTTACCCTACCTCCGGTGTCACACTATGGAGCACTCTCCTCTCTTGTTCTAGATACTCCTCCATAGTCGCCAGATCTCCATTTAATAGAGCACTTTTGGGATGTGGTGGAGCTAGAGGTTTGGGCAGCCAACCATGTGATGCCATCATGTCCATATGAACAAAAATCCGGCGGAGTGTTTCTGGCATCTTGTAGAAAGTATGGCAGAAAGCAAAAGGGGTCCAATCTGATACTAACATGGAGTACCTAATAACGGGGCCGGTGAGTGTGTATATAGTGGATGCTCTAAGCCACAATCTTACCAGCACACATTTGGCTGAAAGTCTAAGAGATCTCCTGATACTCATCATAAACCACTGGCAGGGAATGAAACAGTGGTGTGGTCTGGAACAGAGCAAAGGTGCAATGTCAAAAGTCTATCCCATTTTATGATGTTATCTCCTAGGCATAGAATAGGGGATAATAAGCTAATCTTTGGGGGTCTAACCAGTGGGACCTCCACCAATCCAAGGAATGAGGACAAAATTGTGTCCAGAATGAATTGTGCCAACCACACATGCTGGCCAGTGCTCCATTCACTCTCTATGGGACCGCCACACTGAACTTGAAAATAGAGGTCGGGATAGGATGTCGGGATAGGAGGTCGAGATAGGAGGATGGGATATGAGGCCGGGATATGAGGACTGGAAAGGAGGTCTGGATAGGAGGTTGAGATAGGAGGACGGGATAGGAGGATGGGATAGGAGGACAGGATAGGAGTACAGGATAGGAGGTCAGGAAAAGAGGTCGGGATAGGAGGTCGGGGTATGAGGATGGGATACGGGGTTTGGATATGACAGCAATATATGAAGTCAAAAGCTTCCTATGTTGATTTTCCTCCACAACAAGGATTAGGAAGGAAAAACCGGGCAACGCTGGTACTCAGCTAGTAAGGGATATTGTTACGCCTAGCGCTCCGGGTCCCCGCTCCTCCCCGGAGCGCGTACGGCGTCTCTCTCTCCGCAGCGCCCCGGTCGGTCCCGCTGACCGGGAGCGCTGCCCTGTCCTGGCCGTTGGGGATGCGATTCGCACAGCGGGACGCGCCCGCTCGCGAATCGCATCCCAGGTCACTTACCCGTTCCCGTCTCCTGCTGTCATGTGCTGGCGCGCGCGGCTCCGCTCTCTAGGGCGCGCGCGCGCCAGCTCCCTGAGATTTAAAGGGCCAGTGCACCAATGATTGGTGCCTGGCCCAATTAGCTTATTGGCTTCCACCTGGTCCCTGACTATATCTATCCTCCTCCCTTGCACTTCCTTGCCGGATCTTGTTGCACTTGTGCCTAGAGAAAGCGTTTTGTGTGTTTAAAGCCTGTGTACCAGAACTTCTGCTATCTCCCCTGACTACGAACCTTGCCGCCTGCCCCCGACCTTCTGCTACGTCCGACTCTGCTTCTGCCTACTCCTTTGTACCTCGCCTATCTTCAGCAGCCAGAGAGGTGAGCCGTTGCTAGTGGTTACGACCTGGTCACTACCGCCGCAGCAAGACCATCCCGCTTTGCGGCGGGCTCTGGTGAAAACCAGTAGTGTCTTAGAACCGGTCCACTAGCACGGTCCTCGCTATCCCTCTCTGGCACAGAGGATCCACCTCCTGCCAGCCGGCATCGTGACAGTAGATCCGGCCATGGATCCCGCTGAGGTTCCCCTGCCAGTTGTCTCTGATATCGCCCGACAGATCGCCCATCTAACCCACCAGCTGTCGGAAGTGTCCACCATTGTGCACCAACATTCGCAACTTCTTCAGCAATCATCTCCTCCGCCAGCTCCTGCACCTCCTCCGCAGCGAGTGGCCACTCCTAGCCTCCGCCTGTCCTTGCCGGACAAATTTAATGGGGACTCTAAGTTTTGCCGTGGCTTTCTTTCGCAATGTTCATTGCACCTGGAGATGATGTCGGACCTGTTTCCCACTGAAAGGTCTAAGGTGGCTTTCGTAGTCAGCCTTCTGTCTGGAAAAGCCCTGTCTTGGGCCACACCGCTCTGGGACCGCAATGACCCCGTCACTGCCTCCGTACACTCCTTCTTCTCGGAAATCCGAAGTGTCTTTGAGGAACCTGCCCGAGCCTCTTCTGCTGAGACTGCCCTGTTGAACCTGGTCCAGGGTAATTCTTCCGTTGGCGAGTATGCCGTACAATTCCGTACTCTTGCTTCAGAATTATCCTGGAACAATGAGGCCCTCTGCGCGACCTTCAAAAAAGGCCTATCCAGCAACATTAAAGATGTTCTGGCCGCACGAGAAATGCCTGCTAATCTTCATGAACTTATTCATCTAGCCACTCGCATTGACATGCGTTTTTCTGAGAGGCATCAAGAGCTCCGCCAGGAAAAAGACTTTGATCTCTGGACACCTCTCCCACAGTCTCCACTGCAATCTGCGCCTAGGCCTCCCGCCGAGGAGGCCATGCAAGTGGATCGGTCTCGCCTGACCCTGGAAGAGAGGAATCGCCGTAAGGAAGAGAATCTTTGCCTGTACTGTGCCAGTACTGAACATTTTTTGGTGGATTGCCCAATCCGTCCTCCACGTCTGGGAAACGCACGCCCGCACCCAGCTCTCGTGGGTGTGGCGTCTCTTGATGCTAAGTCGGCTTCTCCACGTCTCACGGTGCCTGTTCGGATTTCTGCTTCAGCCAGCTCTTCTCTCTCAGCCGTGGCCTGCCTGGACTCTGGAGCTTCTGGAAATTTTATTCGGGAGTCCCTAGTGAATAAATTCCGCATTCCGGTGACCCGTCTTGTCAAGCCACTCCACGTTTCCGCGGTCAACGGAGCCAAGTTGGATTGCACCATACGTTTCCGCACGGAGCCCCTTCTTATGAGCATCGGATCTCATCATGAGAGGATTGAACTTTTGGTCCTTCCCAATTGCACCTCGGAAATTCTCCTTGGACTTCCCTGGCTTCAACTTCATTCCCCTACCCTGGATTGGTCCACTGGGGAGATCAAGAGTTGGGGGTCCTCTTGTTCCAAGAACTGTCTAAAACCGGTTCCCAGTACTCCCTGCCGTGACCCTGTGGTTCCTCCTGTATCCGGTCCCCCTAAGGTCATTAAGGACTCTGCCTGCCACTGGAAATGCCCCTCCCCCCCTCCCAGTTCCATCAGGCAAGCTTCTGTGTCCCCTCATGGCCCTCGTCCTGGTGTCACACTGCCCCGTGCCAAGTCTCGCCCTCTGCCCTCCCTCCCCATCCCTACTCCTGCTGTTCCGCCTGCTGTTGAGGAATCCCTCCATCCTTTCCCGGTGTCCTCATCCCAGGGGAGGCAGTTACCAGACAAAGGGAAGGGGAGACCTAAGGGGGGGGGTACTGTTACGCCTAGCGCTCCGGGTCCCCGCTCCTCCCCGGAGCGCGTACGGCGTCTCTCTCTCCGCAGCGCCCCGGTCGGTCCCGCTGACCGGGAGCGCTGCCCTGTCCTGGCCGTTGGGGATGCGATTCGCACAGCGGGACGCGCCCGCTCGCGAATCGCATCCCAGGTCACTTACCCGTTCCCGTCTCCTGCTGTCATGTGCTGGCGCGCGCGGCTCCGCTCTCTAGGGCGCGCGCGCGCCAGCTCCCTGAGATTTAAAGGGCCAGTGCACCAATGATTGGTGCCTGGCCCAATTAGCTTATTGGCTTCCACCTGGTCCCTGACTATATCTATCCTCCTCCCTTGCACTTCCTTGCCGGATCTTGTTGCACTTGTGCCTAGAGAAAGCGTTTTGTGTGTTTAAAGCCTGTGTACCAGAACTTCTGCTATCTCCCCTGACTACGAACCTTGCCGCCTGCCCCCGACCTTCTGCTACGTCCGACTCTGCTTCTGCCTACTCCTTTGTACCTCGCCTATCTTCAGCAGCCAGAGAGGTGAGCCGTTGCTAGTGGTTACGACCTGGTCACTACCGCCGCAGCAAGACCATCCCGCTTTGCGGCGGGCTCTGGTGAAAACCAGTAGTGTCTTAGAACCGGTCCACTAGCACGGTCCTCGCTATCCCTCTCTGGCACAGAGGATCCACCTCCTGCCAGCCGGCATCGTGACAGATATATTATCACCTAGGAGCAAAGCTTCTAGAGGAGTATAATCCTGTAATAAAGGTAAGCAACACACCAACACACACATCCCTTCCTTCATTAATATTCCTGTCTTTCATTGACATTTGCATAATTCAGTCCCTTATTTATGTTGGAAAATCTTACTCACTGGATACATTACATAACAATATGAACATTCCTTAAAAGTTCTATTCCTCCTCCATCTAGGTGCAGACTGGCACTGCAGGCATGGGCAAAAGGCCTACTGTGTTATTAAATGTCTAGCCTTTAGAGTTGTTCCTCTTCTTTTTTTTTATTTTTTTTTTATTCAAATAATCTCCCTGGTTATTCATGAATGCAGATTCTTATCTAATGTATATTCTATAAATTTTTAATGAAATTCTAACAGAGACATAAGGCTTGCTTTGATCAGTGTAAGAGTCATAAAACAGCACCGTCTATGTTTTATGTATGCAGACGATTGATGCAAATAACTCATAGTCACATGAGCCTATACATATATACTATCATGTAGATAAGTCTGTATTTTATTGCATGATAGGGACATACTGTATATCTTTATTTACATATTATAGCATCACAATTTTGCAATAAACTCTTGGTATACAGGTAAACCCTTTTTGCACCAATGCTACTGTTCGATTTGCATTGGTAAATTCAATTTATGTTGTCATTCAGAATTTAAGGCAAGTAGAAAAATTTTAGTTTGGTTCATTTTTCAACCAAAATTCTGGACTAAAAACAGGGTCTGCTGAGGTTTCTCAGTTCAGGTCAAAAGCCGGATACAGTAGAAAAAGTAACTAGCCAGATGACAAGATGACTTCATTCAGCTCATTGAAATTAATAGTTTGCGGCACGGATTCGGCATGCGGCGTTTAAAATTCTTCTGCCAGATGGACTGCTGGATGTGCAAATTGTGGTGTGCATGCACCCTATGGAGAAGTGGGGTTTCCTAAACGTGAAAGTACTGTAATTGGTTAAGTTGCCATTATTGGTGTTTAATAAGGTATCACTAAGTTGCAGCCTCATTTTTACCAATCAGTGACATCTAATTATTTCCATACACAGCAATTGGTTCTGTGGCAGATTTTCTGCAGTGGAAATTCCACTGGCAAAAATCATCTGCGGCGAGCCTGTCCCCTTTTAAACTTGCAGTGGAATAAGGCTGCAAACTCACAATAAAATCTACCAATGTGAACAAGTCCTTAGCCCTATCTGTCTGTCTGCTTTCTGTCTACATAATTTTTGCTTAACTTTTTTCCTCTAGCAAATCAGTATGAGGATAATTTTTTTTCTTTTTTGCCAGGCGAGTAGCATTTTCACTATCATCAGGATACAAATAATTTATTGATTTGGGTGTGCTGAAAAAAAAAAACATAAATTCCACTATAGATTATTTTTTGTCAACTTTTCTTAGTCCCTCTAGAGCTCTTAAACCTGTTATCTTGTGATGGCTTATATTACAGAACCCAATTCAAACAATAAGAAGTGTCATATAAAACAACATTTTATTAGATAAATTAAAAACCACATAGTACAAAGAAATGTGATCCCAAAAACAAAAATACTCTAAACAAATGAAAACAAATTCTACTGCAATAATTACCACCACGGCACTATTGTCTACACCGTAGCTATAGGTAAGGTGAGTATATAGAGCACTAAACATGACTCATACACTGTCATCCATCCTCCAGAAAAAAGAACTATTACTATCTGTCCTAAAACCCTCTAAATGCCTAATTTTGAGATGGTGGAATTGTACTGAACCCCCACCATATAGAGCCTTAATTGAAAAAGTTAAAGAGGTCAGGAGGATGGAATTTCAGTCAGCTTCAAGAGGTAGTCACCTGAAATGGTCTTCCAACAGTCTTGAAGGAGTTCCCAGAGATGCTTAGCACTTGTTGGCCCTTTTGCCTTAATTGGGTTCAGGTCCGGTGACTGTGGAGGCCTGGTCATCTGACACAGCAGCCTATCACTCTCCTTCTTGGTCAAATAGCTATTACACAGCCTGCTGGTGTGTTTGGGGTCATTGTCCTGTTGAAAAAGAAATGATGGTCCAACTAAACGCAAACCAGATGAAATAGCCTTCAATTTTGAATAAATCCCCAACAGTGTCACCAGTAAAGCACCCCCACATCATCACACCTCCTCCTCCATACTTCACGGTGGGAACCAGGCATCTAGAGTCCATCCGTTCCCCTTTTCTGCGTCGCACAAAGACACGGTGGTTTCAACCAAAGATCTCAAATTTGGACTCATCAGACCAAAGCACAGATTTCCACTGCTCTAATGTCCATTCCTAGTGTTCTTTAGCCCAAACAAGTCTCTTCTGCTTGTCACCTGTCCTTAGCAGTGGTTTCCTAGCAGATATTCTACCATGAAGGCCTGATTCACACAGTCTCCTCTTAACAGTTGTTCTAGAGATGTGTCTGCTGCTAGAACTTTGTGTGGCATTGACCTGGTCTCCAATCTGAGCTGCTGTTAACCTGCGATTTCTGAGGCTGGTGACTCGGATCAACTTATCCTCCGCAGCAGAGGTGACTCTTGGTCTTCCTTTCCTGGGGCGGTCCGCATGTGAGCCAGTTTCTTTGTAGCTCTTGATGGTTTTTGTGACTGCACTTGGGGACACTTTCCACCTAGAATATGACATATTTTCAGTTGTTTCACACTTTTTTGTTATGTCTATAATTCCACATGTGTTAATTCATAGTTTTGATGCCTTCAGTGTGAATCTACAATTTTCATAGTCATGAAAATAAAGAAAACTCTTTGAATGAGAAGGTGTGTCCAAACTTTTGGTCTGTATTGTATAAGTTTATCTTTATCGTCCATCCCCATTTGCTCTTGTAATCGCAAAGTTACCTGGACTGCCGTTGATGATTATAACCTCTCTACCCTCAATAGACAACCTACATCTAATTAAAAGGATATTACGGAACTTTCCTCCATTCTAGTTCTTTACACTAATATTAGATATGGTCTTTAAGACTAGTTACGGATACACAATCCATAACTTTATTGTCCTTCCTATACAGCGGTATTCAAATGGGGTAGAGGCATTTACTGGGATCACTATTTCACCTTTGTATCCCTTCTATATTGTGGTTTTGTTTCTATTTCCTTTTTTATAATTTTTTTTATTATTTTGTACAAATGCAAAAATGTGAATGTTATTTTCTTTTTGAAAAACTAATAAAAAAAACAGTTATAAAAAAAAAAATAACACACCTCACAATTCCACCAAAGGGGATTTCAAGAACAGTTACTCTCTTTCAATACAATTACTCTCAACACGTTTCTACTGACTGTAATACCAGTATCATCAGGAGAGATAAAGTGCAGTCACGTTAACAGACAGGTTCACTAGGAGACATAATATACCTCACCCTCTTTACTTAAATATGGGGTATTATACCTCAGGGTGAACCCTGTGGCTTAAATTACAGGACAGATGTTTTGCTATATATTATGTTGGTGTTACTCAGATAGACAGTCTAGTAGACCCTGCCTCAGGCACATGCAGTAATATTTTATGTTGTATAGCATATGGTGTTGCCAGGCGTATGGCTTACATATGCCTGTGCGGACATTGCCTGTGGGAATATAGCCTAAGGGATTGTCCAATAAGAAAAATAGATCTAAACTCATGCATCATGTCAATTATTTTTGAATCTGTACTGTTTGAGAGATATAAGCTCACTCATCCCCCATGTGCCTGCTTTGTTTTGATAACTGTCGCCCTTGGTTACGACACACTCCTGAAGGTAATGGCAAGTGGTCTCGACTATGGTTGCAAGCAAGGGAGAAAGTGTTTGCTCAGTTGCCTGGCAACTGCAGGGTCATAGTTCAGAGAGGAAACCAGGAAATGATCAGATCCATGAGGGAGAAAAGCAGTAAATGGGAATAAGTTGTTTTACCTTAAAAATAGCACATTTGTCCTCCTTTACATATACACTGCTCAAAAAATTAAGGGAACACTTAAAACAACACAATGTAACTCCAAGTCAATGACACTTCTGGGAAATCACACTGTCCACTCAGGAAGAACACTGATTGACAATCAATTTCACATGCTGTTGTGCAAATGGAACAGAAAACAGGTGGAAATTATAGGCAATTAGCAAGACACCCCAATAAAGGAGTGGTTCTACAGGTGGTGACCACAGACCACTTCTCAGTTCCTATGCTTCTTGGCTGATGTTTTGGTCACTTTTGAAAGCTGGTGGTGCTTTCACTCTAGTGGTAGCATAGGACGGAGTCTACAACCCACATAAGTGGCTCAGGTAGTGCAGCTCATCCAGGATGGCACATCAATGCGAGCTGTGGCAAGAAGGTTTGCTGTGTCTGTCAGCGTAGTGTCCAGAGCATGGATGCGCTACCAGGAGACAGGCCAGTACATCAGGAGACATGGAGGAGGCCATTGAAGGGCAATAACCCAGCAGAAGGACCGCTACCTTCGCCTTTGTGCAAGGAGGAGCAGGAGGAGCACTGCCAGAGCCCTGCAAAATTACCTCCAGCAGGCCACAAATGTGCATGTGTCCACTCAAACGGTCAGAAACAGACTCCATGAGGGTGGTATGAGGGCCCAACGTCCACATGTGGGGGTTGTGCTTACAGCCCAACACCGTGCACGACGTTTGGCATTTGCCAGAGAGTACCAAAATTGGCAAATTCGCCACTGGCGCCCTGTGCTCTTCACAGATTAAAGCAGGTTCCCACTGAGCACATGTGACAGATGTAACAGAGTCGTTCTGCTGCCTGCAACATCCTCCAGAATGACCGGTTTGGCGGTGGGTCAGTAATGGAGTGTGGTGGCATACCTTTGGGGGGCCGCACAGCCCTCCATGTGCTTGCCAGAGGTAGACTGACTGCCATTAGGTACCGAGATGAAATCCTCAGACCCCTTGTGAGACCACATGCTGGTGTGGTTGGCCCTGGGCTCCTCCTAATGCAAGACAATGCTAGACCTCATGTGGCTGGAGTGTGTCTGCAGTTCCTGCAAGAGGAAGGCATTGATGCTATGGACTGGCCTGCCCATTCCTCAGACCTGAATCCGATTGAGCACATCTGGGACATCATGTCTCGCTCCATCCACCAAGGCCACATTGCACCACAGACTATCCAGGAGTTGGCGGATGCTTAAGTCCAGGTCTTGTAGGACATCCCTCAGGAGACCATCCGCCACCTCATCAGGAGCATGCCCAGGCATTGCAGGGAGGTCATACGGGCATGTGGAGGCCACACACACTATTGAAACTCATTTTGACTTGTTTTAAGGACATTACATAAAGTTGGATCAGCCTGTAGTGTGGTATTCCACTTTGATTTTGAGTGTGACTCCATATCCAGGCCTCCATGGGATAATAAATTTGTTTTCTATTGATAATTTTTGTGTCATTTTGTTGTCAGTACATACAACTATGTAAAGATGAAAGTATTTCATACGATTAGTTCATTTATTCAGATCTAGGATGTGTTATCTTAGTGTTCCCTTTATTTTTTTGAGCAGTGTATGTTTTTGGTCACATCTGATTTGACCAACTTGGCTTTGTGGGACAACCCCTTTAATTACTATATACATAAAAGTATAGGCAGATAGACATTTAAGGGAATCACAAGAAATTAAGGCAATGTAATTCCTTCTGTATGTATCCAAATAGTGATATTACTTATATAAACATATGGTATTATTTTAGGAAAGGTGAATTCAGGTATGAGCTTAATAAGATATCTGATATCTATGATGCATCATGGTTTAGAAAATAAGTAATAAAAGAGCAGAAAAAATCCTGGAATTATATAATTTGTGCATTTTTTTGACAAGCTGTTTATCATACTTGGCTAATAAACTGTTACTTGAACTTTGCCAGCTTCAGCAGGTGCAGAATTCGAAAATCTTTGGCTGTATGCCCTTCTATATAAGAAGAAAACCTTAAGAGGCTGTCTAATCCACACTTATCAAGGAATGTGCTCTCCCTGCCTAGGCCATCTTATCTCTGCAGCAAATGCCAAATCTGCAGAAGTACCATGAACGCAGGAACAATACTGTATTCATGTAGGTAGCACCAAGTGTTGTGATCAAGGTGACAGGAAATTACATTACACTGTGGTACTCAGAGAACCTGGCATAATAAAGTGATGTACATTTCTGCAGTCTACATCTAGATTCCGTAATCCAATATTCTTGGCACAGAAACTTGATAATCATAAAAAGGAAAAATTAGGAAGCTGTACTATTGTATTAGCTTAGAAGGTGAAAAACTAAATTAATCACCCTGTAATTTTACAGAGGGTCATTTATTTAAAAAGAAAATAATATATATATATATATTTTTTTTTTTTAAACAATAAAAGGTGTGCAGATATTAAAAGATCCTCTGTGTGGTCCAAGGGGGAGATTTATCAAAACCAGTGTAGAGGAAAAGTTGCTGAGTAGCCCATAGCAACCAATCAGATCCCTTCTTTCATTTTGCAGAGGCCTTGTTAAAAATGAAAGAAGCGATCTGATTGGTTGCTATGGGCAACTCAGCAACTTTCCCTCTGGACAGATTTTGATAAATCTACCCCCAAGTTCTTATAAAATCATCAACCTCAAAGGTCCAGCAGAAGACAACCCATCTGGAGGTGACTTTGGAACAGATCACTTGCCACTAGGGTCGACTTCTTTTAGAATGATTCACATATAACCTACTGGACCTTAATAACAAAGTTGTTGATGCAATACATAGCATATGTTTTACATAGCTGGAACATGGGCCCTAGAAGTCATTTCTGTGGTGGGCCCGATGAATTTGACACAGCCTGTAGGTACTTGTACAACCTTATGGAACCTCTGTCTGTAAAATCAGAAACATAAAGAAGAATAGTACTAACTCACAGCATTTAATGGGTTCTTTATTTAGTATCCACTAATATGAATCCTAAAAAAAGGTCATATGCAAGAGACCTGAGGAACTGTCCATATGTTACCTGGTGTTCTACTTGAGACACTTACCACACAATATACTGTATTTTTCGCCATATAAGACGTTCCGGCATTTAAGACGCACCCATTTTTAAAGGGTGAAAATCTAGAAAAAAAAGATTCTGAACCAAATACAATGTAAAGTATAGGACAGTGATCTTCAACCTGCGGACCTCCTGATGTTGCAAAACTTCAACTCCCAGCATGCCCGGACAGCCTGTTGGCTGTCCGGGCATGCCAGGAGTTGTAGTTTTGCAACATCTGGAGGTCTGCAGGTTGAAGACCACTGGTATAGGAGGTAATAGTCACGTGTCCCCGATGCTCTGGACCCGTCACCGCTGCCCTGGATGTCGCCCTCCATCGCTGTCGCCGTGTCTCCCTCGCTCCGGAACGTCTCTGCTGCCCGGTATCCTTGCTCTCCGTCACCGCCATCACATCGCTACGCACGCCGCTCCTATTGGATGACGGGACGGCGTGCACGACGACGTGATGACGACGAAGGAGAGCACCGGCCAGACAACGAGGAGGTGGGTAAGGTCCCTCCCGATGTCCTGTAAGCTGTTCGGGACGCTGCGATTTCCACTGCCCGACTGAACAGCCGGGTTAGTGTCATTTTTGCTACTGACGCGGCGGTCAGCTTTGATTGCCGTGTCTGAAGGGTTAATACAGGGCATCGCCGCGATCGTTGATGTCCTGTATTAGCCGCGGGTCCCGGCCGTTGATGGCCGCAGGGACCGTCGCGGTATTTGCCCTATAAGACGCACCAACTTTCCCCCCCCCCCCCCCAGTTTTGGGGAAGAAAAAGTGTTTCTTATACGGCAAAAAATATGGTAGTTTTTGTGAATGTATTCCGAGCTTGTTTTGTGCGTTTGATGAATGACACTTTATGCTGTGAGGCTTCAGTATATTTGCTAGGCAAAAATCATGTCTGGCACATATCTGGCGTGTTCAAAGACGTGTTCCCATGAAGACCTAAAAATAATACAAATGTGATTGCAAACACAACATTGTGGATTATGAGCAGATCCTAAAAGAAAAGAAGGCAGTTAATGGTCCCAAGAACCTGTGTGCCTTGCCTGTCTTTTAGCCTGAAATAAGGCTATCCATATGTTTGTTTTGAACAAAGATACATCAACATATTATTTGAATGCAGAAGCCATAAAGAGACGGAGGCCAAATGAGCAGGTGCTGTGGCTTCAGACATATAAAAGAGGCCTTGCAAAAAAAATTGTTGTCCTCAGGCAAAGCCCCAGACTATGACAAACATGTGGATCAAATAAGCAAATAGAGTCTCAGATAATGGATTCCATAGCTTGCACTACTGAGTATAGACATTTTAATATAGAACAATAGCAATTCAGTAATGTAATAGATATTAGGTAGAAAGATAAAAGATAGATAGATACATAATAGATAGATAGATAGATGGATAGATAGATGGATACAAACAAGCTGAAGCACTCTGCTAATGCTAAAGAAAAACTACAGCATTTTTGTCCTTTCCAGGACCATTCTTAAGCCTTGAGGAGTTCTATTTTTTATGTTATTATTGTTTGCTTATTATTCATGTTATTTTTTTTTTATGTTTTATTGCAACAAGTAATATTTTGAAAGCTATTCACTAGGTAGTCCATAGTGTGAAAACCTGATATATAAGGACTGATATTTTACAGATTAAATTTTTTTTTTTAAATCACACGAAAGTAGTCACTAGCTGTCTAGCTAACTATGTTTGGCCCATTGAAGTCTGTGCTGGTGTCTGCCCGTATATCTCAGCATCAATTCCGACATTTACATGCCATGAAAGGAACAACTGTAGTGTGAACCCTGTCTTATCGCTTAGATTATAGCTGCTTGCTGTTATAGCTGTTACAAGCTTATCGATGGGGGCCCCCCTGACAAAAAAAGGGATTTTCCAAAGAGGAAGATCACTTAACCCCTGAAGGACCAAGCCTATTTTGACCTTAAAGGTGTACTCCGGCGCTAAGACATCTTATCCCCTCTCCAAAGGATAGGGGATAAAATGCCTGATCGCGGGGGTCCCGCTGCTGGGGACCCCCGTGATCTTCCACACCACACCCCGTTAGAATCAGCCCCCGGAGCGTACTCGCTCCGGGTCTGATTACTGGCGATCACGGGCACAGAGCATAGTGACGTCACGGCTCCGCCCCATGTGACGTCACGCTCCGCCCCCTCAATGCAAGCCTATGGGAGTGGGCGTGACAGCTGTCAGCAGCCATTCCCCCCTGTGATGTCGGCAACCAGATTCTGCAGCTAATAAGTGGTTCCAAAGCGAATAACACACGCTGCTTTTGTCGCGAATGACAAAAATCACATTAAAAATGGCAGTTTTTACCACAATTATCATAATTTATATAATTGCAGTAATTGCAGCCAAGACTGGAAACAAGTATGCAATGAGTATAAATGCTGTTAAATGAAGCCATTAATAGTCAACATGAAAAAGTTCAACAAGACATCTCAACGGGCTAAAGTTTTAGTGGTTTTCTTTTTCCCACTTTTTGAGTTTGGTCAACACAACATTCCTTGCCTTCTTTACACTAGTTGTTTTTTTTCCAACATATTCAGGTGCACTTATTAGTACTTGTCAGTGAGTGCTAACGAAATACAGGTATGAAAATGTCTTTACTGTCTCGTAATTAGATGTTTGTCAAGTCAATTTTAAATCCTTTTATTTTTTTTTACAATCTTTTTATTGGGTTTTTCAAAACATAACATAACAGACATTTATAACATAGAGTTAAACAGTCATGACATCTCTTACATGGGGGGATCCGGCGTATTACAAACATAACTTACTATTGAAGGGTTGATTGTCGCATACGCATAATCTTGCAATCTTTCAATTTTAATTCCTTTTTTCCTCCTTACCTTTTAAAAATCATAACCCTTTAAATTTTCCACGATTTGCGACAAAATTTAAGAAAAAAAGCCATTTTGTAAATTTTGGGGGCTTCCGTTTCTACGCAGTCCATTTTTCGGTAAAAATGACACCTTATCTTTAGTCTGTAGGTCCATACGGATAAAATTATACCCTACTTATATAGGTTTGATTTTGTCGTACTTCTGGAAAAAAATCATAGCTACATGCGAGAAAATGTATACGTTTAAAAAAAATTAAATTTTTCATCATATGGGGCGGTTTGAGGGCTCTTTTTTTGCATCGTGATCTGAAGTTTTTATCGGTACCATTTTCGTTTTGATCAGACTTTATTGCTTTGTATTCATTTTTTAATGGTATAAAAAGTGACCAAAAATAGGCTATTTTGGACTTTTTTTTTACGTGTACGCCATTGACCGTGGGGTTTAATTAATCATATATTTTTATAGTTTGGACATTTACGCTCACGGCGATACCACATATGTTTATATTTATTTACACAGTTTTTTTTTTTTTTTTATGGGAAAAGGGGGTGATTCAAACTTTTTTTTCGCAGTGTTATAGCCCCCATAGCGGGCTATAACACTGCACACACTGATCTTTTACACTGACCACTGTAATCGGCGCTTGACTTCTCCTGCCTGGATCTCAGCTGAGGAGGCATGTAGGGATCCTCCTGGTGTCCTGTAAGCTGTTCGGGACGCCACAATTTCAAGCCCGGGATACATTCAGTTCTACTTCAGACACGGCGGTCAACTTTGATTGGCGCATCTGAAGGGTTAATACAGGGCATCAACGCATTGATGGCCACCGGGACCGACCCAATATGATGAGGGGTCACCGCATGACCTTGCGTTATATCGCGGGAGCCGGCGCAGGATGTAAATATACGTCCTGCGTCGTTAAGGAGTTAAAAGCATAATCAAAGCAATTTATCAGAAATAAGGTGCAGCTCACTAGACCTACATATCACCAAGGTTACTATAATATCTCCTATACCCTAGGGAAAAAATTATAAATAATTATAAATAAATAAATAAATGACAGTCCTTAAGTCTTATGACAGAAATGAAAATAAAACTAAAAGAAGCCACAGGGCCCTTGTGCTCAGTTCAGGAGTGTACTTCATAGAATATAATTTCCAAAAACAGTTTATATGTAATATAAATCTTAGGCATTAAGAATGTTAATGCCTATGATTTATACAATATATTAACATATTTAATATATTTATACAGATTATTTTTTATGTCACAAACAAAAAGAGTGTATTTTTATTTATATTTGTATTTACTTCAGAGGCAGTTGTATAGTTCTTTTCAGTCTGACCACTGTGCTCTCTGCTGACACCTCTGTCCATGTCAGGAACTGTCCAGAGCAGGAGCAAATCCCATAGCAAACCTCTACTGCTCTGGACAGTTCCTGACATGGATAGAGGTGTCAGAAGAGAGCACTGTGGTCTGACTGAAAAGAACTACACAACTTCCTCTGGAGCATACAGCAGCTGATAAGTACTGGAAAGATTGAGATTTTTATACAGAAGTAATTTACAAATCTGTTTAACCCCTTAAGGACCAAGCATTTTTCTGTTTTTACACTTTCGTTTTTTCCACCTCACCTTTTAAAAATCATAACCCTTTCAATTTTGCACCTAAAAATCCATATGAGTGCTTATTTTTTGCGCCACCAATTCTACTTTGGAATGACATCAGTCATTTTACACAAACATTTATGGTGAAACGGAAAAAAAAATCATTGTGCAACAAAATTGAAGAAAAAACACAATTTTGTAAATTTTGGGGGCTTCTGTTTCTAGGCAGTACATTTTTCGGTAAAAATTACACTTTATCTTTATTCTGTAGGTCCATACGATTAAAATGATCCCCTACTTATATAGGTTTGATTTCGTCGTACTTCTGGAAAAAATCATAACTACATGCAGGAAAATTTATGCATTTAAAATTGTCCTTTTCTGACCCCTATAACTTTTTTTATTTTTCCACGTACAGGGTGGTTTGAGGGCTAATTTTTTGCGCTGTGATCTGAAGTTTTAATTGGTACCATTTTTATTGGACTTCTTGATCGCTTTTTATCCCTTTTTTTTAATGGTATGAAAAGTGACCAAAAATACGCTATTTTGGACTTTGGAATTTTTTTGCGTGTACGTCATTGACCGTGCGGTTTAATTAATGATATATTTTTATAGTTCAGACATTTACGCATGCGGCGATACCACATATGTTTATTTTTATTATGGTTACATATTTTTAATATGGAATTTGGGAAAATGGGGGTGATTTAAACTTTTAATAAAGAAGGGGTTAATGTGTGTGTTTTTAAACTTTTTTGAAACTTTTTTTTTTTACACTTTTAGTCCCCTTAGGGGAATTTTAGGAGGAATCATTTGATTCCTCATACAGATGAATGGGATTACATACAATCCCATTCATCTGTGTGCTCTGCACTCGATTGATAAAGTCTGGTCCTGCCAGGCTTTATCATTCAGCGAGCCGGAGCCGACACAGGAGGAGAGGTAAGCCCTCAGGCTACCTCAGTAGTGGATCGCTCCCCCGCGATCGCGCTGCGGGGGAGCGATCCACCCCACTGGACCACCAGGGACTGTATACAGGCACCTTTAGACGCCGCTGTCAACTTTGACAGCGGCGATCTAAAGGGTTAATAGCCGGCCGCGGCGATCGCCGCATGTCGGCTATTAACGCCGGCCCCCAGCTACAGGAATCAGCTGGGGGCTGGCCGGTATGACGCGGGCTCGAGTCGGGAGCCCGCGTCATACCCCGGTAACGGCCATTGGACGAGTATAGACGTCCATGGTCGTTATCGGGTTAACTTTTTGGCACCAGTTGATTAAAAAAAAAAAAAAATTATAATAATTGTTTTCCACCAGAGTACCCCTTTAAATTTATACAAAAACAGCACCACACTTGTCCTCAGGTTGTGTGTGGTGTGGACAGAAGTGGTGTTTTGTTTTTTTCAGAAATCATCTGTTTTTCTAATCCTGGATAACTCCTTCAATGCACCTGGAATCAAGATGGCTATTGTCGGCGCCGATAGCCAGGGGGAGAGAAGCGGCGCCAACAGACAGGGGGGGAGAAGGGGCAGCGGCACCCATTGCCGGTGCCGCTGCCCCGTTGCCTCCCCCATCCCCGGTGGCATAATTACCTGTTGCCGGGGTCGGGTCCGTGCAGCTTCAGGCCTCCGGCGTGCGTCCCCTGCGTCGTTGCTATGCGCTGCACGGCGCAGCGCATGACGTCAGTGCGCCACGCCGTGCAGTGCATAGCAATGACGCAGGGGACGCACGCCGGAGGCCTGAAGCAGCGCGGACCTGACCCCGGCAACAGGTAATTATGCCCCTTCTCTCCACCGATAGTCAGGGGGACAGAACGGGCAGCGGCGCCGATAGCCAGTGGGAGAGAAGGGCCGACAGCAGGGCTCTAGACCCCAGGAAAGGCAGGGGGAGAGAAGCCGGCAGCGACGGCCTCTCTCCCCCTGCCTTTCCTGGGGGTGTATCGGGGTATACACGCGCACACACGCACCCTCATTTTACCATGGATATTTGGGTAAAAAACTTTTTTTACCCAAATATCCTTGGTAAAATGAGGGTGCGTGTTATAGGCCAGTGCGTGGTATACCCCGATAAATACGGTATATATATATATATGATACCCTAATAGTTTTTGTGTTACTGCATTCTAAGCTTGTATTCATTACTACTTATTTGGAGTACAAAGGACTTTTCAATTACTGTGATATTTCATTATTTATTATTGAATAGTTTTTAGACACAAGTACCTAGTTTACCATATGACAAACATGATAATGTTGTAGTGTTCATCATATAGGATAGGATGATACCAGTTAAGTGTACATTTTAACATATATAAATATATATTAAATAAATATATATATATATATATATATATATATATAAACTAGTTTTGACTGAATGCCTTTGTGAAAACTTGAATTGACAGTTTTTTCCTAGTTAAAACCAATTTTTACTGAATGCCTTTGTTGAAACACTAGTTTTTATTAAACGCCTTCTTACAAACTAGAGTATTTACTGAATGTCTTCATACAAACTAGAATACTGTATTTACAGAACGCCTTTGTACAAACTAGAATATTTATTGAACCTCTTTGTACAAACTAGAATACTTTCTGAACACCTTCTTACAAACTAGAATTTACTGCTAATCAAAAATCTATTTAAACTGGTTTGAAGTAGATTAAAATAGTTTTAACAAAATGACTCAGTTCAAACTATTTCCACAGAGGTCAACGTTCCTCTAGCTTACACATGGCGCTTGAGATCAAAGTTCATCTAGCTCACACATGGTGCTTGAGAATGACTCTAATTGGTTGTGCGACATCACCTGACTTGTGGTCACCTCTGCATACCCGTGTACCCCTCTGCTAAGCATTGTCATGCAGGTTGGCCACGGTGTCTCCACATAACCACGCACCTCCTCCGCTAAGCATGCTCATGCCGGCTAGCAACGTTGCCCTTGAATATTCATGTACCCCTCTGCTAAGCACCAAAACAAAACTTTTGATGTGCTGTACATGTTGGCAAAACAATATTTTTTCGAATACCCTGCTTTAAAAAAAATTCTAATTTTATTAACCCCTTCAGGACGCAGGACGTAAATGTACGTCCTGGTGCGGTGGTACTTAACCCACCAGGATGTACATTTACGTCCTGTGCATAACCGCGGGCATCGGAGCGATGCCCGTGTCATGTGCGGCTGATCCCGACTGCTGATCGCAGCCAGGGACCCGCCGGCAATGGCCGACGCCCGCGATCTCGCGGGCGTCCGCCATTAACCCCTCAGGTGCCGGGATCAATACAGATCCCGGCATCTGCGGCAGTGCGCGATTTGAATGAATGATCGGATCGCCCGCAGCGCTGCTGCGGGGATCTGATCATTCAGAACGCCGCACGGAGGTCCCCTCTCCTTCCTCCGTCCGGCTCCCGGCGTCTCCTGCTCTGGTCTGTGATCGAGCAGACCAGAGCAGAAGATAGCCGATAACACTGATCTGTTCTATGTCCTATACATAGAACAGATCAGTATTAGCAATCATGGTATTGCTATGAATAGTCCCCTAATGGGACTATTCAAGTGTAAAAAAAAATGTAAAAAAATGTTAAAGTAAAAGTAAAAAAAAAGTGAAAAATCCCCTCCCCCAATAAAAAAGTAAAACGTCCGTTTTTTCCTATTTTACCCCCAAAAAGCGTAAAAAACATTTTTTATAGACATATTTGGTATCGCCGCGTGCGTAAATGTCCAAACTATTAAAATAAAATGTTAATGATCCCGTACGGTGAACGGCGGGAACGAAAAAAAAGAAAAAAGTCCAAAATTCCTACTTTTTTAATACATTTTATTAAAAAAAAATTATAAAAAATGTATTAAAAGTTTTGTATATGCAAATGTGGTATCAAAAAAAAGAACAGATCATGGCGCAAAAAATGAGCCCCCATACCGCCACTTATACGGAAAAATAAAAAAGTTAGAGGTCATCAAAATAAAGGGATTATAAACATACTAATTTGGTTAAAAAGTTTGTGATTTTTTTTAAGCGCAACAATAATATAAAAGTATATAATAATGGGTATCATTTTAATCGTATTGACCCTCAGAATAAAGAACACATGTCATTTTTACCATAAATTGTACGGCGTGAAAATAAAACCTTCCAAAATTAGCAAAATTGCGTTTTTCGTTTTAATTTCCCCACAAAAATAGTGTTTTTTGGTTGCGCCATACATTTTATGATATAATGAGTTATGTCATTACAAAGGACAACTGGTCGCGCAAAAAACAAGCCCTCATACTAGTCTGTGGATGAAAATATAAAAGAGTTATGATTTTTAGAAGGAAGGCGAGGAGGAAAAAATGAAAACGTAAAAATTAAATTGTCTGAGTCCTTAAGGCCAAAATGGGCTGAGTCCTTAAGGGGTTAAGGACCCAGGACGTCCTCCCCGGACGTCCTGGCGGTTTCTGGTCCCTGCCGCGCACCAGGCAGAGATCGGAAGCGGATGCCTGCTGAAATGCTTCAACAGGCATCCAGGGCAAACGCCGAGGGGGGCCATGTAGGCCCCCCATGTCGGCGATCGTCGCAAATCGCTACGGAAATTGCCCCTGGGATCTGCGGCGATACCGGGCTGATCGGGTCTCTGGGATCCGACCGCCCGGTAATTTTGCATGATCTCGGTTGTCACAGACAGCCAGGACCATGCTAAAGTATAGGAGCGAGGTGGCAAGCCTGCCACCTCCTCCTATCCCCTGCGATTCCTCAGATACTTCCTCCCGCCCTGCCCGGCCCCTGGAAGTCTGGAGAGAACGGGAGTCGGGAGGAAGACCGGAGGACGCGGCGGGGGACAGGGGAGTGCTGGGGCCCGGCCCCGGTACTTACCTCATCCCTGAAGACCCAGATCCCGGTGGCGGTGGCGACAGGTGAGTTGAACTTCGGTGGCGGCGCGGGACCTTTGCAGCAGTCCAGACCGCCGTAAAGCGATCTGGACTGCTCCATCTGGTCCCCTTACACTACAATGCCCAGACAGCCCTTGGTGTCTGGGCATGCTGGGAGTTGCAGTTTTGCAACATCTGGAGGTCCACAGTTTGGAGACCACTGTGCCCTTCCAGATGTTGCAAAACTACAAATCCTCAGCATGCCCTTACTGTCCAGACATGCTGGGAGTTGTAGTTCTGTAACATCTGGCCCTTCAGATGTTGCAGAACTACAACTCCCAGCATGACTGGACAGTTTTGGGATACTGGGAGTTGTAGTTTTGCAACATCTGGAAGGGCACAGATTGGGAACCACTGTATTAGTGGTCTGCAAACTGTAGTCCTCCAGATGTTGCAAAACTACAACTCCAAGCATGCTGGGAGTTGTAGTTCGGCAACATCTGGCTCTAAAGATGTTGCCGAACTACTACTTCCAGCATGCCTGAGAATGTTTGGAAGTTGTGGTTTTGCAACAACTGGAGGCACACTGGTTGGGAAACATTGTCTGTCTCCTAACTCAGTGTTTTCCAACCCGTGTGCCTCCAGCTGTTGCAAAACTATAACTACCAGCATGCACTGATAGACTGTGCATGCTGGGAGTTGTAGTTTTGCAACAGCTGGAGGTTCCCCCCCTTGTGAATGTACAGGGTACATTCACATGGGCAGGGGGCTTACAGTGAGTATCAGGCTGAAAGTTTGCGATGCAGCAAATTTTGCGCAGCAGCTCAAACTCGCAGCGGGAAACTCGCTGTAATCCCCCGCCCGTGTGACTGTACCCTAGAAACACTACAATACACTACACTAACACAAAATAAAATAAAAAGTAAAAAACACTACATATACACATACCCCTACACAGCTCCCCTCCCCAATAAAAATGAAAAACGTCTGGTACGCCACTGTTTCCAAAATGGAGCCTCCAGCTGTTGAAAAACAAATCCCAGTATTGCCAGAAAGCCGTTGACTGTCCAAGCATGCTGGGAGTTTTGCAACAGCTGGAGGCACCCTGTTTGGGAATCACTGGCGTAGAATACCCCTATGTCCACCCCTATGCAAATCCCTAATTCAGGCCTCAAATGCGCATGGCGCTCTCTCACTTGGGAGCCCTGTTGTATTTCAAGGCAACAGTTTAGGGCCACATATGGGGTATCGCCGTACTCGGGAGAAATTGCCTAACAAATTTTGGGGGTCTTTTTCTGCTTTCATCCCTTATGAAAAGGTGAAGTTGGGGTCTACACCAGCATGTTAGTGTAAAAAAAAATTTTTTTTACACTAACATGCTGGTGTTGCCCTATACTTTTCATTTTGACAAGAGGTAAAAGGGAAAAAAGCCCCCCAAAATTTGTAATACAATTTCTCCCGACTACGGAGATACCCCATATGTGGGCGCAAAGTGCTCTGGGGGCGCACAACAAGGCCCAGAAGGGAGAGTGAACTATGTACATATGAGGTGATTTGCACAGGGGTGGCTGATTGTTACAACGGTTTTGACAAACGCAAAACATGTGACCCCATTTCGGAAACTACATCCCTCACGGAATGTAATGAGGGGTGCAGTGAGAATTTACCCCCCGCTGATGTCTGACAGATCTTGGGAACAGTGGGCTGTGCAAATTAAACATTTTGTACAGCCCACTGTTCCAAAGATCTGACAGACACCAGTGGGGGGTAAATGCTCACTGTACCCCTTGTTACGTTCCTCAAGGGGTCTAGTTTCCAAAATGGTATGCCATGTGGGGGTTATTTTTCTGTCCTGGCACCATAGGGGCTTCCTAAATGCGACATGCCCCCCGAGCAAAATTTGCTCTCAAAAAGCCAAATATGACTCCTTCTCTTCTGAGCATTGTAGTTCGCCCGTAGTGCACTTCAAGTCAACTTATGGGGTACCTCCATACTCAGAAGAGATGGGGTTACAAATTTCGGGCGCATTTTCTGCTATTAACCCTTGCAAAAATGTGAAATTTGGGGGGGAAACACACATTTTAGTGATTTTTTTTTTTTTTTTATGTATGCAAAAGTCGTGAAACCCCTGTGGGGTATTAAGGCTCACTTTATTCCTTGTTACGTTTCTCAAAGGGTCTAGTTTCCAAAATGATAATCCATGTGGGTATTTTTTTCTGTCCTGGCACCATAGGGGCTTCTTAAATGCGACATGCCCCCGAGCAAAATTTGCTCTCAAAAAGCCAAATATGACTCCTTCTCTTCTGAGCATTGTAGTTCGCCCGTAGTGCACTTCAGGTCAACTTATGGGGTACCTCCATACTCAGAAGAGATGGGGTTACAAATTTTGGGGGGTGTTTTCTGCTATTAACCCTTGCAAAAATGTGAAATTTGGGGGGAAACACACATTTTAGTGACATTTTTATTTTTTTTTTTTTACATATGCAAAAGTCTTGAAACACCTGTGGGGTATTAAGGCTCACTTTATTCCTTGTTACGTTCCTCAAGGGGTCTAGTTTCCAAAATGGTATGCCGTGTGTTTTTTTTTTTTTTTTTGCTGTTCTGGCACCATAGGAGCTTCCTAAATGCAACATGCCCCCCAAAAACCATTTCAGAAAGACGTACTCTCCAAAATCCCCTTGTCGCTCCTTCGCTTCTGAGCCCTCTACTGCGCCCGCTGAACACTTTACATAGACATATGAGGTATGTGCTTACCCGAGAGAAATTGGGCAACAAATATAAGTATACATTTTCTCCTTTTACCCCTTGTAAAAATTCAAAAATTGTGTCTACAAGAACATGCAAGTGTAAAAAATGAAGATTGTGAATTTTCTCCTTCCCTTTTCTGCTATTCCTGTGAAACATCTAAAGGGTTAAAACACTGACTGAATGTCATTTTGAATACTTTGGGGGTGCAGTTTTTATAATGGTCATTTGTGGGGTATCTCTAGGATGAAGACCCTTCAAATCCACTTCAAACCTGAACTGGTCCCTGAAAAATTGTGAGTTTGGAAATTTTGTGAAAAATTGGAAAATTGCTGCTGAACTTTGAAGCCCTCTGGTGTCTTCCAAAAGTAAAAACACGTCAATTTTATGATGTAAACATAAAGTGGACATATTGTATATGGGAATAAAAAAAATATTTGGAATATCCCTTTTCCTTACAAGCAGAGAGCTTCAAAGTTAGAAAAATGCTAAATTTTCAAATTTTTCATCAAATTTTGGGATTTTTGACCAAGAAAGAATGCAAGTTACCACAAAATTTTACCACTATGTTAAAGTAGAATATGTCATGAAAAAACAATCTCGGAATCAGAATGATAACTAAAAGCATTCCAGAGTTATTAATGTTTAAAGTGACAGTGGTCAGATGTGCAAAAAATGGCCAGGTCCTAAGGTGTAAAATGACTGGGTCCTTAAGGGGTTAAGGACATTACATCAAAGTTGGATCAGCCTGTAGTGTGGTTTTCCACTTTGATTTTGAGTGTGACTCCATATCCAGACCTCCATGGGTTGGTAAATTTGATTACCATTGATAATTTTTGTGCGATTTTGTTGTCAGCACATTCAACTATGTAAAGACAAAAGTTTTTTTTATATGATTAGTTCATTCATTCAGATCTAGGATGTGTTATCTAAGTGTTCCCTTTATTTTTTTTGAGCAGTGTATTTTTCTGTAAATATTTCTACTTTGCTACTGTTTTTTTTTCACCCTTCTTTTCTGTGGTGGCAAAGTTCAGCACAAGGGAAAAAACAGCTGATCAGATGTGGGTTGTCACGGAGCTACGGGCAGTGCATGACTTTAAAAGATATATGACTTTGACTTTTGTACCAGGGTCTTCACTAGATTAAAACATCCGGGGCCTGTTCCCCAAATAAAAGGACAAATGGCCCAAATTTCAGCTGCTGAGTGAGCCCAAATATCAGTGTTTCCCAAGCAGGATGCCTACAGCTGTTACAACTGTGACATCACTGTATATTATCCTTGTACTGTGACATCACTGTACATTATCCCTGTACTGTGACATCACTGTATATTATCCCTGTACTGGGACATCACTGTATATTATCCCTGTACTGTGACATCACTGTGTATTATCCCTGTACTGTGACATCACTGTGTATTATCCCTGTACTGTGACATCACTGTGTATTATCCCTGTACTGTGACATCACTGTATATTATCCCTGTACTGTGACATCACTGTATATTATATCTGTACTGTGACATCAATGTGTGTATTATCCTTGTACTGTGCTATCACTATATATTATCCCTGTACTGTGACATCACTGTATATTATCCCTGTACTGTGACATCACTGTATATAATCCCTGTACTGTGACATCACTGTGTGTATTATCCCTGTACTGTGACATCACTGTGTTTATTATCCCTGTACTGTGACATCACTGTTGTTACGCCGAGCGCTCCGGGTCCCCGCTCCTCCCCGGAGCGCTCGCAACATCCTCGCAATTGCAGCGCCCCGGTCAGACCTGCTGACCGGGTGCGCTGCGATACCTCTCCCAGCCGGGATGCGATTCGCGATGCGGGTGGCGCCCGCTCGCGATGCGCACCCCGGCTCCCGTACCTGACTCGCTCTCCGTCGGTCCTGTCCCGGCGCGCGGCCCCGCTCCTTAGGGCGCGCGCGCGCCGGGTCTCTGCGATTTAAAGGGCCACTGCGCCACTGATTGGCGCAGTTGGCTTAATTAGTGTGTTCACCTGTGCACTCCCTATTTATACCTCACTTCCCCTGCACTCCCTCGCCGGATCTTGTTGCCATTGTGCCAGTGAAAGCGTTTCCTTGTGTGTTCCTAGCCTGTGTTCCAGACCTCCTGCCGTTGCCCCTGACTACGATCCTTGCTGCCTGCCCCGACCTTCTGCTACGTCCGACCTTGCTCTTGTCTACTCCCTTGTACCGCGCCTATCTTCAGCAGTCAGAGAGGTTGAGCCGTTGCTAGTGGATACGACCTGGTTGCTACCGCCGCTGCAAGACCATCCCGCTTTGCGGCGGGCTCTGGTGAATACCAGTAGCAACTTAGAACCGGTCCACCAGCACGGTCCACGCCAATCCCTCTCTGGCACAGAGGATCCACCTCCTGCCAGCCGAATCGTGACAGTAGATCCGGCCATGGATCCCGCTGAAGTTCCACTGCCAGTTGTCGCCGACCTCACCACGGTGGTCGCCCAGCAGTCGCAACAGATAGCGCAACAAGGCCACCAGCTGTCTCAACTGACCGTGATGCTACAGCAGCTACTACCACAGCTTCAGCAATCATCTCCTCCGCCAGCTCCTGCACCTCCTCCGCAGCGAGTGGCCGCTTCCGGCCTACGACTATCCTTGCCGGATAAATTTGATGGGGACTCTAAGTTTTGCCGTGGCTTTCTTTCACAATGTTCCCTGCACTTGGAGATGATGTCGGACCAGTTTCCTACTGAAAGGTCTAAGGTGGCTTTCGTAGTCAGCCTTCTGTCTGGGAAAGCTCTGTCATGGGCCACACCGCTCTGGGACCGCAATGACCCCGTCATTGCCTCTGTACACTCCTTCTTCACGGAGATTCAAAGTGTCTTTGAGGAACCTGCCCGAGCCTCTTCTGCTGAGACTGCCCTGCTGAACCTGGTCCAGGGTAATTCTTCCGTTGGCGAATACGCCATCCAATTCCGTACCCTTGCCTCCGAATTATCCTGGAATAATGAGGCCCTCTGCGCGACCTTTAAAAAAGGCCTATCCAGCAACATTAAAGATGTTCTGGCCGCACGAGAAATTCCTGCTAACCTGCATGAACTTATTCATCTAGCCACTCGCATTGACATGCGTTTTTCCGAAAGGCGTCAGGAGCTCCGCCAGGATATGGACTTTGTTCGCACGAGGCGTTTTTTCTCCCCGACTCCTCTCTCCTCTGGTCCTCTGCAATCCGTTCCTGTGCCTCCCGCCGTGGAGGCTATGCAAGTTGACCGGTCTCGCTTGACACCTCAAGAGAGGACACGACGCCGCATGGAGAATCTGTGCCTGTACTGTGCCGGTACCGAACACTTCCTGAAGGATTGTTCTATCCGTCCTCCCCGCCTGGAAAGACGTACGCTGACTCCGCACAAAGGTGAGACAGTTCTTGCTGTCAACTCTGCTTCTCCACGCCTTACTGTGCCTGTGCGGATATCTTCCTCTACCTTCTCCTTGTCTACTATGGCCTTCTTGGATTCCGGATCTGCAGGAAATTTTATTTTGGCCTCTCTCATCAACAGGTTCAACATCCCGGTGACCAGTCTCGCCAGACCCCTCTACATCAATTGTGTTAACAATGAAAGATTGGACTGTACCGTGCGTTACCGCACGGAACCCCTCCTAATGTGCATCGGACCTCATCACGAAAAAATTGAGTTTTTGGTCCTCTCCAATTGCACTTCCGAAATTCTCCTTGGATTACCGTGGCTTCAACGCCATTCCCCAACCCTTGATTGGTCCACAGGAGAGATCAAGAGCTGGGGTACTTCTTGTTTCAAGGACTGTCTTAAACCGGTTCCCAGTACTCCCTGCCGTGACCCTGTGGTTCCCCCTGTAACCGGTCTCCCTAAGGCTTATATGGACTATGCTGATGTGTTTTGCAAAAAGCAAGCTGAGACTTTACCTCCTCACAGGCCTTATGACTGTCCTATTGACCTCCTCCCGGGCACTACTCCACCCCGGGGCAGAATTTATCCTCTGTCCGCTCCAGAGACTCTTGCTATGTCTGAATACATCCAGGAAAATTTAAAAAAGGGGTTTATCCGCAAATCCTCCTCTCCTGCCGGAGCTGGATTATTTTTTGTGTCCAAAAAAGATGGCTCCCTACGTCCTTGCATTGATTACCGCGGACTTAATAAAATCACGGTAAAGAACCGATACCCCCTACCTCTTATCTCAGAACTCTTTGATCGCCTTCAAGGTGCCCACATCTTTACCAAACTGGACTTAAGAGGTGCTTATAATCTCATCCGCATCAGGGAGGGGGACGAATAGAAGACTGCATTTAACACCAGAGATGGACACTTTGAGTATCTGGTCATGCCCTTTGGCCTGTGCAACGCCCCTGCCGTCTTCCAAGACTTTGTTAATGAAATTTTTCGTGATCTCTTATATTCCTGTGTTGTTGTGTATCTGGACGATATTCTGATTTTTTCTGCCAACTTAGAAGAACACCGCCAGCATGTCCGCATGGTTCTTCAGAGACTTCGAGACAATCAACTTTATGCCAAAATGGAGAAATGTCTGTTTGAATGTCAATCTCTTCCTTTCCTAGGATACTTGGTCTCTGGCCAGGGATTACAAATGGACCCGGATAAACTCTCTGCCGTCTTAGATTGGCCACGCCCCTCCGGACTCCGTGCTATCCAACGTTTTTTGGGGTTCGCCAATTATTACAGACAATTTATTCCACAATTTTCCACTATTGTGGCTCCTATCGTGGCTTTAACCAAGAAAAATGCCAATCCCAAGTCCTGGTCTCCCCAAGCGGAAGACGCATTTAAACGGCTCAAGTCTGCCTTTTCTTCTGCTCCCGTGCTCTCCAGACCTGACCCATCTAAACCCTTCCTATTGGAGGTAGATGCCTCCTCAGTGGGAGCTGGAGCGGTCCTTCTACAAAAAAATTCTTCCGGGCATGCTGTTACTTGTGGTTTTTTTTCTAGGACCTTCTCTCCGGCGGAGAGAAACTCCTCCATCGGGGATCGAGAACTACTGGCCATTAAATTGGCACTTGAGGAATGGAGGCATCTGCTGGAGGGATCAAAATTTCCAGTTATCATTTACACCGATCACAAGAATCTCTCCTATCTCCAGTCTGCCCAACGGCTGAACCCTCGCCAGGCCAGGTGGTCGTTGTTCTTTGCCCGATTTAACTTTGAAATTCATTTTCGCCCTGCCGACAAGAACATTAGGGCCGATGCCCTCTCTCGTTCCTCGGATGCCTCGGAAGTAGAGGTCTCTCCGCAACACATCATTCCTCCTGACTGTCTGATCTCCACTTCTCCAGCCTCCATCAGGCAAACTCCTCCAGGGAAGACCTTCGTTTCTCCACGCCAACGTCTCGGGATTCTCAGATGGGGTCACTCCTCCCACCTCGCAGGCCATGCGGGCATCAAAAAGTCCTTGCAACTCATCTCTCGTTTCTATTGGTGGCCGACTCTGGAGACGGATGTTGTTGATTTTGTGCGGGCCTGTACTGTCTGTGCCCGGGATAAGACTCCTCGCCAGAAGCCTGCTGGTCTCCTTCATCCTCTGCCTGTCCCCGAACAGCCTTGGTCACTGATTGGTATGGACTTTATTACAGACTTACCCCCATCCCGTGGCAACACTGTTGTTTGGGTGGTCGTTGATCGATTTTCCAAGATGGCACATTTTATTCCTCTTCCTGGTCTTCCTTCAGCGCCTCAGTTGGCAAAACAATTTTTTGTACACATTTTTCGTCTTCACGGTTTGCCCACGCAGATCGTCTCGGATAGAGGCGTCCAATTCGTGTCAAAATTCTGGAGGGCCCTCTGTAAACAGCTCAAGATTAAATTAAACTTCTCTTCTTCTTATCATCCCCAATCCAATGGGCAAGTAGAAAGAATTAACCAGGTCCTGGGTGACTATTTACGGCATTTTGTTTCCTCCCGCCAGGATGACTGGGCAGATCTTCTACCATGGGCCGAATTCTCATACAACTTCAGAGTCTCTGAATCTTCTGCTAAGTCCCCATTTTTCGTGGTGTACGGCCGTCACCCTCTTCCCCCCCTCCCTACTCCCTTGCCCTCTGGTTTGCCCGCTGTGGATGAAGTGACTCGTGATCTTTCCACCATATGGAAAGAGACCCAAAATTCTCTTTTACAGGCTTCATCCCGCATGAAAAGGTTTGCCGATAAGAAAAGAAGAACTCCCCCCATTTTTGCTCCCGGAGACAAGGTATGGCTCTCCGCTAAATATGTCCGCTTTCGTGTCCCCAGTTACAAACTGGGACCACGCTATCTTGGTCCTTTCAAAGTCTTGTGCCAGATTAATCCTGTCTCTTACAAACTCCTTCTTTCTCCTTCTCTTCGTATTCCCAATGCCTTCCATGTCTCTCTCCTTAAACCACTCATCATCAACCGTTTCTCTCCCAAACTTGTTTCTCCCACTCCTGTTTCCGGTTCTTCTGACATCTTCTCCGTGAAGGAGATACTGGCCTCCAAGACGGTCAGAGGAAAAAGATTTTTTTTGGTAGATTGGGAGGGCTGTGGTCCAGAAGAGAGATCCTGGGAACCTGAGGACAACATCCTAGACAAAAGTCTGGTCCTCAGGTTCTCAGGCTCCAAGAAGAGGGGGAGACCCAAGGGGGGGGTACTGTTACGCCGAGCGCTCCGGGTCCCCGCTCCTCCCCGGAGCGCTCGCAACATCCTCGCTACGGCAGCGCCCCGGTCAGACCTGCTGACCGGGTGCGCTGCGATACCTCTCCCAGCCGGGATGCGATTCGCGATGCGGGTGGCGCCCGCTCGCGATGCGCACCCCGGCTCCCGTACCTGACTCGCTCTCCGTCGGTCCTGTCCCGGCGCGCGTGGCCCCGCTCCTTAGGGCGCGCGCGCGCCGGGTCTCTGCGATTTAAAGGGCCACTGCGCCACTGATTGGCGCAGTTGGCTTAATTAGTGTGTTCACCTGTGCACTCCCTATTTATACCTCACTTCCCCTGCACTCCCTCGCCGGATCTTGTTGCCATTGTGCCAGTGAAAGCGTTTCCTTGTGTGTTCCTAGCCTGTGTTCCAGACCTCCTGCCGTTGCCCCTGACTACGATCCTTGCTGCCTGCCCCGACCTTCTGCTACGTCCGACCTTGCTCTTGTCTACTCCCTTGTACCGCGCCTATCTTCAGCAGTCAGAGAGGTTGAGCCGTTGCTAGTGGATACGACCTGGTTGCTACCGCCGCTGCAAGACCATCCCGCTTTGCGGCGGGCTCTGGTGAATACCAGTAGCAACTTAGAACCGGTCCACCAGCACGGTCCACGCCAATCCCTCTCTGGCACAGAGGATCCACCTCCTGCCAGCCGAATCCTGACAACTGTATATTATCCCTGTACTGTGACATCACTGTGTATTATCCCTGTACTGTGCTATCACTATATATTATCCCTGTACTCTAACATCACTGTATATTATCCCTGTACTGTGACATCACTGTGTATATTATCCCTGTACTGTGACATCACTGTGTGTATTATCCCTGTACTGTGACATCACTGTATATTATCCCTGTACTGTGACATCACTGTGTATTATCCCTGTACTGTGCTATCACTCTATATTATCCATGTACTGTAAAATCACTGTATATTATCCCTGTACTGTGACATCACTGTATATTATCCTCCTCCATCTAAAATGATTGAAAAAGCAGTGAGCAGGATTAGCAAGTAAATAAAGTAAATAATGATGGAAACAACCTCAAGCAAAAATAGAAACAAAAAAAAAAGTTAATTATAGTTTTCACAAAGGCATAAATTGTAGTTTGTACGAAGGCGTTCAGTAAATATTATAGTTTGTACTAAGGCGTTTAGTAAAAACTGGTATTTCAACAAAGATGTTCAGTAAAAACTGGTTTTAATTAGGAAAAAACTGTCAATTCTAGTTTCCACAAGGCGTTCAGTCAAAACTAGTTTTCGCTGGGGAAAAGCAGTCAATTCTAGCAGTCAATTCTAATTTTCACAAAGACGTTTAGTCAAAACTAGTTTTCACCAGGGAAAACCTGTTTTCACCCCTTAAAGGGGTACTCCGGAGGAAAACTTTTTTTTTTTAAATGAACTGGTGCCAGAACGTTAAAAGGATTTGTAAATTACTTCTATTAAAAAATCTTTTCCCTTCCAGTAATTTTTAGCAGCTTTATGCTACAGAAGAAATTATTTTATTTTTGAATTAATTATATTATCATTGACAAAATTAATTTCTTGATTGTCTTGTCCACAATTAATTTCCTTTTTGTCTTGTCCACAGTGCTCTCTGCTTACACCTGATGCCCGTATTAGGAACTGTCCAGAGCAGGAGAAAATCCTCATAGCAAACCTTTGCTACTCTGGACAGTTCCTGACACGGACAGAGGTGTCAGCAGAGAGCACTGTGGACAAGTCAAAAAAGAAATTAGAAAAGCAAAGAATTTCCTCTGTAGCATGCTGCTGCTAATAAGTACTGGAAGGATAAAGATTTTTTTAATAGGAGTAATTTACAAAGCAGTTTAACTTTCTGGCACCAGTTCATTTAAAAAAAAAAAGTTTTCCACCAGAGTACCCCTTTAAGGACCGAGCCCATTTGGCCTTAACCTCTTAAGGACCCATGACGTGTGCGTACGTCATGAGTCCCGGTCCTGCGATATAACGCAGGGTCACACGGTGACCCCGCATCATATCGCGGCGGGCCCGGCATCATAGTGAAGCCGGGACCCGCCTCTAATAGCGCGCGGCACTGATCGCTGTGCCGCGCGCTATTAACCCTTTAGCCGCGCAGCTAAAAACGAAAGTAAAATGTGCCGGTTAGCTCAGGGAGCTGTTCGGGATCACCGCGGTATAATCGCGGCATCCCGAACAGCTGAAGCACAGGAGGAGGTCTTCTTACCTTCTCCTGTGCTGTCCGATTGCCGAATGAATGCTTCAAGCCTGAGATCAAGGCTTGAGCATTCAATCGCCGAAAACACTGATTGATCCATTCCTATGGAGATGGATCAATCAGTGTAAAAGATCAGTACATGCAATGTTATAGCCCCCTATAGGAGCTATAATATTGCATAAGAAAAGTGTAAAAAAATCATTAACCCTTTCAATTATCCCTTCCCCTAATAAAAGTTTGAATCACCCGGCATTTCCAAAAATAAAAAAAAACATTATGTAAATAATAATAAAAATAAACATATGTGGTATCGCCGCGTGTGGAAATGTCCGAATTATAAAAATATACCGCTTTTTAAACCGCTCGTTCAATGGCGTACGCGCAAAAAAATTCCAAAGTCCAAAATAGCGCATTTTTGATCACTTTTTATACCACAAAAAAGTGAATAAAAAGTGATCAAAAAGTCTGATCAGAACAAAAATGGTACCGCTAAAAACTTCAGATGACGGCACAAAAAAATGAGTCCTCAAAGCGCCCTGAACACAGAAAAATAAAAAAGTTATAGGGGTCAAAAGATGACCATTTTAAACGTATACATTTTCCTGCATGTATTCATGATTTTTTTCGGAAGTGATACAAATTCAAACCTATACAAGTAGGGTATCATTTTAACCGTATGGACCTACAGAATAAAGATAAAGTATAATTTTTGACAAAAAATTTACTGCGTAAAAACAGAAGCCCCCAAAACTTACAAAATAGTGTTTTTTCATCAATTTTGTCGCACATTGATTTTTTTTCCTGTTTCACCGTAGATTTTTGGGTAAAATGACTAATGTCATTACAAAGTAGAATTAGTGACGCAAAAATTAAGCCATTATATATAATTGTAGGTGAAAATTTTTAAGAGTTATGATTTTTTAAAGTTAAGGAGGAAAAATTGAAAATGAAAAAACGGAAAAAGCCCGGGTCCTTAAGGGGTTAAGGACCAGGCCAATTTTAGCTGCTGTTTACTACAGTGGAAATTATTTTCCGTTTGAAACACAGAGCTGTCTGCTGACATCATGAGCACAGTGCTCTCTGCTGACATCTCTGTCCATTTTGGGAACTGTCCAGAGTAAAAGGAAATCCCCATAGCAAACATATGCTGTTCTGGAAAGTTCATAAAATGGACAGAGATGTCAGCAGAGAGCGCCATGCTCGTGATGTTAGCAGACAACTCTGTGCTTCAAAAAGAAAAGAATTTCCGCTGTAGTATTCAGCAACTAATAAGTACAGGAAGGATTAAGATTTTTTTAATAGAAGTCAATTACAAATCTGTTTAACTTTCTGGCACCAGTTGATTTAAAAAAAAAAAAAAAAAGTTTTTCACCGGAGTACCCCTTTAACCCCTTAATGACGCAGGACGTAAATGTATGTCCTGGTGATGTGGTACTTAACGCACCAGGACGTACATTTACGTCCTGAGCATAACCGTGGGCATCGGAGCGATGCCGGCATCATGCGCGGCAGGTCCCAGCTGTGGATCGCAGCCAGGGACCCGCCGGTAATGGTGGACACCCGCGATCCCGCGGATGTCCGCCATTAACCCCTCAGATGCCGTGATCAATACAGATCACGGCATCTGCAGCATCGTGATCACTTAACAGGATGATTGGATCGCCCGCAGCGCTGCCGCGGCGATCCGATCATCCTGCACGGCAGACGGAGGTCCCCTCACCTGCCTCCGCTGTCTTCCGGGAGTCTTCTGCTCTGATCTGCCTTCCCGCAGACCAGAGCAGAAGATAACCGATAACCTTGATCAGTGCTGTGTCCTATACATAGCACTGAAAAGGATTAGCAATCGAATGGTTGCTATAAATAGTCCCCTATGGGGACTATAAGAGTGTAAAAATAAAAGTAAAAAAAGTTAAAAAAAATAAAGTAAAAAAAAATGTGAAAAACCCCCTCCCCCAATAAAAACGTAAATTGTCCCATTTTCCCTATTTTACCCCCAAAAAGTGTAAAAAAATTATTTTATATACATATTTGGTATCGCCGCGTGCGTAAATATCTGTACTATTAAAATAAAATGTAAATGATCCCATACGGTGAACGGCGTGAACGTAAAAAAAAAAGTCCAAAATAGCTGCTTTTTTATAACATTTTATTCCCAAAAAATTTATAAAAAATGTAATAAAAGTTTTGTATAAGCAAATGTGGTATTAATAAAAAGTACAGATCACGGCGCAAAAAATGAGCCCTCATACCAATGCTTATACGGAAAAATGAAAAAGTTATAGGTCTTCAAAATAGGGGGATTTTAAACGTACTAATTTGGTTACAAAGTTTGCGATTTTTTTTAAGTGCAACAGTAATAGAAAAGTGTATAATCATGGGTATCATTTTAATCGTATTGACCCAGAGAATAAAAAACACATGTCATTTTTACCATAAATTGTACGGCGTGAAAACAAAACCTTCCAAAATTTCCAAAATTGCGGTTTTCATTTTAATTTCCCCACATAAATAGTATTTTTTTGGTTGCGCAATACATTTTATTGTAAAGTGAGTGATGGCATTACAACGGACAACTGGTCGCGCAAAAAACAAGCCCTCATACTAGTCTGTGGATGAAAATTCAAACCAAGCATCAGAATGGTGAAGAAAGTTTAAGTGACTTTGTACATGGCATGGTTGTTAGTGCCAGACAGGCTTTTCTGAGTATTTCAGAAACTGTTGATTGGTGCTACTGAACCCCAGACTCCCTGCTCCTGTAATATAATGAGCCACAATACAATATGCATCATTGCTCAGGGTACCGCAATTATAAAAAAGGATAATTATAGTGCAGAATTGGGCACATTAATCATTTTGTTCTAAAGGACCTTCAGGCAAGGACCTTTCTGCATGAATTTATAGCCAATACACTTCAATAGGATTCCCATTCAAACAGCAGAATCTCTGCTGCAGAATTTCCGCTACAGGAATTCCATTCAAGTGAAAATATATCTGCAGAATTTACTACAGAATTTTCACACAGAATTCCTTGCTAAAATTCTGTCATGTGAACATAGCCTCACTCTCTGTATTTACATCACTGAATGGACAGGAAACAATCAGGTACTCTGACACTAGACATCTTATTCCCTATCCAAAAGATAGGGGATAAGATATCTGATTGCGGGGGTCCAGCCTCTGGAACCAAGCATTATGAACATTATGTGGCCACGCCATGCCCCCTCATGATTTCACACCACAACCCCTCCAATCTTGTCTATGGCATGGAATCACGCCCCCCTTCCATATACATGAATAGAAGGGTTGTGGTGTGACGTCACGAGGGGGCAGGGAGTGACGTCACGACCACGGCTGCCCGCACCAAGCATTCTGAACATAATGTTCAGAACACCAGGTGCTGCATGGAGATCACGGGGGGGGGAGGGGGTCCCAGAGGCTCGACCCCTGAGATCAGACATCTTATTCCCTATGCTTTGGATAGGGGATAAGACGTCTAGGGGTCCTGCTCCGTCTTCATAGCTCCCCTTTGTAGCACCAGATCCAACAGTGGAGAATCACTTCACAATTTTCAGAGGAGAAACTGCTTGGGATGGATCTGCTCATTGATGGATTAGGTTATAGTTTTCCATAGATGGAGAGGGAAAGGGAAAAGGGGGTAGTGGCTGGAAACAGAGGCAGAGAGAAACAGCAGCAATGTATGAAGTGCTTAATTCATAACTTACACTACTCAGTACTGCTGTCTGTGCAGAGTCTGTCATTTACATACCTCACACAGCTCCAGCACACAGCTCATCACGACAGGCAGGGCCAGTCATCAGTGAGTGAAGTAGCCAACCTATCAGGAGTTGAGAGCCCTGGGCCAATCAGCTGCAGCAATTGTGCTCACACCTTCCTAGAGCATGTATTTTAAACTCTGCAGCTGTTTTATTCTGTGCCCATGACAGAGGTTTTTACTGTCACCAGCATTCGTTATGCCTGTGATACACCCTGTTTACCTTATCTGTTGTGATCTCCCATGATCTGAGCTTTTGCCTGTCCCTTGACCATTCTCTTGTCTGCTGACTTACTCTTTGGCTGCTGAGTTTGTATGACTTTGGCCTGTGTGGTTGCCTGTTGGAATCCAATCGTCTAAGTAGCTGGGGACAGTGGTTGTAGCTAGATCCAGGTTGCACTGCTCCCTACTCCAATTTGACAGTACTTCATGAAAGTGAAAACCGGAGCTTAAAGAACAGTACATCTTTCATTTATATCCACATTAGATACATTTTTGTTACAGGAATAGTGTTTTTGGTACATTTTTTTTACTATATTTGTGAACAAAATATTCACGTGCAATTCTTTATATAAATATGTATTAGTTTTCTGTCACTACTATGATATGTGAACATCAAAATAGGAAAACCATAGCTCACACCTATAAAGTTTTGTTTATAATAGAAGGTACAAATCTATGCCAACACCATTACATGACGGATACTAGCTGTACCCGATGGATACCACACAATATCCTACATATCCTTTCAGTTTTGCTGAAGTGTCTGTTATTTTATAAAGACAATGGCCCTCATTTACTTAGAAAATCGGGTTGTAAGTCTATCTTGCTTTCTTACCCGACTGCTTTTTTCCCCTGGTATTTATTATTATGTCGCATCCTGTTTGTCGCACGTGGGTTTTGTTGGTTTTGGTTTCCAACTCCAAAAAAATCCACAACAATTCAACAAATTCGGGTTGGAAACCTTTATAAATACGTGGGAAAGCTCAGAAATGTCGGGTTACGCCCCTTTTTCGGGTTTCGAAGAATCCACATCGGGTCCGGCGGGAAAAAATGTTGCATCGTGTCGCAGACTGGCACACGATGTCTGCGACATGTCGCAGACAAAGATGCGGCAAAAAAAAAACGACAAAACAAGTCGGGTTTAGAATAGTAAATGAGGGCCAAAGTCGCATACAGTTCTGTTACATAACAAAAAATTAGGAGGAGGCAGGTTTTGCAAAAGGTTTTCTGCATAAATTTTATATCAACCTGCAGATGGCAGGTTGACTTTTGTTTTCAACTTTTAACAAAGTCACATTTCATAAAAATCTTTAGAAACAAGCAAAATGTAAAGTATGCCTGTTGCTTCAAAATATTTTTTAAAACCTGCATTGTTTTGTTATATTAACCATTCAGAGGAGTCGCACGTGTCACGATGCCGGCTGGCAGGTAGTGGACCCTCTGTGCCAGAGAGGGATTGGCGTGGACCGTGCTAGTGGACCGGTTCTAAGCCACTACTGGTTTTCACCAGAGCCCGCCGCAAAGCGGGATGGTCTTGCTGCGGCGGTAGTGACCAGGTCGTATCCACTAGCAACGGCTCACCTCTCTGGCTGCTGAAGATAGGCGCGGTACAAGGGAGTAGGCAGAAGCAAGGTCGGACGTAGCAGAAGGTCGGGGCAGGCAGCAAGGATCGTAGTCAGGGGCAACGGCAGAAGGTCTGGAAACACTGGCAAGGGACACACAAGGAACGCTTTCACTGGCACTAAGGCAACAAGATCCGGCAAGGGAGTGCAAGGGAAGTGAGGTAATATAGGGAGTGCACAGGTGATAACCCTAATTGGAACCACTGCGCCAATCAGCGGCGCAGTGGCCCTTTAAATCGCAGAGACCCGGCGCGCGCGCGCCCTAGGGAGCGGGGCCGCGCGCGCCGGGACAGAACAGACGGGGAGCGAGTCAGGTAGGGGAGCCGGGGTGCGCATCGCGAGCGGGCGCTACCCGCATCGCGAATCGCATCCCGGCTAGCAGCAGGATCGCAGCGCCCCGGGTCAGAGGACGTGACCGGGGCGCTGCAGCGGAGGAGGTGAAGCGAGCGCTCCGGGGAGGAGCGGGAACCCGGAGCGCTCGGCGTAACAGTACCCCCCCCCTTGGGTCTCCCCCTCTTCTTGGAGCCTGAGAACCTGAGGAGCAGACTTTTGTCAAGGATGTTGTCCTCAGGTTCCCAGGATCTCTCTTCAGGACCACAACCCTCCCAGTCTACTAAAAAAAAATTTTTCCCTCTGACCTTTTTGGCAGCCAAAATCTCCTTGACCGAGAAGACGTCCGAGGAGCCGGAAACAGGAGTGGGAGGAACAGATTTGGGAGAAAAACGGTTGAGGATGAGTGGTTTGAGAAGAGAGACGTGAAAGGCATTAGGGATACGAAGAGAAGGAGGAAGAAGAAGTTTATAAGAGACAGGATTAATTTGACACAAAATTTTGAAAGGACCAAGATAGCGTGGTCCCAACTTGTAGCTAGGGACACGGAAGCGGACATATTTAGCGGAGAGCCATACCTTGTCTCCAGGGGAAAAAACGGGGGGAGCTCTTCTTTTCTTATCCGCGAACCTCTTCATGCGTGAAGAAGCCTGTAAGAGAGAATTTTGGGTCTCTCTCCATATAATGGAAAGGTCACGAGAAATTTCATCCACAGCGGGCAGACCAGAGGGCAAGGGGGTAGGGAGGGGGGGAAGAGGGTGACGGCCGTACACCACGAAAAATGGGGATTTGGAGGAAGATTCAGAGACCCTGAAGTTATACGAGAATTCGGCCCATGGAAGGAGATCTGCCCAGTCATCCTGGCGGGAGGAAACAAAATGTCGCAAATAATCACCCAGGATCTGGTTAATTCTTTCTACTTGTCCATTGGACTGGGGATGATATGCAGAGGAAAAATTTAATTTAATCTTGAGTTGTTTACAGAGAGCTCTCCAGAATTTAGACACGAATTGGACCCCTCTATCCGAGACAATCTGCGTAGGCAACCCGTGAAGACGAAAAATGTGTACAAAAAATTGTTTAGCCAACTGAGGCGCAGAAGGAAGACCAGGAAGAGGAATGAAATGTGCCATTTTGGAGAATCGATCAACGACCACCCAAATAACGGTGTTGCCACGGGAAGGGGGTAAATCAGTAATAAAATCCATACCAATCAGAGACCAAGGCTGTTCGGGGACAGGCAGAGGATGAAGAAAACCAGCGGGCTTCTGGCGAGGAGTCTTATCCCGGGCACAGATAGTGCAGGCTCGCACAAAGTCCCCAACATCCGTCTCCAGAGTCGGCCACCAATAGAAGCGGGAGATGAGTTGCACAGATTTCTTGATGCCCGCATGACCTGCGAGATGGGAGGAGTGACCCCATTTGAGGATTCCGAGGCGTTGGCGTGGAGAAACAAAGGTCTTTCCTGGAGGAGTCTGCCTGATGGAGGCAGGAGAAGTGGAGATCAGGCAGTCAGGTGGAATGATGTGTTGCGGAGGGAGATCAACTTCTGAGGCATCCGAGGAGCGAGAGAGAGCATCGGCTCTAATGTTCTTATCGGCAGGACGAAAGTGAATCTCAAAATTAAATCGGGCAAAGAACAGAGACCACCGGGCCTGGCGAGGATTCAGCCGTTGGGCCGACTGGAGGTAGGAAAGGTTCTTGTGGTCGGTGTAGATAATAACAGGAAATCTTGATCCCTCCAGCAGATGCCTCCATTCCTCAAGTGCTAATTTAATGGCTAGAAGCTCTCGATCCCCGATGGAGTAGTTCCTCTCCGCTGGAGAGAAGGTCCTAGAGAAAAAACCACAAGTGACAGCATGCCCGGAAGGATTTTTTTGTAGAAGAACAGCTCCAGCTCCTACTGAGGAGGCATCAACCTCCAATAGGAAGGGTTTGGAAGGGTCAGGTCTGGAGAGCACGGGAGCCGAAGAAAAGGCAGACTTGAGTTGTTTAAAGGAGTCTTCTGCTTGAGGAGGCCAGGACTTGGGATCAGCATTTTTCTTGGTTAAAGCCACGATAGGAGCCACAATGGTAGAAAAATGTGGAATAAATTGCCTGTAATAATTGGCGAACCCCAAAAAGCGTTGGATAGCACGGAGTCCGGAGGGGCGTGGCCAATTTAAGACGGCAGAGAGTTTGTCTGGATCCATCTGTAGTCCCTGGCCAGAGACCAAATATCCTAGAAAAGGAAGAGATTGGCATTCAAACAGACATTTCTCAATTTTGGCATAGAGTTGGTTGTCACGAAGTCTCTGAAGAACCATACGGACATGCTGGCGGTGTTCTTCTAGATTGGCAGAAAAAATTAGGATATCGTCCAGATATACCACAACACAGGAGTATAATAGATCACGAAAAATTTCATTGACAAAGTCTTGGAAGACGGCAGGGGCATTGCACAGTCCAAAGGGCATGACCAGATACTCAAAGTGTCCATCTCTGGTGTTAAATGCCGTTTTCCACTCGTCCCCCTCTCTGATGCGGATGAGGTTGTAGGCGCCTCTTAAGTCCAATTTAGTGAAGATGTGGGCACCTTGGAGGCGATCAAAGAGTTCAGAGATGAGGGGTAAGGGGTAGCGGTTCTTAACCGTGATTTTATTAAGACCGCGGTAGTCAATGCAAGGACGTAGGGAGCCATCTTTTTTGGAGACAAAGAAAAATCCGGCTCCGGCAGGAGAGGAGGATTTACGGATAAAGCCCTTTTTTAGATTCTCCTGGACGTATTCGGACATGGCAAGAGTCTCTGGGGCAGAGAGAGGATAAATTCTGCCCCGGGGTGGAGTAGTACCCGGGAGGAGGTCGATAGGGCAATCATAAGGCCTGTGAGGAGGTAGAGTCTCAGCTTGTTTTTTGCAGAAAACATCCGCGAAGTCCATATAGGCCTTAGGGAGACCGGTTACTGGAGGAACCACAGAGTTACGGCAAGGGTTACTGGGAACCGGTTTTAGACAGTTCTTGGAACAAGAGGACCCCCAACTCTTGATCTCCCCAGTGGACCAATCCAGGGTTGGGGAATGAAGTTGAAGCCAGGGAAGTCCAAGGAGAATCTCCGAGGTGCAATTGGGGAGGACCAAAAGTTCAATCCTCTCATGATGAGATCCGATGCTCATAAGAAGGGGCTCCGTGCGGAAACGTATGGTACAGTCCAATCTTTCATTATTTACACAATTGATGTAGAGGGGTCTGGCGAGACTGGTCACTGGGATGTTGAACCTGTTGACGAGAGAGGCCAAAATAAAATTTCCTGCAGAACCAGAGTCCAAGAAGGCCACTGTAGAGAAGGAGAAGGCAGAAGCAGACATCCGCACCGGCACAGTAAGACGTGGAGAAGCAGAGTAGACATCAAGGACTGTCTCACCTTTGTGCGGAGTCAGCGTACGTCTTTCCAGGCGGGGAGGACGGATAGGACAATCCCTCAGGAAGTGTTCGGTACTAGCACAGTACAGGCAGAGGTTCTCCATACGGCGTCGTGTCCTCTCTTGAGGTGTCAGGCGAGACCGGTCGACCTGCATAGCCTCCACGGCGGGAGGCACAGGAACAGATTGCAGGGGACCAGAGGAGAGAGGGGCCGAGGAGACGAAACGCCTCGTGCGAACAGAGTCCATATCTTGGCGGAGTTCCTGACGCCTTTCAGAAAAACGCATGTCAATGCGAGTGGCTAGGTGAATAAGTTCATGTAGATTAGCAGGAATTTCTCGTGCGGCCAGAACATCTTTAATGTTGCTGGATAGGCCTTTTTTGAAGGTCGCGCAGAGGGCCTCATTATTCCAGGACAATTCTGAAGCAAGTGTACGGAATTGTACGGCATACTCGCCAACGGAAGAATTACCCTGGACCAGGTTCAACAGGGCAGTCTCAGCAGAAGAGGCTCGGGCAGGTTCCTCAAAGACACTTCGGATTTCCGAGAAGAAGGAGTGTACAGAGGCAGTGACGGGGTCATTGCGGTCCCAGAGCGGTGTGGCCCATGACAGGGCTTTTCCGGACAGAAGACTGACTACGAAAGCCACCTTAGACCTTTCAGTGGGAAACAGGTCCGACATCATCTCCAGATGCAGGGAACATTGGGAAAGGAAGCCACGGCAAAACTTAGAGTCCCCATCAAATTTATCCGGCAAGGATAAGCGTATCCCAGGAGCGGCCACTCGCTGCGGAGGAGCTGCAGGAGCTGGCGGAGGAGATGACTGCTGAAGCTGTGGTAGCAACTGTTGTAGCATAACGGTCAGTTGAGACAGCTGTTGGCCTTGTTGCGCAATCTGTTGTGACTGCTGGGCGACCACCGTGGTGAGGTCAGCGACAACTGGCAGAGGAACTTCAGCGGGATCCATGGCCGGATCTACTGTCACGATGCCGGCTGGCAGGTAGTGGACCCTCTGTGCCAGAGAGGGATTGGCGTGGACCGTGCTAGTGGACCGGTTCTAAGCCACTACTGGTTTTCACCAGAGCCCGCCGCAAAGCGGGATGGTCTTGCTGCGGCGGTAGTGACCAGGTCGTATCCACTAGCAACGGCTCACCTCTCTGGCTGCTGAAGATAGGCGCGGTACAAGGGAGTAGGCAGAAGCAAGGTCGGACGTAGCAGAAGGTCGGGGCAGGCAGCAAGGATCGTAGTCAGGGGCAACGGCAGAAGGTCTGGAAACACTGGCAAGGGACACACAAGGAACGCTTTCACTGGCACTAAGGCAACAAGATCCGGCAAGGGAGTGCAAGGGAAGTGAGGTAATATAGGGAGTGCACAGGTGATAACCCTAATTGGAACCACTGCGCCAATCAGCGGCGCAGTGGCCCTTTAAATCGCAGAGACCCGGCGCGCGCGCGCCCTAGGGAGCGGGGCCGCGCGCGCCGGGACAGAACAGACGGGGAGCGAGTCAGGTAGGGGAGCCGGGGTGCGCATCGCGAGCGGGCGCTACCCGCATCGCGAATCGCATCCCGGCTAGCAGCAGGATCGCAGCGCCCCGGGTCAGAGGACGTGACCGGGGCGCTGCAGCGGAGGAGGTGAAGCGAGCGCTCCGGGGAGGAGCGGGAACCCGGAGCGCTCGGCGTAACAGCACGGTAGTTTTATGCTCTCTGATGTTATTGAGCCCCTGAGATCACCCTTTATGGTGCATAGCTATTTTGTATCATCTCCATTTCAGGAGATAGGCTGGACTGTTTGCCAGTAGTACTGATACAGGGATTAACTTTCCCTTACCTGTCTGGCCAATCACAGGGCATCCCTTTTTCCTCTCTGCTATGACATAACACAGCACAGAGGAATAAGCCACTATTGTTTGCATTTCACTGATAATTGCTGGTTGCATTTGGATTTGAACTGTTAAACCCCTTAACAACCGAGTCAATTTTGATTTTTTTGATTTTTCTTACATACTAAAAGCCATTTCTATGTACAGAGCTATATAAGGGCTTGTTTTTGTGGGACCATTTGTACTTTGTAATGACACCTTAGTTTTGCTAAAACAATGTATGGCAAAACAGAAAAATGTAGAACAACTTGCTGTCATCTTTATTCTGTGGGTCAGCATAATAACAGTGCAATTTCGCATGTGGCAATACCAAACATTTGTTTACAATGTTTTTAATTAAAAAACTTGGAAAAAGGCAGTAATAAAATAGCAGATATTGGAGATAGTGCCCACTATTGGTGGTGGCTGTTAGCTACTGAAAGCTTCAGTGCTCACAAGCCCTGTGTTGTGAGTTGTGATTGTAAAAGGGGTACTACCGTGCTGACAACTTATCCCCTTTCTAAAGGGGGACCCGCTGGGGACCCCCGCGATCTCGCACGCAGTACCCCACTCTCATCAGGCCCCGGAGCAAACATCCGCTCCGGGTCTAATGACGGGGCTGGTGATCATGACGTCACAGCTCCGCCCCCATGCCATAGACTTACATTGAGGGGGCGGAGCGTGACGTCACACAGGGGTGGAGCAGTGACGTCACGATACTCCGGCCCCGTGATTGGCAGTCATCAGACCCGGAGCAATGTTCGCTCCGGGGCCTGATGAGAGCGGGGTGCTGCGTGCGAGATCGCAGGGGTCCCCAGCGGTGGGACCCCACACGATCAGGCAACTTATCCCCTATCCTTTAGATAGGGCATAAGTTGTCAGCACTGTAGTACCCCTTTAAGGAGTTAAAGTGGCAAGTACGGGCATATTACATTAGCATACAATTCTTAATGTTAGTCAAGGACTATATTAATGTTTTGGTTGGCTTGATGTAGCACAAAAATGCAATGTGAATGTAGCTTTAGACCACCCTGATACTTTTTTAGATTTACTACTTTAAACTATGGCTAGGTTAACATTGCATTTTGATTTTCTGTCATAGGTATCTGTTGCATCCTGTAGCAGGCGCCATTCATTTTAATGGCCTGCACAGAGTCACCTAGTGTTCAGGCCATATACACTATTTTAACTGGACTCAGAGGCATAGTCTGCTGCATTTTTGAATCCAGTTGAACTAGCGCATACAGACCAAACTGAGTCACCAGGTAGCAGTGTTGGGCCCACTAAAAGGAATGACACCTGCTGCTTTCCAACACACTATACATCAGCATTCTGTTCTTGGCAGGATGCTGATGAATACCTGTTACGAAAAGTCAAAGCGCAGTAAACCCTACAGCTATAGTCCAAAGGAATACATTGTGTGAGATGTGTTACTGCAGCTGCCACTTCATAGTTGAACCCTATCAGTATGGCTATTACATGTTCCAGTGCAGCCCTAACCTAACAGTGATCACAAACTATTAGGCCAAGTTGAAGCTTGTCAGACTCAATAACTCAATAACAAAGCTTATTGTCTAGAGACAAACTAATGGGATCAGAAGAAAATGACCATAAAGGGAAGTTATTATTAAAGTAGCACTTCTCATCCATATTTATAGTTTGCATTGTATTGGGGCGTGTGCAAACATTCTAAAAATTCCTTTTGTTTCCTTGATAAACGAGTATGGGATTTGTGTGTGCCGTGCTGCAGTATTGTTTCTTTATCCTGTTACATAAATGACTAAAGCCATAGTAAAACTGGGGAGATATACATATAATGGAGGGTCTGTATTAGTGGAGGAGTCTTTCTTTCATGGCGACAGCTCCCCATTCACTGCCCAGTGTTCTTAATATGACTTGAAGAACAATGAGGGAAGCTTGTTGATGTTATTAGAAGAAAATTCGCTAAACAAACTGCGGCTGAAAAGCGATATTGTGTTATACATTATGACCTCCTCACAAAAGGTTTATTTGCCTTTATACCCACACACGGCAGCTGCAGCTATAATTCCTCCGCCTTAGTAGAAAGGTTACTTTTATGATCGCGTCCCATTGTGCATCCTTAAGAGAAATGACAAAGTAAGATTTATCTGTACAGGTATGATTAGGTGACTTTGTACCGGCATTCATTCTAGTGGAATTTGATATTTAAACATTTGCATTGGGTTTTCGTGGCACGCTTGTGGATTAAATTCTCATCTAGAATATCATATAAAGGGAAACTGTCACCAAGACAACCCCTGGGCATGAGGTAATCTCACTATAGTATTAAAGGGGTGGTCCCGCGAAAAACAACTTATCCTCTATCCACAGGATATGGAATAAGTGTCTGATTGTGGAGGGGTCTGAACACTAACCAACCCCCCCCCCCACCCCCACCACACCCCGCCCCACGCGATCTCCAGAATGGGACTTGACTCTCTGAGAGCGTTTTATTCATTCTCTATAGGAACACTGAAAAAAACCTGAGTGCTGTACTCAGCATTTCCGGTGCTACCATAAAAAAGTAAAGAGCAAGTTGCATCTGCAGCATGTGCTCCTCTCAGATAGCTATGCCCTGTTCAAGAGATCGCAGGGAGACCCAGAGGTCAGACACCCCTGCATTCAGACACTTATCCCCAATACTGATCACTGAACCTAAATCAGTTGGTTATACATTGAGAATTATTGGGGCCTGATAAGTCAAGATGAAGGCTGGAGCTATCCTCACCTGCCCCACGGCTGCCTCTGGCAGACTATAAAAGTAGATCTCCGACATCACTTATCAGTGCTATGCCATTGTATAGCACTAAACAGTAAAAAAAAAAAAATCTAAAGATTTCTATAAAAATTAAATCACCACCCTTTTTCCCATTTTACAAATAAAAATAAATACATGAATAAATAAACACATTTGGTATTTCTGCGCGTTGAAATGTCCAAACTATTACTAAATAATGGTAATGATCCTGTACGGTTATTGGTGTAAACTGAAAAAAAAAATACCACAATCCAAAATTGCGGATTTTTGTTCACATCATTTCCCAGATAAAATGGAATAAAAAGTGGTAAAAGGTCACATATATGCAAAAGTAGAACAGAAAAAAGTACAGATCATGGTGTAAAGAGTATCCCTCTTACAGTCTTGTAGACATTAAAAAAGAAAATTGATAAAATATATAATAGAAGTAAACCATATATTTATTTTCTTACAAAAGTTTAACTTTAGTAGTTCAGTTCAGGTGAACATGTAGACATGGGTATCATTTTAATTGTTTTGACCCACAGAACAAAAAGAAAATGCCAGTTAAACCATGAAGTGCACTTTATAAAAACCTCCAAATGTTTAAAAACTGCATTTTCTGGGGCGGAGCCTGACCGCAGAGCTGGATGGCAGCTTGAGAAAGCAGCTCTCCATGGCTGAGCCTAGACTTGCTTTAGAAATTTTACCCACCCTAACCAAAATGGGCAATAAGGACAAACAAAAGACTGAGGAACCCTCTGGCTCAGTGAAGTCCACCAGAAACCAGGCGAATATGGCTCAATACTTCGGCAAAAGATCTACACAGAGCCAGGCGCGTGCTTCCAAGATGGTGCCGGCATCTTCAGCTGCAACAGGCCGCGAGGAGGACTCGGATGCTAACAGCCTCCACAGTAGCCGGGTGGACTCCGGAGGTGAGGGGACTCGTGCCCTTCTCTCCCGCTCGGCCATAAGGAAGACGGTGCACCAGGCGGTGGCAAAAGCATTGCGAAGCCCTCCGAAGCCCTCTCCTAAAGACCCGCCGAGGGACATGATTTGCGGCCTTCTCAGCTATGGGGACACTGCCGTGGTGATGTCCGCTAATAGAGACGCCAGAGAGGTAATCTTTGAAGGCCACATTCTGCGCCTATTTCAAGATATGTCTCCTGCGACCCTTGCCAAGCACAGGATCCTGAACCCGTTGCCGCAACGGCCTATGAGACATGAAGGTGCCGTATACCTGGCTCTACCCCTTTGGCCTTTCAGTGGTGCGGGAGGGCAAACGCATGGCTGCCCGCTCCCCAGAAGATCTTGATAAACTCTGGATTTTGCTGGGCATACCTCCGATGGATATCCCATCATGGCTGCCTGTACAGCTGAGCCACCATCTTCAAATGTGCGAAAAGAAGAAAAATTGGAGCACACACCTGTTTGACTTGCTTGAAGTGGTTTATTTCAGTAAATTCTGATCCAACATCCTGACACCCCTAGACCAAACAGAGCTCGAGCGGCAAGAGCTATTCACCTGGACGACCCCATAGTTTCACGCTGACAGGCGGTTCTTCAGGTCCACGTTGACCGTGGACCTGAAGAAATGCCCGTCTGCATGAAACTGTACAGTTGTCCAGGTGAATAGCTCCTGCCGCTCCAGCTCTGTTTGGTCTAGGGGTGTTGGGATGTTGGATCAGAATTTACTGAAATAAACCACTTCAAGCAAGTCAAACAGGTGTGTGCTCCAATTTTTCTTCTTTTCTGGAAATTTGAAGATTACTCCAATTGCTATATGTGAACACCATGCTGTACCCTGCTTCACGTTTCATCCCACCCCCACCACCATATAGACACCTGTGTTGGCTATATCCACTTACCTTCCTTGCCTGCAGTGCCCAGTCACTTCTTTTGCCAAAGCTGAGCCACCGCTTACCTGCGCTCCCTAGCATATCGTCCTGGTCGATGGTGGAGAAACAGAAGTCGCCCAAGCCGCGCAAGTCGTCTCAGAAGAGCCAGGGCCCCATGGTGAGGGATCCGACATGAGGTGACTTTTTGTATCCATTTCTACAATCCTGATATGTGGCTGTTAGGCGCAATGTCTTCGGTCTGACCGGAGGGTTCTGAGCTGTGTCTTCTGTGCATCGCCTGTTTGTTTTTCTTTAATTTCAAATTTTTTACCGGTTTTGGATTCATATCTGTGATACCAAGGTGTATGGACCTTTCAGGTGTTTCCATTGCTTTTCATAAGGATGTCCCTTTCCAGCTCCTGGCTCAACACGATTCGGGGGATGGCAGGGCCTTATTCTTAAAAGGAAAGATTGGCTCCCGGGCATACACACTGGCTTCACTTTACCCTCCTAATAAACGACAGGTTCGCTGGCTGCTGAGGAACCTAGAGGAGCTAAAAGCTTTTGCGGAAGGCCCTATCATATTGGGATCCGACCTCAATGTGGCACTTAATCCCAAGTGGGATACGTCTTCAAGACGCTCTGCCATCTCTTCAGTGGCCCTTGGCACCCTGAGAAATAAACTCCAATCCTGGCGGACGTCTGGCGCTGTCTTCACCCAGGTGACTGCTCGTACACTTTTTTCTCTGCCCCACACCAGTCGGCGCAATGTCTGGACTATCTCCTTTGCCATGACAGTCTCCTTCCTCTGGTCACCTCTGCGGACATAGGCCCCCGTACTTTGTCAGACCATGCCCCGGTTCACGCCTCTGTCTCCTTCATGCAATTGGCCCTTCGAGAGTGGACATGGAGGCTGAATGACTCACTACTGGACAATACACAAGAGGTCACTTTACTGACTGACCACCTGAAATCCTTTTTTGACATCAACACCACACCAGATGTATCCCTCACGACAATATGGGAGGCACACAAGGGTTACATGAGAGGCCTCTTAATAGCGCTGGGAGCTAGAGTCAAGAGAGATAGAGCTAAGGCCATTGACACACTTTTGAAACAAATCGCACACTTAGTGAACACTCTCACCTTGATGGGCCCAATGAGGGTTTGTTGACGTCGCTCCGAGAAGAGTTGAGACAGTTGCTTCATAACAAGTATGCTGCGAATGTAGTTCGCTTCAAGCAGAAACTCTTTCTCCATGGTGATAAAGGGGGCAGACTGATGTTTGCCATGATCAAAAAGCGGAGAACTCAGTCGTACATACATTCTATCAGGACACGGGACGGCCGACATAGTACCGATACTGCTTCCATTGCCTCAGCTTTCACACCCTATTATACCTCTTTATATAACATACCTGCTGCTGATGGGACATCTACAATTCATTCCTTCCTTGATAAATTAGACCTTCAGGGGATGAGGGTGAGACGCTGTTGGCCCCCTGTACGGAGGCCGAGGTGGGGAAGGTCCTTTCCTCCTTTCCTATGGGGAAGAGCCCAGGGTCGGATGGCCTCAGCCTCTCTTATTTTAGGACATTTAAAGACACTCTCCTCCCACGTCTGACCATGTGGTGTAATGCACTGCTCTTGGGGGTGCCTTTGCCACCTCAGGCCCTAGAGGCACACATCACTGTCCTCCCTAAAGAGGGCAAGGATGCTATGCTCTGCTCCAATTACAGGCCCATCTCTTTGTTAAATCTTGATGTGAAGATTTGGGCCAAGTTGCTTTCCCTGAGGATTAGCCAGCTCCTCCCGAGGCTTATCCATATTGATCAGATGGGATTTGTTAAGGGAAGGGAGGGTAGAGACAATGCCCATAGGGTGCTTCACTTGGTTCACCATGCGAGACACACCAACACTCCCCTATTATTGTTAGGGACTGCCGCCGAGAAGGCTTTCAATAGGGTAGCCTGGGATTATCTGCAGTGTACTATGTTGAGATTTAATTTCCCCCGGTCTTTCGGCCATTATGTCTCTTTACTCTGACCCGAGGGCTCGCACTCTGTCTCTCTGTTTCCGAATAAGAAACAGGACTAGACAGGGCTGCCCCCTGTCACCAACTCTGTACATCCTTGTAATGGAGACACTCTTTCAGGCCCAACGCCAGGATAGTGATATAAATGGCCTCCAGGTGGGGGGACGGACGCATTTAGTGGCGGCCTTTGCGGAAGATTTGCTGATTATGACCACCAATCCCCAGCACTCACTTCCTAAAATACAAGCCCTTATAGAACATTATGGTACCTTGTCCAATTTTAAGGTAAACTACACTAAATCTGAAATATTGAATATTACTCTTCCCTCGTCTACAGCCGCTTCTTTACGTGCCTCTTCCCCTTATTGCTGGCCTCAGACTGGAGTGAAATATTTAGGTATTGCTATCCCCTGCTCCTTGGACAATTTATTCACAGCTAATTATACCCCCTTCTCACTAAATTGAGGACACAGATGGAACAATATAAACTGCCTTATCTTTCATGGATAGGCAGACGGAACCTACTACAAACATACATTGTTCTGTCGGTGTTGTATATGTTGAGGATGGTGCCTATTGCTTTACCGCCACCAATGGCGGCGATTGTTCCACACATTCTTGTGGTCAGGTAAGAAACCTCGCCTGCCCCATGCTCTCCTTACACGGGATAGAGGTTCAGGTGGCTTGGGTGTCCCAGATATCTCCAAATTGTACACTGTAGTCCACTTGCAGAGATGGGCAGAGTTGGTCGCCGAACTGAGACTCGCCTTTCAGGATAGGTCTATAGAACACTACCAACTGACACAGACTACTGGACTGGCCTCAAGGGCCCTGTGGCTCCCCTCCGCTCTTTTGATCAGAAAAGTGACTAACCCAATGATGAAAGCAACAGTGTCGGTTAAACGGACATATGATAGGAGACGCCTTGAATGTTCCTTGACCCATAAGCTTTTGTCTCCGGTGATGCCTGACTCCTTAGTTCCCTTCCTCACTCACCCTCAGGCTACCATGGTTTACGACATTTGGCTGCAATTAGACCAGGTTACCATCCGGGACCTATGCCCAGGTAATGCCCCCCCATCCCACGTACATGTCCAGACGTTGCTGCCGACTGCCAAGCTAAATTTCTTTCATGGTCATCTGATCAGCAGGGCGTGTGTTGCGATGCTTAAGGTGTATGTCCTTGGAGACGATCTTCATTGGCTGGAGAGGGTGTCTTTAGCTGCCTCCCCATCGAAACTTAGTTTGCGTTTGATACGCTCCAATTTGGCGCAGGAGGTCGATTCCCCAACCCCGTTGTTCTTACTTACCTGGGAGAGGGAACTTGGGGTATCCTTGACAAAGGAGGAACATAGAGAGGTTCTGAAACATTCTCATGGCTTCTCTAGGTGCAATAGGCTGCAAGAGGGTCACTACAAACTTCTTACCAGATGGTATTACACACCTGACATACTGTATTACAGGGGCTTAGCTGCCAGCGATAAGTGCTGGAGATGCGGAACTGATAGGGGTACCTCCTTCCATATCTGGTGGTTATGTTCTGACATAGTGCCCTTCTGGGAAGATATTGGCAGGCTTATCTCCACCATTGTTGGGAAACAAATTAGGCTGACACCTACTTTAGTACTCTTGGGCCTTTCTAATGCTGACTGCAACCTTCACAATAGATCGTTAGTGGCTCATCTGCTCTCTGTAGCCAAAGCCTTGATACCTCTACACTGGCTACAGACGCTGCCTCCTATGGTGGCTCAATGGCGACAAAAGGTCTGTGATTTGTGTAGAATGGAGGAGTTGGTGAGCTGGAGCACAGGCACCCATGATAAATTTCTGAGTATTTGGTCGCCGTGGTTGAGATACTCTGAGACGCAACTCCACGACCAGGCCCTTACCTTATACCACCTGGTCCCTCCTTTCCTCTTTCTTCTGTCTCCTTGTCTGTTTCTTCTTTTCCTTTAGATATTAGTCCTGGTTTACTTGTTTGTAAGATTGCTGTGCTCCTATAATGTATGACTGTATACATACCTCAAGATCGTCCATCGGCACTGACCAGAAGGAGCATTTGGATTCAATGCAGTCTAATTCCATGCTTATGTTTGCTACCCATTTATGGGATTTGGAGCTCATGTTACCTTAGAGTCCTGCACGGCTCTATCTATGTTTACAAAAAAAAAAAATTAAAATAAAGAATTGAAAAAAAAACCTGCATTTTCTTTTCAATTGCCCCCACAAATAATAATGTTTCACTTGTGGCGTACATTTTATGGCAAAGTGAAAGGTGTCACTACGAAGAACAATTGGTCATGCAAAAACAAGCCCTCATATGGGTCTGTAAGGGGGGGGGGGGGTTATGCCTCTTAAAAGGCAAAAAATACAAAAATGCATAAATTAAAGCTGGCTGTGTTCTTAAAGGAGTAGTCCGGCGCGCACTTTTTTCATTTTATCCCGTCCGGGCTGAAAAATAAAAGAAAACACACTTTCTCTTACCTGCCAACGAGCCCCCGGAGCTCCGGTACACTCCGGTACAGGTGTTCGGTCCCCGGGCTGTATTCTTCTTACGTCCTGTTAGCGCGGCACATCACATGGAGCTTCAGCCTATCACCGGCCGCAGCGATGTCCCGCCTCGGCCAGTGATAGGCTGAAGCTCCGTGTGACGTGCCGGGCTAACAGGAAGTAAGAAGAATACAGCTCGGGGACTGAACACCTGTACCGTAGCTCCGGGGGCTCGTTGGCAGGTAAGACAAAGTGTGTTTTCTTTTATTTTGCAGCCCGGATGGGATAAAATGAAAAAGTGCGTGCCGGACTACTCCTTTAAGGGGTTACAGGCGCTGATATTTGCAGATATTTGTGTGGGGTTTTCTTTGTTTGTTTTTTGTTTTTTTAATAAGTTGTTATAAAAAGGATTTGCCTGACAGTGTTTTCCAAACAGTGTTTCTACAGTTGTTGCAAAACTGCAACTTCCAGCATGCTCGAAGGTAGCTAGGTAGCGTAATCAAGCAGTTTTACTGCGAAACAATTCGTTGCACTCAGAGCTGATGTCTGCTCCCTTCCTTCCAACCTACTTTGACTGTATAGCACTTTGTATTCACGAATAAACCCGGATTTGAAAACCTCCATGCTGTGTCTTGTGGTGAGTGCAACATTATTTTTTCTATTACCTGTATACTACATATAGGTTTTCACTTCGTTAGTACCTCCACTCTTGCCGATCCACCTGATCCCCCGCAACGCGGGCTTCAGACATTGTTCTAATTATTTTGAAAGCTTTCTGGTGCCGGTTGGATTGTTTCTATACAGACGTATTGTTCAAAGAATGTTGTGCTAATGTCTTGCCTTATGCAATTTCTCTATTATTCTACCAAGAAATGCATAAATACACTGTATTTGACCACTATGGATTACTATTTTATTATTATTTCCTTATGTATACCTCTGACAAACTCTTCCTACTGGTGATCATTGCAGAAATGATAAAGTAGATTTGATCTGGGTCTTCACTTGGAGCTTCTCCACACACCTTTCCACACTGTGCTTATAGTTGGCAGTATAGTTCCCCCACAATGGTAGGCAGCTCCTCCCCCCTCCCCCCCACAATAGTTGGCAGTATAGTTCCCCCACAACGGTAGGCACTGGCAGCTCCCCCCCACAATAGTTGGCAGTATAGTTCCCCGACAATGGTAGGCAGCTTCCCCCCCCCCCTCCACAATGGTTGGCAGTATAGTTCCCCCACAATGGTTGGCAGTATAGTTCCCCGACAATGGTTGGCAGTATAGTTCCCCCACAATGGTTGGCAGTATAGTTCCCCCACAATGGTTGGCAGTATAGTTCCCCCACAATGGTTGGCAGTATAGTTCCCCCACAATGGTTGGCAGTATAGTTCCCCCACAATGGTTGGCAGTATAGTTCCCCCACAATGGCTGGCAGTATAGTTCCCCCGCAATAGTAGGCAGCTCCCCCCCACAGACATACAGCTTCAAGCCATATACAGTGTATGGCTGGAGGCTGTATGTCTGTACTGCTGCCCCCACAGTGATCCGGTCACTGCTCCTCTGGCCCAGTGTCACATCTACTGCTATGGCCTATGGACCATAGCAGTAGGTGCCGGGACCGGAGGAGCGGTGACCGGAACGCTGAAGATTACACACCGCCGGTCACTCACCAGGCCCCGATCGGCGTGCGTCTTCCTCCGGTCCTCCGGCGCCTCTATGGTTGTACGCACGGGACGTCACTGAGGTCCCGTGCGTACAACCATAGAGAGGCAGAGGATCGCAGGAAGACCGCAGGAGGACCGGAGGAGGACGCGCATTGGCCGGGGAATGGTGAGTGACCCGCGGACATCCTTATGTCCCGAAAAGATTTTTCGGGACATAGGGATGTCCGGCATAGGAAAACCTATGATTTTATCTGCCCGGGCCGGCTCCTGTGTGCGGCTGCAGGCGGGAGCCGGCCAGAGCAGGTAAAAACTAATACTGTATATTAAAAACCAGGGGGCCTCCAGCTGTTGTGAAACTACAACTACCAGCATGCCCAGACAGCCTTTGCCGGCATGCTGGTAGTTGTAGTTTCAGAACAGCTGGAGGCCCCCTGGTTTTTAGTATACAGTTATTAGTAATTCACTTGCCCGGCACCCGGAACTGTATGTTCCAGGCGTAGGGCAATAAACATAGCCGGTGTGAGGTGAAAAATTCACCGGCGGTCATGAGGCTGCTGCGGGTGGGGAGCAGGTAGTCAGCGCTGTACCGCACCGCCGCAGCCTCTGTACTTACAGCTGACTTCCCGCTCTCGCCCGCAGCAGCCTCGGGCGTATATTCGCCGTATAAGACGCACCAACTTTCCCCCCCACGTTTTGGGGAACAAAAAGTGCGTCTTATACGGCGAAAAATACGGTACATGCTATGTTCATGCTCCTAACACTGGATAAGGTTATGCATAGCATTGCTCATTGTTATTGGCAATCCATAGTAGTTCGGAACCGGGACCCATATGGAGCAGGTGAGGGGACTTCAGGCAGGAAAACAAAGGGATTGGACTCTCGCTATGATCGCTATTGATCACAGCACAGGAGCAAGGCTGTGCTGCAATGGGTAGGGTGGTTGGAGATAAGTCACTTCCCTCTTTTAGTTACATAGTTGATACAGTTAAAATAAAAAGATATACATCCATCATGTTCAACCAAGGAATTGAAGGGTAGGGGTATGGTTGGATGAAGGGAAAGGGATGCAATTTTATATTTCTACATAAGCATTAATGTTATATTGTTATAGACATGTATCTAACCCTGTTTTAAAGCTTTCATCTGCCCCTGCTGGGGCCAGTTCCTGAGGTAGATTGTTCCATAAATTCACAGTTCTTATGGTAAAGGCGTGTCGCCCCTTGAGATTAAGCCTTTTCTTTTCCAGATAGAGGGCGTGCCTCCTTGTCCTTTGAGGGGGTTTAACCTGTAACAGTTTTTCCCCATAATTATTGTATGGGCCATTTATATACTTATATATGTTGATCATATCCCCCCTGAAACGTCTCTTCTCAAGACTAAGCAAATGTAAATATTTTAATCTTTCCTCATAGCTAAGATGTTCCATGCCCCATATTAGTTTAGTCGCGCGTCTCTGCACCCTTTCCAGCTCCACAATGTCTTTTTTTTTAACTGGTGCCCAAAACTTAACAGCATATTCCAGGTGAGGCCATACCAATGCTTTATAAAGGGGGAGTATTATGTCCCTATCCCTTGAGTCTATGCCCCTTCTGATACATGGCAATATCCTGCTGGCTTTGGAAGCAGCAGCCTGACATTGCATGCTATTCTGTAGTCTGTGATCTACAAGTACACCCAGATCCTTCTATACCAGTGACTCTCCCAATTTAACCCCCCTAAGACATAGAATGCACGCAGGTTTTTAGTACCCAGATACATAACTTTACATTTATCCACATTGAACCTCATTTGCCAAGTGGATGCCCACCTCTATAGACTGTACCGTGCTACAAAGCTTGGTGTCATCTGCAAAGACAGAAACAGAGCTGTTAATCCCATCTTCCATATCTTTAATAAATAAATAAATAAATAAATAAATTAAACAAGAGCAAGCCCAATACTGAACCTTGGGGTACACCGCTAATAACCGGAACCAATCAGAGTACGACTCATTGACACCACTCTCTGTGTACAGTCCTTATACCCTTAAGGACTGCGCCCATTTTGGCCTTAACGACTTTTATTTTTAATTTTTCGTTTTTTCCTCCTCGCCTTCAAAAAATCATATTTTCATCCACAGACTAGTATGGGGCTTGTTTTTTGCGCAACCAGTTGTCCGTTGTAATGCCATCCCTCACTTAACCATAAAATGTATGGCACAACCCAAAAAATACTATTTGTGTGGGAAAATTTAAAAGAAAACCGCAATTTAGCAAATTTTGGAAGGTTTCGTTTTCACGCAATTCATGGTAATAAATGACATGTGTTCTTTACTCTTTGGGTCAATATGATAAAAATTATACCCATGATTACATATTTTATATTACTGTTGTGCTTTAAAAAATTGCAAACTTTTTAACCAAATTAGTACGTTTAAAATCCCTCTAGAAGACCTATAACCTTTCCATTTTTCCGTATAAGCGGCAGTATGAGGGCTAATTTTTTTGTGCCGTGATCTTTACTTTTTATTGATACCATATTTACATATATAAAACTTTTAAATGGGCACTGTCATGAAATCAAAAAATTGATATGTTGTAGTACTTAAGTACTACAACATATCTCTAATATACTTTAATAAAAAAAAGTGATTTTAAAACAGTTTAAAGTCACTTTTAAATTTGACCACTAGGGGTCGCCCTCCTAGTGGCTGAATGCATTGGGCAGTGACGTCACTAATGAATTTCGACTCGTTGAAGCCTGGCAACGAGTCGGAATTCATTCACTGTGGTGCTCGCTCCCGTCTGTCAATCAGACAGGAAGAGGATGCGCGCAGGCTCCCTGGCAGGCCCCGGCGACAGGTAAGATTATCTATGTTGTGTCTGTTACTGAATGTTTTCGCGGGGGCAGGGGAGGGAGGGTAGTGGGTTGTACGGCGCAGCGGGGCCAGGGGGGTTGCAGGCTGCGCGGCGGGAGCGGGATGGGCTATCACGGTGTGCCTCCAGTTGTTTCCCCACTACAACTCCCAGCATGTCCTGACAGCCAATAGATGTCAGGGCATGCTGGGATTTGTAGTGGTGAAACAGCTGGAGGCACCCTGTTAGGAGAACTAAGGGCGGAAGTTGGCCCCCAGCAGGCATCAGTGACGTGGTACCTGCTGGGGAAGTCTGTCTGGTAGTGAGCACACTACCAGGCAGACTAAATGCCATTTTTAAAATAGTTAAAAAAATAAATAAAGGCAGGGAGGGTGTTAGGGATAGAAGGGCAATAGGCAGGGACAGAAAAAAAAACCATGACGGTGGGAGTTACCCTTTAATACATTTTTTATCAATTTTATGGGGAATAAAATGTAAAAAATCTGCAATTTTTTTTTTTACATTCTCGACGTTCACCGTATGGTATCATTAAAGAGGTATTCCAGGCCAAAACTTTTTTTTATATATCAACTGGCTCCGGAAAGTTAAACAGAATTGTAAATTACTTCTATTAAAAATAGATTAATAGATTACATCAAAAATGTTCTTTTCAGTGTTTCCCTCCTTTTGTAATTCTACCCAATGGGATTCCACATCCTCAGAATAATCACACACTATGGCATTGTTCACACTGACTTTCATACCACTTCTTACATACAGACAGACTCCACCACCTTTCCTGTTTACCCTATCCTTGCAAAACAGTGCAAACCCCTGCAGATTGACTGCTCAATCATGTGAGGAGTCTAGGAGTGACCCCCAACTATATCAATATGTTCCTCCAGTATCAAGGCCTCATGCTCCCCCATTATACTTGCTAGACTTCTGGCATTTGTGAACATACACTTTACATTTCTATCTAGGTTTATGCATTCTGTTTTAGTCATGGGAGTTATTGGGGCTACATTTGGTTTATAACACATGGATCTCCTTATCCACTGCTCTTAACCTCCCCCCACAGATCTCCTCTCCACCCACCATTATGTCCTGACCTCTCTCTAATCTATCTTCCCCTCTGTCTGCTTGATTTGCTTTATTGTCCTCCCCCCACTTTCCTAGTTTAAATACTCTGCCACTCCTTCCAGGATTCTCTCCCCCAGCACAGCAGACCATTCAGGTGCAAATTATCCGTATAATAAAGTTTGTACCCCAATGAAAAGTCAGCCCAGTGCTCTTAAAACCCCAACCCTTCCCCCTTATACCAAGACTTAAGCCATGCATTTAACTCCCTAGGCCCCCGCTGTCTTTCCTGTGATGTGCATGGCACAGGCAGTATTCCAGAGAATACAACCTTAGAGGTGCTTTCCTTTAGCGTGAAACAAAACAAGGGATCATGGGAATTGTAGCTGGTGGGAGGGAACACAAACAGGAAATAGCCATTTCACACAAACAAGCCAGCAGCATTATTGGGGACTTGTACAAAAGTCGTCTCATGCTGGATAACCACTGTAAGTACCAGAACACCAGGTGATATATTTACGTCCTTTGTCCATAAGGGGCTTAACATACTGTAAATCTTCCACTGCAAATGGAGAAGTAACAGACAAAACTATAGCAGGAGTGAGGGGTTGCCCCTTGGAAAGAAACAAGGTTGGGAATGTGACGTTCTTGAAACAGGCTACATTGTAGGCTTTCTTAATTCTTAAGGTTAATTTACTAGTCCTAGATGCCTTCAGTGGGGTATGCTCCCTGTTTGGCTCCTAGCAAATCTAATGCAAAATAAATATACTTTATTTAGTTGAGCTGCAATACCCACTGCAAGATACAGGTCTTTTGGTATAGCTGTGATGGGCAATCATGATGTCTCTAGGCCCAGCCTAAAACCCTGGAACGTCCAAGATGTGCTTTGAGGCTCTCGTACAACTCTCCTTCACAGTAATCCTCTGTATCTCCACTTTTCTAGTAATTTCTGAGGATGGACTAGGTGTGAAACTCCCAGAAAATAAATCTTGTTAGGAGTAATTGTACCCCAATTGTGTCCCAGTCAGTGAGGCCTAAATTATGGAAGGTAGGAGTCAAGGTACTTCTTGACCCTCCTCCCTCTACCCTTGACTTTCCCAGGCTCAGCCTGGAAGGCTTCTCTCCACCAGTTAGAATATTCCAAAATGCAAAGTAATGTGAGTATATAGGCTCGCTTTCTCTCAGACAGATAAAGTACCACAATGTAGCTGCGCAGGATTAGTACATCACAGAATTATAATATATAAATGGCACAAAACAGCATAACATCTATGAAACATAATAAAAATAAAATAATAAAAATCATTTAGGCTAGGCTTACACATTGTAGCCAAAACTGCGTTAAAATGAAATTTGGTTTTATATGACTTTTTTTTATCTTTAGTATACTGTACACCTGTCCTTTCTAGAGATATTGTAAGGAAACTAGCTAGACATGGCAGGTGGCACCTAATGCCTAATAAAACTGTAATAGTGTAATAACTTTATATAGGCAGTGACAAGTAGTGTAAAGAAATTTAAAGCTGCTATTAAATGTTAAACATTTCCTTTTTTTTTACTTTCTTTCTTTTCTTTTTTTTTTAATCAGTTGTATTACTATTGGGAATATGTGACACTTCTAGGGAATTTGAACCCACATTTAGACCTCTAATAAACATGCTGTAGGGCAGTGGTCTTCAACCTGCAGACCTCCAGATGTTGCAAAACTACAACTCCCAGCATGCCCGGACAGCCGATGGCTGTCCGGGCATGCTGGGAGTTGTAGTTTTGCAACATCTGGAGGTCCGCAGGTTGAAGACCACTGGTGTAGGGGAAGAAGAAGCATTTGATAATACTTGCCTAAAGCTATATGGTCCAAATGTTCCAGGAAACCCCTCACAAGGAAGCAGCATGAGAGTACCCTGGGTATTCTAAACAGATGAAACTACAGATGTAGCAAACTGTTAGGCCGGGTTCATGCATTTGGAAAATGTGCGGAATGTCTGCAAGGAAAACATGTTCGGACATTCTACACATTTGCCAGATTCGGTTAGCGCTAGGACCGCTCGGAAATGTGCCATCTTATATATGGCAATGCATTTCCTTGTGGGGTCTGCAAACAAAATAGAAACATCTGGGCCGTCATTTACTATTGCAAACCCAACATGTTTTGTCGGGTTGTGCGTCAGATTCTGGGGCATTGTGCCAGAAATTCTGTCTGCACCAGAATTTGTGCCTGAATTGAAAAAAGACCCGATTCCATTTTGAAAATCAAAAAAAGGGGCATGGCCGCCGGGAGGGGGCGTGGTTACAGAAAGGGGGCGTGTTCCCGACATTTTCACAAAAACTCAACATATTTACTCATAAAATGTGGTGGATTTCAGCTGAGGAAAACCTGACAGATCAAAGCATGTGTAAAAAAAAGGAAAGTGTAAGGAAACCTTAGTAAATACTGTGGAAAATAAATTGTAGAGAATTAACAAAGAAACCTACACTCCACTCTTAGTAAATAAGGGCCCTGGTGCGGAAATTCTGCTGTCTGAACAGTGCAGCAGAATCCTATTGAAATCAATGGGACTCTGCTGCAGCAGAATGTCCATACGATTACGTGCTGACTTTCCACACAAATTCTGCCATGTAAACATAACCTTAATGGGAATCTGTCAGCTGTATTATCTGCTAAGAGCTGCAGACACCAATGGATAGCTGTTTGGAAAAAAACATTTATGTAAAAAGACCTATGGCAATGAGCAGATCATCAGGTCCGCTTCTATTTAGAAAGAGAAAGGGGGACATTATCGCCGTTGTCTTTAGAAAGCCATTTCTTTTTGCTTTGCTTGTGCTTCCATGTGACATATTTATCATACTATTGTAGGGGGGTTGATAAATTTGGCGCACGTAAGCAAAAAAAAAAAAAAAAACTATAAATCACTTCAAAACACCACTTGGTATGATTTCTCCTCTCTTTTGTGACTTTTCTGCCCAAAAAGTCACAGTTGCGCAAATAAAAAATGTGCAACTTTTTGAAAGTGCTCTCCAATGGAAGTTTTATAAGCCAGGTCTGCGTTGGTCTACATTTGCGGTGTTCATTCACACTTGATAAATCTGTTACCACTGCAAAGAAAAAACTGAAAATTGACTATTGCAAAATTGTTTGTAGCTTTTTGCTGAGGTTTACTTTCAGCTATTGGTTTGCAACATTTGGAGAAAAATTGCACGTGATATATTTACAACCACCACAAAGTCAAAGAGCAAAATCGTTCAAGTAAGCAAGTTTGTCAAAAATTACTTCTGGATAAAAAGTCATCAATGTGCCCAATTTTGCGCCAAAAATGCTTGATAAATTCCCCCCGATGTCTTTATGAGGTGTACCCTGTAACTGAATAAGTTGTCAAATAATCAATTCCCATATGCAATGGGAAATTCAGCCCAATTACATCTTCTTCATAACCTGCCTCCATGATGAACTCTCCCATACTGCTTAATGTACAGTACAGTGACCCCCCGACCTACGATGGCCCCGACATACGATCATTTCAACATACGATGGCCTCTCAGAGGCCATCGCATTTTGAAGGCAGCATCAACATACAAAGCTTTTGTATGTCGGGGCCATCGCATAAACGGCTATCCACCAGCGCAGACTGCTTCAGCTGACACCGTATAGCCGTTTACGGTGTCCCGTGTGGTCCGCTTACAATCACTTACCTGTCCTCGGGGCTCCGGAGCGTCCTCTTCAGGATCCCCTGCCTCGTTGGTGCTCTCCATCGTCGTCATCACGTCGCTGTAGCAACGTGATGGCGGCGACGGAGAGCGAGGATGCCGGGAAAGCAGAGGCCTTGCCTAAGCGTCGGGGATACCCCTGGGATGCAGCGACAGCGATGGAAGGCGACATCCACGGCAGTGGTGACGAGCGGTGACGGGTTCGGAGCGGTGGGGACACGTGAGTATAACCTCCAATACCAGTGGTCTTCAACCTGCGAACCTCCAGACGTTGCAAAACTACAACTCCCAACATGCCCGGACAGCCGTTTGCTGTAGTTTTGCAACATCTGTAGGTCCGCAGGTTGTAGACCACTTTCCTATACATAATGTATTGACACTTACATTGTTTCACATATGCTGTAAAGGGTTGTTGGTTTTAATTTGATTTGTTTTTTCCTTTCATATAACATGCAATTGTTGTTGTTTATATGTTACCATGGTTCTTACCTGCGCATGTAGGTATAAGAACCCTCCCCTCAGCGGCATGACGTATGGCCTGACGAAGTGCTGCGTGCACGATACGGTCCGTCGCCTATCTCCTTCCCCCCTGCACACCTGTCCACCTGCTCCCCGCACATCCAAGCCGCTGTACCGTCTTTGAATAAAGAAGCCGATTTTACTTGCATGAATCCCGGTGAGTGCTGCGTTTTCTATTCAATTCTTTCTGCTGGATTGATTCTATTCTATTTCATGCCATTGCACCCGGGAACTTATTTGAGCGGTTATTAACGCTTTCCCAGTACTCGGACTCCATTGCTGCAACACGTGAGATACACCCATTAGCGGTGTCGGTAGCACTCTCTATAGACTGCATTTCCTACACTTTACATTGCACGGATCCCTCAACAAACGACGGTTTCAACAAACGATGGTCCATTTGGAACGGATTACCATCGTATGTTTAGGGATCACTCTATTATCAAGGGTTCTGCACTACACAAGCGCTGCAGATGTGTTTGGTTGCATGCAGAAATCCTTTTGAAACTATGAGAGAATAAGTTATTTGAACAGGAGACACATATCAACTTCTTGTGTTGTCAGGAGGATGTATTTAATCCCAGTGTTTACTAAGGAAATGAGAAAAGTCCTTGGGATTATTTGGACAGTGAATCCAAGTTGTATAAAAATGTATTCAAGCTTAATGTGCATCTGCCACCACGTATGAATATTCCCACATTCAGCGTTGCTGTAGTGTTTGTTTGTGTATTGTGTATATTTTTATCTTGCTCATCCCACCCATAGTGTTCTCTGTTAACCAATGTCATCTTCATTGGGATATTTTTATATTCTATAAAGTGCTGTACCACCTTTAGAGAATGGTCTGTCATACAGGCTATTTCTACTGAATGAGCTCCTTCAGCTGCTAAAAACCTAATGACAGATTTACTAATATGTATCTGATATTTATATAGCGTAAACAAGTTTATAGCATTTACTTTGCCCCTTCCGTCATACAGTATTTCTTTAAATGTAAGTGGCAGTGGTCGCAGTGGCACTGTATTTATTGAGTGGTTTATGTGTGCAGCCTCCTGCTGTGTACGTTGACATATCCAAAAGTCATCACACTTGCCTCAATCTCGCCATCTTCACATGCTATAGCAATAAGGTAAAAGTAGCAGCATCTCATTTTTACTGGTGCCAGTAGATTTAAAGCGAAACTGACAGGCTGTTCACCTACATTTAACCCAATATACAGGGTTATAGTGCAGGTGAACAATATTACAATGAGGGGTTACTTACGTGAATTGATAAAGTATTGCAGAAGTTGTACGTCTTCATACTTCTAGTTCTATTGCACAGCTCTGCGCAATGGAGCTAAGAAGCCGGGGAGCCATGCTCCCCTGCCTCTTCAATATTCCCCACTCTGCTTCGCCCTTGTAATGTATATGCAAAAGTATTTATTCTCACCTGCGCCCCTCTCTCACTAGAATGTGTGAGCCTGTGCTTGTGGTCTGATCTGAGCAAAGCGCAGACGCAGGTCTCACATCCTAGTGATTACAATACTATTTACCAAGTTAATTAATACTTTTGAATATTCATTATGGGGGCAGGCAGATCGAGGAATATTGAGTAGGCAGGGGAGCACGACATGCCGGCTACCCGTCTCCATTGCTCACAGGTGCGCAATAGAAATAGAAGACTAGAGACCTATAACTCTGACGATACTTCATTATTACAAGTAACTGCTCATTTTTTTGCTGTTCACCTTCACTATAAACCAGTATATTGGGTTTTGTGTCTGTCAGCCTGTCAATTTTTCTTAAAGGGGTACTCCCGTGGAAAACTTTTTTTTTTTTTAAATCAACTGGTGCCAGAAAGTTAAACAGATTTGTAAATCACATCTATTAAAAAATCTCAATCCTTCCAGTATTTTTTAGGGGCTGTATACTAAAGAGAAATCCAAAAAAGAAACTAATTTCCTCTGATGTCATGACCACAGTGTTCTCTGCTGACCTCTGCTGTCCAGTTTAGGAACTGTCCAGAGCAGCATATGTTTGCTATGGGGATTTTCTCCTGCTCTGGACAGTTCTTAAAATGGACAGCTGAGGTCAGCAGATAGCACTGTGGTGATGACATCAGAGGGAATGCAGTAATTTCTCTTCAGTATACAGCCCCTAAAAAGTACTGGAAGAATTAAGATTTTTTAAAAGAAGTGATTTACAAATCTGTTTAACTTTCTGGCCCCAGTTGATTTAAAAAAAATAAAAAGTTTTCCACGGAAGTACCCCTTTATGGCCCATGCTCCGAGCCAAGCAGTAAAAATATTTAAAACATTTTTTTAAATTAAACTAGACATTGAATTTGGTGTTCAGACCAGGAATTAAAACCATAAAATACATGGAGGAGCAACAATCCAAAAGGCAAGGCAATTGGCAAAATCAAGTAAAGACCATATCTGGTAGGGGCAGTCAATATTCTGTAGACACATAACAGACTAGCGGCAATGGGGGAGATTTATTAAAACTCATGTAGAGGAAGAGTGGTGCAGTTGCCCATAGCAACCAATCAGATGTATTCTTTCATGTTTAAAAAGGCCCTTAAAAAATGAAAGAAGCCATCTGATAGGTTGCTATGGGCAACTGCACCACTCTTCCTCTACACAGGTTTTGATAAATCTTCCTCAATGTGTTTACATAGAAACTGATATTCAGGCAATGAGTGGGAGACTTGACTGGGTTTGAGTAGTAGGTCTTGATGTCATTATCAGAAGCAGCTCAAAACACCCTAATAGGGTTTAAAAGTAGTTTTTCTAAACCAAACAACCCCTTTAAAGATGTTAAAGGGGTACTCCGCCCCTAGTGTCTTATCCCATATCCAAAAGATAGGGTATAAGATGTCAGATCGTGGGGGTCCTGCCGCTGGGGACCCCCGGGATCTCCGCTGCAGCGCCCCACAATCATTACTGCACAGAGCAAACTCGTTCTTTGCGTGATGACTGGCAATACAGGGGCCACCCCTTCGTGATGTGATGGCCGTCACGCCCCCTCCCATAGACTTGTATTGCGGGGACGGGCCGTGACATAACGAGGGGGCGGAGCCGTGACGTCATGATGCTCGGGCCCCTGTATCGCCAGACATTACGCACAGAGTGAGTTTGCTCTGTGCAGTAGTGATAGCGGGGCGCTGCAGTGGAGATCCCGGGGTCCCCAGCGGCGGGACCCCCCACGATCTGACATCTTATCCCTTATCCTTTGGATAGGGAATAAGATGCTAGGGGCGGAGTACTCCATTAAGGAGGTGCATGATCACTATAAAAATATCAAAGTCCTGAGATAAGGCTGTCAGCACCACTCCACTCCCTCTTGTATTCCTCAGGATTTTAACCCTGCAGGTCTGTGCGCTCTGTAGATACTTCGGTGCCTGTGCCTGAAGTGCAGTATGCGCTTATAAATTCTTAGAAGAAAACAAATGAGACGGGCACCCGAATCTCTACTTCAAACTTGCTGCTTTATTGACACTGGCAAGGCGTACAATGAGGATGCACAATGTTGTTGGTATAAGCATCCTCATTGTACGCCTTGCCAGTGTCAATAAAGCAGCAAGTTTGAAGTAGAGATTCGGGTGCCCGTCTCATTTGTTTTCTTCTAAGAATTCACTATAAAATATGTTTATAACACATTTGTTGCTACAGGAGTGTAACTATAAGAGGTTCAAAAACCCCTCATTCGTTCTTATACTAATAGACAAGTTCCAGGAATTAGGCATTATAGACAGGGCCCTTTTACAGATTTTTTTGTTGGGGGCCAGCATCTTCAAGATCAAACCTTAGCCTCGTTTTGACCATTTGTAAAATGTAATCATAATCTAAAAATATAAAACTATTTCTCTAAGCTTTATATATTGTTTAGTCTAAAAACAAGGTTTGAAATAAATAAAAATCCACAGTAAGTATATTGGATGTAGGATCTTTATTCCTTTTTCAGTTGGTGTCTTTACTGTGTCTTTGCATTTATAATAGCCACCTGATGTCCCATGGTATAACTGCAATGATAAGACAATGTAGGGACTTTTCAGTTAGACAAAGCTTGACTTGTGTCCACATCTAGCATATGGCTGAGCTCAGCTGCAACATTTTTATGTCCTTTTCTGAAGAAATATGCAAAGGTATATTCAATGAGAACACCTTCAGGGCAAATGAAGAGACACCAGCGATCAGTTAAGTAGTCAAGTCCCATATTCTTAAGTCAGTGATCGCCAACCTGTTATTCTCCAGCTGTTGGAAAACTACAGCTACCAAAATTCTCTAAACGATGAGGGGGAAAAAAAGAAGCAAGTTTCAAATATATTTTAGCTCCGTCCCCATAAATATAACCCATTTTTCTATACATGAAAACCTTGCGGCAGCTCAGCCCACATATAGACAGATTTATTGCCTTTTTAATATAGTCCACACACAAAAAGGAAACTACCACAACGGTTGGTTGTTAGGGTAAACTAAATTATATAATAACAGCACAATACCATGAAGCATGTTCTAAGTCCATATTTCATATTTTGGAACCAATTTATACTTCACAGCTTATATGTGGTTTTATTTACAGTAATTGACAAAAAAACAATTATGCATCAAGAAGTTGTTGGAATCAAATGGAACTTTCTATAAGTGAATGTAATGAGGATATATGTAAGTGATTACCACATTAGAGCAAAAAAATGGGTTTATAGGGGAAAACTGTACAATCAAAGGGAGGCCTGTAGATCCTGCATACTCATAGGTTGCTCAAGCTGGCTTGTCAATAAAGCCTGATTTGGTGATAAAATTGGAATTTTGGCAGGTCAAGGAACTGTTGCAATCTACCTAATGCATTCCTGGGAAAGCCTTGCTATGTATAGGCCACTTGAAAGCTATGAGAGGCAACACATGTGGCTGTAGGATGTCCTGTTCAGCTGTTAGTGTTCCTCGTATCACTACTAAGGGTGACTGACTGTCTTATTCGACGGCTCCCAAGATTATTACACCAGCAGTTAGGGCAGAGTGTCACTTCACAGCAAAGGCAGGCTTAAAGAGGTAGTCCAGGAAAAACATCTTATCCCCTATCCAAAGGATAGGGGATAAGATGTCTGATCGTGGGGGCCCATTGCTGGGAACCCCCACCCCCCCCCCCCCCCTCAATCTCCCTGCAGCACCCGCATTCTATGTCGGGCTGCATCTCCAGTTTTGGAAACCTCCAGGTTTCCGGGACTGGGGACGTGACGTCACACCATGCCCCCTCCATTCATCAGACATCTTTAGGATATGGGATAAGATGTTTTTGCCAAGAATATCCTTTATGTGAAAATGCCCTTTAAAAATGCTCACTACAAGGCCTCCATACTCGACGGATCCCAACCAGAACCTGGATTCATAGCTAAAGATTTGCAGTTCCAGTCCATTGCAGTCCATCTAACAAAAGTATTGGTGACTTGCTGTTGATGGCAGAACATATGATGCCGTGACTCCAAATTTCCCTATACTAAGCGCTTGGAAATAGTTTGGGCAGAGACAGGGATCTGTAATAAAGGGGCTATCTATGTCTGTATGGTTAACAAGGAAACCATGGGAGCTGCCCATGCATGTCGGCAAATCAAACAATCCAGTAGATGTGTGGCATGTGTGTTTCCTCGTGTAGCCACTGCTCCCAACACATTCTAACAGATTGGTCATACTGACCTAGATGGCAGGCAGTTTGTCAAAATGACCAAGGGGGACACTGTTTTTAGACCTATCTCAACAGTTTTGGACAGTTTCTAGTCACAAAATGCAGTTTATAAAAAGAAAACAAAAATAAACTGTAAATCTATGTATGTAACATGCCTAAAAAGTTGCGAAATTTATTGTGCTGTACATGCATTTTGAATAAATTTGGTACAATTTGGAATATTTCTGCATTCATGCATCCTATACATTATTGTTAGTGTTTTATCACATATTCTCTATAGCCAAACATTGCTACATACTTGGTCTAAAAAAGTAATCAATTGTGTGAATTATTAATGGATATAGGGGAACATGCAGTAAGGGCCATATCAAATATATATTCTTAAGCTCAACCCTTGGCTAATATCCTGTCTAGTCCATTTTAGTTACACTGGGGGAGATTTATCAAAGTTGTCTATGTCCCGCATCAATATAGACCAAACTACAGAGGGTTAGTCTGGTTTATTGTGCACCGAATTTATCAAATGGCGCACAGCTCTTGATAAATTCTGTGCACAGACTTCATGATCTATGCTTTAGTCTATATTTAAACCTGCTCCAACATGGTCTGACATTTCGGCATACTTTCAGCCTATGCGCACTTGATAAATTCAGCACCAATGCATTTTTCAATGCATTTCAGTCTAAAATAGACTTGCATGCATCATGTTCTAAAAATCCTCTAGAGCAAAAGTCGCAGAAAAGTCGCACAGATTTAGACTGCGACTTTCTGTGCGACAAATTTAGACAAGAAAAACCAGTCTAAATCCTTTGATAAATCTCCCCCACTGTCTTTTCTGAGACCCCTTACAGCCTTTTTATATAAATGAAATAATAGTCTGTAGGATATATAGTATAAGGTGGCATGGTTGGTGGTTGTTGCATTTGTTTCTCTGTCTAAAAATTGCCACCATTGCTGTCTCAATAGTCCAACCTCGATCATGATCCTGACATACCTGTTGGTTGAGCAATTGTTTGGTTGACAGCTATCTGCCCTAAATCCACTCTAAATAAGTTTTTGTTTGGTAGATGGGTCTGCTATTCTTATTGTGACAAGAGAGATCATTAGACACCTATGTTATTGGTTATCACAGAGGAGACAAGAGAATGAGATGGACAGAAATACAACCAATCCATTATGAGTACCCATGTCAAGTATTGGTCACCTTAAACATGGTGACAAAAATGTCCTGTCTAACCCTGGCTTCAGGAAACATTTATCTTGTTTGCATTGCAATTTTTTTCAACTTAGTTACAGCTCCTTATGGTGTGCTTTTTTTTTTTTTTTTTTTTAGTTCCAACTGACTTCAATAAGCGAGTCTATCAAGGTGTCCGAGTGAAGCATACCGTAAAGGATCTCCTAGCAGAGAAGAGGTCCAGGCAGACAAATGGATCAAGGTTACATGTGAGTATCATGTTCTTAGAGGCATTGATGTGTGATATACATCAATGTTGAATAGCTCAACATTGAGGCATACTATGCTGTGGGACTTATAATAATTCTTATACTAATAATATATTATAATATAATAAAACTTATACAGTACTAATAAAATATGGCCCTAACAAGAGAGTTTTCATTTGTATTAATGGAAATAATTATAAAACTCATTAAAGGTTTAAAGTCAGCACAGGGTTTGGCAAAAGATGCTGGTTGTTCCCAGTAAGCTGTGTGTAAAATTTCGGTTGTTCAGTGGTTGCATTAGATAAGAATAAACAAGATGGAAAGGTTATAAAAAAAGATCACATACAGGTAGACAAAGAAAGCCATCAAAAAGTAAAGATAGAAACCTCCAGGAAATATGTCTTGAAAATGTAAAATAAACAACAAAAGTAATCAGCAAAACAGAAATCAATACTTGTGACAAAGCAGTAAGAAATTAGCTGAGTGAAATGGGACTTACATATATAAAAAAGCAAAATGAAAACCAACAATAGCACTTAAGCTGAAGAAGACATGGTTATTATGGGCTAAAAGGGATCATGCAGTGGGGAGAATAGGATAACAGTGACATTTAGAGATGAGCGAACTTACAGTAAATTCGATTCGTCACGAACTTCTCGGCTCGGCGGTTGCTGACTTTTCCTGCATAAATGAGTTCAGCTTTCCGGTGCTCCAGTGGGCTGGAAAAGGTGGATACAGTCCTAGGAAAGAGTCTCCTAGGACTGTATCCACCTTTTCCAGCCCACTGGAGCACCGGTAAGCTGAACTAATTTATGCAGGAAAAGTCAGCAACCGCCGAGCCGAGAAGTTCGTGACGAATCGAATTTACTGTAAGTTCGCTCATCTCTAGTGACATTGTGTGATGAATCACCAATCTGAATTGACCAGGAAGATATTGAATGCTAGAGCTTTTGTCTAGACCCATTGTAATAAAACAGTAGACATATAAAAATGATGTAGAAAACTATCACCTTGCCCCACTTATTTATAATTGGGATTGCATGCTGGGTAAAAGACCAAGAAAGATAGCAATTCTTACCTCAATAGTCAATAATATTCATTGTACTTTTCTCAGTCTATAGATAGAACATAGATATTGTAGTGGTTAAATGGGTACTCAATTGAAATTATTATTATAATTTTTTTTTTTTTTTTTAAATCAACTGGTTCCAGGAAGTTAAACAGATTTGTAAATCCCTTCTATTAAAAAATATTAACCATTCCAGTATGTATCAGCTGCTTTATGCTCCAGAGGAAGCAGGAGAGGTTTGCTATAGGGATTTGCTCCTGCTCTAGACAGTTCATGACACAAACAGAGGTGTCAGCAGAGAGCACTGTGGTCAGACTGGAAAGAACTACACAATTTTCTGTGGTGCATACAGCAGCTGAAAAGTACTGGAAGGATTAAGATTTTTTAATAAAAGTAATTTACAAATCTGTATAACTTTCTGGAGTCAGTTTACATGAATTTTTTTTTGCCACCAGAGTACCTCTTTAAGTAATTTTTCAGGGTGATAATCTTGGTACAGAAAAAGAAAGGCATATTGTAACACTCATGTTTCAGTAGACTGGAACACCGATTATCGTGGATCTGCTGGACCTGTGTGGTAGATGACTCGGGGTGTACCAGGGAGCGGAGTCTAAGGTGCCGCTGGTTTTTACTAAAGCCCGCCGCAAAGCGGGATGGACTTGCTGCGGCAGGCAGCACCCAGGTCGCTACCCCTGGCATGATTCAACCACACAGGCGGCTGAGGAGATTCGAGGCACAGGTGGGATAATGCAACTCATGGTCAGGATAACAGAAGGTCAGAGCTAGCTGCACAGTAGCGTAGTCAGGAACGTAGTAAGTGGTCAATAGGCAGGCGGCAAAGGAGCAAGGTCACGTAGCAAAGGGTATGATACACGGCAAGGCAACTCTCAGGAACGCTTTCTCTCAGACAACAAAGATCCGGCAGAGAAGTGTGGGAGGTGGAGGAATTAATCAATGAGCCACTGGTGTTACTACACTAATGGGCGCACTGGCCTTTTAAATCTGAAAGCTCAGGCGCGCGCGCCCTAGGGCACGAGGACACGTGCATAGGAGCAGAGAGGCAGAGATGGGGGCAGGATAAGCACCAGGTGAGTGACGGGCTGGGATTTGCATGTGGATGTGTCCTTCGATACGAATCCCAGCCCCGCCGGCAGCAGCAGGTAATGGGACCATGCGCTCACGGCCAGTGTGTGCGGCTGGAGAGCAAAACGTAACACATATAGGGGGAGATTTAGCAAAACCTGTGCAGAGGAAATGTTGAATAGTTGACAATAGCAACCAATCAGCTTGACTTTTTTTTATTTTTAAAGAGAGCTCCGGAAAAAAAATAAGCTATCTGATTGGTTGCTATGGGCAACTGGGCAACTTTTCCATTACACAGGTTTTGATAAATACCCCACATAGAGTCAATGACAAGGCATGTAAACAACCTTAGGGTATGTTCAAATGGGCAGATTACCTGCAGAATTTACACAGCAAATTCACTGCGGAAAATCTGCTGCAGATTTTGCTACCATTGACTTCAAGTAGGTCTGCAGAAAATCTGCAATAGAGGCAGATTTGCTGATTTTACTTCGGACCCATGGAAGTCAATGGTAGTAAAATCCGCAGTGGATTTTCCGCAGCTAATATGCTTCGAAAATTCCTCAGGTAATCTGCCCTTGTGAACGTACCCTTAAGTAATGCATATTTTCTGCTTCAGATTAGCTTGAGGCGAATTTGTTGCCTATCAAAGTCGATGGGCAGCAAAATCTGCAGCAGTAAATCTGCATCAAAAATATGCTTGTGTGTACCATATTATTTATCATTAGTGGATTTTACAGTGGACTTCTTTTTAGAATCATGGTGTAATCCACAGTAGAATTATTTCAGATACTAAACAGAAAATCCATACCAAATTACAGTGCAATCTGTTTTAATCACATGACGACAAATTTAAGTAATACTAAAGAAAAACAAGAATGAATCACCATGCTATCAAAATCACAAGATCGATAGATATGTAAATGATATGCAAGAAAAAAATGGAAACATAATCGTACAATCCTCCTAATTTATTCAATATCAAGTATAAGAACCACACTCAGAAATACATGCACTTACTTGGCATGCTATCAATGTAGCCAATAATGGGTGTCTGCAGAATGTTCTGTTACATTGAATGCACTTGGGCATACATATCATCAAGATCTGCTGCTGTCAGCTCCATTTGCAATTGCTGGCCAAAGAAGTTTCGGATGTGCTTGATGAGAGACAAGTCCATAGTTGCTGAAGGCCATGGTAGCATGTTACACACTCCGGCTGCTTACAGGAGTACGAGTGACATGAGGCCTGGCATCATCGTGCTGAAAACACTCCTGGGGCACTTTGAGGAAATGGCTGTACCACAGGTACCAGGACCAAATCAATTTATTGGCGAGCTATTAGTGTACCTAAAATGAACACTAGAGGGGTCCAGCTGCCATACATTATGCCACTCCACATCATAATCTCAGGAGTAGGACCGATGTGATGTTTCCTCATTAGGGCCTCTTCATAGCATTGCTTATTGGGTCTCAAGAACAATCTCTGGCTGCCATAGCATCCAGGACAAAAGTTGGACTCAGGGCTGAAGAGGATAGACCTCCTTTCCAGCCTTCATTGCTCTTCACCATGATAACCATTGAGAGTAGTGGTGTGAGGTCAATGGAACACCTTAAGCTGGATGTCTGGCGTGTACCCCATTGTCATTCGAGTGCACTCTGATGGTTTGTTTAGAGACTGTTTAAAGCCCTAGGCTTGGTATATGGTTTCCAATTTCACTCACAGTACAGAATGGGCTGTCCATGCAGAAGTTTGCCTTGTGTGCCCGTGTGATAAACCAAGGTCTCTCAGTTCATGGATTCTGTTCCTCTGAGTATGGCAATAACTGGCATGTCGACTATCAAGAGGCATCACACAATCATACTGTACTGACGATCAGATTTCTAGGGTTTCATATGGCTAAAATAATTTGCTTTCTTTCTGGCTTTTCTACCATCAAAGCCCCTTCCACATGCCTCAAATTGGAGTTAGGTGCTTGCAAATTTGATCTTTTGCAGATTTTAGCGACACCTGCTACCTCCTCAATTTGCACAACTTTCTTGGTATTGCAATTCCATTGCTAAGGAGTATATACTGTATGTGAATGGGGAAAAAGCAAGTAGGATTTCACAGCATGCTGTAGATTTACAAATCTAAATTTGATGCAAAAGTTAGAACTCAGCCAGCCCAACAGAAGGTTTTTCATACATAACTGAGGTAAAGAATCTTTAATCATACTTGTGTAATATACATTTAGGAAAGTATTTAAGATTAGTAAATTTTCTTCTTCCGAAACATTTGCCCCACTTCACGGTTAGTCATTCAAAGGTTTTGAAAATCATAAGAAATAATAGATCCACAGTAAGAAATGTTAACTTATTATTGCCCTCCTCCTACCACAGAGGCCAATTCATGATGTGCACTATTGTGAAATGGAGCCGTATCTCAAACATACCAGCACAATAGTGTCAGTCCCTTATTGAAGGAGGGCAGGTTTAGACTTATTCTATTGCCATTTGTTACACTGCATGGTAAGAACACAGAGCAGCTTTATGTAAATCAGACCTTCGCGTTTGTTTATGATACCTGGTAGTAAGCACTCACCTACATACCTCTTTTGTGATCCTAATCCTCTCCTTACAAAGTCAATGGATTTCGTTTGGATACAATACTAGTAGAAAGGGAAAAGTTCCTTTTTAAAGCTGGATTCATGATGGAAGCACTTCAATGAACAAATCACAATGACAGGTTTATAAACCTTGTATCAGTGAAGTGAATCAGCGAAAGTATTTGATGGTTACAGGACTGCAATGAGTGATATTGTACGTAAGTGAAGCCATGAAGGTGATTTAAAGGGATTCTGCCATAGAGCGAATAGGATGTAACTAACAGAAATCACTTACATTCTAACTGATGTTTTTATTGCCTAATATATAGAAAATGTATGTCAGGTTTTTCTTGTGAGTTATGTACATTACCAATATACAATTAACAGGTAGCAATCTTGGTGGAGTACAAGCTTCTTGCAAAAACTCCCTCTAATCTTGTACTTGGATTATAGGATTCTGTGTTCAGTTACCTCAGGTAACCAAATGGACAAACTAGTGCAGTACAAGTAACACTTTTATTAAAATAATAAAAAGACATGTAATAATAACAAACAATAGCAGAATCCAGGGACTTGGTAAAACACAGCCAGGAGACCAAAGGGGTACCCAGGAGTAGCCAAAGTCAGGATTGCAGAATCAGAATCAGGGACCAAAGTGGATGTAGGCAAGACCAAGATATATAAACGGAATCAGGGTCATAAAAAATTTATACACATTTGGAGGTCAAAGATCATGCAAGGGTAGAGGCAGACTGAAAAGTCTGCAGTTAAATATCCAGGGCCCAGCAGGGAAGGGACTGGCTACACATAACTATGAGCTGAGATGTTGCTTTCTTCTGACATGCAAGTAGGGGAGCGGAGGTAGGGTGAGCACCCTAACACTGATCTGGCAAGAAGAAGATTTTAGTCTAAACTCAGTTCAGGGTGGTAAATTGTTCCAACAACACTACTGTACAATTTAAAAAGAGGCATGATAGGGGGCAGAGACTCGAGGAGGTGTGAGGAAATAGGATCACTATTGCAGGTGGGAAAAAGAGAGTAGCCTGGATACTGGTTTAAAAGCTTAGAGTCATGACAAGGAAGTGCGAGGGGGATGGTATCTAAGCTACTCGGGGGCTGGAAAATAATTACAGAACAGATGTTATCAATTTTAGCTTTGAAATAGGTTGTCAGGTCAGTGATGTCTGCAGTGGTGGCTGCACCCAAGGAAGGAATTAAAGGTGTCGAAGGACTGTTTAGGGTTGTTGGATAAAGAGGAGATGAGAATAAATGAGAATAGTAAAATAGGTTTCCTTGGCAAGATGACAACAGTGTTTTTGAAAGAAATTACCTCTATTTTAAAAATCTTGAATAACCTAGGATAACTAAGAAGAATCAGTTTACCCCAATTACATAAAATTGAGTTCTGCAGGCTTCAGAAAAGCTTCCTGTTGTTTTGAATGCTATAGACAAGATATTCCTACCTTCAAAAGTGACTGAACTGTTGACTGAGCCTCCTAGGTAGTACATGTATGAAAAGAGCCTTAACCTAACAATAGCAGCCGTAACAGTGATGATAAGGTTAACAGGTATGTAGGCAGCCACACGTTTTCCATAAAGAGCAATACAGAATTTAATAATTATCTTTTAACTGGAGACAAGCAAATCTCCTGAGAGGTCTGAGTAGGCAAACTTGACTGTCAGACTTGCTTCAGATTCAGGTAATGGTTCAGATTACCTGCAATTCTCCACTTAAAGCGCAACTGTCATGACATTTTGGTGCAATAACCTGCACATAGCCTTTGTACTGTGTGCAGGTGGTGGGTATAACAATGTTTTTACCTGAAATTTGGCGGCTTTCATGACTGCAAAAAAGGATTTTATTCAAAGCCACTGACGGTCGGATAGGCGTGGCGCGAGGTACGCGATGCCCCACCGCTGCCACGTCCACCACCACGCCTACCCCGTATGTCCGCGCTGGGACCTCAGCTAATCTAACCTGCACGCTGCTGTGTGTCATCCAGCAAGCTTTCGCTCCCACCGCCGTATTCCTCCTCAGTGCACGTGCGCAGAGCAGCACACAATCAGGTTAGTTCTCGATACTAGGTGCAGAGAGGAAGAGCGTTCTCTGCACCTAGCACTGCGCAGGCGCACTGAGGAGGAAGACAGCGAGCGCTTGCTGGATGACACACAGCAGTGCGCAGGTTAGATTAGCTGAAGGGCGCATGCGCTGGGACCTGTGTGTCAATCACACAGAGGTCCCAGCGCGGACATAGGGGGTAGGCATGGTGGTGGGCATGGCGGCGGCGGGGCATCGCGTACCTCGCGCCACGCCTATCCGACCGTCAGTGGCTTTGAATAGTCATGAAAGCTGCCAAATTTCAGGTAAAAACATTGCTATACCCACCACCTGCACACAGTACAAAGGCTATGTGCAGGTTATTGCACCAAAATGTCATTACAGTTGCGCTTTAAAGTATGTAAAGGGCAGGGACTGTCAAAGTCAAGTGTCCATCATGCTCTTGTATAGTATACTGAGTGACTGGGCAAGGTGTACAGCAACTGGCAAGTATAGTAAGTGAAAGTTTGGCTGCTCAGTGTACAAAAGCAGTGTACAAAACAAATCACCAAAATGTGGATGTCAATTAATCCAATTTTTTTTTAGTAAAATACAGGCACAGTCTGATTTGTTTCGTTTTCAGCCTCATTTGGTATTCTTAACTTTTCGTTATTTTGGAGTTAAATTATTGTTTCAGACCGAGATGGCATTCATAACTGTGTTCTGTAATGTTACTTTGGTTTTTACGTGTGTAATGTTACAAATTTTTCTTTTAGTTTTTCTTTATTTAAACATAAAAGGGATAACCTGATTGCTTGGCTAAAGATACATTTCACACAATGGGGAAAGATTTACCAAAACCTATGTAGAAGAAAAGCATCCAATTAAAAAAAAAAAAGGCATCTGAAAAATAAAAGAAGCAATCTGATTGCTATGGGCAACTGCTTCACTTTTCCTCTGCACAGGTTATGAAAAATGAAAAAACAACCTTCTCTGTCTGCAATCTGACTCAACAGAAGTTGATGGCTTAAGAGGATACACATGACATATGAAAAACGAATCCAATAAATCCGAATGTGTTTTCATCACGTTCGCCAGACATACAACAAAAATATTCAAATCACACCATTTTTGTTAACTAGTTCTGCACCTACCTATCTAGGTAATTTGTTCTGCATCATTCCGATTTTCGTATTTTCTTTCTTCTTATTCATGTTGTCTAGTTGGATTATTGTATTTGTACAGATATATAAATCATTTTTGTTCCTAGTTTTGGATGGATTTGAATGTCTAAATAAGTATATATTCGCACAAAAATTTGTTAGGAAACTTATTGCACATGTCTAATGCTCAGAGCCCAAGTTTCAAGGAGCCAGTGGCATACCCTTCACTTTATTAATGCTGAATCAGCTTAAAGGGGTACTCCACTGCCCCAGCATCTGGAACATTTTGTTCTTAATGCTCGGTCATGATGTCACAGCCACGCCCTTGTGGCATCACCCCCACCCCCTCAATGCAATTCTATGGGGGAGCATGGCAGCTGCCAGGCCCCCCCATAGACTTGGATTGTGGGGGCGTGGCATGTGTGGGACATGGTCATGACGTCACTACCCCGCAGCCCGCACCCAGCATTCGGAACAAAATGTTCTGGATGCTGGGGCAGTGGAGTACCCCTTTAATTCATACAATCTTGGGAGTTCCATAGGACAGACCCCCACCGATTGTAGTGATGGTATTCCCTAGATGTATGCTATCATTTTGTGAGATGAACAAGCCCCTACAATTTTCAGTTTTCCCTAGACGAAAACTTCAAAAGGATTGTACAGGACTGGAAAAATATGCCAGATTTCATCCAGCAAAGGGTTAAAGTTTCTTCTGAAGGAGCTTTTTTCCAAAGCCAGCACTATACAAGTCAATGGGCTATTGTTACGCCTAGCGCTCCAGGTCCCCGCTCCTCCCCGGAGCGCTCACGGCGTCTTTCTCCCTGCAGCGCCCCGGTCAGTCCCGCTGACCGGGATCGCTGCACTGTCATGGCCGTCGGGGATGCGATTCGCACAGCGGGACGCGCCCGCTCGCGAATCGCATCCAAGGTCACTTACCCGTCCCGGTCCCCTGCTGTCTTGTGCTGGCGCGCGCGGCTCCGCTCTCTAGGGCGCGCGCGCGCCAGCTCTCTGAGACTTAAAGGGCCAGTGCACCAATGATTGGTGCCTGGCCCAATTAGCTTAATTGGCTTCCATCTGCTCCCTGGCTATATCTGATCTCCTCCCTTGCACTCCCTTGCCGGATCTTGTTGCCTTGTGCCAGTGAAAGCGTTTAGTGTGTCCAAAGCCTGTGTACCTGAACTTCTGCTATCCATCCTGACTACGAACCTTGCCGCCTGCCCCCGACCTTCTGCTACGTCTGACCTTGCCTCTGCCTTAGTCCTTCTGTCCCACGCCTTCTCAGCAGTCAGCGAGGTTGAGCCGTTGCTAGTGGATACGACCTGGTTGCTACTGCCGCAGCAAGACCATCCTGCTTTGCGGCGGGCTCTGGTGAAAACCAGTAGCCTCTTAGAACCGGTCCACTAGCACGGTCCACGCCAATCCCTCGCTGACACAGCGGATCCACAACCCGCAAGCCGAATCGTGACCGTAGATCCGGCCATGGATCCCGCTGAGGTGCCGCTGCCAAGTCTCGCTGACCTTCCCACGGTGGTCGCTCAGCAATCGCAGCAGATTGCCCAACAAGGACAGCAGCTGTCGCAGTTGACCGCCATGTTACAGCAACTTCTGCCTCTGCTACAGCAGCAACCATCTCCTCCGCCAGCTCCTGCACCTCCTCCGCAGCGAGTGGCCGCTCCTAGCCTCCGCTTGTCCCTGCCGGACAAATTTGATGGTGACTCTAAACTCTGCCGTGGATTTTTGTCTCAGTGTTCCCTGCATATGGAGATGTTGTCGGACTTGTTTCCTACAGAACGGTCTAAGGTGGCGTTTCTAGTAAGCCTTCTTTCAGTAAAGGCCTTGTCTTGGGCCACACCGCTCTGGGACCGCAATGATCCTGCCACAGCCTCAGTCCAGGCCTTCTTCGCTGAAGTCCGGAGTGTCTTCGAGGAGCCAGCCCGAGCTTCTTCTGCCGAGACTGCCCTGTTGAACCTGGTCCAGGGTAATTCTTCAGTGGGCGAGTACGCCATCCAATTTCGTACTCTTGCTTCCGAGTTATCATGGAATAACGAGGCTCTCTGCGCGACCTTTAAAAAAGGCCTATCCAGTCGCATCAAGGATGTGCTGGCCGCACAAGAGATTCCTGCCAACCTCCAAGAACTCATCCATTTGGCTACCCGCATTGACATGCGTTTTTCTGAGCGACACCAAGAGCTCCGCCAGGAAAAAGACTTAGATCTCTGGGCACCTCTCCCACAGCATCCTTTGCAGTCTACGCCTGGGCCTCCCGCCGAGGAGGCCATGCAAGTGGATCGGTCTCGCCTGACCCAGGAAGAGAGGAATCGCCGTAGGGAAGAAAATCTCTGTCTTTACTGTGCCAGTACCGAGCATTTCTTGGTGGATTGCCCTATCCGTCCTCCACGTTGTTACGCCGAGCGCTCCGGGTCCCCGCTCCTCCCCGGAGCGCTCGCTTCACTCTCCCCGCGGCAGCGCTCCGGTCACGTCCTCTGACCCGGGGCGCTGCGATTCCGCTGCCAGCCGGGATGCGATTCGCGATGCGGGTAGCGCCCGCTCGCGATGCGCACCCCGGCTCCCCTACCTGACTCGCTCTCCGTCTGTTCTGTCCCGGCGCGCGCGGCCCCGCTCCCTAGGGCGCGCGCGCGCCGGGTCTCTGCGATTTAAAGGGCCACTGCGCCGCTGATTGGCGCAGTGGTTCCAATTAGTGTGTTCACCTGTGCACTTCCCTATATCACCTCACTTCCCCTGCACTCCCTTGCCGGATCTTGTTGCCTTAGTGCCAGTGAAAGCGTTCCTTGTGTGTTCCTTGCCTGTGTTTCCAGACCTTCTGCCGTTGCCCCTGACTACGATCCTTGCTGCCTGCCCCGACCTTCTGCTACGTCCGACCTTGCTTTTGCCTACTCCCTTGTACCGCGCCTATCTTCAGCAGCCAGAGAGGTGAGCCGTTGCTAGTGGATACGACCTGGTCACTACCGCCGCAGCAAGACCATCCCGCTTTGCGGCGGGCTCTGGTGAAAACCAGTAGTGGCTTAGAACCGGTCCACTAGCACGGTCCACGCCAATCCCTCTCTGGCACAGAGGATCCACTACCTGCCAGCCGGCATCGTGACAGTAGATCCGGCCATGGATCCCGCTGAAGTTCCTCTGCCAGTTGTCGCTGACCTCACCACGGTGGTCGCCCAGCAGTCACAACAGAGGCAACAAGGCCAACAGCTGTCTCAACTGACCGTTATGCTACAACAGTTACTACCACAGCTTCAGCAGTCATCTCCTCCGCCAGCTCCTGCACCTCCTCCGCAGCGAGTGGCCGCTCCTGGGATACGCTTATCCTTGCCGGATAAATTTGATGGGGACTCTAAGTTTTGCCGTGGCTTTCTTTCCCAATGTTCCCTGCATCTGGAGATGATGTCGGACCTGTTTCCCACTGAAAGGTCTAAGGTGGCTTTCGTAGTCAGCCTTCTGTCCGGAAAAGCCCTGTCATGGGCCACACCGCTCTGGGACCGCAATGACCCCGTCACTGCCTCTGTACACTCCTTCTTCTCGGAAATCCGAAGTGTCTTTGAGGAACCTGCCCGAGCCTCTTCTGCTGAGACTGCCCTGTTGAACCTGGTCCAGGGTAATTCTTCCGTTGGCGAGTATGCCGTACAATTCCGTACTCTTGCTTCAGAATTGTCCTGGAATAATGAGGCCCTCTGCGCGACCTTCAAAAAAGGCCTATCCAGCAACATTAAAGATGTTCTGGCCGCACGAGAAATTCCTGCTAATCTACATGAACTTATTCACCTAGCCACTCGCATTGACATGCGTTTTTCCGAAAGGCGTCAGGAACTCCGCCAAGATATGGACTCTGTTCGCACGAGGCGTTTCTTCTCCTCGGCTCCTCTCTCCTCTGGTCCCCTGCAATCTGTTCCTGTGCCTCCCGCCGTGGAGGCTATGCAGGTCGACCGGTCTCGCCTGACACCTCAAGAGAGGACACGACGCCGTATGGAGAACCTCTGCCTGTACTGTGCTAGTACCGAACACTTCCTGAGAGATTGTCCTATCCGTCCTCCCCGCCTGGAAAGACGTACGCTGACTCCGCACAAAGGTGAGACAGTCCTTGATGTCTACTCTGCTTCTCCACGTCTTACTGTGCCTGTGCGGATGTCTGCCTCTGCCTTCTCCTTCTCTACAGTGGCCTTCTTGGACTCTGGATCTGCAGGAAATTTTATTTTGGCCTCTCTCGTCAACAGGTTCAACATCCCGGTGACCAGTCTCGCCAGACCCCTCTACATCAATTGTGTAAATAATGAAAGATTGGACTGTACCATACGTTTCCGCACGGAGCCCCTTCTTATGAGCATCGGATCTCATCATGAGAGGATTGAACTTTTGGTCCTCCCCAATTGCACCTCGGAAATTCTCCTTGGACTTCCCTGGCTTCAACTTCATTCCCCTACCCTGGATTGGTCCACTGGGGAGATCAAGAGTTGGGGGTCCTCTTGTTCCAAGAACTGTCTAAAACCGGTTCCCAGTAACCCTTGCCGTAACTCTGTGGTTCCTCCAGTAACCGGTCTCCCTAAGGCCTATATGGACTTCGCGGATGTTTTCTGCAAAAAACAAGCTGAGACTCTACCTCCTCACAGGCCTTATGATTGCCCTATCGACCTCCTCCCGGGCACTACTCCACCCCGGGGCAGAATTTATCCTCTCTCTGCCCCAGAGACTCTTGCCATGTCCGAATACGTCCAGGAGAATCTAAAAAAGGGCTTTATCCGTAAATCCTCCTCTCCTGCCGGAGCCGGATTTTTCTTTGTGTCCAAAAAAGATGGCTCCCTACGTCCTTGCATTGACTACCGCGGTCTTAATAAAATCACGGTTAAGAACCGCTACCCCTTACCCCTCATCTCTGAACTCTTTGATCGCCTCCAAGGTGCCCACATCTTCACTAAATTGGACTTAAGAGGCGCCTATAACCTCATCCGCATCAGAGAGGGGGACGAGTGGAAAACGGCATTTAACACCAGAGATGGACACTTTGAGTATCTGGTCATGCCCTTTGGACTGTGCAACGCCCCTGCCGTCTTCCAAGACTTTGTCAATGAAATTTTTCGTGATCTGTTATACTCCTGTGTTGTTGTATATCTGGACGATATCCTAATTTTTTCTGCCAATCTAGAAGAACACCGCCAGCATGTCCGTATGGTTCTTCAGAGACTTCGTGACAACCAACTCTATGCCAAAATTGAGAAATGTCTGTTTGAATGCCAATCTCTTCCTTTTCTAGGATATTTGGTCTCTGGCCAGGGACTACAGATGGATCCAGACAAACTCTCTGCCGTCTTAGATTGGCCACGCCCCTCCGGACTCCGTGCTATCCAACGCTTTTTGGGGTTCGCCAATTATTACAGGCAATTTATTCCACATTTTTCTACCATTGTGGCTCCTATCGTGGCTTTAACCAAAAAAAATGCTGATCCCAAGTCCTGGCCTCCTCAAGCAGAAGACGCCTTTAAACGACTCAAGTCTGCCTTTTCTTCGGCTCCCGTCCTCTCCAGACCCGACCCTTCCAAACCCTTCCTATTGGAGGTTGATGCCTCCTCAGTGGGAGCTGGAGCTGTTCTTCTACAAAAAAATTCTTCCGGGCATGCTGTCACTTGTGGTTTTTTCTCTAGGACCTTCTCTCCAGCGGAGAGGAACTACTCCATCGGGGATCGAGAGCTTCTAGCCATTAAATTAGCACTTGAGGAATGGAGGCATCTGCTGGAGGGATCAAGTTCTCCTGTTATTATCTACACCGACCACAAGAACCTCTCCTACCTCCAGTCTGCCCAACGGCTGAATCCTCGCCAGGCCCGGTGGTCTCTGTTCTTTGCCCGATTTAATTTTGAGATTCACTTTCGTCCTGCCGATAAGAACATTAGGGCCGATGCTCTCTCTCGTTCCTCGGATGCCTCAGAAGTTGAACTCTCTTCGCAACACATCATTCCACCTGACTGCCTGATCTCCACTTCTCCTGCCTCCATCAGGCAGACTCCTCCAGGAAAGACCTTTGTTTCTCCTCGCCAACGCCTCGGAATCCTCAAATGGGGTCACTCCTCCCATCTCGCAGGTCATGCGGGTATCAAGAAATCTGTGCAACTCATCTCCCGCTTCTATTGGTGGCCGACTCTGGAGACGGATGTTGTGGACTTTGTGCGAGCCTGCACTATCTGTGCCCGGGATAAGACTCCTCGCCAGAAGCCCGCTGGTTTTCTTCATCCTCTGCCTGTCCCCGAACAGCCTTGGTCTCTGATTGGTATGGATTTTATTACTGATTTACCCCCTTCCCGTGGCAACACTGTTATTTGGGTGGTCGTTGATCGATTCTCCAAAATGGCACATTTCATCCCTCTTCCTGGTCTTCCTTCTGCGCCTCAGTTGGCTAAACAATTTTTTGTACACATTTTTCGTCTTCACGGGTTGCCTACGCAGATTGTCTCGGATAGAGGCGTCCAATTCGTGTCTAAATTCTGGAGGGCTCTCTGTAAACAACTCAAGATTAAATTAAATTTTTCTTCTGCATATCATCCCCAGTCCAATGGACAAGTAGAAAGGATTAACCAGATCTTGGGTGATTATTTGCGACATTTTGTTTCCTCCCGCCAGGATGACTGGGCAGATCTCCTCCCATGGGCCGAATTCTCGTATAACTTCAGGGTCTCTGAGTCTTCCTCCAAATCCCCATTTTTCGTGGTGTACGGCCGTCACCCTCTTCCCCCCCTCCCTACTCCCTTGCCCTCTGGTCTGCCCGCTGTGGATGAAATTTCTCGTGACCTTTCCATCATATGGAGAGAGACCCAAAATTCTCTCTTACAGGCTTCATCACGCATGAAGAAGTTCGCGGATAAGAAAAGAAGAGCTCCCCCCGTTTTTTCCCCTGGAGACAAGGTATGGCTCTCCGCTAAATATGTCCGCTTCCGTGTCCCTAGCTACAAGTTGGGACCACGCTATCTTGGTCCTTTCAAAATTTTGTGTCAAATTAATCCTGTCTCTTATAAACTTCTTCTTCCTCCCTCTCTTCGTATCCCTAATGCCTTTCACGTCTCTCTTCTCAAACCACTCATCCTCAACCGTTTTTCTCCCAAATCTGTTCCTCCCACTCCTGTTTCCGGCTCCTCGGACATCTTCTCGGTCAAAGAAATTTTAGCTGCCAAAAAGGTCAGAGGGAAAAATTTTTTTTTAGTGGACTGGGAGGGTTGTGGTCCTGAAGAGAGATCCTGGGAACCTGAGGACAACATCCTAGACAAAAGTCTGCTCCTCAGGTTCTCAGGCTCTAAGAAGAGGGGGAGACCCAAGGGGGGGGGTACTGTTACGCCGAGCGCTCCGGGTCCCCGCTCCTCCCCGGAGCGCTCGCTTCACTCTCCCCGCGGCAGCGCTCCGGTCACGTCCTCTGACCCGGGGCGCTGCGATTCCGCTGCCAGCCGGGATGCGATTCGCGATGCGGGTAGCGCCCGCTCGCGATGCGCACCCCGGCTCCCCTACCTGACTCGCTCTCCGTCTGTTCTGTCCCGGCGCGCGCGGCCCCGCTCCCTAGGGCGCGCGCGCGCCGGGTCTCTGCGATTTAAAGGGCCACTGCGCCGCTGATTGGCGCAGTGGTTCCAATTAGTGTGTTCACCTGTGCACTTCCCTATATCACCTCACTTCCCCTGCACTCCCTTGCCGGATCTTGTTGCCTTAGTGCCAGTGAAAGCGTTCCTTGTGTGTTCCTTGCCTGTGTTTCCAGACCTTCTGCCGTTGCCCCTGACTACGATCCTTGCTGCCTGCCCCGACCTTCTGCTACGTCCGACCTTGCTTTTGCCTACTCCCTTGTACCGCGCCTATCTTCAGCAGCCAGAGAGGTGAGCCGTTGCTAGTGGATACGACCTGGTCACTACCGCCGCAGCAAGACCATCCCGCTTTGCGGCGGGCTCTGGTGAAAACCAGTAGTGGCTTAGAACCGGTCCACTAGCACGGTCCACGCCAATCCCTCTCTGGCACAGAGGATCCACTACCTGCCAGCCGGCATCGTGACACACGTCTGGGAAACGCACGCACGCACCCAGCTCACGTGGGTGTGGCGTCTCTTGGTTCCAAGTCTGCTTCTCCACGTCTCACGGTGCCCGTGCGGATTTCTCCTTCAGCCAACTCCTCCCTCTCAGCCGTGGCCTGCTTGGACTCTGGTGCCTCTGGTAATTTTATTTTGGAGTCGTTTGTGAATAAATTCAGCATCCCGGTGACCCGTCTCGTCAAGCCGCTCTACATTTCCGCGGTCAATGGAGTCAGACTGGATTGCACCGTGCGTTACCGCACAGAACCCCTCCTGATGTGTATTGGACCCCACCACGAAAGGATTGAGCTCTTCGTTCTCCCCAACTGTACCTCTGAGGTCCTCCTCGGTCTGCCATGGCTCCGGCTTCATTCTCCCACCCTTGATTGGACCACCGGGGAGATCAAGAACTGGGACTCTGCCTGCCTTAGGAAGTGCCTCTCCCCCCCTCCCAGTCCCGTCAGGCAAGCCTCTGTGCCTCCTCATGGCTCCCGTCCTTGTGTCACCCTGCCCCGTGCCAAGCTTCACCCTCTGCCCTCCCACCCCATTCCAACTCCTGCTGTACTGCCTGCCGTTGAGGAAACCCTCCATTCTTTCCCGGTGTCCTCATCCCAGGGGAGGCAGTTACCGGACAAAAAAAAGGGGAGACCTAAGGGGGGGGGTACTGTTACGCCTAGCGCTCCGGGTCCCCGCTCCTCCCCGGAGCGCTCACGGCGTCTTTCTCCCTGCAGCGCCCCGGTCAGTCCCGCTGACCGGGAGCGCTGCACTGTCATGGCCGTCGGGGATGCGATTCGCACAGCGGGACGCGCCCGCTCGCGAATCGCATCCAAGGTCACTTACCCGTCCCGGTCCCCTGCTTTCTTGTGCTGGCGCGCGCGGCTCCGCTCTCTAGGGCGCGCGCGCGCCAGCTCTCTGAGACTTAAAGGGCCAGTGCACCAATGATTGGTGCCTGGCCCAATTAGCTTAATTGGCTTCCATCTGCTCCCTGGCTATATCTGATCTCCTCCCTTGCACTCCCTTGCCGGATCTCGTTGCCTTGTGCCAGTGAAAGTGTTTAGTGTGTCCAAAGCCTGTGTACCTGAACTTCTGCTATCCATCCTGACTACGAACCTTGCCGCCTGCCCCCGACCTTCTGCTACGTCTGACCTTGCCTCTGCCTTAGTCCTTCTGTCCCACGCCTTCTCAGCAGTCAGCGAGGTTGAGCCGTTGCTAGTGGATACGACCTGGTTGCTACTGCCGCAGCAAGACCATCCCGCTTTGCGGCGGGCTCTGGTGAAAACCAGTAGCCTCTTAGAACCGGTCCACTAGCACGGTCCACGCCAATCCCTCGCTGACACAGCGGATCCACAACCCGCAAGCCGAATCGTGACAGCTATGTCCAATATCTCAGCTGTGCTCCCCTGAAGTGAACAGGGCTGAGCTGGGATAGCACATTCAACCTGTGTGGATTGGACGTGTGGCTCTGTTTTTGGAGTGCAGCATGAGGATACAGATGTTACACAGATGGCCAGCTGGAATCCCTCCTAACCCCTCCTAACCATGCCATTGGTCGGTCAGAATAGGCCGACCAATAGCAGATCAGGGGTGGGGGGGTTAAAGTTCGGTTCCCCTGTTCTGCCCACCCATGGTAGTCAGGGCAGAATGGGGGAACGGTCCTGTGACTGGCAGCGGTGGTAGAGGTCCAATAACTGGTGGCGATCAGTAACAGAGGGCAGCAATCTTCTCACTGGTGTGGCAATCCTGAAACTACGGAAGCCAATTAGTTGTTGTCTAGCAACATCTGAAGGGCTACAGTTTGGAGACCACTGTATAGTGGTCTCTAAACTGTAGCCTTCCAGATGTTGCAAAACTACAACTCCCAGCATGCCCAGACAGCTGTTTGCTGTTTGGTCATACTGGGATTTGTAGTTTTGCAACAGTTGGAGGGCTACAGTTTGGAGATCACTGTGCAGTGGTCTCTAAACTGTGGCCCTTTAGATCTTGCAAAACAACAACTACCAACATGCATGAACAGCAAACGGCTGTCTCGCCATGCTGGGAGTTGTAGTTGCGTACCTCCAGCTGTTGCATAACTACATCTCCCAGCATGCCCTTCGGCGATCAGTACATGCTGGGAGTTGTAGTTTTGCAACAGCTGGAGGGTCACTGGTTGGAAAATACGGAGTTAGGTAACAGAACCTAACTGAAGGTTTTCCAACCAGTGTGCCTCCAGCTGTTGCAAAAGTACAACTCCCAGCATGCACGGTCTTTCAGTGCATGCTGGGAGTTGTAGTTTTGCAACAGCTGAAGGTTCCCCCCCATGTGAATGTACAGGGTACGTAAACACGGGCGGGTTTACAGGGAGTTTCCCACTTCAAGTTTGAGCTGTGGCAAATTTTCCGCCGCAGCGCAAACTCCTAGCGGAAAACTCACCTTAAAGACCTCCGCCTGTGCAATTGTACCCCTACTACACTACACTAACACGTAATAAAGGATAAAATACTACATATACACCCCCTTACACTGCCCCCCCCCCAATAAAAATGAAAAACATATCATACGGCAGTGTTTCCAAAACAGAGCCTCCAGCTGTTGCAAAACAACAACTCCCAGCATTTCCGGACAGCGACTGACTGTCCAGGCATGCTGTGATTTAAAAAAACAGCTGGAGGGACCCTGTTTGGGAGTCACTGAAGTAGAATACCCCTATGTCCACCCCTATGCTATCCCTAATTTAGTTCTCAAATGCGCATGGAGCTCTCTCACTTCGGAGCATTTCAAGGAAACAGTTTAGGGACACATATGGGGTATACTCAGGAGCAATTGTGTTACAAATTTTCTACTTTTACCGCCTTATGAAAAGGAAAAGTTGGCGTCTAGACCAGCCTGATAGTGTAAAAAAATGTGCGGACGCACAACAAGGCTCAGGAGTGAGATTTCAGGTCTAAATTGGTGATTTAAACAGGGTTAGATGATTTTACAGTAGTTCTGACAAACGCAAAAAAATAAATACCCACGTGTGACCCAATTTTGGAAACTACACCCCTCATGGAACGTAAGGGGTATAGTGAGCCGTAACACCCCACAGGTGTTTGACAAATTTTCATTAAAGTTGGATGGGCAAATGAAAAAAATGAAAAGAATTTTAACTAAAATGCTGGTGTAAAAATTTTAAATTTGGGGAAAAAACTGCATTTTAGTGAAAAAAAAATGTCATTTACAAATCCGACTGTAACAAAAAGTCGTCAAACACCTGTGGGGTGTTAAGGCTCACTGGACCCCTTGTTACGTTCCTTGAGGGGTGTATTTATTTTTTTTGCTGTTCTGGCACCATAGGGGCTTCTAAAATGTGACATGCCCTCCAAAAACCATTTCAGAAAAATTCACTCTCCAAAATCCTTTTGTCGCTCTTTTCCTTCTGAGAAATTGGGTTACAAATTTTAGGGTGATTTCTCTCCTTTTACCCCTTGTTAAATTCAAAAACTGGGTCTGCAAGAACATGTGAGTGTTAAAAATTAAGATTTTGAATTTTCTGAATAGCAGCCCTTTGCTGCTATTCCTGTGAAACACCTAAAGGGTGAACACACTTACTGAATGTCATTTTGGATACTTTGAGGGTTGCAGTTTTTATAATGGGGTCATTTATGTGGTATTTCTAATATGAAGGCCCTTCAAATCCACTTCAAAACTGAACTGGTCCCTGAAAAATTCCGATGTTGAAAATTTTGTGAAAAATTGGAAAATTGCTGCTGAACTTTGAAGCCCTCTGATGTCTTCCAAAAGTAAAAACATGTATACTTTATCATGCAAACATGAAGTAGACATATTGTATATGCAAATCAATATATATTTTATTTGGTATGTCTATTTTCCTTACAAGCAGAGAGCTTCAAAGTTAAAAAAAAAAATGCTAAATTTTCAAAATTTCCATCAAATTTTGAAATTTTTCACGAAAAAATTATGCAAGTATCGATAAAGCTTTACTACTAACATAAAGTACAATATGTAATGAAAAAACATTCTCGGAATCAGAATGAAAAGTAAAAGTATCCCAGAGTTATTAATACTTTAACTGACAGTGGTGGTCACGTCAGATGTGCAAAAAATGCCCCAGTCCTTAAGGTGAAAATGGGCTGGGTCCTTAAAGGGGTTATCCAAGAAAAACTTTTTTATATATATATATATAAACTGGCTCCAGAAAGTTAAACAGATTTGTAAATTACTTCTATTAAAAAATCTTAATCCTTTCAGTACTTATGAGCTTCTGAAGTTAAGGTTGTTCTTTTCTGTCTAAGTTCTCTCTGATGACATGTGTCTCGGGAAACGCCCAGTTTAGAAGAGGTTTGCTATGGGAATTTGCTTCTAAACTGGGTGTTTCCCGAGACACGTGTCATCAGAGAGAACTTAGACAGAAAAGAACAACCTTAACTTCAGAAGCTCATAAGCACTGAAAGGATTACGATTTTTTAATAGAAGTAATTTACAAATCTGTTTAACTTTCTGAAGCCAGTTGATATATATAAAAAAGTTTTTTCCTGGAATACCCCTTTAAGGTGTTATATAAATGGCAATTCAAGTAGCTATTCACACTTGATCAACAAGTTCTGACAGCATGGTCTTTGCTCAACCAACTACAACAAATGCAAAGTGTACCGGAATACTGCAAAAAGAAAGCAATACTTTTCACATTTCCTATACAGCCCCTTTAATAAAAGCAATGCAGCTGAATTTACACGTAAACTAAAGCTTTTAATTCCTATAAGCTATATGATTGTGGACCCATAATTTATCTTCCTTTACTCTTTGAAGCTATTGTTATATTTATCATCTTAGACAAGGCTAAACACTGTTAAACCCCTGGAAATAGATTGTTCATAGTGCTTGAAATTGCTACGTGTTCATTTTAAAGAAAACCTTGGTTGTAAGTGTGAAATTTTTCAGCGCTGCATAGAAACGAAAAGCAGGTTCTCTGCCTATTCTAGTGGCTGTTGTATTGTTGCAGAGAACCCTTACTTCATCTTTCATCGGCTTTTTAATGCCTGCCAACTGGTAAACACGCTTCTTCTGAAGCATCTGCATCCATACAAGATTTCTCCTCTCTGGACAGCTGCTGCTCTAGAGGAAACCTCGGATGGGCAAATGACATTCAAATTTTTACCTCTGAATTTGTCTGCTATACACAGCAGGAACTCGCTGTTTGCCGTATGCAAAAATGATATAGTCCGTCATCCCCAGTGTCTTTAAAGACTACGTAAAAGGTTGAAGTTAAGGCTGCTGGTCTTGTTGTCTATCCTTGCCATTGGTGTTTGCCAAATTATTAGACAATAGGATACATTTGTCTTGTGAAGTTTTTCTTGTAGGTATTTTTGTTTGGGCTCCTACAGTCATGGATGTAAATGTTGGTACCCCTGAAATTTTTCAAGAAAATGAAGTATTTCTCACAGAAAAGGATTGCAGTAACGCATGTTTTGCTATAAACATGTTTATCCCCTTAGTGTGTATTGGAAGTAAACCAAAAAAGGGAGAAAAAAAAGCAAATTGGACATAATGTCACAACTAGTAATAGGTCAAATTTTACATGATTTGATAAGCATTCAATAACAATAGTAATAAACCATGCAGCTGGCTAATTTATTAGGTACAGTACACCTTTATAGTTTGCTAGTAGAAGGTTGGACCCCTTTTTTCTTCAGAACTGCCTTTATTCTTTTTGGCACAATTTCTACAACTTTCTATATTCCTTAAAGTTTTTGGCCTATATGGACATGATGGCATCACGTGGTTGCTGTAGATTTGTTGGCTGAATCTCCTGTTCCACCACATCCCAAAGGATATCTATTGAATTGAGGTCTGGTGACTATGGAGGCCCTTGGAGTAGAGAGAACATATTGTCATGTTCAAGAAACCAGTTTGAGGGTATTTGAGCTTCGTGAAATGGTCCATTATTTGCTGGAAGGACATGGTCATCATTCAGCAATGATACTTAGGTAGGTTGAGGAGCACAAAGTTTGCTCAGAACATGTCCCCCATACCATTACAATGTTAACAGCCTAAACTGTTCATACATAATGGATCCACTTTCATGTTGCTTACGCCAAATTCTGACCATGACATCTAAATGCTTCAGCTTGAATCAAGACTCATCAGACCAGGCAATGTTCTTCAAGTCTTCCATTGTCCAATTTTGCTGAGCCTGTGAGAACTGTTGCCTCAGTTTCCTGTTCTTAGTTGACTGACAGGTGTGGTCTTCTGCTGCTGTAGCCCATATGCTTTGAAGGTCAACATGTTGTGCACAAACTGCCGCCCTCTTGTTATTTTTTCTTTCTTTTTGGGCCATTCTCTGTAAACCCTAGAGATGATTGTGCAAGAAAATCCCAGTAGATCACAGTTCTTAAAATACTCAGACTGGCCTTCCTGGCGCCAACAACCATATTGTCACGATGCCGGCTGGCAGGTAGTGGATCCTCTGTGCCAGAGAGGGATTGGCGTGGACCGTGCTAGTGGATCGGTTCTAAGTCACTACTGGTTTTCACCAGAGCCCGCCGCAAAGCGGGATGGTCTTGCTGCGGCGGTAGTGACCAGGTCGTATCCACTAGCAACGGCTCAACCTCTCTGGCTGCTGAAGATAGGCGCGGTACAAGGGAGTAGACAGAAGCAAGGTCGGACGTAGCAGAAGGTCGGGGCAGGCAGCAAGGATCGTAGTCAGGGGCAACGGCAGGAGGTCTGGAACACAGGCTAGGAACACACAAGGAAACGCTTTCACTGGCACGATGGCAACAAGATCCGGCAAGGAAGTGCAGGGGAAGTGAGGTGATATAGGGAAGTGCACAGGTGATAACACTAATTGGAACCACTGCGCCAATCAGCGGCGCAGTGGCCCTTTAAATCGCAAAGACCCGGCGCGCGCGCGCCCTAGGGAGCGGGGCCGCGCGCGCCGGGACAGGACTGACGGAGAGCGAGTCAGGTACGGGAGCCGGGGTGCGCATAGCGAGCGGGCGCTACCCGCATCGCGAATCGCATCCCGGCTGGAGGCGGTATCGCAGCGCCCCGGGTCAGTGGATCTGACCGGAGCGCTGCAGTGAGGAGAGTGTAGCGAGCGCTCCGGGGAGGAGCGGGGACCCGGAGCGCTCGGCGTAACACATATCACATTAAAAGTTACCAATTTTCTTGGTCACGTCCACATGACTAAATGAATTGATATACACAGAGTTGAGAACTGGCACCACTTATATCTCAGTCCACGCCTACTATGGGGACATGCTGGTTCCCATTTGCACCTGTGCTTCAGTCTGTGGTTGTGCCCAGCATCAGGTAAAGTATTCGTAACACCAACAATACATCGAAAATATAAATGCAGCACTTATGGACAGCATACTTTTTTTTAAATTAAAGATGGTAAATACACTTACATGTAGTGGGGCATTTGGTGGGATAGCTGTTTCGTGCATCAACATGCATTTCCTCTAGCTAATGCTTGGGAAGTGCAGCTATAGGAAGTGCATGTTGATGGAGGAAACAGCTGTCCTATCAAACACCCCTGCTGTCTGTCTGCATGTTAGTGTATGCACCACCTTTAATAAAGAAAGAGGCAGCAGTCAACAGATGGTGAGTGCCGTGTCTATATATTCTTTTTATTAATGATCTAAATGCATTAAGTTGCTGCCATGTAATCAGTTTCTGCTGAGGTGACAGATCAGCAACAATGGAGAATACTAGGACTGGAAGCGGCAGTTGTGAGGGGTTCCAGGCAAGTGGGTATAGGTTCTTTTTTATTTTTACCCCTCCCTAGTTACAGATAATTTTTTTTTTTAAATCCCAAGATAACCCATTAAATTCCTGGAAAGATGCTTGCAGGTATTGTCTGTAGCATGCTATGTGATAGCAGGCTGGCCATAGAGTCTTAGGAGATGGGTGCAAGAAGGCAACCCCCTCAGGTAAATCCAAGTATCATAAAAAGGATGTTCCAGTAACTAATAACTTCTTTATTGCAACAACATATGTTAATGCATGGCAACGTTTTGTTGAAATAGGCTCTATCAGATACAAAAACTTTTTATATGTTGTACATATTGGCGAAACATTAACCTTTCTAAAATACTTAATAAAAAAAGAATTTCGCACAGGTATGGACAAAGTCCAGTAAGTGAGGATGGACTAGCACTCATCTGTGCTCTCTCCTGTCTGATAGGACTCCTCTGTGCTTTCTTCTGTCTGATAGGACTCCTCTGTGCCCTCTTTCCTGTCTGATAGTACTCCTCTGTGCTCTCTCCTGTCTGATAGGACTCCTCTGTGCTTTCTTCTGTCTGATAGGACTCCTCTGTGCCCTCTTTCCTGTCTGATAGTACTCCTCTGTGCTCTCTACTGTCTAATAGCACTCCTCTGTGCTTTCGTCTGACTGGTAGGACTCCTCTGTACTCTCTCCTGTCTGATAGCACTCCTTTGTGCTCTCCCCTGTCTGATAGGACTCCTCTGTGCTCTCTCCTGTCTAATAGTACTCCTTTGTGCTCTCCCCTGTCTGATGGTACTCCTCTGTGTTCTCTCCTGTCTGATAGTACTCCTCTGTGCTCTCTCCTGTCTAATAGTATTCCTCTGTGCTCTCTCCTGTCTGATAGGACTCCTCTGTGCTCTCTCCTGTCTGATAGGACTCCTCTGTGCCCTCTCCTGTCTGATAGTACTCCTCTGTGCTCTCTCCTGTCTTATAGTACTCCTCTGTGCTCTCTCCTGTCTGATAGTACTCCTCTGTGCTCTCTCCTGTCTGATAGTACTCCTCTGTGCTCTCTCCTGTCTTATAGTACTCCTCTGTGCTCTCTCTTGTCTGATAGTACTCCTATGTGCTCTCTCCTGTCTGATAGGACTCCTCTGTGCCCTCTCCTGTCTGATAGTACTCCTCTGTGCTCTCTCCTGTCTTATAGTACTCCTCTGTGCTCTCTCCTGTCTGATAGTACTCCTCTGTGCTCTCTCCTGTCTTATAGTACTCCTCTGTGCTCTCTCCTGTCTGATAGTACTCCTCTGTGCTCTCTCCTGTCTGATAGTACTCCTCTGTGCTCTCTCCTGTCTGATAGGACTCCTCTTTGCTCCCTCCTGTCTGATAGGACTCCTCTGTGCCCTCTCCTGTCTGATAGTACTCCTCTGTGCTCTCTCCTGTCTGATAGTACTCCTCTGTGCTCTCTCCTGTTTTATAGTACTCCTCTGTGCTCTCTCCTGTCTGATAGTACTCCTCTGTGCTCACTCCTGTCTGCTAGTACTCTTTTGTGCCCTCCCCTGTCTGATAGGAGTCCCCTGTGCTCTCTCCTGTATGATAGTACTCCTCTGTGCTCTCTCCTGTCTGATAGTACTCCTCTGTGCTCTATCCTGTCTGATAGTACTCCTGTGCTCAAACCTGTCTGCTAGTACTCCTTTGTGCTCTCCCCTGTCTGATGGTACTCCTCTGTGCTCCCTCCTCTATGCCCTCTCCTGTCTGATAGTACTCGTCTGTGCTCTCTCCTGTCTGATAGTACTCCTCTGTGCTCTCTCCTGTCTGATGGTACTCATCTGTGCTCTCTCCTGTCTGATAGTACTCCTTTGTGCTCTCCCGTCTGATAGGACTCCTCTGTGCTCTCTCCTGTCTAATAGTACTTCTTTGTGCTCTCCCCTGTCTGATGGTATTCATCTGTGTTCTCTCCTGTCTGATGGTACTCCTTTGTGCTCTCCCCTGTCTGATGGTACTCCTCTGTGCTCTCTCGTCTAATAGTACTCCTCTGTGCTCTCTCCTGTCTGATGGTACTCCTCTGTGCTCTCTCCTTTATGATAGTACTCCTATGTGTTCTCACCTGTCTGATAGTACTCCTCTGGGCTCTCTCCTGTCTTATAGTACTCCTCTGTGCTCTCTCCTGTCTGATAGTACTCCTCTGTGCTCAATCCTGTCTGATAGTACTCCTCTGTGCTCTCTCCTGTCTGATAGTACTCCTCTGTGCCCTCTCCTGTCTGATAGTACTCCTCTGTGCTCTCTCCTGTCTGATAGGACTCCTCTGTGATCTCTCCTGTCTGATAGGACTCCTCTGTGTTCTCTCCTGTCTGATAGGACTCCTCTGTGCTCTCTCCTGTCTGATCTCCTCTGTGCTCTCTCCTGTCTGATAGTACTCCTCTGTGCTCTCTCCTGTCTTATAGTACTCCTCTGTGCTCTCTCCTGTCTGCTAGTACTCCTCTGTGCTCACTCCTGTCTGCTAGTACTCTTTTGTGCCCTCCCCTGTCTGATAGGAGTCCCCTGTGCTCTCTACTGTATGATAGTACTCCTATGTGCTCTCTCCTGTCTGATAGGACTCCTCTGTGATCTCTCCTGTCTGATAGGACTCCTCTGTGTTCTCTCCTGTCTGATAGGACTGCTCTGTGCTCTCTCCTCTCTGATAGGACTCCTCTGTGCTTTCTCCTGTTCTATCAGACAGAGGAGTGCTAGCCCACCCCCACTTATTGGACATTGTCCATGCCGGTGCTTCAGCTTGGATATAGCCTTTCATTTATAAGCCATGATTTCATTAAAAAAAGAAATCAATTTTTCTCATGAAGTATATTACAAAGGTTCAAGTAAAAAATAACAAGTTTTTGAATCTGACAGTGCTTATTAAAATTATGCAATGAGTTTACTTTTGTTGATGCTATAAATAGATGAGGTTTTTGAATTGGGAGTTGCTGGAGCATCTATTTTTGTGACCCCATAGATATGTAAGTACAAATTCAAGTGAAGCTTGACAAAGCATTTCTGTAACGCAAAACAGTTGTTGCTGCTGTCACTAAGGTTTGTGCATAGCATCCTGCTATTTTTATAAATTAGCGCTGCGCCCGAGCTTGATCTGTATATAGGCTCATAGAAAACCTATGGCCTAAAAAGTGCTAACTTGACTGATCAAAGGTGATAAAAGTCAAAAGGACACATCACAAGCAAAAAGATATTGACACATGGGAGCCATGTTTTCTCTGTCCAAGTGGCTAAAGCAGTTGAATGGTCCTTATACAGTCATGTAATGGGATATGAAATTAATGTTGAAGGCCCTTCACATTTTTCCATATTTTCATAGATACGAGCAAATTGCTAATATTTTACATATTTTCTGTGGAATTTGGGAATGAGCTGATCTATTGCGTGTTTTAGAATTTTGTTTTAAACTTGGATTGCTGCAGGAATTAAATGTTTGAAACATGTCTTTCAATTCCAGGGCAGTACCAATGTTTCCCAGACTCCATTTGTCCAAATGTCAAGTAAGTATTTTCTTCAAGATAATATAAATCAAAGTTTGTATGGTCTCTGGCAAAAATCTGACCTCAAAATGTTCTTTATTTAATTTTATTTCTATGACTACAATCTTCTGTACTTCTTAAACAAAGCATTTTATTTACAATGTATTAAAAATAAAGTATGATGATTATTTTTTTTATGGTTACTACTAAAAATCTTTCAACTATCATTGCATGTATTCGCACTAAGATCATGCATTCTCAGAGCAGTAGATAGCCTCTTTTTGCACCAGAGACAAAAATTGCCCCTTATTAAGTATATGTTCTTAGTAAGTAGGAAATTCCCCCTATTAGGTAGTTACCCCCAGTAAATAGGTAATCCCCTCAATCAGGTAAAAGCCCACAGTAGGTAATCCTCCCATTAGGTAAAAGCCCTTGGTAGGTAATCCTCACATTAGGTAGAAGGCCCCAGTAGGTAGGTATTTCTGCTCTCCTATTAGGTAGAAGTCACCTGTAATTAGGTAGGTAATCATTTTCCCAAGTAGGTAGGTTACCCTCTTATAAGACAGATTCCCTCAGTAGGCAGGAAGGTGGGTAATCTCCCCCCTCCTAGGTAGAAGCCACTGGTAGGTAGGCAACTCCCCTATTAGATAGAAGACCCTAGTAGGTTGGTAATTCCCTGATCACTTATTAGGTAGAAGTCCCCAGTAGGTAGGTAGGTAATTCCTCCTTTCCTATTAGGTAGAAGTCCCTAGTAGGTAGGTAGGTAATCCCTTTCCCAATTAGGGGGAAGTCCCCAGTAGGTAGGTAATCCTGTATTAAGTAGATGTCCCCAGTGAGTAGGTAGATAACCCACCTATTAGGTAGAGGCCCCTAGAAGGTAGGTAGTTAATTCCCTCTCCTCTGTTAGGTAGAAGTTCAATGTAGGTAGGTAATTAACACTTCCATATTAGGTAAAAGCTCCCAGTTGGTAGGTAGGTAATCCCCCTCTCCTATTAGGTAGAACCCCCCCATTAGGTAATCCCTCCTATTAGGTAGAAGTCCCCAGTAGGTAGGTAGGTGATTCCCCCTTCTCTATTCGGTAAAAGTTCCCAGTAGGAGAGTAGGTTATTCCCCCTCTTCTATTAGGCAGAAGCCTTCAGTAAGTGGGTAGGTTATCCCCTCTGTTAGGTAGAAACCCCCATTAAGTAATTCCCCCAATAGGTCCCAACCAAAAATAATAATAATAATTTGACTAACCTTTTATCCACTTCTGAGGCCAGGTCATCTCCATCCTTTACTCTGTCACTTGAAGTGGTGCAGGACTTTTCATGCAGGCTGCGTGCAGTGAGATTATCATGTGAAGCATTAGCCCTGCAACGCTGTGGTGCACTACAAGAGTAGTACATTTCATTTATAGCCAGACTCCTTGGCTCTGTACAATTCTGAGTAGTTATGCATACATTGTATGCATCTTTACTTATTTACTTAAGGGGACGAGTTGGGCAGGCACCTCTGCATCTCATCCCAGCATCGCCCAAGGCCAGTGCCTCACTCCCCATACCCTAGCTATGGACCGGTGTCTAATTTTTAGCTATATCAGCTATGATGGATTCTTTTCAGTTAGATCCTTGGAACGCTGAAATAGATGTGGACCTGATAAGTTACCCAAACCTTTTTTGGTCAAAGTGACCTCTATAATTTAACCTTTTATCCCACTACAGAATGCAGAAGCTCCTGGCATGGGTATCAGTTGGCTAAATAGGACAGACAGCCCTGTTGCTAGGAACTTGAGACACAGGCAGAGGATAGTCTGGTGGATGGTAGACAGTCAGCAAGGTAGCTGTCCGATCAAGAGTTGTAGCAGGTGGCACAGGGTTAAGGTCTGGGTTATACACAGGAGATGGTACTGGTAGTACACAATGGTCAGGGAGGACACATTAGAGAGGTATGCACTGGCCATTTAAATTGAAGCCAGAACATGCAAGTGTCCTCGATAGGGCAGACCAAGAACTACAGCCACAGAGGAGGAAACAAAAAAGAAAATGGAGGAATAATTCTAGACCAGACAACAGGAAGAAGGAGCAGTAATGGTGGCCTGGCTGCAGTAAGTGCCTGGACAAGCCAGCACAATAGCAGAAATCCTTTAGCTTCCTAAGTACAATGCAGATGGGATACAGATGGCTGTATTATGCTGCTTTGAGCATGTGTAGCTATTGGTACTGGACCCATGAAGTGGACATTTTTAAAGAGATTTATACCCTTAAGGACCCAGAGTTTTTCCATTTTTGCACTTTAGTTTTTTCCTCCTTACATTCAAAAAATCATAATTCTTTAAATTTTGCACCTAAATATCCACATATTTTGTGCCACCAATTCTACTTTGTAATGAGATCAGTCATTTTACCCAAAAAAATCTACGTTGAAACAGAAAAAAAATCATTGTGCGACAAAATTTAAGAAAAAAACGCTCTTTTGTAAATTTTGGGGGCTTCCGTTTCTACGCAGTAAATTTTTTGGTAAAAATGACACCATCACTTTATTCTGTAGGTCCATACGATTAAAATGATACCCTACTTATGTAGGTTTGATTTTGTTGTACTTCTGGAAAAATCATAACTACATGCAGGAAAATGTATATGTTGAAAATTGTCATCTTCTGATCCCTCCCTATAACTTTTTTATTTTTCTGCGTATGGGGTGGTATGAAGGCTAATTTTTTGCGCCGTGATCTGAAGTTTTTAGCGGTATTATTTTCGTATTGATCGTCTTTTGCATCGCTTTTTATTCATTTTTTCATGATATAAAAAGTGACCAAAAATATGCTATTTTGGACTTTGGAATTTTTGGGCGCGTACACCATTGACCGCGCGGTTTAATTAACTATATATCTTTATAATTCAGTAATTTCCGCATGCGTCAATACCACATATGTTTATTTTTATTTACACTGTTTGATTCAAACTTTTATTAGGGAAGGGGTTAAATTATCTTTATTAACTTTTCACTTTTTTTTTTGCAATGTTATAGCCTCCATAGGGGATGATGACACTGCACACACTGATCTTTTACATTGATCATTGTTATCCCATAGGATAACATTGATCAATGATTCTATTACTATTAGCCACGGGTCCCGACTGTGGCCCTGTGTTATAGAAAGGGAAAGGACTCAGGACGTACAGGTACGCCCTGGGCCCTTAAGTGGTTAAGGGTGGAAACATAAACGTCATCATTTTTTTTTTCTATTATTCAAAAAATATTTAAGAATTATGTTTTGTGGGATATTTAATCTTAGAACAACCCTTTGAATACCCTGCCTATATAGAAAATAATATAGGAATCTTTATAGTTGTACTGAAATAATGCAAGACCGTGCATGAGTATGACTCTAAAACTCCAGTTGCATCATACTATGCATATTATGTTTTTTTTTATCTATGTTTTTTGCTTTGAATATGGGCTGGATCTATTTTCTAACTGCTGGTAACATATTCTAGGTTCTCCTGTATTATCTGGATATTATGGAGTAAGAAGATCTTTCCTTCCTGAATCTGACTTTCATGCTGGGAAGCAATATTCGGCTGATATTTACTCTTCATCTTTGGGTTCAAAATCAATTGGATGTGAGCCAGCATCCATACAGAGTTACCCACCACTGTTGGATCCCTATTTCTCGGATACTATAGGTGACTACAGGAGCCCATCAATAACATCTGCAAGTAGCTCACTGTTCAGCACTTCATCACTGCCTTCTCTTCTACCTCACTTCTCTGGTGACCCATCACATTATTTATTGGTAAGAAATAGCAAACAGTCAAGAATTTTCTATACGTATCACTTATTTGTATAACTTTTTTGTGTGTGGGCTATTGACAATATATTTTTCTGATACATTCAATGTTATATTCCCCTATAATACTTACAAGTAGAGCATGGATTGTATGCCATCTTGCTTCCTATTTGTTTACTGATATGGTTTCCTATTCTTACTTACATTTCCCATGATGCCTTTGTCTTTGCAGAGACAGAGGGGTTGGGGTCTCATCATTGCACTTCTCTAAGTCCTAAATGCAACAAGTGATATATCAAATCGTTTCCCCTTACCCACATAATAGATTATTATATGTGATACAGCCGGTCCTTTTTCTCTTTGTTACTCGAGCTCATAAAGACAAGATATCAATGTCAGACTCAATCACACAGGATACACTCCACCCTCCACTCTACTATTCCATTATATACCCTATTTTGCCCTGGGAATGGTGAGAAGAGAGAAGAGGGGAAAAAATGATACTTAATTTTTATTCCAGTAACCATTCACCCTAGATTTTCTCAAAGGACCAGTAGCCAACCCCCTCAAAACACAGATTTTAACATCATTGGATAGCTTTAGGTGCCCTACACCTTTTACAGTTTTTTGGTACACCAGGTATCAGGTGATGTTCATGATTATACAGTCAGGGGATTGTATGCCTAATACAAACCCTCTGACTGTATAATCCCGCTCATCTCCCATTAATTAAATTATGTTTTAGCCCATCTGACAAGTTCTCAGGAACGGAAGGACATATCAAGAAACCGTAAAAAGTTTTGTGACTAGGGACCCTAAGTTCTTTTTGAGCAGGGACTTATTCCTTCCATTCTTTCCTTTAGCTGTTAGCTATTCAGATTTCATGACCTTCTTGATCAGATTTCACAATTCTGCCACAAAAAATGGGTGAGGAGTGAGACAAGCCCCAAATATTACCAACATAACATAAAAAAAAAAAACTTTACCAATAGTGCAGCATTTTGGTTATCGAGCCCTATATTTTCTGATATAGCCAGTCTATCAGTGAATGGAATAGCAGACTAAATTTTGTGTTTAATCCGGGAGTATATCTCCCACCAGTATCCTTGGATCACTGGACACTCCCAGTTTAAAGGGGTACTCCGGTGAAAAACTTTTTTTTTAAATCAACTGGTGCCAGAAAGTTAAACAGATTTGTAAATTACTTCTATTAAAAAATCTTAATCCTTCTTGTACTTATTAGCTGCTGAATACTACAGCGGAAATTCTTTTCTTTTTGAAACAGAGAGCTGTCTGCTGACATCATGAGCACAGTGCTCTCTGCTGACATCTCTGTCCATTTTTAGGAACTGTCCAGGGTAAAAGGAAATCCCCATAGCAAACATATGCTGTTCTGGACAGTTCATAAAATGGACAGAGATGTCAGCAGAGAGCACTGTGCTCAAGATGTCAGCAGACAGTTCTATGTTTCAAAAAGAAAACAATTTCCTCTGTAGTATTCAGCAGCTAATAAGTACAGGAAGGATTAAGATTTTTTAATAGAAGTAATTTACACATCTGTTTAACTTTCCCGCACCAGTTGATTTAAAAAAAAAAAAAGTTTTTCACCGTAGTACCCCTTTAATGCATAAATCGTGCTTTTTCTCTGTTACAACTAGGACATTCCAAATTATTCTTGCATCCAATTCTGTGTAAAGTCAAGGGTGTGTAATATAATTGGTGAATTTTCTTGAGGAAGCCTATGATTATTATTGAATTATGTTTGTTTAACATTTGCTAATATCTAAGACCATTTTAAATCATCAATGGCTCTAAATTCTCTTCCCATTTTGATCTCAGTTTAGGTTGACTTTGATTATAACTCTCTCTAGTAATCAGTCGTCTGTAAATGTATGCTAGACCTCTCTTCATCCTGCTAGGAACAGACGAAAATTAAAGAAAATCCATCTTTAACCCCTTAATGACCAAACCCATTTTGGCCTTAAAGGGGTATTCCAGGATTTTTTTTTATTTGACTATGCTACAAGGGCCGTAAAGTTAGTGTAGTTCATAATATAGTGTCTGTACCTATGTGTGACGGTTTTCTCACAATTCTTCTGTGATTTTCACCCCACTATTTATTTTTACCAGCATACAAAATGACTGTTGTCTCGGATTTTTCCCAGCTTGCAATGCGGCCGAGACCTGACCTCACTAGTCAGCTGATGACAGGGAGCCTGTCTGCTTCAATGGGTGGAGGGATCAATCTGCAACTAATGCAACAGCTGTAGGCCCCCTGATTGAAAACCACAGGTCTTTTGTTTCAATGGTGGGGTGGCTGATGTGTGAGAGGGAGGAAAATGGCATTGTGGGATTTGTAGTAAAAAAAAAAACATAAGTCAAACAGGAAATACAAGTTCACAAAAAGCTAGCCACAGTGTTATGGTAATCTCACAACATAGCCATTTAGCTCCAGGACAAGCGCAGATCCTTCCTATACATGTCCATTACTGTCTGCCAGGTATGTACTAAAATCACCTTATGGTGGATAACCCCTTTAAGGACCAGGCCAATTTAGTTATTGCACTTTTTTACCTCCTCCCCATCTAAAAATGATAACGCTTTCAATTTTGCACCTACAGACCCATATAAGGGCTTGTTTTTTGCGTCACCAATTGTACTTTGTAATGACATCACTTATTTTTATAACAAAATCTACTTAAAAATCAAAACAGAAATATTTGTGGGGTGAAATTGAAAAAAAACCCCGCCATTTTGTATCTTTTGGGGGCTTCTGTTTCTACGCAGTGCACTTTCCGATAACAGTGACACCTAATCTTTATTCTATAGGTCCATATGATTACAAGGATACCCAATTTATATAGGTTTTATTTTATTTTACTACTTAAAAAAAATTATAACTACATACACCAAAATTAGTATGCTTAAAAATGTCATCTTCTGACCCCTATAACTATTTTATTTTTCTGCATACAGGGCTATATGAGAGCTCATTTTTGTGCCATGATCTGTAATGCTTACCGGTAACATTTTTTTTTTATGGGACTTTTTGATCGCTTTTTATTAATTTTGTTTATGGTATATTAAGTGATCAAAAATGCACAATTTTGGACTCTGGTATTTTTTTACATGTACATCATCAACCGTGCGGTTTAAATAACCTTATATTTCAAAAGTTCAGACATTTACGGCCACAGTTATACCACATATGTTTGTTTATTTTTTATTACATTATTTTATTTAAAAAATGGAGGTGATTAAAAATTGTATTAGGGAAGGGGTTAATTCACTTTTATTAACTTTTTTTTCTTTACACTTTTTCCTTCTTTTTTTTTTTTTTTTTGTCCCCATAGGGGGCTATTACATGGAAACTTGTGATTGCATACAATGTTTAAAGAGTACCTCTCATTATCTTGTTAAATGTTATAATCCTCCCAGTTCACTGCCCCCCATCATTATAAACCACTCCCTGCCTTTATTTTTATTATTTGTTAGTTTTCCACCTCGATATTGCTCTGTATTTTCTGCTCAGTCATATTCACAGACTGGGAAAGGGGATTGCCTAGTAGGTGTGACATCATCTGAAGCCATACAGGGGAGAACTTCCTCCCTCACTCAGCTACACACAGCCCAGAGCAGTTCAGTGTGTGAGATGAGATCTGATTGGATAAGGCCACACACACACCCCTCAGCATTCCCTGCTTTTGGACTTCTGCAAGGCCAGCAGGAGTCCAAAGTCTGTGCAAGAGATAGCGGAAAAGTGCACTGGACAAGTAGGGAGACACCGAGTGGCAGCTTTTTAAACACAAATATAGAAACCGTCATTTTTTTAAACAAAGTACATTAGAAATATTTTTTATTTGCCATAAGGAGTGCAATAGCAAAAATTTGTTTTAAGGAGAGTGCCCTTTTAATGCTAAGCTTTGGCTCAGCATTGATCAATGTTATCGGTGCTCTGCTGCTCCAGCCTTTCTTTCATGGACCCAGGGTTAATGCCCTGACAAAAATGTAAAAAGAAATTCTAATACATGTGGATAAGCCCCTCCTCTAATAAAAGTTTGAAAACGCATGGTCAATGGTGTAAACGTAAAAAAAAGGCTAGAATTATGTATTTTTGGTCACTTCATATAGAAGTAAAATAAAACAGAACCTATATAAATATTGGTTTGAGTATAAGAATATCCAATCATTTAAAAAAAACATTACCCATGTTTTATGCCTTAATACTGTACATGGCTATTTTATCCCCTTAGAGAGAGTCTTGGGAGCAGACTGTCCCTGACACAATAAACCAGCTGGATGGATTGTGTACAGATGCTTCACAAACTGTATCATCATCTACAAGTTGCCTGCCCTCTGAAAATGGAGCTGTGCACTATCGAAGTTCAAGCAGAGGGTCATCAACAACACCAGGAACACAGTCTTATTCACTTCACTCTCTCGATGATGTTCATTACTCCACCAACTTTCCAACTACTTCTTCATATACATTCTCACCCTTTATGACAGTGCCCAATGAAGTGACCCCCAAAATGGCTCATCATCTTTCCCCAGAGGACTCCACTGAGACAAATTCTCTGCAAGACAATTCTTGGCCAAAGGATGATGCCAATACAGTGTGGGGACCGTATGAACTTAGAAGGAATTACTAAAAGCTGTATTAGTTATTGCTTTTTTAATGTTTTCTAACTGGTTTAGTTCTTATTGGTTAAGTGGATTTGGTGTTCAAATATAAGAATGAAAGTAAAACAGGTTAATCCCTGCATAAAAAGTTTTTGGGATGTATTTCATGTAATTTTAAACTATTACATCCATGAAAAAAACATAGATTAGTAATAAAAATGGTTGCATCTATTTGTTTGCAAATGTAAGGCCCTTTTACACAGTCCAATAGGCTCGATAACTGATAGAGTGCTGCTCTATCGTTGATCGGCACTTGTTTGCTGTGGTTTCACACGGTTCAACCAACTGTGTGGATTTTAACTTTAACATTGTGGACCGCAAATCCCCTGTTTACACAAGACGAAGTGTGGCCCATAACAATGATTTATCTTATTGTCCTCACAAAAAATACAATCAGCCAATAAATGAGCATTTTTTATGTTGTTGGCTGATTGTTTGTCCTTTTACATGGGACAATTATCGGGAACAGTCATACCAAAGAACACTCATCCAGCCAAGTATTGGCCTATGTAAAAGGGCCTTTACATTAATCTTAACAGGATTATAACAGTGCATATTCCTTGAGTAATGATCAGTCACTTGGTTCTTATATGTACATGTTCTATGCTATTTCTTCTATGTGAGCACCGCAGACAGACACACTAAGGACAGCTTCAGTTGCTCTGATTTTATTCCAGACAAGAGAGTCCTAGCCTATTTTAATCAAGGCTGTACCCGGCTATGCATGCTATGGTTGGAATAGATTTGTAAATTACTTCTATTAAAAAATCCCAATCCTTCTGGTACCATCTGCTGTATAAGCTGCTGTATAATACACAGGAAGTTCTTTTGTTTTTGAATTTCCTTTTTGCCTGACCACAAGTGCTCTCTGCTGACACCTCTGTCCATGTCAGTAACTGACGTGGACAGAGGTGTCATCAGAGAGCACTGTGGTAAGGCAGAAATGAAATTCAAAAAGAAAAGAACTTCATGTGTATTGTACAGCAGTTGATAAGTACTGGAAGGATTGGGATTTTTAAATTGAAGTAATTTGCAAATCTATTTAACTTTCTGGCACCAGTTGATTTAAAAGAAAATGTTTTCCAGTGGAGTACCCCTTTAAAGGGAATCTGTCAGCTGCAATTCACGTTCCAAGCTGTCAATTGTTGGGACAAGGAGAAATATGATACATTTCATGTTTCTCACATTTCAAACAGTCTCTGTATTTAGCAAAAAACATGCTGACAAAATAAGTTTTTGCTTTTAAACATTTACATATAGTCATATATTCAACCATCTTAATCTGAACTTTACTTTATTCAGTTACTGTGGATGCATGTAGCAACAGGCTAGCCTTTTTTTTTTTCTTTTTTTTTAACTGTCCCAATGGGGATAAATATTTTAATACCTTCACCTGCTTTGTTACACATGCACCCTGCAGACTCAGCCTGTTTTATAATCTCATTACTTTCCTCTTCTGTGAATGTGAAAGTCTCTGCATATTTCTCAGTACCATTCCAAATTTTCTCAAACAAAATAAATCCAACATCAAAGGTCAAATGGTAAAATAAGCTCTCACAACCCAATTAAAAAGTTTACCTTATACTTCTCTGGCTGCTTTATGTGCCTGAAAATGTTGTGTAGTGAGTGTGGGGCTGCACAATACTTTCTGGTAAAAGCATAGGAAAAAGGGCTGTAAGGAGCATGCTCTGTACAAGATAGATGAAATATGACTATATAGAGGGCCTGTCATCAAACCATATTTTCTAAACTGAGATTATATCATTATTATATTGGATTATATCAGTATATACTCGAGTATAAGCCGAGTTTTTCAGCACGATTTTTCGTGCTGAAAACACCCCCCTTGGCTTATACTCGAGTGAACTCTCCACCCGCAGTGGTCTTCAACCTGCGGACCTCCAGAGGTTTCAAAACTACAACTCCCAGCAAGCCCGGGCAGCCATCGGCTGTCCGGGCTTGCTGGGAGTTGTAGTTTTGAAACCTCCGGAGGTCCGCAGGTTGAGGACCACTGCGGCCTTTGACATCATCCAGCCCCCTCTCACCCCCCTTTAGTTCTGTACAGTACTCACCTCCGCTCGGCGCTGGTCCGGTGCTGCAGGACTGTCCGGAGAGGAGGTGGTCTGGTGGGATAGTGGTTCCGGGCTGCTATCTTCACCGGGGAGGCCTCTTCTAAGCGCTTCGGGCCCGGCCTCAGAATAGTCACGTTGCCTTGACAACGACGCAGAGGTACGTTCATTGCCAACGTACTTCTGCGTCATTGTAAAGGCAACGCCTCTATTCCGGGCCGGAAGCGCGGAGAAGAGGCGCCCCCGGTGAAGATAGCAGCCCGGAACCACTATCCCACCGGACGACCTCCTCACCGGACAGCCCTGCAGCACCGGACCAGCGCCGAGCGGAGGTGAGTACTGTACAGAACTAAAGGGGGGTGAGAGGGGGCTGGATGATGTCGAAGGCCGCAGTGGTCTTCCACCTGCGGACCTCCGGAGGTTTCAAAACTACAACTCCCAGCAAGCCCGGACAGCCGATGGCTTCCCGGGTTTGCTGGGAGTTGTAGTTTTGAAACCTCTGGAGGTCCGCAGGTTGAAGACCACTGAGGGGGGATGATGACAAGAGAATGATGAAGGGGGGGTGTGGGATGATGACAAGAGGATGATGAAGGGGGGGTGTGGGATGATGAAGGGGGGTGGGGATGATGACAAGGGGATGATGAAGGGGGGGTGGGATGATTACAAGGGGATGATGAAGGGGGGTGGGGATGATGACAAGGGGATGATGAAGGGGGGTGGGGATGATGACAAGGGGAGGATGAAGGGGGATGTGTGGAATGATGACAAGGGGATGATGACAGGTGATGATGAAGGGGGGATGTGTGGGATGATGACAGGTGATGATGATGAGGGTCTGGATGATGACAGGCGGTGATGATGATGAGGATGTTAATGACGGGGGTCTGGATGATGACAGGGGGGATGATGTATTTCCCACCCTAGGCTTATACTCGAGTCAATAACTTTTCCTGGGATTTTGGGTTGAAATTAGGGGTCTCGGCTTATACTCGGGTCGGCTTATACTCGAGTATATACGGTACTACTAACACCCCTCCTGCCCTCAAATTTTTTTTCAAGCTTCAAAAAGCTTTGTATCATACCTTTCACCTTGCTCACATTGTGTGAGCTCCCAGCAAGAGAAAGTGGGCGTTCCCCAGCAGGAGTGACGTCACTGAAGCCTGTGAGCGCTGTGCCTCGCCATGCCCCGCACGTACTTCCTGAGTTTGGTCTCCTTTCAGGCCGGGTAGAGACCAAACTAACTATTTGATTTGCACAGGGAACAGAACAGAGCCACCTAGAGGCCATTTTTTTATCATATTAAAAACATATAAAGGTTGAGAATTTTAACAGTAGGTAAATAGCAAAGTGTCTTATAATTACATAAGGAGCAATATATTAAAAGTTTAGTTTGGTGACAGGTACTCTTCACTATTTTAAAACAGAAGTTAAAGGGGTATTCCAGGCAAAAACTTTTTTTATATATATATCAACTGGCTCCGGAAAGTTAAATAGATTTGTAAATTTCTTCTATTAAAAAATCTTAATCCTTCCAATAGTTATTAGCTTCTGAAGTTTTCTGTCTAACTGCTCAATGATTATGTCATGTCCCAGGAGCTGTGCATGATGGGAAAATATCCCCATAGGAGCTGCACAGCTCCTGGGACGTGAGTCATCAGAAAGCAGTTAGACAGAAAACAGCAACTCAACTTCAGAAGCTAATAACTATTGGAAGGATTAAGATTTTTTAATAGAAGTAATTTACAAATCTGTTTAACTTTCCGGAGCCAGTTGATATATAAAAAAAAAGTTTTTGCCTGGAATACCCCTTTAATTGTATCATATATCTGTCTTTGCTTCCATAGGTTAGGAAAATGCTTTTCTTTTCTGGTGCTCTCCCTTCCACACCTACTTGACTGACAGTCAGTCCGCTGGAAGCCAAGCCTTGTTTCCAAAACTTACACCTGTGCACAATTTGCATGCACAGCACAGGAACAAGATTAGGAAACAGGGCTTGGCTTCCATGGCTTCTAACTGACTGTCAATCAAGCAGGGATAGGTATGGGATGGGGAGTGTGCATCAGCGTTCCAGTTCTCAGCATTTTAAGGGCTTGGAAACACTTTTTTGACACTTTACACCAGAGAAAAAAAATATTTTTTCTATGTTATGGAAGCATAAACATATATATCAAAGGTACACTACTAAGGTGAGCTCAGCAAGGACATAAACCTCCCGTGGAGCAGAAGGGAAGGCTTAAGTTTGTCCTAATAGCTCTCTTACAATGTAAGCAGTTTGGAACGTTAATTGTATCTTACAGATTCTCTTTAATCTGTGTAGCATTTTTATATCTATCTATTTATATATACTACATTGTGTTATTGGGCATTAGTTGATCATTCTGGAAAGATGTTGTAAGTTTAAAGGTAAATGTACCAATGAAAAACTCAAAAAACACCAATAAAAGATATTTAGTTTTGAGACTTCACATAGGATAGCAGATGAATTGGTTTCAGCCAAACAGTATTTTTTAGTTATGTATAAAGCTGTAAATAATTACAGGTTATAGTAGGTCAGAGGGTTACTGTAGTAGGTCAGAACTTGAAGTGAAATGTTTACTTTTCCTGGTGTTGGCATTTTGATTTAAAAGATTGGGTTAGGTGATCGCATATGACTCCTGCTATACTTGTTTATTGTAATGCATATTAAAATGTAAATAGATTCTGTGACCAATCTATGAAATAGCTTGTGGTGTCCTCATCACACATCAGTTTACAGTTTCTTGATACACCCTGGGTATAAAGTTTGTCTGGCAATTGAGAATAGTCAGATGGGTGTGAACCTAATTGTAATAATGGGAGGGACTATCAGGAGATGGGTGGAATTATACAGTCAGGACATTTGTATGTTATGCATTGAGGACCATGTATACCTAATTCACAGCTACTGACTGTATAATTCCCCCCATCACTCCTATTATTAAAGTTAAGTTTATGCCCATCTGACTATTCAGAAACAAAAATTGAAAACCTTACTAAATTAAAAAGTTGAGGTGCCATTACGGCACCTCAAACTTTTGATTTATTAAGGTTTTCAATTTTTGTTTCTAACTTGATCTGTGGGGTTTATAATCTGGGGCATATGTGTGGCTTATTATAATACACGGAATTGTTCCCATCTGACTATTCCCTAAATTTTCAGACAAACTAAAAACCCTCAAAAATGGAAAGATGTATCAAGAAACTGTATCAAAAGTTGTGTAATCAGGGCATTGTAAGTTATTTAATGAATTACAATTTTTGTAAGTGGCCACAAGTTCTCTTTAAGCAAAATATGTTATACCCTTTTATCGTTCTAAAGAATTAAAACTCTAAAAAGGTAATAATATTTCAAGTATATATAGACATAATTATTTTAGACTAATGTCATGCATACTGTATGTGTTCATTTCTGGTGGGTTTTTGTCGCAATTTGATTAAAAAAAAAAACTAGTTACAGTTTTTCAATAAAAAAGGGTCATGCATACTATAGATGAGCAAATTTTTTTAAAATTCGATTCAGCTGATTCGACAAATTTTTCGAAAAGATTCTGTTCGATCCAAATTTATATTAAAAACGGCTATTTCTGGCCTACAGAGAACCTCAATAGGGGTGTAGAAAATTTTGCTGAGTTCTAACACGCATATGGAGTGTGCTGGGGTAGTGAAATAATACTGTTATTCAGTATGACATGAAGATTACAGGCATTGCTATTAGAATAATTGCCACAGAGCGGCACAATGACAGAGCCTGGAGGTGGCATCACTATGAGGAGACCATATGGTGGCTGAATAATACAGCCTGGAGGTGTTGGCAGCATGAGGAGACCATATAGTAGCTGAATGACACATCTTGGATGTGGCTGAAGCATGAGGAGACCATATAGTGGCTGAATGACACAGTATGGAGGTGTTGGCAGCATGAGGAGACCATATAGTGGCTGAATGACACAGCCTGGAGCTGGCAGCAGCATGAGGAGACCATATAGTGTCTGAATAGCACAGCCTGGATAGGGCTTCCCAATCACTAAGATTAAAAGATGAATTTTGACATTTAAATTGAAGATTTATGGTAGCTAGTGCTACCATAAAACATTTTTAGGCCCAGGCCCAGCAGCATCAGTAAACCATATATTGGCTGAATGACACAGTCTGGAGTTGGCTGAAGCATGAGTAGGCACTAGGGCTTTACAATCCCTAAGAATAAAATATTAATTTTAAAATGTAAATTGAAGATTAAGGGTAGCTAGTGCTACCATAAAACATTTTTAGGCCCAGACCCAGGCCCAGCAGCATCAGTAAACCATATATTGGCTGAATGACACAGTCTGGAGTTGGCTGAAGCATGAGTAGGCACTATAGCTTCACAATCCCTAAGATTAAAAGATGAATTCTGAAATTTAAATTCAAGATTTAGGGTAGCTAGTTCTACCATAACAACATTTTTAGGGCAAGACCCAGACCCAGATGCATCAGTAAACCATATATTGGCTGAATGGCACAGCCTGGAGTTGGCTGAAGAATGAGGAGACTATTTAGTGTCTCTAGGACATGAGGAGACCATTAAGTGACAGTAGGGCTTCACAATCGCTAAGATTAAAAAATGAATTCTGAAATTTAAACTTAAGATTTTGGGTAGCTAGTGCTACCATAACAGCATTTTTATACCAAGCAGCATCAGTAAACAATATATTGTCTGAATGGCACAGCCTGGAGTTGGCTGAAGCATGCGAAGAGACCATATAGTGGCTGAATGAGACAGCCTGGAGGTGGCATCAGTATGAGGAGACTTTATAGTGGCTGAATGACTGTCTGGAGTTTGAGGTAGCATGGGGAGACCATAGAGTGTCTAAATGGCACAGCCTGGATTTGGCTGAAGCATAAGGAGACCATATTATGGCTGAATGGCACAGCCTGGATGTGGCTGAAGCATGAAGAGACCATATAGTGGCTGAATGGCACAGCCTGGAGTTTGTGGCAGCATGGAGAGACCATATAGTGGCTGAATGGCACAGCCTGGATTTGGCTGAAGCATGAGGAGACCATATAGTGGTTGAATGGCACAACCTGGAGGTGGCTGAAGCAGGAGGAGACCATATAGTGGCTGAATGGCACAGCCTGTAGTTTGTGGCAGCATAAAGAGACCATATAGTGGCTGAATGGCAATGCCTGGAGGTGGCTGACGCATGAGGAGATCATATAGTGGCTGAATGAGACAGCCTGGAGGTGGCATCAGTATGAAGAGACCATATAGTGGCTGAATGACTGCCTGGAGTTTGTGGCAGCATGGGGAGACCATATAGTGTTTGAATGGCACAACCTAGATTTGGCTGAAGCATGAGGAGACCATAAAGTGGCTGTAGGGCACAGCCTGGAGGTGGCTGAAGCATGAGGAGACCATATAGTGGCTGAATGGCACAGCCTGGAGGTGGCTGAAGCATGAGGAGACCATATAGAGGCTGAATGGCACAGCCTGGAGTTTGTGGCAGCACGAAGAGACCATATAGTGGCTGAATGGTACAGCCTGAAGGTGGCTGACACATGGGGAGACCATATAGTGGCTGAATGAGACAGCCTGGAGGTGGCATCAGTATGAGGAGACCATATAGTGGCTGAATGACTGCCTGGAGTTTGTGGCAGCATGGGGAGACCATATAGTGTCTTAATGGCACAGCCTGGAGTTGGCGGCAGATGAGGAGACAATAGGGCCTCACAATCTCTAAGGATAAAAGATGAATTTTGAAATTTCCATTGAAGATGTAATGTACCTAGTGCTACCATAAACATATATAGGTAATGTCCTAGGCCCATCAGCATCACTGAATCAAGTAGTTGCCGAATGACACAGACTGGAGTTGGCTGAAGCATCAGTAAGCCATATATTGGATGAATGGCACAGCCTGGAGGTGGCTGAAGCATGAGAAGACCATATAGTGTCTGAATGGCACAGCCTGGAGTTGGCTGAAGCATGAGAAGAGACCATATAGTGGCTGAATGAGACAGCCTGGGGGTGGCAGCAGCATCAGGAGTCCTGAAAGTGACCCGGTGACAGAGTTGTGTGGTGGGTGCCAATACCAGTACCTGGTGATGAAGGTGGGTGAAAAAAGGTTGGATGTGGAGGAATGTTTGTAACTGGGGAGCAGCACCTTAAAACTGTTTGGCACTATCCATATTTGTGAAATGTGGGTGTGGCACCATGGTCAATCTACTCTCATGCATGAGGCATTAGTGGTTGGAAATCCTGGCTCATTCATGCCTGATTCATCTTCACAAAGGTCAGTCTCTCCACATTTTTCGAGGACAGCCGAGTTCTCCTTGGGGTTACTATGACCCTTGCAGCACTAAACACCTGCTCTGATGGCACACTACTAGTCGGGCAGGACAGCTTTTCCAGGGGAAACTCTGCTAGTTGCGGCCACAAATCAAGTCCAGCGGATCTTCAAGGTGTGTTGGCATGGGCATGTCAAGGTATTCCACCACCTGCTGGTTCAGGTCCTGCTCCAGGTCTACCTGCTGCTGATGAGTTGCTTCACTATGAGGCTGAAGAAAGCTACTCATCAGCGACTGTAGACTGCTGCTGATGGAGTTGGTACTGCTCCTGCTACCCTACCCTTCCCTAGCAGCCAAGGCAGTGGAAGGTGAACGCAGGGGGGCCCCCCGATTCAGATTTGTAAGAGTATGGACTATGGCTCCAATAGGCATCAGCCAACTGACTACATAGGATGCCTCTGTAGTAGGTCATTTTGTCCTCCCTCTCAGTGGGTGTAAAAAAGGCCAATATTTTGTGGCGAGAGCGAGGGTCCAATAAGGTGGAGATCCAGAAGTCATCCTGCTGCCAAATGGCGACAATGCGTCTGTCACTATGCAAGCAAGTGAGCATGCATCGTACCATTTGTGCAAGTGACTTGGAGGGACTCCCTGCCTCCATCTCCGCTACATTCTGCCACGGTGTGTCTGGGTCTTCTGTCTCACCTTCCTCATAACCCTCTAACTCCTCTGGCTGCTCCTGCTCTTCCCCTCCTGTCAGATTAGTAGAAAAACCACCAATTTGGCAAAACCTAAACTGTGCTCCACTGTGCCCCTTCCTCTCCTCCTCCTTCAGTTCAGCCCCACAGGGCTTATGTGGCCGTGAGATGTAGGCGCCACATCACCAGTGCCCTGACCAGCCATCGTTTCCAACACGTTTTGTGAGAAATGAAGCAGTGGAATGACATTGTTCATCCCGTAATCCTGACGACATACTAATAATGTGGCTTCCTCAAAGGGCCTGAGTAAACGGCAGGTGTCACGTATGAGCTGCCACTGGTTCACATTGAAGTTACACAGGGGAGTACTCCTATCCGCTTGGATCAACAAGAAATCGGTGATGGCTTTTCCCTGTTCGTACAGTCGGTCCAACGCATGGAGGATGGAATTCCAACGTGTGGCAACGTCACAAATCAGACTATGTTGGGGGATACCGTTCTGACGCTGTAGCTCAAGGAGGGTGTGCTTTGCGGTGTACAAGTGGCTGAAGTGCATTCAAAGTTTCCTTCCCATTGTTCGGATGTCATGCAAATGGGGGGAATACTTCAGGAACTGCTTCACAACCAGATTGAACATGTGTGCTATGCAGGGCGCATGGCTCAGCCTTCCCAGCCGCAGCGCATGCAAGATGTTTTTCCCGTTCTCTGTCACCATGGTTAGCATTTCCAGTTTTCGTGGAGTAAGCCATGGTCCGATTTCTTTACGAATGTTTTTTAGCAGTTCCTCCCCTGTGTGACTCTTTTCGCCAAGGCAAACCGTATGAAGAACAGAACAGTGTGACACAGCCATGCCCTGCACACATGGTATGCTGAAGGGAAGTGGAGGCTGAGGACACGGTGGAGGATGGCCTGAGAGTGTGGAGGAGGAAGCGGCGTGACCTGTCCAAGTTGGTGTTGTGGCTGTGCAGGAACCACATTCACCCAGAGAGCCCTAAAGGACATCTATTGTCCCTGACCATAGCTCCTCTGTGCACGTCCTGGCACTTCTTTGCCTGACATACTTAATGCGTATATGAGGGGAGTACAATACGCTTCACTAAGCTTAAAACAGTATTTGTAAAAAACAGCAGCAGGTGTGTAGTTTTGCCTGGACTTTCACAGTATCTGGGCCCTTGACAGATTAACAGGTACAAAATAGTACACTACTTAGATGTAGGTATGTGGTATGCACTTATGAGGGCAGAAAAATGCACTACAGTACACTTAAAAAAGTATCTTAGTACAACACCAGCCGGTGAGTACTTTTGCCTGGACTTTCACAGTATCTAGGCCCTTGACAGATTAACAGGTATAAAATAGTACACTACTTAGATGTAGGTATGTGGTATGCACTTATGAGGGCAGAAAAGTGCGCTACAGTACACTTAAAAAATGTATTGGATTAAAACACCAGCCGGTGATTACTTTTGGCTGTCATTTCCCAATATGTGGGCCCTTGACAGATTAAAAGGCACAAAATAGTACACCAATTAGATCTATTATGATGGAAGAAAATGCGGTACAGTACGTTTAAAAAAAAATATTTTAGTAAAACACCAGCTGGGGATTACTTTGGCTTGGACTTTCACAGTATCTAGGCCCTTGACAGATTAACAGGTACAAAATGGTACACTACTTAGATGTAGGTATGTGGTATGCATTTATGATGGCAGAAAAATGCGCTACTATAAGCTTAATAAACATATTGGAGTAAAACACCAGCCGGTGATTACTTTTGGCTGTCCTTTCACAGTATGTAGGCCCTTGACCAATTAACAGGCACAAAATAATACACCACTTAGATGTACGTATGTGGTTTGCACTTATGAGGGCAGAGAAATGCACTACTGTACGCTTAATAAACGTATTGGAGTAAAACACCAGCCGGTGAGTACTTTTGTCTGTCCTTTCACAGTATGTAGGCCCTTGACAGATTAACAGGCACAAAATAGTACACCACTTAGATGTAGGTTTGTTGTATACACTTATGAGGGCAGAAAAATGCGGTACAGTACGCTTAAAAAACTTATTTTTAGTAAATCACCAGCTGGTGATTAGGTATGTTGTATGCACTTATGAGGGCAGAAAAATGTGGTACAGTATGCTTAAAAAAAATTATTTTTAGTAAATCACCAGCCGGTGATTGCTTTTGGCTGTCCTTTTACAGTATGTAGGCGCTTTTAAAAGATTAACAGATATAAAATAGTACACCTCTTAGATGTACATATGTGGTATGCACTTATGAGGGCAGAAAAATGTGGTACAGTACGCTTAAAAAAAAACCATATTTTTGCACAACACCAGCAGAACACAACAGTGCTGCAGCACAAAAAAGCTGTGTACTAAACACAAAATGTAATTCTGTCAAAGACTATTAGGAATGGACTGCTGGGTATTATACTGTCTACAGGCTAGTATAACCAGCAGATGATTTGTTGTGGAACAAAGACACAGAATTGCGCTGAAAAATTATTCCTGCCTTCTCTGCTAAGGTTCATGAAGTTGAGGCAGCTTGTTGAAATGTATGAGGCAACACACAGCTATCTGCCCCTCTCTGTAATACTGTGCTGAAGAAAGTAACTGGGAGGTTAATGACTGCAGTAAAAATCCTTTTCAGTGAAAAAATAACACTGCTCTCTGTCCACCAGAACGCTGATGTGACTAGGATGTGAAACGCTGCTGGAATGAGCTTTTCTGTGTAACACACATACACAGCGATGTGATTCAGGGTCATCCCACCTACTTCTCTTCCCGCCTTGCCTTCCCGCCTTCCCAGCATTTCTTGCCCCATGTACTGACATGTGGATCTGCCAATTTAGATGCCCTGGAGCCTGGACCAAAGGATATTCGCATTCGTTGGGAATCGAATATTTCATGAAATTCGTAACGAATTCGGGTTCATCAGCTTTGATCAGCTCATCTCTAATGCATAAGACTAAAGCCTGGATGCTGTGACCATAACCTTAGATCTCTATTTGTGATTGACCCTAAACTGGGCACTCTCTACTCCAATACATGATGTCAAAACATAACCTTAGGCTACATTTAGTTAAATGGTGAATGTTGGTTGCAGCAGCACTCTTGGTCAAAAAATGGAGGCTCTTAGCGCACTTTTTGATCAAAACGTGTCCCCCCATCCACCACGCGGAGGTGGCCTCATTTCAGATGGGACCCTAACACTCATTTCACTCACCTCTAGACTTAAAGGGGTACTCCGGCGCAAAACATCTTATCCCCTAACAAAAGGAAATATGTTAGATTGCGGGAATCCCGCTGCTGAGGACCCCCGTGATTGCCTGCACGGCACCCCGGTCATCAGTGCACAGAGCAAACTATGCTCCATGCTGGATGACTGGAGACTACAACCGCCGCACCCCCTCCATTCAGGCCTATTGTAGGAGGCATGATGGCTACATACTAGCCGTCATGCCCCCTCCCATAGACATGAATGGAGGGGTCATGGTGTGACGCCACAAACACGGGAGCTCCACAATCCCGTGTTCTGAAAGGCGCTACTGCTGGCCTGGAGATCGTAAGGGTCCCCAGCAGCAGGACCCCTGCAATCTAACATCTTATCCCCTATCCCCTATCTCTGGTGACCCGATCACCCGGAAAATAGGACTGATCGGAGCTGTCAGCAACAGCCCCGATCAACCTAAGGGATAGGAGTGAGGTCGCAAAGCTGCGATCTCCTCCTATCCCTTGCCATTAGCAGAACGGAGTTCTGACCAATGGCAGCGCAGGACAGGGGGTTGCCATGGCATGCTGGGAGTTGTAGTTCTGTAACATCTGTCTCTTCAGATTTAGCAATTTTCAAGAAATTTTTGAAAATCGCTGCTCTACTTTGAAGCCCTCTAATTTTTCCAAAAAGCTAAAATATGTCCATTTTATGATGCCAACATGAAGTGGACATATTGACAGGCATTTATCAAGCGATTTAGTTAATTTTTCTTTACTAAAAATGTTGCAAAAATGTCGCCCCTGCGACTACGCGACTTTTCGTGTGACATTTTGACTGGAAAGCGAGAAAAGCAAGTTTTCAAAAACTCAACTACGAAGTAATAATTTTAAACTGGACTACGGGTAGTAAGGTATTTATTAACTGCGACAGTCGCAACTGCGCAAGAAAAAGTCGCAACAAGGTTAAAAATTGACTAAATTTACTCCAGCTCAAACATGCAAGTAAAAAAGAAGAAATTGCTTGCGTGAAAGAAAATTATCAACAGGCTGAAACCAGTTGATAAATAAGTCACACATAAGCAAAAAAAAAGTAAAGAAAAAAGTACTAAAAAAAGGAATAAATAAGCAAACATTGATAAATGTCCCTAATTGTATTTGTGAAGAAAAATAAAAATTTATTTGGAATATCCATTTTCCTTACAAGTAGAGAGCTTCAAAGTTAGAAAAATGCAAAATTTTCATGAAATTTTGAGATTTTTCACCAAAAAAGGATGCAATTAACGCCGAAATAAAGTAGAATATGTCAAGAAAAAACAATCTCAAAATCAGAATATTCGGTAAAAGCGTTTTCGCGTTATTAATTCGTAAAGTGACGGTGGTCATAATTGCGAAAAAGGGCTCAGTCCTTAAGGTGAAAAAGGGCTGCGTTCTTAAGGGGTTAATGGAAGAGACAAATATTGCATATTTCCTCTTTGTAATTTGTGTTCTGTTATATGACAGGTATCTTCATCTGTGTTAAAATTTCCTGTACACTTGTAATAAATAATGTAGCTATCTAAACTACCACAACATATATTTCTATGGTACTTGTTTCTCCCATTATATATGGAATAAAATTGAATTACATAATAAATTAGTGAGGCAGATAATTAAGGGTATAAAACAGTCTATATCTGGACAAAGCATCACCCGACGGTTCACCAAGACAAGAACAAGGAGATTTTTTTGCAGCTGAAGGGGGAAAATTCCTTCAGTAACACTAAAATGTTGTTAAAAGTTCAGTTTGATAATTCTTTTAGTAATACTGGCAATCAAACAATCCCACAAAGCCTTAAAGTGGTATTCCAGGATTTTTTTTTTATTTGACTATGCTACAGGGGCTGTAAAGTTAGTGTAGTTCATAATATAGAGTCTGTACCTTTGTGCAACGTTTTTCTCACAATTCTTATGTGATTTTCACTCCAATTTTCATCAGCATACAAAATGATTGTTGTCTCAGATCTTTCCCAGGTTGCAATGCGGCCGAGACCTGACTCACTAGTCAGCTGATGACAGGGAGCCTGTCTGCTTCAATGGGTGGAGCAAATGCTTGGTGGGAGAGAGATCAATCTGCAACTAATGCAACAGCTGTAGGCACCCTGATTGAAAACCACAGGTCTTTTAATGGATGCAGCTCATTTATGTTTCAATGGGTGGGGTGGCTGATGTGTGGGAGGGAGGAAAATGGAATTGTGGGAATTGTAGTAAAAAAAAGAACTGTCAAACAGGAAATACTAGTTCACAAAAAGCTAGCCACAGTGTTATGGTAATCTCATGACATGGCCATTTAGCCCCAAGACAAGCACAGATCCTTCCTAAGCATGTCCATTACTGTCTGCCAGGTACGTACTAAAATCACCTTACGGTGGATAACCCCTTTAAAGGGGTATTTCAGGAATAAAAAAAAACAGGCCTTTTTTCTTTCAAAGACAGCGCCATACTTGTCCCCACTTTGGGTGTGGTATTACAACTTGGCCCCATTAACTTCAATGGAACTGAGCTGCAGAACCCCACCCAACCTGGAGACAAACAGGGAGAGGTCTTTGCAAGAAAAAAAGGCCTGTTTTTTTATTCCTGGAATACTCTTTTAACTTAAAGTATGAAACTTGAGGAATTGGGCTTATACCACAAACTTCCCAGGCCAGGACTGAAGAAGCCTGTAGCCTGTATGAAAATAGAGTTCGAAGAGAAGTCTTCCTTTCTGTTGGGGGCAGTAAAAATATTTTAGGCACTATGTGGACACTATTATGTTTAAGGGCAATTGTAAAGTCAGCCATGGATAAGTACAGCACTAGGCTACCCAAAACCCCTGACCTTGCCTACTTGACAATCCACCCTAAACAGCGGTCCCAAAACTTGGCAACAGTCCCTACCCTTAAGAAAAATGCAGTGTGTAACAATTTCAAAAACAATAAAACAAACACCATACAGAAGTCAGGGAGCAGGTCAGGACACAGCGGATTAAACAGACAGAGACCAGGAAGCAAGGTAACAAAACATAGAGAATGAACAAACAGACAGATAAAGGGTCAAAAGTCAAAATAAGTCAAAATCAAGATATCAGTGTTTTACAGAATGGTAAAAGGATAGTCAGGTCACAAGCCAAAGTAGTAAATGCAGGATACACAGTAAAAAAAAAAAACATAAATAAACAAAAAAACAAGGCCTGAGCTTTTAGGAACCCCTAAATAAGGGGAGTGGGTGGTCAATGACAGAGCTACTTAATGGATTATTTAGCTCTGTACAAAAGAAGAGAGAGTGATAATGTAGATGAGGCCAACACAGGCAGGGTTGCATTATTAAACTGTCAACAGCCAAAATAAAAGGCTATTACTACCCTGGTAATGTCAGACTGCTACTCTTTGGTTTTGTCATAGTAAATGAGAGAGAGCATCAGCACTTACCATTAATGGGGTGTAGTCCGGTTTTGTAAAACTCCAGAGGATAGGCTTAGCTGAGTCTATACTCATTTCCAAAAATTATTACTTATTAGAATGTCACATTTCCAGAAGGGATTAACATAAGGGCTGTGACAATGTGGAATATACAGTCATGGCCGTAAATGTTGGCACCCCTGAAATTTTTCAAGAAAATGAAGTATTTCTCACAGAAAAGAATTGCAGTAACACATGTTTTGCTATACACATGTTTATTCCCTTTGTGTGTATTGGAACTAAACCAATAAAAGGGAGGGGAAAAAAAGCAAATTGGACATAATGTCACACCAATCTCCAAAAATGGGTTGGACAAAATTATTGGCACCCTTTCAAAACTGTGGATAAATAAGATAGTTTCAAGCATGTGATGCTCCTATAAACTCACCTGGTAACAGGTGTGGGAAATATAAAAATCACACCTGAATCAGATAAAAAAGGAGAGAAATTCACTTAGTCTTTGCATTGTGTCTCTGTGTGTGCCACACTAAGCATGGACAACAGAAAGAGGAGAAGAGAACTGTCTGGTGACTTAAGAACCAAAATTGTGGGAAAATATGAATAATCTCAAGGTTACAAGTCCATCTCCAGAGATCTGCCTTTGTCCACAGTGCGCAACATTATCTAAATCCCATTGAACACCTGTGGAGAGATCCAGATAAGAGAGACCTGGAGCAGTTTGCAAAGGAAAAGTTGTCCAACATTCCGGCTGAGAGGTGTAAGAAGCTTATTGATGGTTATAGGAAGCGACTGATTTCAGTTATTTTTTCCAAAGGGCATGCAACCAAATATTAAGTTAAGGGTGCCAATAATTTTGTCCAGCTATTTTTGGAGTTTGGTGTGACATTATGTTCAAGGGAATAAACATGTGTATAGCAAAACATGTGTTACTGCAATCCTTTTCTGTGAGAAATACTTCATTTTCTTGAAAAATTTCAGGGGTGCCAACATTGTACATCTGTACATCTCAGGAGCTGGTTAAAGCTTCAAAAAAGGATTAGACAAACTCTTATTGAAAAAGAAAACTCTTGGCTTGGGATCAGAAGGATACATTCTTTATTATGGTTGTTCTTACCATTCTTTGCATTTCTAGGGGAAACAGATAAGAGAAAAGCCAGCATGGATGATATGAAAAGCAGAGTCCAGTTTATTCAGTAAAAGTCCGGAGACACAAGGTGAACACAGAGTAACATGCTTCAGGCGTTACCGCCCTAAGGCTAGGTTTCCTCTTGTTTTTTTTTTCTCTGTCAGTTTTTGGAGTACTGCCACTGCAGTTTTTGAGCCAAAGCCAGAAATGTATTCAAAAGGAATAGGACATATAAAGGAAGGACTTAAACTTCTCCTCCCTAATGGATCCACTTCTGACTTTGGCTCAAAAACTGAAGTGGTAGTTTTCCCAAAAACTAAATAGAAGACAGGATACTTTACTATTCTTTTGTATTCTTATTGGATGCAATTTTAGATGGCTGTTCTAGCATCTAATTTGAATAGCTCCTATTTTTGAGTCGGCAACTCAGGTCTTCCATTTCTCGTGAGAAGTCTGTGAGAACAATTACGGATAGAAATGGTGGGAAACCGCATTTGCACTTGCTGGTTGTGATCATGGGGAACTAAGTGGTCATGGAGAACTCGTGGTCCTTACTAGGTGGTCATCGGGAACTTGGTAAAAGAGTTCAAAAGGGGCCTGGATGCATTTTTGAGAGTAATAACATTACAGGTTATGGATACTAGATTTATAGGGACAGAAGGTTGATCTAGGGATTTATTCTGACTGCCATATTGTCGTGAAGGAATTTTAACCTCTAAGATGAGGTTTTTTTTTGCCTTCCTTTGGATCACCTCAGTAGGGACTCATTAGGGTTATAGGTTGAACTTGATGGACTCTGGTCTTTTTTCAACCTTATGAACTATGTTACTACGATGTTTATATCATCAAAAGTCTAAAAACTGCAAAATGAGAACACAGTCTTAAAATGAGAGGGAAAGTGAAATGCTGTTTCTGTCAGTGCCATAAACTGATCAGCACCAGGGTACCTGCTCAGAAGCAGTTCCACTTAAACTGCATCTCTGTTCCTGAGGATGGGGATCAGGATCTGGGTTCCCCATTCTGGTGACTGGTTGGAGAACAGAATCTCGGCATTCCAACCCTCACTGATATAGCATTTATCATCTATCAAGTTGATAGGTAACAGAAGTTTTGACTAAAATATTTCTTAGGGTAGAGTGACACGTAGCATATACACAGCATATTGCACAGCAGAAAATATGCTGCATATTCTCCTATGAGCAGACACACAGGGCTACCAGCGGCATCCCTATGTGTGCAGTGATGTTAAGAGGTGGGCCCAGCCCACCAACATGTCCATGATGCATGGACCCACCTCCAAACCTCACTGTACACGCAGGGCTGTCTATGGTTAATCCTGTATGTCTGCTCAAAGGAGAATATGCAGCGTATTTCCCATTGCACATGGGATTTTGTGCATCGTGAAATATGCTGCGTATATACTATCTGTGACCCCACCCTTAAAGAGTACCTGTCATCACAAAAACTTTTTATATGTTGTTAATTGATGTATTGGAAACAACTTTCTAATACTATATCATTAAAAAAAATTTAATTTATATATTTATTTTGACTTGTAAAAACTGACCACTAGGGTTCTCCCTACATTTCCCGGTTGCAAGTCTCTCATAGAGTTCAGACTCATGCATGAGTCCTAACTCTCATAGTGCAGCCTGGACACTGACAAGCACAGCGCAGCTCCCTGCCTGTCAATCAGACATATCGGAGTGAACACTGTGCATGCTGCATGGCGCACCTCAGCTACATTGAACACTACCTGCAGTGAGCAAGCCTTGAAAGAGGATTATGAAGGAAATACTGGGCAAAAATTAAAAAGAAAAACTGTGGCGGGCAGTTAATGAAGAAGGCAACATACCAGCAGCATAATATAAAGCAATAGAAATGGTGGCAGCTACTCTTTAAACAGCAATGATAAGAAAATTACCAGTACTAGTGCTATTCATTATATGTACTGTACAGTAGTCCTCAGGTGTTTTCAAACTACTTAGACTGAAATAATGCATTAATGTCTGCTGCTCTGATCTTGTTGTAAATCGAAGATTCCAGCTACATGTTTTAACAAATGAAATATGACATTTGTATTCTAGTATGGGCACCACTGCATTCCTTGTGAAAGTGCCCAGGGCCAAATTATAAAGACCTGTCATTGACTGTGAAATGAAATGTAGCTTCTGCAACCAAACACCAACAAATGATTTGTACCAATAAAATGTTAGAATTGACTTACAAGTATAGATTATTACAAGATCTACATAGTGTTATTTTTTAAAGGCAGAGATCATGTTTTCAGTCTATCACAAGAAAAAGAATCCCTGGCCTATTCTCTAACCTTCCAAGCCAGAAGACTGCACAGAAGGGACAAGTGGCCTGACCTCTTATTAAGCTTAAATGGTGTCATTTGCAGAATGTAACCTCAGTATCTGAGGAAAGGGATTTAGGGGTCATTATTTCAGAAGACTGAATGAGCAGCAGGAAATGCTAGCAGATAGAGATGTTGCGAATTGTTCGCCGGCGAACAGTTCCCGGCGAACTTAGCATGTTCGCGTTCGCATCACCGGGCGAACATATGTGAAGTACGATTCCCTCCCTATACTTTAACATTGCGGTAAACTTTGACCCTGTGAGTCAGAGTCAGCAGACACATTACAGCCAATCAGCAGCAGTCCCTCCCTTCCAGACCCTCCTACCTCCTGCACGGACGCCATTTTACCTTTATTCAGCATGCTGCAGGCTTAGAAAGTGGAGGGACAGAGAAGCTGCTCCTGCTGTAATAGGGAAAGCGATGGCTAGGTTGCTGCTAGGTGGTGTATTCAGGGTCCACTTTACTCCTAAAGCACTAGTCTAACATCTGCTTTAAGGACAGCACCCAAAAAAGCCCTTTTTAGGGCTCAAATATCAGTCCATGTGTCTTGCAACAGCTGGAGGCACCCTGGTTGGGAGGGAACCACTGGTTAAAAGGGGTACTCCGGTGTAAAACTTAAGTTCCTTCAAGCAACTAACTACAGTATTAAAAGGGCTATAATTTCAGTCTGTGTGTCTTGCAACAGCTGGAGGCACCCTGGTTGGGAGGGAACCGCTGGTTAAAAGGGGTACTCCGGTGTAAAACTTAATTTCCTTCAAGCAACTAACTACAGAATTAAAAGGGCTATAAGTTCAGTCTGTGTGTCTTGCAACAGCTGGAGGCACCCTGGTTGGGAGGGAACCGCTGGTTAAATGGGGTACCCCGGTGTAAAACTTAATTTCCTTCAGGCAACTAACTACAGAATTAAAAGGGCTATAAGTTCAGTCCATGTGTCTTGCAACTGCTGGAGGCACCCTGGTTGGGGACCTCTGCTTAAAAGGGTAACTCCGCTGGCAACCTTTTTTTGCTCATTGTCACTCTAGTGCAAATCACATTTGGCGTGACAGTTGTTCAAATAAATAAAAAATACCTTTTTTGGCTGTGAAATAAAACCAGTGCTGCCTAAAGGGGGGCTCTATCTATGTGCTGCCTAATATGGGGGAATCTATGTGCTGCCTAAAGGGGGGATCTAAATTTGTGCTGCCTAAAGGGGGCTCTATGTGCTGCCTAAAGGGAGGCTCTAACTATGTGGTGCCTATTATGGGGGTATCTATGTGCTGCCTAAAGGGGGGCTCTAACTATGTGCTGCCTAACATGGGGGAATCTATGTGCTGCCTAAAGGGGGGATCTAACTATGTGATGCCTAAAGGGGGGATCTAACTATGTGCTGCCTAAAGGGAGGCTCTACCTATGTGCTGCCTAAAGGGGGGGGGGTCTAACTATGTGCTGCCTAATATGGGGGAATCTATGTGCTGCCTAAAGGGGGGATCTAAATTTGTGCTGCCTAAAGGGAGGCTCTAACTATGTGGTGCCTAATATGGGGGTATCTATGTGCTGCCTAAAGGGGGGCTCTAACTATGTGCTGCCTAACATGGGGGAATCTATGTCCTGCCTAAAAGGGGGATCTAACTATGTGCTGCCTAAAGGGGGGATCTAACTATGTGCTGCCTAAAGGGGGCTCTATGTGCTGCCTAAAGGGAGGCTCTACCTATGTGCTGCCTAAAGGGGGGCTCTAACTATGTGCTGCCTAATATGGGGGAATCTATGTGCTGCCTAAAGGGGGGAATCTAACTATGTGCTGCCTAAAGGGGGTCTCTATGTGATGCCTAAAGGGGGCTAAAGCACGTTATTCCAAACCATTTAGGAATGTTAGGTGATTTATGCCCTTTATGGATTAAAACCAGACTCTGCATCAACTATGTCATTTTCCATGGGAGTTTTGCCATGGATCCCCCTCCAGCACACCACAGTCCAGGTATTAGTCCCCTTGAAACAACTTTTAAATCACTATTGTGGCCAGAAAGAGTCCCTGTGGGGTTTTTATGTTCGCGACATCACTACTAGCAGAATGCTTGGGTGTATAGGGAGAGGTATTAGCAGAAGGAAGTGCTCATGGGTGTATAGAGCTCAAAGCTCAAAATGAGCTCAAACGGCCCAATAGACAGAAAAAAAAAGTTATTGGCATCAAAATATATGATATTAAGCATACCTTTTGTGAAAAATAATACAAAATTATGTAAGTTTTTGTAATAAAAACAGAACCTCTCATAAAGTAAATTTTACTCCACATTTTTTTCCCCTGTATATTCTATAGTAAAATGTAGGATGATATTTCAAAGTACAATTAGTCCCCTAAAAATGAAGCCCTCATATGACACTGTAGATGGAAAATTAGAAAAGAAAAATGGAAAAAAAATAGTTATGGCTCTTGGACGGTGTTGAAGGAAAAACTGAAATTCTAAAATGAAAATTGGCTGCGTCCTGAAGGCCCACGGTGTCCCTCAAGGGGTTAAAACAGCAGATGCAAAAGAAAAAAAAAACTTAAATGCCGCCCCCTAAACACTATAATGAACATCAAGTGGAGTACATAGGAGGGGTGACCACGTAACAAAGACCAAATCAGGCATCCCTCATGTTGTTACTTTTTTCCCACCAAGGATAATGGGATGTTTGTTGCATAATCTTTAGGCCATAGCCCAACCCCTGAAGTTCTTTTGGAGAGGGGAGTCCTGCACAAGTTCTCAACACCTAATATCAGAAGAAATAGGGTCATCCAAGACAGGGTTCCCTCACTTTAAGCGACCAATAGCTTTATGAACATAACATTATTTTGTATTGTGTAAGGAAACCTCATGTATTACTATGCTAACAAACCATGCTTCAGTTACACATCAACACTTTTTATACTAGTAAAAGTTTTATTTTCACGTGAACTTGAGGTATTTGTTACATTGTAATTTCTTAAGAAGGAAATTACTGAGAATTCCACTTATGTTTTACAGCAATGTAAACACTACTACATTTTTGCCTGAGGGTTTATTTGAGACTTTCTGTATTGTGTCTGTATAACTGAAAAGTACAAGATTTTTACATATTAAAGGGGTATTGCAGGAATTTTGTAAAGGCTGTAAAGTTAGTGTAGTTCATAATATAGTGTCTGTACCTGTGTGTGACAGTTCTATCATAATTCTGTGATTTTCACCCCAATATTTATTTTTATCAGCATACAAAATGACTGTTGTCTCAGATTTTTCCCAGGTTGCAATGCGGCCAAGACCTGACCTCACTAGTCAGCTGATGACAGGGAGCCTGTCTGCTTCAATGGGTGGAGCGATCGCTTGGTGGGAGAGATCTGCAATCTGCAATTAATGCAACAGCTGTAGGCACCCTGATTGAAAACCACAGGTCTTTTGAATGGATGTAACTCATTTATGTTATTGCTGATGTATGGGAGGGAGGAAAATGGAATAATGTGATGTGTAGGCAAAAAAAGAAAAATCAAACATGAAATACCAGTTCACCAAAAGCTAGCCACAGTGTTATGGTAATCTCACAACATAACCATTTAGCCCAAAGACAAGTGCAGATCCTTATTTATTTATTTATTTTATTTATATAGCGCCTACAGATTCTGCATCCTTCCTAAGCATGTCCATTACTGCCTGCCAGGTACGTACTAAAATCACCTTATGGTGGATAACCCCTTTAAAGGTGCTCATGTTTCCCAGATTCACGATTGCTGCAGAATATAGAAGGTTGTTACAGATCGTTGCAGATTGACTTCAATGGGAAAGTAAAAATCCTTATAACAAAATTTTATAGTGGCGCATATCCACAACTGTGAGTTTTTAACATGTTATTGTTTTTTCCATCTACATTCTCCACAGTTAAAAGTCACAGGACCAATATTATACCAAAATCTGGATCTACTTATGTATTTACTGTACAATGCTTATTGCAAATGCATAGCATTGCACGGTGTAATCATCGATCCACCATTATAATAACTAATCAGAACCCCGCCATCACATTGCAGGGGTCCGATGAGACCACTGAGCTAACTGGCATCAATATTTAATTCCTTTAGATGCCGTGATTGGCATTGATCACGGTGCCTAAAGGGTTAATGACGGGGCAGTGAGCTCCCGGTTACTGATTAACCGTACCTCACCACCTATGAAAGAAGAGCAGCTCTTCTGCTCACTTCATAGACACTTAATGTCCCAGGGCATACATTACACACTTGGGCGTTAAGTCCTAGATAGCAAGGGCAGACAAGTTACGCCCTCTGTTATCTACAATTTAAGCATTTTTGTTTTTATGTGCGTATTTGGTGGATTTTTTTTTGTCATTATGTATAGACATTTTTTCCTGCCATTTTCAAGTTCTAGAGGTAAAGTTAAAGGGGTTATTCACCATAAGGTGATTTAAGTACTTACCTGCCAGACAGCAATGGACATGCTTAGGAAGGATCTGCGCTTGTCATGGGGCTAAATGGCTATACAAACACAACAAGAACGTGGTCTAAAATGTCAGGAAGTGCTCGAGCCCAAACGCTGATGTGCATTTATAGGGAACAGCAAGTCCTGCACTTGTGGTCCGTTGCTAAGGGCAATCCCCAGCAAAAAATGCATACAATGGAGGATGTCTGCAACCGACCACAAGGACCAACAAAATCATCCTTACCCGATGAATGGGTGTGTGGATGTGAACATAGAATAGTACAAAAACACAACATACATAAGTGCACTGATGTGGTGGATGTAACAATGACATTGACTAACCCTCAAAACTGATGTAAAATTGAGACATTAACCAGTATTTCCTTATATGAAGGACATACCTGAGCCCACACACCAACACCAAGGTTTCTCAAGTGATGCAGGACCTAGCCTAAACCTGCCTGTACATGATAAGCAAAACAGGGGCAAATGCGCAATTACAAAAGCTTTTGGTCCGACTTACAGACTGCTTCCAGTAATAACTCCAGTGTGGAGATCACACAAACAATGGGAGGAGGGAAGCAGGCTATAAGCCCCACCTAAGTAGGCTGATGAGTTGCCGGCCTCACAGGTGCATCTAAATTCTACCTATACATGATAATAAAGGCGCATTGGTATAATAGTAGTAGTACCTGTACTAATTGATAGATCGCCTGTTGCGATCCTCTTGTATAATGCATAGATGCGGCGGAAGCGCTTCTCTGGTCCCCTGAACTGATGTATATATACACCTATTCATATTTCCCGTATTTCCCGCAGAGCTGTGATTGGTCAGATGGTTCCACCCAATCTCAGCTCACCCAATGTGTATATATACGGCATGCAGGGGACCATAGGAGAGCGCCGGCCGCTGCATCCATACATTATACCGGAGGATCACAGCGGGTGTCAGGAGTGATACCCGCAGTGATCTTTCCTTAACTACAAGTACTACTACTCCCAACATGGAGTACACTCTGCTCCATGCTGGGAGCTGTAGTTCCTGCATTAATAGACAGATCGCAGCGGGTGTCAGAAATTACGCTCGCTGCGATCTGTCTATTAATGCAGGTACTACAGCTCCTAGCATGGAGCAGAGTGTGCTCCATGTTGGGAGTAGTAGTACCTGCAGACATCACAGTGGATGTCACTACTGACACCCGCTGTGATCGTCCTGTCTATAGCAGAGATGGAGCGACTGTATACAGCGCTCATATCCCTGCTCTACTGTACTCCGGGCCAGCCACTCATTCATTGATATTTTCCTCAGAGCTGTGATTGGCTGCAACCATCCGGCCAATCACAGCTCTGGGTGGAAAATATGAATAGAACATCACTCAGCAGTACAGAGCAGAGGTGCGAGCACTGTATAGAGCCGCTCAGCTTCTCTGCTATATAATGGACAATCACATCGGGTGTCAGACAGACACCCGGGGTGATATGTCTATAGTGCATGTACTACTACTCTCAGCATGGAACAGTGTGTTCCATGCTGGGAGTAGTAGTACTACATAAAAAAATTGAAAAAAAAGAGAAAAAAAATTAAACACACACACACACACTTTACAAAAACATTTATTAACACTGCTCTCTTTATGTGTGTTGCTGTGTCCACAATAAACCACTAGCATTCGAGTCTTGGCTGCGCTGGACATCTTTTCTTCATTTTATTAAAACTTTGTTATAAAAAAATAAACATTTAGTTAAATACATTTTTACATCCCTACTGCGTCCTTTTTTCTTTTTTTTTTGTACCCAACTATTTTGTAAAAAAAACGCAAAAGGGGCCATAAAAGGCAAATTCCACACAAAGGTAAAAACACCTGAAAAGACACCTGAAAAAATGCAAAAATGCAGGGGAAAACTGTGGCAGTTTTTCTGGCATTTTTATGCCACAAAAATCGCAGGGCAAAAATCTCAGTGGAGTCCTAGCCTCAGAGTTTTCTTTATTTTCATGACTATGATTCACACTGAAGGCATCAAAACTATGAATTAACACATGTGGAATTATAGACATAACAAAAAATTGTGAAACAACTGAAAATATGTCATATTCTAGGTTCTTCAAAGTAGCCACCTTTTGCTTTGATTACTGCTTTGCACACTATTGGCATTCTCTTGATGAGCTTCAAGAGGTAGTCACCTGAAATGGTCTTCCAACAGTCTTGAAGGAGTTCCCAGAGATGCTTAGCACTTGTTGGCCCTTTTGCCTTCATTGGGTTCAGGTCTGGTGACTGTGGAGGCCAGGTCATCTGGCGCAGCAGGCCATCACTCTCCTTCTTGGTCAAATAGCCCTTTCACAGCCTGGAGGTGTGAAAAATAAATGATGGTCCAACTAAATGCAAACCAGATGGAATAACATGCCGCTGCAAGATGCTGTGGTAGCCATGCTGGTTCAGTATGCCTTCAATTTTGAATAAATCCCCAACAGTGTCACCAGTAAAGCACCCCCACATCATCACACCTCCTCCTCCATGCTTCACGGTGGGAACCAGGCATCTAGAGTCCATCCGTTCACCTTTTCTGCGTCGCACAAAGACACGGTGGTTGGAACCAAAGATCTCAAATTTGGACTCATCAGACCAAAGCACATATTTCCACTGCTCTAATGTCCATTCCTTGTGTTATTTAGCCAAAACAAGTCTCTTCTGCTTGTTGCCTGTCCTTAGCAGTGGTTTCCTAGCAGATATTCTACCATGAAGGCCTGATTCACACAGTCTCCTCTTAACAGTTGTTCTAGAGATGTGTCTGCTGCTAGAACTCTGTGTGGCATTGACCTGGTCTCCAATCTGAGCTGCTGTTAACCTGCGATTTCTGAGGTTGATGACTCGGATCAACTTATCCTCCGCAGCAGAGGTGACTCTTGGTCTTCCTTTCCTGGGGCGGTCCGCATGTGAGCCAGTTTCTTTGTAGCTCTTCATGGTTTTTGTGACTGCACTTGGGGACACTTTCCACCTAGAATATGACATATTTTCAGTTGTTTCACACTTTTTTGTGTTAATTCATAGTTTTGATGCCTTCAGTGTGAATCTACAATTTTCATAGTCATGAAAATAAAGAAAACTCTTTGAATGAATGAGAAGGTGTTTCCAAACTTTTGGTCTGTACTGTATCTCCCTGAGAAATGGGAGAAGACATGGGTGTCGGGAAGGGGTGTGGGTGCATTTTTGAACTGTTTCTCCTAGAACATGTAGAATAGGTAGGCCAGCTCACCGCAGGTAAGTCCCCTCCACCGCATGGCAGGTGTATGGCAGCACCAAAAGTCCAAATAGTTAAGAGAAAAGCCAGCATAGATGATATGAAAAGCAGAGTCTCGTTTATTCATTAAAAGTCTAAAGACACAAGGTGAACACAGAGTAACATGTTTCAGGCGTTGCCGCCCTTAGTCATACAACATAGAAAGCGAGGTTCTACAGTTAAATAGGGAAAGTAGCTCAAGAAAGATGAGACACACCTGTCCCGAGAGAAGAACATAATCAATGCTATTGTTAAACACATGAATCAATAAATATTAATGAAAATAATTAAATTCATGTACAACAGCAAAGAACAAAAAATGAACAACAGAGAGCTTGATAAACAATATAGGAAAAAAAAAGGGAGAGGGGGAGGGAAAACTGAGTCATGGAAAACACAGAAACTATAGACAATAATACATATAAAGACAGATAATGTTAACAATAATGGAAAAACGTAATTAATGATAGTAAAGTATCCTGTCTTCTATTTCGTCCGCTAGGGACCCATGTTTCCAACATAATAATCCAAAAGATCTCTTGTGCAAGAACTTTCTGGTGAAAATCGCCACCACTATGTGGGTGAGTAACTCTATCAATGCCCTGCACTATTAAAGACGCAGTGCTGCCGGCATGGAATTGTGCGCAATGTGTGGATACTGCCAAAGTATTATGGGTGTTGAAAATGGGGATGTCAGAGAGATGTTTGCGAATTCTCACCTTAAGTGGGATAGTGGTACATCCCACATATTGCAACTTGCATTCGGTACAAGAAATCAGGTATATTACGAGGGTAGTGTTACAATTCACATATTGTTAAATCTTGTATGTTTTACCTGTTGAGAATTCCACAGTCTCACTGCTCTTACAGTAAAGAACCCCCGTCTGTGCTGGTGTAGAAACCTTCTTTCCTCTAAACGAAGAGGATGCCCCCTTGTTATAGATACAGTCCTGGGTATGAATAGATCATGGGAGAGATCTCTGTACTGCCCCCTGATATATTTATACATAGTTATTAAAGGGGTAGTCCAGTGGTGAAAAACTTATCCCCTATCCTAAGGATAAGGGATAAGTTTGAGATCGCGGGGGGTCCGACCGCTGGGGCCCCCTGCGATCTCTCTGTACGGGGCCCCGGCTCTCCGCCGAGATAGCGGGTGTCGACCCCCGCACGAGGCGGCGGCCGACACGCCCCCTCAATACATCTCTATGGCTCTGCCATAGAGTTGTATTGAGGGGGCGTGTCGGCCGCCGCCTCGTGCGGAGGTCGACACGCCCCCTTCCCGCGGGCTGTCGGGGCTCCGTACAGGAGATCGCAGGGGGCCCCAGCGGTCGGACCCCCCGCGATCTGCAACTTATCCCCTATCCTTAGGATAGGGGATAAGTTGCTCACCACTAAGTCGCCACTGGACTACTCCTTTAAGTCTCCCCTAAGCCTTCTTTTTTTCTAAACTAAATAACCCTAATTCTGATAATCTTTCTGGGTACTGTAGTCCTCACATTCCCCGTATTACTCTGGTTGCCTGTCTTTGAACCCTCTCCAGCTCCACTATATCTTTCTTGTACACTGGTGCCCAGTACTGTACACAGTATTCTATGTGTGGTCTGACTAGTGATTTGTACAGCGGTAGAATTATTTCCTTGTCATGGGCATCTATGCCCCTATTGATGCACCCCATGATTTTATTAGCCTTGGCAGCAGCTGCCCGACACTGGTCACTACAGCTAAATTTACTATTAATTAAGACTCCCAAGTCCTTTTCCACCCCAGTCATCCCAAGTGTGCTCCCATTTAATACATAATCCCAGCCCGTATTTTTCTTCCCCATGTGCATTACCTTACATTTATCAGTGTTGAACCTCATCTGCCACTTCCCTGTCCAAACCTCCAACCTATCCAGATCCATTAGTAACAGTGCACTGTCCTCTATTGTGTCTACCACTTTACAGAGTTTAGTCTCATCTGTAAAGATTGCTACTTTACTATTCAAACCCTCTACAAGATCATTAATGAATATTAAATAGAACAGGACCCAAGACGGACCCCTGTGGTACCCTACTAGTAACAGTCACCCAATCAGAATAAGTACCATTAATAACCACTAGTGTTGCTCGCGAATATTCGCAATGCGAATATTCGCGAATATAGCACTACATATTCGTAATTACGAATATTCGTATTTTTTCACAGTACACATCACAGTGATCACCCCTCTCTGCTTCCAGCTTGTGTGGTGTAAAGAAAGCTCTAATACTACTGTGTGAGATTGGCGTGCAAATTTTTGCATATGCGAATTTTCGCTTATGCAAATTTTTGTATATGCAAATTTTCGCATATGCGAAAATAAAACGTGAATATTACGAATATGCGAATTTAGCGAATATATGATGAATATTGGTCCATATATTCGCGAAATATCGCGAATTCGAATATCGCCTATGCCGCTCAACAATAATAACCACCCTCTGTTTCCTATCACTGAGCCAGCTACTTACCCACTTGCACACATTTTAACCCAGCCCAATCCTTCTCATTTTATGCACCAACCTTTTATGTGGCACCATATCAAATGATTTTTTAAAATCAAGATATACGACATATAGCGGTTTCCCCTGGTCTAGTCTGGAGCTCACCTCCTCATTTATTTTCATCTCCATATAATTCTACCCATAATGACTCCACATTATCGTTTCCCTCCTGTATATCCTCCCGCAGTGCGGCCTTCAGACTTAAAGACGAACTCCTCCCCCTTTCCGTTTTGTCCGTTCCTTTCTTAATAGACTATAACCCTGTTTGTTGACCGATCAGTCACAGCTATCGTCCAACCAAGTCTCTGTTATACCCACTATGTCATAATTCACCTCAGACCAGTGGCGTACTAAGGGGGGGGCGGCCCGCCCCGGGTGCCGCTCACAAGGGGGGTGCCAGGGGCGGACTGACCCGCCGCCGCCGCCACCACTACTGAGGATCCGGGACACTCGTCCCAGATCCCCAGCAGACAGCGGTGCCTTCTCCTGTATGCGCGATACACGCACATACAGGAGAAGGCGTCCCCTCTGTGTGAGCCGCATCTGCAGCTACACAGAGGCGACATGACCTCCACCCCCACGCAGCACGCAGTACAGGCGCCGGTGACGTCACTCATCGGCGTCTGTACTGTGGAGGGGAGAAGACGCAGGCCCTGCAGCTGAGGAGATCGCTGCGTGGGATATCAGGTGAGCATAATCTTTTTATTTATTTTTCTCAACTCTGCCTATACCTATGGGGAAGGGGGGGGGGTTACTCTACATATACCTATGGGGAAGAGGGGGGGGGGGTTACTCTACATATACCTATGGGGGAGAGGGGGTTACTCTACATATACCTAAGGGGAGGGGGGGGTTACTCTACATATACCTATAGGGGAGGGGGAGTTAATCTCTACATATACCTATGGTGAAGGGGAGGGGGGGGTTACTCTACATATAACTATGGGGAAGGGGAGGGGGGGTTACTCTACATATACCTATGGGGGAGGGGGGGTTACTCTACATATACCTAAGGGGAGGGGGGGGTTACTCTACATATACCTATAGGGGAGGGGGAGTTACTCTCTACATATACCTATGGTGAAGGGGAGGGGGGGTTACTCTACATATAACTATGGGGAAGGGGAGGGGGGGTTACTCTACATATACCTATGGGGAAGGGGAGGGGGGGGTTACTCTACATATACCTATGGGGAAGGGGAGGGGGGTTACTCTACATATACCTAAGGGGAGGGGGGGTTACTCTACATATACCTATGGGGAAGAGGGGGGGGGTGTAGCTGCATATACATATGGGAAAGAGCTGGGTGTAACTGCATATACCTATGGGAAAGGGGGGGGTGTAACTGCATATACCTATGGGAATGAGGGGGGGGTGTAACTGCATATACCTATGGGAAAGAGGGGGGTGTAACTGCATATACCTATGGGAAAAAGGGGGGTGTACCTGCTTATACCTATGGGAAAGAGGGGGGGAGGTAACTCTGCCTATACCTATGGGGAAAGGGGAGGAAAGGGGAGGGGGTAACTGCCTATACCAATGGGGAAGAGGGGGGTAACTCTGCCTATACCAATGGGGAAGAGGGGGTAACTCTGCCTATACCAATGGGGAAGAGGGGGGTAACTCTGCCTGTACCAATTGGGAAGGGGGGGGGGGGGAATCTGCCTATACCTATGGAAAAAAAGGGGTTCAACTCTGCCTATATCTATGGGAAACGGGGGGAGGTTTTTTTTTTTTTAACTCTGCCTATACCTACGGGGAAAGGGGGGGGGGACTCTGCTGCCTATACCTAAGGAGAAAGGGGGTTAACTCTGTTCCTATACCTATTGGGAAGGGGGTTTAACTCTGCTGCCTATACCTACAGGGAAGGGGGGGGGGCACCTAACTTTATACCTGGATGCCTAACTTCTTACCTACATACCCAGCTACCTAACAATGTACATACCTGGCCTTCATACATGGCTGCCTAACTACCTAGCTAGCGCCCTCTACCTACCTAACATGTCACCTACCTACATATCTGGCTTCCAGATCTACCTACCTAGTTACCTATTTACCTGGCTACCTACCTACCTGCACTTTTACTGTGCAGGACACCAAGGAGGGCATTCTTACAGTTTGTGGGTCTATAGATGGAAAGATTGTAGAGGAGGGGAGAGCACTGGAAAAATGCAGAGTCTGACATGTTTTTCCTGCAGATGTTAAGAGATTCACATGGCGGTCTTATCTGGACGGAGAAGAAAAGGAAAGAGAACGCCGCTGATCAGAAAATACGTAATTGTGAGTCCCAAAATGTAACTGTAATCACTTATATGGTATACAGATCCTGTGTACAGCTGATATCTACCGCCATATGGTCCTGTATATAATCACTTATACAGATCCTTTATAGTATATGGTCTGTGTATAGTGGTTTTATTCAGAACAGTATGGCGGTATTATCCAGTTATTGTGTGGTGGTATATATTTACTCCTTGTATACCCGTATTATTGGTCATGGAAATTTCCCTATGTTAAAGTGTTTCTTATATATATATATATATATATATATATATAAATTTTAGTTTATTGTGTGTGGGATTTAGGTGGAATAGGGGTGTGGCAGAAGATTGACGAGCTGCAGAGCCTAGCAGGGGCCCTTGCTTTTTTTTGGTCCGTGGGCCCTGAGTGTTGTCAGTCCGCTCCTGGGAGGGGGTGTAATTAAAGGGGGTGGAGGAGGGGGTAAAAAAAGGGGGGGAGGGGGATGTAATTAAGGGGGGGGGTGCAGGTGGGGGGGGGGGTGCCAAACAAAGGGTCCACCCTGGGTGCCAAATGCTCTAGGTACGCCCCTGCCTCAGACATTATCAACTCCAGTTCATCAGTTTTATTGGTCAGACTTCTGGCATTAGTCAACATGCAATTCAAAGGTGTATATTTTCTTTTCCAATGAAGCCTATCCCTATTAACTATTCAAATCCTCCCTTCGCTCAACCCCCAAGTACATTATTAAGTCCTACCTCTCTATCTGCACTATCTTCCCCCTCTATGTTGTAGGTTTCCTCCCCCAGTCCCTAGTTTAAACACTCCTCCACCCTTCTGCCCATCTTCTCCCCAAGCACAGCTGCACCCTCCTCATTGAGGTGCATGCAGCCCGTCCCTACGGTAGAGCCGGTATCCGACAGAGAAGTCGGCCCAGTTCTCCATGAACCCAAACCCCTCCTTCCTACAGCAGCTTCTGAACCACTTGTTTACCTCCCTAATCTCCCGCTGCCTCTCTGGTGTGGCTCGTGGTACAGGTAATATTTCAGAAAATATTACCTAGGAGGTCCTTGCGGCCTAAGTCCCTGAAATAATTTTTAAAGACACTCCACCTACCTCTTACTTTGTCATTGGTGCCAATATGTACCACCCAGCAACCTGATCCGCAATTCACTTCCCTTCATAGTAAAAGTGCTGTCCCATTCATACCAAAAATCACTTTACACATTTTGTAGCAAACACAGAACTCTAATCTTTTGTATCAGTAACCGCTAGAACATGTACAAAGGTGTGTGCTAAGCATAGCAGAAAATCAATAGAATTAATAACAGCTTATACACATTGAAAAGAGTGTTGAGCTCTTGTATGCATTCAGCGGAGCAGTAAATCTCCTAAATTACTGTGCAAACCTTTCACCTATGTTGTGAGCTTGTCTTTTGAAGTCAGCAAGCTTCAGCAGAGGTCATACGCCAGCTCTATTGAGCGCTCAACCCACCTGAAGAATGCCATTAGTTGTCATAATTGCAATCAATGGTCCTGAATTTTTACATGAAATTGTATCAGTTCTCATCTTAGTCACTTCCACCTTGACCAGGGGTCTCAAACTCCAGGCACGAAATGAAATTTTGCGGCCCGGGCGCTGGGCAGGTGATTTCTTCAGGCATATAGCCCTGCTTCGGGCAAGCAGCGCTAAATTCCGGAAGACTTCACACATGTCGGCATACACTGATACTGTACCTATATCTCCCCGCTGCAGCCTATAATGAGCCTTCCTGGAGGGATGTGCGCGATTGGTGACGTAATCACATCTACAGCGCAGGACGCCGGGACGCTGACGTCTTTCACAGCGCATGTGATAACGTCACCTAACGTGCACATCCCCACAAAGAAGGCTCGTTTAGGGCTGCAGCAGGGAGATGTATGAACTGTAGTTGTAAAATTTAACTTAACTTGCCTAAGTACTTGCCTAATAAGGGAGGACTTGCTTATCACCAGGGGCTAACCAGGGTCTATTATACCAGGGGCATAATTGTTTGAATATGAGCCCTACCTGCCGGGGTTAATATCTATCTGGGGGCCTGTACACCTATTGGCAACCCCTACCTGATCATCAGGTAGGGCTCCCCAGTAGGTAGACAGGCGCCCAGATAGATATTACCCCATCAGTGATGGGGATCATATCTATCTGGGGCCTCTATACCTACTTGGGAGCCCTACCAGATGGGGGTCATATCTATATGGGGGCCTATTTACCTACTGGGGTGCCCTACCAGGTGGGGGTCATATCTATATGGGGGCCTGTGTACCTACTGGGGAGCCCTACCAGATGGGGGTCATATCTGGGGGCATGATGGGGGCATTATATGTGAGGAGCGCATGATGGGTGCATTATATGTGAGGAGCACATGATGGGAGCATTATATGTGAGGAGCACATGATGGGACATTATATATGAGGGGCGCATGCGGCCCAGCCTCACCCTGCCTCTACCTCCAGTGGCCCCCAGATTATTTGAGTTTGAGACCCCTGACCTAGACTAAAGAATAAACACTGTAAATAAATAATGCAGGTGTGATACAATATCATGAAAGAAGAGATCGCAGACGGCACTCACGGAAACAGCAAGAAGTTTTATTCGGGATCGCTGGTCCACGCAACAAGAACGCCAGGTTTGACTTACCTGGCGTTCTTGTTGCGTGGACCAGCGATCCCGAATAAAACTTCTTGCTGTTTCCGTGAGTGCCGTCTGCGATCTCTTCTTTCAAGTTATCTACGCTTATGCTTATGGCGGACTGAGCACCGGATTTGTGGCATTTGGATCTGACGGTGCAGTGATCCAGTATACTCCGGCAGTATCGTGAGTGCGGCAGTGCCGACATTTCTCCTTCTCCATGTGTTCGATAGTGATACAATATCATTCAATACATCTAAATACCATGGTCTCTATTTATAGGGAATGCAGCATTTGCTCAGCCCAAGGTCCAGTGATAGCTCACAAACCCCATTTATCGGTGACACAGTGACTTAATAGGACATAAAAAACAGAAGGAATAACAGTATAAATGAATAAAGCAGCACCATGACCACTCAGGGGGTTATTAGAGAATTTTTTGTCTCTGTGACCTGAAATTTCTGAAAACCAGTGCCACTCATCTAAATAAGGATACTATAGATGAATAGGACACTTGCAATTACCGTATATACTCGAGTATAAGCCGAGTTTTTCAGCACGATTTTTCGTGCTGAAAACACCCCCCTCGGCTTATACTCGAGTGAACTCCCCCACCCGCAGTGGTCTTCAACCTGCGGACTTCCGGAGGTTTCAAAACTACATCTCCCAGCAAGCCCGGGCAGCCATCGGCTGTCCGGGCTTGCTGGGAGTTGTAGTTTTGAAACCTCCGGAGGTCCGCAGGTTGAAGACCACTGCGGCCTTCAACATCATCCAGCCCCCTCTCACCCCCTTTAGTTCTGAGTACTCACCTCCGCTCGGCGCTGGTCTGGTCCTGCAGGACTGTCCGGAGAGGAGGTGGTCCGGTGGGATAGTGGTTCCGGGCTGCTATCTTCACCGGGGAGGCCTCTTCTAAGCGCTTCGGGCCCGGCCTCAGAATAGTCACGTTGCCGTGACAACGACGCAGAGGTGCGTTCATTGCCAACATACTTCTGCGTCGTTGTCAAGGCAACGCCTCTATTCCGGGCCGGAAGCGCGGAGAAGAGGCGCCCCCGGTGAAGATAGCAGCCTGGACCACCTCCTCACCGGACCACCTCCTCTCCGGACAGCCCTGCAGGACCGGACCAGCGCCGAGCGGAGGTGAGTACTCAGAACTAAAGGGGGTGAGAGGGGGCTGGATGATGTTGAAGGCCGCAGTGGTCTTCAACCTGCGGACCTCCGGAGGTTTCAAAACTACAACTCCCAGCAAGCCCGGACAGCCGATGGCTGCCCGGGCTTGCTGGGAGTTGTAGTTTTGAAACCTCTGGAGGTCCGCAGGTTGAAGACCACTGAGGGCGAATGATGAGAAGAGGATGATGAAGGGGGGGTGTGGGGATGATGAAGGGGGGTGGGGATGATGAAGGGGGGGGGGGTGTGGGATGATTACAAGGGGATGATGAAGGGGGGATGTGCGGGATGATAAGGGGATGATGAAGGGGGGGATGTGTGGGATGATGACAAGGGGATGATGAAGGGGGGATGTGTGGGATGATAAGGGGATGATGAAGGGGGGATGTGTGGGATGATGACAAGGGGATGATGATGAGGATGTTAATGACGGGTCTGGATGATGACAGGGGGGGATGAGGTATTTCCCACCCTAGGCTTATACTCGAGTCAATAACTTTTCCTGGGATTTTGGGTTGAAATTAGGGGTCTCGGCTTATACTCGGGTCGGCTTATACTCGAGTATATACGGTATGTGTGCAACCAATCTGCTACATTTACCTTTAGGCTATGCTTTTTAGGACTCAATATGTAAAATAATAAGTTAGTTTGTGTCCCCAAATGAATTGCACTAAATTCAATGTTAAAACAGCTCATAGTTTACATATAATATGATTTTTTTGGCTGTAAATTATCCTTGGTGCGTTTTTGTAATAAAAAAATAAAAAAAGGTAATAATAAAATAAAAAGTTTTATTTGGGCCAAAAAGATTCAAGTACAAAATTGTCTAAAAAAGCATTCCAAATATCAGAAAAAGAAATCTGAAACTTTCAATTTGTCCATAAAATAAAAATTTTTGAGGCTTGAAATGAGTCCTAAAATAAAATGTTTGCACAAAGCCTTAACCCCTTAAGGACTTAGGCTATTTGGGTCTTAAAGGGGTACTCCCATGGAAATTTTTTTTTTTTTAAATCAACTGGTGCAAGAAAGTTAAGCAGATTTGTAAATTATCCAAGTAAAAAAGTAACAGGGGAGGCACAGTTCATTCATAAAATGAAAGCAAGAGAAAAATATATGGATGCAACCAAACAGTAAAATAATGCATGGATGGTAACTGGTGGTGCCCGGATCAGAAAATGAAACACAAGCAATAGCAGTAAACAAGACAGGATGGGACTTAATGATAAAGTCGATTTTTCTCCATTTTTTGATTTATATTTATACATATATTTTGATGTCTATTATAATGTATTTGTTAGAGGTGCTAATTTTTATATTTTTCTAATTTGTGACTTTAGTTATCTTTTCTTGTTTTTCATTTATCGGTTTGGTTCGGTCACATGCACTACTGTAAGACACATAAATATGTCGGGAGCAATGACGTAAGCAGAGGCCGGATTAGCACGAAACCACCGGTGTTTGCCTCTGAGCCCTTTTCTACCTCTCCACCCTCATTCCTTCCATGTGCCTTTCCTGACCCAGCGATGGATGCGGTGAGTGCAGGATCATATAGATTTGTAAATTACTTTTATTAAAAAATCTTAAAGGGGTACTCCGCCCCTAGACATCTTATCCCCTATCCAAAGGATAGGGGATAAGATGTCAGATCGCCGCGGTGCCGCTGCTGGGGACCCCGGGGATCGGAGCTGCGGCACCCCGCCATCATTACTGGACAGAGCGAGTTCGCTCTGTGCGTAATGACGGGCGATACAGGGGCCAGAGCAGCGTGACGTCATGGCTCCGCCCCTCATGACATCACGGCCCGTCCCCTTAATGCAAGTCTATGGGAGGGGGCGTGACAACCGCCACGCCCCCTCCCATAGACTTGTATTGAAGGGGGCGGGCCGTGACGTCACAAGGGGCGGAGCCATGACGTAACGATGCTCCGGCCCCTGTATTGCCCGTCATTACGTACAAAGCGATCTCGCTCTGCGCAGTAATGATAGCGGGGTGCTGCAGCAGCAATCCCCGGGGTCCCCAGCAGCGGGACCCCGGCGATCTGACATCTTATCCCCTATCCTTTGGATAGGGGATAAGATGTCTAGGGGCGGAGTACCCCTTTAATCCTGCCAGTACTTATTAGCTTCTGAATATTACAGAGGAAATGGTTTTCTTTTTGGAACACAGTGCTCTCTGCTGACATCATGACCACAGTGCTCTCAGCATACATCTCTGTCCATTTTAAGAACTGTCCAGAGTAGGAGAAAATCCCCATAGCAAACATATGCTGCTCTGGACAGTTCCTAAAATGGACAGAGATGTCAGCAGAGAGCACTGTGTTCATGATGTCAGCAGAGAGCTCTGTGTTCCAAAAAGAAAACCATTTCCTCTGTAGTATTCAGCAGCTAATAAATACTAGGATTAAGGATTAAGATTTTTTAAGTACTAGGATTAAGGATTAAGATTTTTTTTAATAGAAGTAATTTACAAATTTATTTAACTTTCTGGCACCAGTTGATTTAAAAAAAAAAAAGTTTTCCACAAGAGTACCCCTTTAAGGACTGAGACAATTTTATTTTTAAGTTTTCCTTTTTTCCTCCTTGCCTTCTAAAAATCATAACTCTTTTATATTTTCATCCAAAGGAAAACTGGTTGCTTGTTTTTTTGCGCAACCAGTTTTCCTTTGTAATGAATTGTATGGTGCAACCAAAAAAATACTATTTGTGTGGAGAAATTGATAAGAAATCCGCAATTTAGCAAATTTTGGAAGGTTTCCTTTCTTATGCTGTACACTTTGCGGTAAAATAGATCTGTTTTCTTTATTCTGTGGGTTAATATGATTCCGTGTCAAACGGGTCTATGGTGATCCGGAAAATAAGGGGGATCGGGGTTGTCCAAGACATCCACGATCCCCCTGAAGGAATTGGAGCGAGATAGCAAGGGTGCCACCCCTCCTATCCCTGCTATTGGTCGTCTATAAGCGACGACCAATAGCAGATCGGGGTGGGGGGGTTAACATTTGATTTCCTCATTCTGCCCACCCACAATAGGCGGGGCAGGACAGGGAAACCGAAGGGGACCTGCGCCGAAGATCCACTTACCCATCCGACGGCAGTGGCGACGGGGATCGGCGGGCGGCGATGTTGTGCGGCTGGCTCACTGGATCCTACAAAAGACGGTGAGTTGCCTAGCAACATCTGGAGGGCTACAGTTTGAGACCACTATACATTGGTCTCTAAACTGTAGCCCTCCAGATGTTGCAAAACTACAACTCACAGCATGCCCAGACAGCAGTTTGCTGTCTGGGCATGCTGGGATTAGTAGTTTTGCAACATCTGGAGGGCCACAATTTGGAGATCACTGTGCAGTAGTCTCTAAACAGTAGCCCTCCAGATGTTGCAAAACCCTCAAATCCCAGCATGCCCAAACAGCAAACAGCTCTTACTTTTTTATATCTCTGTGTCAGCAGTGGGGTCCTCCTGGGTCTCCTGCCATAGCGTTTCATTTCATTTAAATGTTGACGGATAGTTTGTGCTGACACTGATGCTCCCTGAGCCTGCAAGACAGCTTGAATATCTTTGTAACTTGTTTGGAGCTGCTTATCCACCATCCGAACTATCCTGCATTGACACCTTTCATTAAATTTCCTCTTCTGTCCACGCCCTGGGAGATTAGCTACAGTGGCATGGGTTGCAAACTTCTTGATAATGTTGCGCACTGTGGACAAAGGCAAATCTAGATATCTGGAGATGGACTTGTAACATTGAGATTGTTGATATTTTCCCAAAATTTTGGTTCTCAAGTCAAATCTCTTGTCCTCTTCTGTTGTCCTTGTTTAGTGGCACACACAGACACACAATGCAAAGACTAAGTGAACTTCTCTCCTTTTTATCTGCTTTCAGGTGTGATTTTTATATTGCCAACACCTGTTACTTGCCCCAGGTGAGTTTAAAGGAGAATCACGTGCTTGAAACAATCTTATATGTCCACAATTTTGAAAGGGTGCCAGTTTGGTGACAGTTTGGAGTTTGGTGTGACAATGTCCAATTTGCTTTTTTTCCTCCCTTTTTTGGTATAGTTCCAATACACACAATGGGAATAAACATGTGTATAGCAAAACAAGTGTTCTTGCAATTATTTTATGTGAGAAATACTTAATTTTCTTGAAAAATGTCAGGGGTACCAACATTTACAGCCATGACTGTATAATAATGACAGCATACCTATGACTATGGTAAATCATAACATTTGACTATGCATATTATGACAGTTGACTATGCATAACAACACTTTATACATTACTAGACATCATACTGGGGGATTTGGTTGCCGGAGGCTTTCTGTCCAATGCCTTGGCTACCGGGATCCCTTGGCATTACACACTTCTCCCCAGAACACTAGTTATTTTTATGCTAGACATTTTCTCAGCTTGACAATTTTTTTTAGATAACAATTGATATTTTGTTACTTTTGACTTTTTTTTTTACACGCTTTTGTGGGTAACAGGAATACCTTCTGGCCAACAAAGTATCCTGAGCACGAGAACACAAGAAATATCACATTTGACATTTTAGACATATTAGAAGGGGGCGTGGCCTGGATGCAGAGCTGAGCGGTCGCATGAGCCGGTGCACCCGCCCGCTCAGCCCTATAACCCTGTGTAATTACCCTGTCGGTCGGCCGGTACTCACCCCTGCTGCTGCCTGAGGTTGGCTGAGGACCGGGGGACCCTTCCGGTTAGCGGCGGTGGTGCGAGCAGCGGAGCATGTCCCTGTGCTGCACAGAGGTCTTGGGTAGGAGGCGGCTCCCTGTGTCAGTCGTGGCTGGCGGTCAGAGGAGGCGGTGAGGGGCTCCGGCTGGTCGGCTGAGGTCCGGGCGGCTCTCCTGGCTCCTGGGAAGCTGTGGTCTCCTGGTCAGAGTCTTGAGGGCTTGGTGGGCGTGGCCTGGAGTTGGCGGCAGCATATAGTGGCTGAATGACACAGCCTGGAATTTGCGGCAGCATGAGTAGAACATATAGTGTCTGAATGAAACAGCCTGGGGGTGGCGGAAGCATGAGGAGACCATATAGTGACTGAATGACAAAGCGTGGAGGTGGCGGCAGAAAGAGGAGACCATATAGTGTCTAAATAACACAGCCTGGAGTTTGCGGCAGCGTCAGGAGAACATATAGTGGCTGAATGACACAGTCTGGATGTGGCGTAAGCATGCAGAGACCATATAGTGGCTGAATTACACAGCATGCAGGTGGTGGCTGCATGAGGAAAACATATAGTGGCTGAATGACACAGCCTGGATGTGGCGTAAGCATGCAGAGACCATATAGTGGCTAAATTACACAGCATGCAGGTGGCGGCTGCATGAGGAGAACATATAGTGGCTGAATGACACAGCCTGGAGGTGGCGGAAGCATGAGAACATATGGTGGCAGAATTAGACAGCCTGGAGATGTCACATGGCAGCACAATGACAGAGCCTGGAGGTGGCATCAGCATGAGGAGACCATATAGTGGCTGAATGACTCCCTGAAATTTGTGGCAGCATGAAGAGACCATATAGTGGCTAAATGGAACAGCCTGGAGGTGGCAGCAACAGCTTCATGAAAGTGACCCTAATGCAGAGGAATTTCTGAAAATGGGGACCAGCACCTTAATCATGTTTTGCAGTATCCATGAAAGCACAATGAGGGAACCTGGAGGTGGTAGCACCAGCATGAGGACACCATAGAACAGCACAATTAGAGAGCCTGGAGTGGTAGCATCAGCATGAAGAGACCATAGAGCAGCACAATTAGAGAGCCTGGAGGTGCCTGGAGGTGCATGAGGAGACCATATGACGGCCGTCACGCCCCCTCCCATAGACTTGCATTGAGAAAACGGGGTGTGACGTCACAGGGGGGTGGAGTCGTGACGTCACAAACTTACGTTCCCGTGGTCGGGACCCAGACAATCTAGTGCTTCCGGGGCAGAAACAGGTGGGTGCTGCATGCTATATTGTGGCGGTCCCCAGCGGCGGGACCCCCGCAATCAGACATCTTATCCCCTATCCTTTGGATAGGGGATAAGATGTCTAGGGGTGGATACTGAAGCTTTGTGCAAATTTGTTGTTTTAGTGCTATTTTTGTAGTTGTACTTTGGTATTTCTGGTTAATGTCTTTTCCAGTCTGTACCTGGACTTGAGATTGTTCCTTGAGGATGTAGACCGACCTTATGTTGCACTATCTTGTGTTCTATTCAACTGAGCAAACTGACAGTGATCTTCACTGGGGAGGACCAACGTAAATGTCCAGAACTTCCCTCCACTTACTTCTATAGACTTTGCTAAGACACAACTCTATCCAGGCCTATCCAGGAGGCATCCTCTGACATAATGGTGTGCTACTGACTCAAGAGCTGAGAAAAGGGACTTTTCTTTTGCAATTGTGCCCTTAGTGTTACCCTTGACTAGGAACTCCTTTCTGTACAGACTTTTACCCTTGTAGCTGGTCTCGTTTGGCAGATGTAGTCGACTGTAGACAGGACTTGGAAGATGGTGACCTACTTGTAGATGTGCCTGACTCTTGCTACACCTGAGGCTCACTGTGGTAAACTTCTTATGTAATGACTGGAGCTGCAGAGTATGTATGCTCACCGTGTGCTCTATCCTGGGATATAGTGTGGAGCTGAACAACTAATGGATAGGAGTTGAACAAGTAATATATCTATTACTTCTCTTAAAATGTACCTGTCATTTCACAGAAAAAAAATTATGATGCTATATGTTACCACTAGTAAACCAAAAGAAGGACAAACATTACATTGCTACTGATAAAAATTTATTTTATTTCACAATATTAAAAATCCAAATCCTTAAAAAAATTATATATTGTACAAAGATTAGTATATAGGCAACAAAAAAATTGATGCTAAAAACAAACGTACGGGACAGACTATAAAGTAGAGTCAACCGTTTTGTAGTATTAAGGTATAGAGAAGGGTGAAATGATCAAGTTATAAAGTGCACAAAGAGAACCAGGGGTACTAACACCCTCAATACTACCATTTATATTAGTGAATTTTTTATTTACTTTTTTTTAAATCTGGGGCTGACACATTAGCTACAGTTACAGGGGAAATAAAGGTCGGCAATACATTTTAACCCCTTAACCTCTTAAGGACATAGGACGTATGGGTACGTCCTGGGTCCCGGTCCTGCGATATAATGCGGGGTCACACGGTGACCCCGCATCATATCGCGGCGGGCCCGGCGTCATAGTGAAGCCGGGACCCGCCTCTAATAGCGTGCGGCACTGATCGCGGTGCCGCACGCTATTAACCCTTTAGCCGTGCGCTCAAAGCTGAGCCGCGCAGCTAAAAACGAAAGTAAAAGTGCCCGGCTAGCTCAGGGAGCTGTTCAGGATCGCTGCGGTATAATCCGATTGCCGAATGAATGCTTCAAGCCTGAGATCCAGGCTTGAGCATTCAATCGCCGAAAACACTGATTGATCCATTCCTATGGAGATGGATCAATCAGTGTAAAAGATCAGTTAATGCAATGTTATAGCCCCCCCCCCCCCCCCCCTATAAGAGCTATAATATTGCATTAGAAAAGTGTAAAAAACATCATTAACCCTTTCAATTATCCCTTCCCCTAATAAAAGTTTGAATCACCCGGCATTTCCAAAAAGAAAAAAACACAGTGTAAATAAAAATAAACATATGTGGTATCACCGCGTGCAGAAATGTCCGAATTATAAAAATATATCGCTTTTTAAACCGCACGTTCAATGGCGTACGCGCAAAAAAATTCCAAATTCCAAAATAGCGCATTTTTGATCACTTTTTATACCACAAAAAAGTGAATAAAAAGTGATCAAAAAGTCTGATCAGAACAAAAATGGTACCGCTAAAAACTTCAGATCATGGCACAACAAATTCGCCATCATAGCGCCCTGAACACAGAAAAATAAAAAAGTTATAGGGGTCAGAAAATGACCATTTTAAACATATACATTTTCCTGCATGTATTCATGATTTTTTTTCGGAAGTGATACAAATTCAAACCTATACAAGTAGGGTATAATTTTAACTGTATGGACCTACAGAATAAAGATAAGGTATAATTTTTGCTGAAAAATGTACTGCGTAAAAGCGGAAGCCCCCAAAACTTACAAAATAGTGTTTTTTGATCAATTTTGTCGCACATTGATTTTTTTTCCCGTTTCACCGTAGATTTTTGGGTAAAATGACTAATGTCCTTACAAAGTAAAATTAGTGACGCAAAAAATAAGCCATCATATAGAATTTTAGGTGAAAATTTTAAAGAGTTATGATTTTTTAAAGTTAAGGAGGAAAAATTGAAAATGGAAAAAGCCCGGGTCCTTAAGGGGTTAAAGACACAGCCCATTTTGACCTTAAGGACAAGGCCAATTTTAGTTTTTGCACTTTCGTTTTTTTCTTCTCCCATCCTAAAAAGCATAATGTTTTCACTTTTGCCCCTACAGGCCTAAATAAGGGCTCATTTTTTATCACCAATTGTACTTTGTAATGACATCAATCATTTAATAACAAAATCTACAGCAAAACCAAAAAATATATATATATATTTGTGGGATGAAATTGAAAAAATAAAAAGTTATTTTGTAACTTTTGGGGGTTTCCATTTCTACACAGTGCAATTTGGGGTAAAAATGACACCATGGCCCTGATTTACTGTGAGTGGAGTGTAGGTTTTGTTGTGTTTTTTGCAGTTCTGACCTTTTTTTTCCATGGAATTTACTAATTTACTCTGATTTCGGAAACTTTATACATGCTTTAAAGTGTAGGGTTTTCTTCCCAGAGAATTCACATGATTTTCAGAGTAGTTTTCAGAAAAGATGAGTGATTTTGGATGAAATGTAGGGAACACGCCTCTTTTCCCGAAAAACGCGCAAAAAATAAGCCATAATATGGATTTTTAGGTGGAAAATTGAAAGGGATATGATTTTTAAAAGGTAAGGAGGAAAAAACGAAAATGCAAAAAGTGAAAAACGCTGAGTCCTTATGGGGTTAAAAAAAATTATAATTACATGCTCCAAAATTAGTATGTTTAAAATTGTCATCTTATGACCCCCATAACTTTTTTTTTTCCGCATGCAGGGCTATATGAGGGCTTATTTTTTGCGCTGTGATCTGTAGTTTTTATTGGTATTATTTTCATTTTGATGTGACTTTTTGATCGCTTTTATTAGGATTTTATGGTATATGAAGTGATCAGAAATGCAGTTTTGGAATTTGGTGTTTTTTTACATGTACACCATCGACCATGCGGTTTAACTAACCTTATATTTTAATAGTTTTAATTTACGCACGCAGCGGTATCACATATGATTATGTTTATATTTGATTACATAATTTTCTTTAAAAAATTTATTTTTATTAACTTTTTTTTTTACATTTTGTTTTTAGTCCCCATAGGGAGCTATACCCTGTAATCTGTAAATTGCATACACTGTTCATGGCTATGACATAGCATAGCATTTATCAGTGTTATCGGTGCTCTGCTGCTCTAGCCTGCAATCGCTGGCCAGAGCCTCAGAGCACTGATCGGATGGCGAGGGGGCAGGTAAGTGCCCTCCCATCATCCTCTCAGCTGATCGGGACCTACGATTATGCCGCGGATCTCCCGATCCGCAATGTCCAGCATTGACCATGGGTCCTGGCTGCTAATAGCAACCAGGACCCACCAGGCTTGAAGTGTTCTCCGCTCGTGAGGATGCTTTAATCCCTGGTAACGGGACCAGGGCGTACAGGTACGCACTCGGTCTTTAAGTACCGGAACGCAAGGTTGTCCCTATATGCCCTTCATACAGAGTCTTGTGTAATTTAATTAAAAAAATATTCAATAAAAATAATAGTGCATAAAAAATAAAAAATAATAATAACACTTGCCGATAACCCCTGTTGCTGTTGTGTAAGTTTGTCCCGTTCAAGGTACAGAAACGAGCCATCTCCAACCACGTTGTATTGTAAATCTGCTGGTTGCTGCACTCCGGATTGTGTGTCACACAGGCATCACTGTTACAAGAGCAGAAATAAAATGATTGCTTTAAGAACATGACATTAAAATATGACAATACGTAAAAAGAATTATTGCTCATAAAATGTGTAAAAACAGACATTACAAGGAAGGCATAGAAAAAAAGTGCACCTGTATATGTAGATAAATATACAGATGTAGTGTATGTTAAACAAACACTAAAAAAGAAAAAACTGCTTCAACAAGCTGTGAAGGATATTTTCACATCATGGTACATTGTGGGGGGGCGCCTTCGGGACTAAAATTGAAAAAATAACGGCACAAAAGTATACAAACACATGCACATACACAATTTATATATTGTACAGGATGTACACATAGGTTGGAGCCTGAAGTCCCGATCATGGCCAAAAAGTGAATTGCATTATTATTAAAAAGGTGCCCTGACCAAATACCTTTTCATAGTTTCTTGATACGCCATTCTGTTCCTAAGATATGTGGGTTTATAGTTTGTCTGATAATTCAGGTAATCAGTCAGATGGGTGTGAACCTAGTTTTAATAATGTAAATCAGGTGATGGGTGGAATTATAGTCAGGTGGCATGTATTAGGTATAAACATCCCTCAATGTAAAACACTCACAAGCCATCACTGTATAACCCAACCCATCACATCACTCCCATTATTAAAACTAAAGGGGAATTCCAGTACATAACATCTTATGTTACCCTATTCACAATATAGGGGATGAGTGTCTGATCACAGGGGGTCTCTCTGCTGGTTACCCTCCACAATCTACTGCCCAGCACCCTAGCTCTCCTCATGCACAGACAGGGCACGATGGAGACTGTCGACCCCCGCACAAAGCTGTGGTCAATATGCCCCTCCATGCATCTCTATGGGAGAGTCAGAGATATACGACCACTGTATTATCTCTGGCTCTCCCATTAAGATGCATGAAGGGGGTTTGCTGACCATGGTCGCACAGAGCACGAGAACACCTGGTGTTATGAACACGAATGTTCAGAATATCGGGTTGCCAGGCAGGAGATCTTGGGGGGTCCCAGCACTAGGACCCACCATGATCAGACCCTATCCCCTTTCTTGTGGATAGGGGATAAAATGTTATGTACCGGGGTTCCCCTTTAAGTTTATGCTAATCTGATTGGTTTCCTGAATTGTCAGAAATAGCATAAACCCACATATCTCAGGAATGGAAGGGTATATCAAGAAACTGTAAATTGTGTCTGATCAGGGCACCCTGGGCTATTTAATGAGTCTAAAATCATTTTTGGGGGTTGTTCACAGGTCCTCTTTAAAGCCAAGATAAGGAGCATATGAAAAGAAGTACAAATCTTTTCCTTAGCTCTAGTTTATATTGATATAAAAGACTGGCCAAACCAGTAATGTGTGAATAAGCATGGTAAAGGTGCAGGGTTTTGCCTGGCAGTTATAATCTGATGCCAAAAAAAATGATATTTAAAAGATGTGCCACTATCCTAAAAAGATTGGAAAATGAGAATCAGGAAATCCTTTAAGATTTACAAACTTACCAAAAGGATAGAAAGAATAATACAACTATAATTGTCCAATAATGTAATAGCACAAAAAGTTATTTTATGATGGTAATGCATTGATTTTAGTAACCTGTGTAATGTATACATAAGAGCATTCCTTCTAAATCAGACCCTGATAATGGGTTCTTACTTATCTTTATAATGCCATCCTTATCTACAGGGTCCTTGTTCACCTGTCATCACAGGGCGACTTGCCAGCACATTTCCCTCCTTTAAAGTCTATCTGTAATAAAAAAATAAATAAATGGAAAAGTAACAAAGACCGTCAGCACTCACCACATCTTCTTTGTACCCCCTTACCTACCATCCTCCCCCATTGTAATTTATGTGAGTATTTAATAAAGAAGATGTGGTGAGTGTCGACGGTCTTTGTTACTTCTTGAGAGTGATATATGTCTTTGCTGGAGAAATGGTCAGGTCACCACTGTACACTTCCACGGGTGCAGGAGTGTCGTTCATCGCTAAGCCTGGGGGTTTGTGTTTCTTTGCAGTGCCGGATATCTGTTTTGTAATAAATAAATAAAAAACACTTTAAGAGACTAAAAAGGTTTGATGACTCGGGTAACAAGGACAAAGACAAGGTCACATCAGAACCGTCCTAGAACATGCAATGCATACCTGTATTGTATAGTTCTTTGCATTTCCTTTCTATATTTTTTATAAAATGAGGAATTAATGCATTTTAATAATTTTGTCTATTTTCAGCTTCTAAACGTTGGAAAGGTGTTACATATTCCCTGTAAGGGAACCCCGCAAAACTGGTCCTCTACCTTGTACTCTTCTGGCATGCCCATGGCCAAGCACCCAGTTCCACCCTCAAATTTCTTCCTGGTGGCCAGGAAGAGAGAACTGGGCTTACCGAGACTTACCACCAACTTCTCTGAAACTCTCTCTCAAGTACCTAAAGTGACAAATCCCGATCAATCTATTAGGGCTGATAACTTTGTTTCACAACTAGCTATGGGAGCACTTTTTTAGAATACCATCCCAGGGGAACAGGCACCTATACGTAACATATGCTTCCTACATGAAGAGAACTGTATGCTTTAGGCCAGGTTCACAACACAATTTGTGCCTCCAAGGCATGAATACATTGGGAAACTGTCAGAATGACATGCTCAGACCGTCACAGGCTCTAGTCATTTCAGTGGCCTGAGTGTAGTCAGCTAGTGACTACATTCAGAGCATTTTCCAAATGTATACAAGTTTTGGCTTGGAATGAGAAGAGAGGTTTGCAGTGCTTTTCAGTCAAAGCTTGGATACATTCGGAAAATGACACCAACATAGTCACTGACTACATTCTTTTGAAATGAATGGGGCCAGTGCCCGTCCGAACATAGATACGTCAGCATGAAATTTTCACTGACGTATCCATTGCCATTGTATTCTATATAGACCCCCTACTGTTTTGCCACTATATAAATTGAGATGTTTGTCAATAAAGTGGGTACTCCAGTGGAAAACAAATGTTTTCAAATTAACTGGTGCCAAAAAGTTAATCGTAAATTTCTTCTATTTAAAAATCTTAACCCTTCCAGTACTTATCAGCTGCTGTATGCTCCAGAGGAAGTTGTGTAGTTCTTCCAAGTCTGACCACAGTGCTCTCTGCTGACACCTCTGTCAGCATCAGGAACTGTCCAGAGTAGGAGCAAATCCCCATAGCAAACTTCTACTGCGCTGGTCAGTTCCTGACAGGAACAGAGGTGGCAGCAGAGAGCACTGTGGTTAGACTGTCTTCCAGTTCTTTAGACAGAGAAAGATCTACCTGGTTGCCTTTGCTATGTCAGCGGCTATAATCTCCAGAGTCCTGGGGAAAGAAGAAGGGAATCCTGGATGGAGGTACCATGTTGGATATGGTGCTCCATCACACCACCATTGTTTTGTCCCTTTTTGCTACCATACAGCAGTGTCATACATTCTTTTTTCCCCTATGTTGGACAGCCTTTTTCCTGTAATAGCTTTTGGCCTTTGTGGGTATTCATTAAAAAAATAAAAAATAAAAAAATAAAAAAGTGCAGTTTCACCTGTAATTGTGCAAAATGTTCTTAAATGTTCTCTGATTATGTGAGTTGCTTTTGTTAACCAGGGCCTTTAGACTTTTTAACAAAATAATGTATTGTGTTTTTAGATTTTGGCCTCTTTTCCATATATCTATTGATGTATACATTAACTAACTGTGGTTTCATATTTCACTTGATGGATATCCATCAGAATTTTAAGAAAAATTAAACAACTAAAAATCCGTGCAGTCTCGGTAAAGCAGAATATTTAAGAAGATTAGGCTCAACCATTTAGATATTAGATAGATAAATATGAGATCGATAGATATGAGATAGATAGAAATGAAGATTAGGCTCAACCATTTATATAGCTTTACTCTGTATATGTTATAGCAAAAAGTAAACTCTGGTTATTAGGAAAGAGACATATATAGAAGTGTGCAAACCAATAACTAGATGCCATGCTCCTTTTTAGCAGTAGGTGGCACTGTAACCATTACTATTCACAGTATGAACAAACTTGATCGCACAAAATGTTTGCGTATGGAATCTGAATTAGAATCATACATGCATGTATAACATCGATCTATCTAAAAATATAAAAAATATGGATATGGGTATAATTCTACTTTGGCTAACCCACACTTGCACTGATATTGACCTGCCCTTACAATGACATTTCTATTTTTCTTAAGTCACATATATTCATTGGAAATTATCAATAGCATGGATTGGGTAACAACCCCCATAAAAGGTAACTAATGCACCATCATAATGGATGGCATTGCATATCCGACATGCTCGTTCTTTCAGCAGAATTTGTTTGTCGAAGAAATTAAGCAGTATGTAAAGGAATTTATGTGGCAAATTCCGCCCGGAAATTCCGTAGTGTGTCCTCTTTTTTTGGATTTGTTCCTGGCTTTATATTCAATAATTACAATTAAAAACCTGAATGTGTGAACATCAGATATGACAAGGGTGAACTGAGGAAGGTGTGTGGATGTATACAAGTGTGTGCACAGTATAGGGATAAGTGCCTTGTGCAAGTGTTATATATGTGCTGTGGTTTATATACTGATTGTAGCATTAAGTGGTTTTGTACAGGACTGTGTTAGGTTGTGTGCGAACATGTCTGTTATCCATCATGCTATCACTATAGGACACACAGGGGCTCACATTGAAATGTTGGATAATCCAATCTTTATAAATGGTGCTAAAAAAATCAAATAAATAAATAAAAATCAATTATATATATATATATATATATATATATATATATATATATACACACACAGGCTCCTTGTGCTGCTGACCACCTATTTATCTATATGCTTATTTATTCAAATTACTAAAACTTTGCACACCTTACTCTTAGACTGCTATACATGTGCCCACCCTATAATGATGTCAGGGATTACTTTATTACAAATAAAATAGAAAAAGTGGTGATGACAAGGTCCCCCCCATTGCAGCTTGGCATCAACAACACTGTCACTTGAGGTTTGTGTGCGTATTCCACATTATAAAGCTACATGCACATATGCATGAACTTCTGAAATATGTTATATAAGCTAATATAGGGTTCATGCATTAAGTAGAATTCAAAATCTATATAAGCACTTGCACTGATTGCATATACAATTTGCCTTAGGTAAAATAAATAATAAAAAGTAGCAGTTTTAGAACAATCTAATTCATTTTGTGCATCCTATATCTTGTAATATTGTGTATAATTCTTGGATAGAGGTGTAAAGTTAGCAATAATATGCTGCACATGAGCAGAGAAGCAGAAAGTGTGAGGCGCCTGGCCTGCTCCTCTCATACAATGACACAATGCTCAGCAGCCACGCCCCCTGCTGGCCTACCTGCCTTGTATCCCCCAAAAACCCCTCTAATCAGCCCTATGTGACCCCCCAAAATCTGCTACCTGCACCATAAGATCCCATACACCTAGCTCTCACATCTAAACAAGTGACTGGGGATCTGCAAGTCTCTGCTCTATACTTACTGGCTTATTTGTCTTCTTACTGCTAATTTTGGGGAAAGCTTTATAAAATTTTAAAAATTTCTTCGGAAAAAGCCCGGGGGGAGGGTTTGACATCAAATCTTATTCCCAAAGACCCTCAGTTACAGGCACAAGGGCTTTGTTTCACCAAAAGATCTGTCTTTTTGTTAGGGCTTTGAATATTCAAATTGAAACTATCGCGCAATCATTGATTGTCAAATCATTGGTTTCTAGAGTTTTTAAATAGATGGCATGGTGGGGAAAAAATCCAAACCTATATCTGTAGCCATAATACATTTGTATGCTATATCCTCAGTCTCCATTACAGCACAGGGACTTGCTTTATTTCATGAAATTTAAAGAAATTACACTCTTGAGCCTTTTTTGCCTTTATAGAAGGGAATAATCTCCCTGTACAAGACTGCAACATCCCTGGGGATTCCTTCTTTGAAATCAGAGAGAAAACTATTAATCTTCTCCAATGTCTGGTAAGTTCATTTTAGTCTTATTTTCCACATTTGTCTCCTTTTTTTGTGCACATTTGCTGCCTTTCTTCTTATATGCTGTTCCTTTAAAAGAGAAAGGAGAGACTTCATTAATATGCAGAATGCTGCACTGTGCAAATCACAAAGGCTGAATTCAACAGGTTTTGCATATTTACCAAACAGATTATTCTGCTGATGTTTTGCACTTTTTGTCACTTTGTACTTATATTAGTAAATAGAACATGATTATGGGGGGGTGTGGGGGGGGGGGGTGATAGTGCATTAAGGTGCAATGAGACACTACTGGGGTGGTCAGGGCTGCTGATAGACAGTGTTTGCAGGTGGCTGGGGTTTTCATGGAAGTTGTGCATTGTAGTTTATTGCAGCTTTATGTTGCACTTTGAGTATTTTGTATTATTTAGTATTTGTAGGGGCAGAGCAGGGCTGGCAGGGAGCACAGGGACTTCGTATAGTGTCATTGTTCACACTCAGTGCACTGTATGCAGAATCCAGGATCATGTGAATTCAATGACAAATCAACTGATTTTTAGTGACATTGAATTTAAAAAAAAAAAACGAGATTACAAATGAGCGGATCCCCATCTCTGACCGGGGAAACTGGGCGTTTCTGTTTTCCCCTATGGCTACAAAGTAGCGATCAGAACCGTAAGGTTTCCAGCGATTTGCCCTCCTCCCCCTCCTATATCTAAATGTGCAGAAGGGTCACTGTCAAGTCCCTCTAAGCCCATATCGGAGCCGAAATTCCCGCTAGAACCGAATTCCCCCTCTGTTCTCCCACAGCGTGCGCGATCGAGACTCGCTAAGAAGAAATACCCTGCTAGGCCGCCTTTCACCAGCAGGGGTCGCTCTTTACGGGCGCTTTCTAATAGTCTCGCCAGCCTATGTAACTACTTTGTGCGGCTACATTCGGCTCGCTTAGCCCCTGTAATACTCGTTATCATGATACAGGAGTATTCTCCATGCAAATAACCCAATCGTGTGTATTTAGCCTGGACCCGGTATATATATAGCGACAGTAACAAGATTTACATATATAAGTAGCTCATACCTTCCATCAGACAGTAAGTGATACAATGTAACCAGTTCATCCTCTGCGGCTCCTATGTAACTCTCTTCTGTCCTCATTATTTGTCATGTGCATTATATACAAGGTGCACTATATTCTATATATACAGTATATACTATGCTCTAGACTACACACTGTGTAAAACTATGAATTATTGTCACCAAGACCCAATAGTTGCTAAATACAGCACAGACCAGTGTTTCCCAAGCAGGGTGCCTCCAGCTGTTGCAAAACTACAACTACCAGCATGCCCGGACAGCCTTTGGCTGTCCGGGCATGCTGGGAGTTGTAGTTTTGCAACAGCTGGAGGCACCCTGCTTGGGAAACACTGGCACAGACAGTGTATATTACTCACAATATTTACATAATGAACGTCCCAACACTGAATCAGGAATACAATGTATACTGTACAGTGCCCCCCACCTCTAGAACCTGCCTATAAGGGGACATCATATATACAGGGTCAGGGGATATACAGTGCAGCAGAGGGGTATACTGTGTTCAAGGTGAGGCAGTATATCCTATATACACACTCTACTGTCCCTTAGAGGTCCTGCAGCTGAGATCAAGGGGTATATAGGATACATCTCCTATATATAAGAAATTGCTGTGCCTCTATGTTTGCACTGGGGTCCTGTTACTAGTATACAACATCTCTCATAAAGTGCTGTCCCTCCATGCCTGTCCAGATGTATACAGTGCAGGGGGTTGGTAGATACTATATATACAGTACAGGGGCTTAGGTATATACTGTATACAGTGCAGGGGGTTGGTAGATACTATATATACAGTACAGGGGCTTAGGTAGATACTGTATACAGTGCAGGGGGTTGGGTATATACTATATATACAGTACAGGGGCTTAGCTAGATACTGTATACAGTGCAGGGGGTTGGGTATATACTATATATACAGTGCAGGGGCTTAGGTATATACTGTATACAGTGCAGGGTATATACTATATAAAGTGCATGGGGATGGGTAAATACTATATATACAGAGCAAGGGCTTAGGTATATACTGTATATAGTGCAGGGGATTGGGTATATACTATATATAGTGCAGGGGCTGGGGTATATACTTTATATCATTCTGTATACAGTGCAGGGGCATATGCTGTATATAGTGCAGGGGGTTGGGCATATACTATATATACAGTGCAGGGGCTTAGGTATATACTGTATACAGTGCAGGGTATATACTGTATACAGTGCAGGGGGTTGGGTATATACTATATATACAGTGCAAGGACTTAGGTATTTACTGTATACAGTGCAGGGGCTTGGGTATATACTGTATACAGTGCAGAGGCTCGGGTATAAGCTGTATACAGTGCAGGGGCTCGGCTATATACTGTATACAGTTCATGGGCTCATGTATATACTGAATACAGTGCACAAGCTCGTCTATATAATGTATACAGTGCAGGGGCTGGGTATATGCTGTATACAGTGCAGGTGTGCATATTGTATACAGTGCAGCGGCTCGGGTATATACTGTATACAGTGCAGAGGCTCGGGTATAAGCTGTATACAGTGTACGAGCTTTGCTATATACTGTATACAGTGCAGAGGCTCGGGTATAAGCTGTATACAGTGCAGGAGCTCGGGTATATACTGTATACAGTGCACGGGCTTTGCTATATACTGTATACAGTGCAGAGGCTCAGGTATAAGCGGTATACAGTGCAGAGGCTTGGGTATATACTGTATACAGTGCAGAGGCTCGGGTATAAGTTGTATACAGTGCAGGGGCTCGTGTATATACTGTATACAGTGCAGATGCTCGGGTATAAGCTGTATACAGTGCAGATGCTCGGGTATATACTGAATACAGTGCAGAGGCTCGGGTATATACTGTATACAGTGCAGAGGCTCGGGTATAAGCTGTATACAGTGCAGGAGCTCGGGTATATACTGTATACAGTGCAGAGGCTCAGGTATACGCTGTATACAGTGCAGGGGTTCGGGTATATACTCTACACAGTGCAAATGCTCAGGTATAAGCTGTATACAGTGCAGGGGCTCGGGTATATACTGTATACAGTGCAGAGGCTCAGATATACGCTGTATACAGTGCAGGGGTTCGGGTATATACTCTACACAGTGCAAATGCTCAGGTATAACCTGTATACAGTGCAGGGGTTCGGGTATATACAGTATACAGTGCAGGGACTCAGGTATATACTGTATACAGTGCAGGTACTCAGCTATATACTGTATACAGCAGTGTTTACCAATCAGAATGCCTCCAGCTGTTGCAAAACTATAACTCTCAGCATGCCCAGACAGCCAAAGCCATGCTGGGAGTTGTAGTTTTGCAACAGCTGGAGGCACCCTGGTGAGGAAACACTTCTGTATACAGTGGCCGCAGTTCCGCGCACACGTGTTGCCGGCGCCATGCTTCTCCTCACTCGTCTCCTCCGCTTCCCGCCGTGTGGTGACGCCGCTGGCCCGGGCACTTACCTGGGAGTCCCAGGGGCCCTCACCGATGCTATGGAGGGTGAGGGGACCGGGCACACACTATGGGCGCCGCACACCCCGCCGCTTCCCTCCACTCCCGGGAGACATTCTTTTCGCTTCTGTCGTAAACAGTATGGAGTATATCCGAGGCTTTACGTCTCCAGAGCAGCATGGGCGATAGGTGCCAGTGTGTGGCCGGGAATAGGGGAGGGCAGGCTGCCTGCTGTCAGCAGTGCCATAGCCGCTCCATTATGGTGACTGAATGGTTAATATTGGATTCATGGATTTTATTTACATCAGAAATCATCAGATCACAATATATTGTTCATGAGACTGATATAAATAATAAAGTATTGTGTGTTATTATGCCATATTCTGCAGACCATCACATGATAACTGCCACTATAGGCTTAAAGGGGGGCTCCACTTTTATGTCATCTAACTCAGCAGCTGACATGCTAAAAATGACAATCTAGTGACAACTTAGCTCTAAAGTTGTTGACACATATATTGGCCAGCAACCTAATGTATATGGGGGTCTGCCAACCCCCTAATGACAGATGTCCCAAGAAATAAGCTACTTTATTCTTGCAGGTGACATTCCCCATTCCCTACTGCAATAAAATGGACCCCGCACCAATACAGGCAATATGTCACCAGGTGTATGCGGTCCAATCGGAGGACAGATATGTCCTGATTCTAACCATACATTGCTGACATAGGTGCACGCTCCCTCTGCCCGTCATCCACAGATGGGCAGGTATTTGCCTATACCAGTGTTCCCTAACCAGGGTGCCTCCAGCTGTTGCAAAACTACAACTTCCAACATGCCCGGACAGCCGTTGGCTGTCCAGGCATGCTGGGAGTTGTAGTTTTGCAACAGCTGGAGGCACCCTGGTTGGGAAACACTGACCTATACCATGCATAGACTGGCAGCTATCTATCAGTGTAGGGTGGGCAATGGAACGGTTCTATAAAATCAGCTGCATGAAATTGTATTGGGGTCTCCTTTAGAAGTGTTTGCTGCTGCAAATAGGACCGCATAAACCAGTGGTAGATTCCCTTTAAAGGGTCACTCTCATTAAAAAAAATTTTGCTATTGCACTCCTTATGGTAAATGAAAAATATTTCTAATATACTTTGTTTAAAAAAATGAAGTTTTCTATGTTTTATTTGTGCTTAAAAAAGCTCAAGAGCACATTTTCCCCATCTCATACACAGACTTTGGACCAAAGTCCAAACACAGGAAGTGCAGCCTGGACTGCTGAGGGGGTTATGTCCGACCAACAGCACATGGCAGTTATGTGTGAGAGGAGATATGATTGGATGAGGCTGGACACCCCCCCCCCCCCTCAGCACTCCAGGCTGCACTTCCTTTGTTTGGACTTTGGTCCAAAGTCTGTGTATGAGATGGGGGAAAATGTGCTCTTGAGCTTTTTTAAGCACAAATAAAACATAGAAAACTTCATTTTTTTTAAACAAAGTATATTAGAAATATTTTTCATTTACCATAAGGAGTGCAATAGCAAAAATAATTTTAATGAGAGTGACCCTTTAAAGGAGTAGTCCAGTCCTGAAAAACTTATCCCCTATCCTTGGCTCTCCGGCCCGATAGCGTGTGTCGACCACCACACGAAGAGGTGGCCAACACGCCCCCTCAATACATCGCTATATCAGAGCCGGAGATTGCCGAAGGCAGCGCTCTGGCTGTGCCATCGAGTTGTATTGAGGGGGCGTGTCAGCCGCCGCCCTATGCATTGGTCGACACGCCCCCTACATGCGGGCTGCCATGGCCCCGTACTGGAGATTGTGGGGGGGTCCCTGCGGTCGGACCCCCCGCTATCTGAAACTTATCCCCTATCCTTAGGATAGGGGATACGTTTTTCAGGACTGGATATCTCCTTTAAAGGGGTACTCCCGTGGAAAACTTTTTTTTTTTTTTTTTTTTTTAATCAACTGGTGCCAGAAAGTTAAACAGATTTGTAAATTACTTCTATTAAAAAATCTTAATCCTTTAAGTACTTATTAGCAGCTGCATGCTATGGAGGAAATACTTTTCTTTTTGGATTTCTCTGATGTCACGACCACAGTGCTCTCTCTTGACCTCTGCTGTCCATTTTTGGAACTATCCAGAGCAGGAGAAAATCCCCATAGCAAACATATGCTTCTCTGGAGAGTTCCTAAAATGGACAGCAGAGGTCAGCAGAGAGCACTGTGGTCATGACATCAGAGAAATCCAAAAAGAAAAGCATTTCTTCTGTAGTATATAGCCCATAAAAAGTACTGGAAGGATTAAGATATTTTAATAGAAGTAATTTACAAATCTTTTTAACTTTCTGGCACCAGTTCATTTAAAAAAAAAAAATGTTTTCCACGGGAGTACCCCTTTAAAGTATTCTGTCATTAGAAAAACTTTTAACATGTGAAACGTTTTGAGCAGTCCGGTTCTGAGTATTCAGATCCACACAATCTCTACAATGAGCCAGGAGAAGCATACGGTTATGTGCTTCACTCCCCATCTTGCTTCCTGGCTTTCTGCCTTTTCTGTCTGGCTGCAGGAGATGGGTTTCATAGACTTGTAATGGAGTGAGACAAATATTGCAGGGAGCGGGCAGTGATGCACAGCTGAACGCTTCTCCTGGCTTGTTTTAGAGATCATGCGGATCCGAACACTCAGATCCTGACTGTTAAAAACTTTGTCTAAAAACATGTCTCTGCAACGTGTCAAAAGTTTTTTCTAATGACAGCAACAATATAAGGCCCGTTTCACACTGCCGTTGTGACCCGACAGTCAGCAGACATTAACAAATAAGGGGAGAATCGTGGGAGAAAAATTACTTCATGCGCCGTCTTTTTCTCCCACTAAAAAACAACAGCACCTGACGGACCCCATTATAGTCAGCGGGATCCATTGGGACCCTTTGAGGCCTGTCCCGATAACAGCCATCAAGGGCAAAAAAAGAGAGAGCCTAACAGCCGTTTTCCGACCATGCACAATGGCACCATATTAGAGAAATACAAGCCAATCCTTGACGTTACATGAAGCCATATTAAACCCATAATTGTCTTAGGCAGTTTTTCTCTATAATTTCAATTTGTCTTAAAGACATTGGGGGAGATTTATCAAAACCTGTGCAAAGTAAAAGTTGCCCAGTTGCCCATAGCAACCAATCAGATCGCTTCTTTCATTTTGCAGAGGCCTTGTTAAAAATGAAAGAAGGGAGCTGATTGGTTGCTATTGCTGGGCAACCTTTCCTCTGCACAGGTTTTGATAAATCTCCCCCATTAAGTTAATCTTGAGAACTCCTTTAGAAGATATCTGCGGAGACTTACTACTCAGAATGCACCATAAGGGCTCATGGCTATATGAATGTACACCTAGGCTGTACTGCTTTTAAATGCAGAGCCTCATTGCTTCACTGCCAGTCCATTCACTTGTAAGTCAATTAATCAGTGGAGTTCTCAGCAGTTAGAACCCCAGCGATAAACTTTTAGTCTTGGTGTAACCCCTTGAATCGCGACTCTGATATACTGGAGGAATACACAATACAGGATAGCATCGCTATAAACAAGCTTTGTATACATCTCCCTGGTCTTTGGTGGAGTGAGCTCTACTCCATCATTTCTTGGAGACCGTAGTACTACAACTTTTATTCATTTCTGTGTTCCTCTCGCAAGAAAACATTTTGGGCCTCCTCTGGCACCAGGCCCAGTACTGTAACCTCAGAGCGGCACCAATTACAGAAAGAGGCCGGTAAGGAGGGAGAACAGTGCAAACATTTGCATACAATATAACCTATGTATGTAAAATGATAGAAATGTCTGGGCCAAAAACACTCAGAAAGTGATGAAAATCACCGAGGTCCGCCTATTAAATCTTCTTACTTTAATACCCAGAGTTCTGTTTCAAGTGATATAACAGATAACATTCCATCAATTACTAGACAGAGTCCAGAAGTAGCAGCTTTTTTAAACATTTATTTGTTTTCAGTTTCAAGTAAAAAAAAAAGTATAACATCAACTCATCAGCTCTCTCTAGTGGTGGCTCCAGATAGCTAGAATTGTCTTTCCAAGTTTTTTTTTTTTCCCTTAAGCCTTTGAGCCCATGATGCAAATTTATAATACAGTGTAATATTCTTCTGTTACCTCCATGAGCATATATGTGGAGGGAACAGAGAAAAGAGAGAGAGAGGCGCTATCTAAGTGCAGTGATTTCCCAATCAGTAAGAACTCACATATGTAAGTGAAAAATATATATTCAGAACAAAGGTGAGATAGCTCACTCCCCTTTCAGTGTTGCGCAGCAGGCACAACACTGTAAAGCACATGTATGAGTATATGAACTCAGAGTCGGTCCTTGCAGCAGCCTTGCGTCCCAGTCACGGACATCAGTGATGGCGGTCAGGAAAAGTCAAATGGTGGAGAGGTGTAAACCTTTCTCTAATGAGGATCGCACAGCGGCGCTTGCAAGAGGCTGTCTATCACATATGCACAGAAGCAGCGATGGTAAAACCAAGCAGGTTTATTGGTTTAAAATACAATACACTGGTACAATGCAGAGACAACGCGTTTCGCAAGGATCCCCTTGCTTCATCAGGTCCGAGACAAGACGAAGCAAGGGGATCCTTGCGAAATGCGTTGTCTCTGTTACCTCCATGTGTCACTTTGTCCTGTTATTATGCACGGGACTCACCTGAAAGTGCTATAGTACAAGTCTTTTTATTTTACTCTTGTATTTTACTTTTTTACTTTTGCATGTGCAGCGTACTCAGACATCGCAGCCACCACAGATGTCTGTGAGTACACTGCGAGTGCACACGGCTACTCGCAGGTCCCTGTGTGGCTGTTTGTAGTGAAGGATTACCGCTGCGAGCAGCAAACGGGGATTGGGAACACCTGGAGGCACACTATAGGGTCGGGTCACACGCAGATCCGCAGCGTAGAATAAGCTGCAGATCCGTTATGTGTGACCCTACCCTAAAGATGCATGTTCCTTTGGTTATACTGATAAAAATCAGTACAAAACATCACAATGTTATGTCAGTCGATCCACCAATAACTTGGAGAAAGCCTGTATAGCAGTGTTTCCCAACCAGTGTGCTGGAAGTTGTAGTTTTGCAAGTCCATAAAGCAACAATTTAGACCACAGGTGTGCACATATGGGTGTTGTAGTTGTAGTTTTGCAACAGCTGGAGGTAGAATTGCTGTAAAACACTGCTGTATGGGATCAGGGAAAGCCTAATATGCCTAGTATTTACCCAGACTCACTCTGCCTACAGTGTCATCTGTAAATAACCAGGTAAACTGAAGCTATGGAACAATATACAGCAGAGGTATGGAGTGACCCGGCACTAGCAGAACTAAGGCTACGATGTCAGCATAATGGAGCTATGGTGTAGTGTCTGTGTAACCCCCGTATAGGTGCCATATATAGGAGGTGCAAAGTCTGTATATAGAGCGATGAATGAAGTATCAAGAAAAAGAGACTGCACTCACCAATGGCAACGGAGCTTTATTGCAGCATTACAGGTAGCAAGAACAGGTGGATGGAGGGAGGCGGGGGACGTACACCAGGACAGGCTGTTTCACGCCAGGCACGGCGCTTCTTCAAGCTGGTAACTACCAGCTTGAAGAAGCGCCGTGCCTGGCGTGAAACAGCCTGTCCTGGTGTACGTCCCCCGCCTCCCTCCATCCACCTGTTCTTGCTACCTGTAATGCTGCAATAAAGCTCCGTTGCCATTGGTGAGTGCAGTCTCTTTTCCATGATACTTGAAGCTATGGGACAGCAGCAGTATGACCTAGGCAATATTATATTGCTTTTTTCATAATGCAAATTTTCATATTCTGACATATATTATTAATATTATTATTAATAATTTATTTTTTTTACATTTTTTTTTCAGCCAAGCCAAAAGTGTACCAAGGAGTTAAGGTTAGAATGACTGTGAAAGAGATGCTGGAACAGCGGAGGGCGCTACAAGCAGAAAAGACCGCCTCGGTAAGTCTTCCAACCCTTATCCGTGCAGTAGCCGCTGCACCATAATACCATGTGCTGACACTGACATCTGCAGCCCAATAGGCACACACCACTGTTTGCTTTTCTCACCTGTATAAGTCTGTGCCAAGTATATGTAATTATTAATAGTGTGAGTTACTGTACAGGGTGAAAGAGAACAATGCCTATGTGAAACATACAAGTGCAGTTTGTCCTCCGCCTTCTTATTGAGCTAATCTATCTACATACATTGTAGGACTGTCTGCGTGCACGATATGTCCCAGATTGTTATGTACTACTGGGGATTGATGATTAACCTCTAAAACAATAACAAAGAACAAAGATTTTATTAACAGTAAGAAGTAGTTTATTAAGGAAATACCTAGATAAGTATAAACGCTTCCAAGACAGACAAAGGGACTGGAGAATGAACAGAATGAATCACTAGGAAAGGATATATGCTGCATCAAGAGGGCTTAATTGTATTCATTTATTTATTTTTATTTAATTTTAGTTTTACTTCATGTAAGTCTGTGTTCTCATGTTCAGGATTTTTTATGAATTTTTTGAAGGCAGATCCAGGAATGGATCATATATTGAAGATACTTCTCAGTTTACATCTAGTTCTTGCTTTGGCTTCAAAAACTACATAAAAAATGTGAACATGTAAGCACCCACTTAAACCGTGACACTGTGCAGGACCTAAAGGTGCAGTGCCTGAAACACAGATACACTCCCTTGTGTTCTTTTATTCCCCCGTGTCATGCCGCACCCCTAAAGCCCTGCAATAGGCTTAACACAAATTATAAGTGTAGTCTGGGGTATCCTTTAAAGCTTAAAGAGTACCTGTCATCAAACCATAATTTCTAAAAAGCTGTGTATCATACCTTCCCCTTGCTCACATTGTGTGAGGAGGAGAAGAAGAGAAAGTGGGTGTTCCCCAGCAGGCACAATGTCACTGACGCCTGTGAGAGCTGTGCCTCACCGTGCCCCGCATGCACTTCCTGAGTTTGGTCTCCTGCCAGGCCGGGAGGAGACAAACTAACAGAACAGAGCCACCTAGTGGCCGTTTTTTCAATCACATTAAAAACATATAAAGGTTGAGAATTTTAACAGTAAGTGAATAGCAAAGTGTCTTATAATTACATAATGAACAATATACTAACAGTTTAGTTTGGTGACAGGTACTCTTTAACCTAATAATTGTATTACAGATGCAATGGTAAACAATGTAGGGCTTCTCTTGCCATCACATGTACAGAATCTGCTGCAGATTTGATGCTGCAGATTTCAATGTAAACCGAAAGATTGAATACAGCATCAAATCTGAAGCAGATCCTGTACATGTGAGACTACCCTAAAAGAAAACCACAATTGGTCACAATTCGTTCTCCATATTCCTAACAAGTAAAAAGTAGATGCAGTAGTTCTCCAGTCCAGACACAATGCAAAATCAACGGCTCCAATTTCCACCAAAACACCTGTACATGGACTCACCTGCAGCGTCTCCAGCTGATATCCAATGTGGATTCAAGAAAATAATTTCCAGCAGTAGATTATGCAGTAGATGAATGCTTCTTTATTAAATCCAATATCCATCAAGACAAAGCATGAACACTGATGCGTTTTGGGTCTTAATGGCCCTCAGTCATGGTATATGTCAAAGTTAAGACCAGCTATTAAAATAGTATACAAATATGTCCTGTGCAAGTGATGTCAGACAAACTAAAGTTGGACTTAAGACATGGTCACGAATTGTCATTATGCAGTCCCTAAGGACAAAAAGTCCTTTACTGTAGCTAGGAAGTGCACATAATGTGAGACTTTAAATGTCTCCCCTCCAAAGTACTACTTTTATTTTTAAATAATAATTATTATTTTTTTAATCAACTGGTGCCAGTAAGCTAAACATATTTGTAAATTACTTCTATTTAAAAATTGTTATCCTTCCAGTACTTTTCAGCTGCTATATTCTCCACAGAAAGTTTTTTCTTTTTAAATTTCCTTTCTGTCTGACCACAGTGCTCTCTGCTGACACCTCTGTCCATTTTAGGAACTGTCCAGAGCAGGATAGGTTTGCTATGGGGATTTGCTTGTACTCTGGACAGTTCATATAATGGACAGCCGTGTCAGCAGAGAGCACTTTTGTCTGACAGAAAGGAAATTTAAAAAGAAAATAACTTCCTGTGGAGAATATAGCAGCTGATAAGTACTGGAAGGATTAAGATTTTTAAATAGAAGTAATTTACAAATCTGTTTAACTTTCTGGCAAAAGTTGATTTAAAAAAAAAAATGTTTCCAGTGGAGTACCCCTTTAAAAGAGAAGAATACAGAACATAAGCAGACAATAATCTTATGCCAGGTTTCCAGTCTGGGGTCTTCACTATACAACTAACTAATCTCAGCTTCCTGGACCCTGTAAGGCTGGGTTCACACTACGGTTTGTATTTACGGTTCCCGTATACGGCTGGGAGGAGGGGTGGGCGGGGCTTAATCGCGGCGCCCGCACTCAGCCGTATTTGGGAACCATAGTTAATGTATGTCTATGAGCCAACCAGAGTGAACCGCAGCCTCCGGTTGGCTGCTTTTTCGGCCGTATGCGGTTTCCCGACCGCAGGCAAAAACGTGGTCGACGCATACGGCCGAAAAAGCAGCCAACCGGAGGCTGCGGTTCACTCTGGTCGGCTCATAGACATACATTAACTACGGTTCCCGAATACGGCTGAGTGCGGGCGCCGCGATTAATCCCCGCCCACCCCTCCTCCCAGCCGTATACGGGAACCGTAAATACAAATTGTAGTGTGAACCCAGCCTAAGTATGATGCTGGGGGCAAAAAATTATTAAAGGGGGTTTTCCAGGATCAGAAAAAAAGTGTTTGCTTCATTCTTTCCTAGACACAGCACACAATCTGTTCATTGGCTATTTCTGATATTGCAGCTTGATCCCTTTTACTTAAAGTGTTAGTGTCATTTATAAACAATTTTGAAAGGTTGTCCAGAGTTGTCAAAAGTTTAGATCGTGCCGCGTCTTAGTCCTGGTATTTGTCCACGTACTTTTTTAAAACTGTATAGGAGAGCATGATAGACTGTGCTTTGCTATTCAGTAATCCACCACAATAAGTCCAAGGGCCCTATTACATTGGGCAATTATCATCTGAATATGTCCATATCGCCACTTTGTATTGAGGCTAGCAATAAGTAAACACTTCTTCGTAGGCTGATCGCGTTATTTTAGTCTGTCACAAAATCATCGGTTATCAACCACACATATCTTTGTATAATAGGGGATGTGCAGCCAACAAATGATGGCAGCAAAGGGCTGTATGAAAGTTCCAGTGATCGTTCATGTGGTTTCTCCCCGCACAATGCTCGTACCATGTAAAAAACTTTGTAAACAAGTGCAGATCTATGAGACCAGCACTCCTTTACATTGCAAGTCAAGCCGAGGAATAGGGCCCTAATGATATAACATTGGGAACAAGCAGCGGTGTACGCTATGGTATATGTTAGCATACGTTGGAGCCTTCTATCACAGTTATATGTTAGGAAATACCTCTGAAGTACTAATCTAACAGAAGGCTCAGGAAAGATGTGACCCTATTAGCCCTTTATTCATATGCTGCAAAACCACAAGTCCTAGCATGGGCACAAAATCAGATGCTAAATCATGTAGATTCAGAATACCGTATTTTTCGTCCTATAGGACGCACCGGCGTACAAGTCGCACCCAATTTTAAAGGTGCAAAATCTAGAAAAAAAAGATTCTGAACCCAAAAGTGGTCTTCAACCTGCGGACCTCCAGATGTTGCAAAACTACAACTCCCAGCATGCCCGGACAGCCAACGGCTGTCCGGGCATGCTGGGAGTTGTAGTTTTGCAACATCTGGAGGTCCGCAGGTTGAAGACCACTGGATAGGAGGTAATACTCACGTGTCCCCGCTGCTCCGGACCCATCACCGTTTCCCTGGATGTCGCTCCATCGCTGTCGCCGCGTCCCCGTGGTGTCCCCGACGCTCCGGACGTCTTCTTCCCCGGGATCCACGCTCTCCGTTGCCATCATCATGCCGCCGGAATCACATCGCTATGCACGCCGCTCCTATTGGATGACGGGACGGCGGGCGTGACTACGTGATGACGTCGAAGGAGAGTGTGCACGTCGAAGGGGATCCCAGCATGGAGCAGACACCGAGGAGGCAAGTAAGGCCCCTCCCGGTGTCCTGTAAGCTGTTCGGGACGCCGTGATTTCACTGCAGCGGTCCCGAACAGCCCGACTGAGCAACCGGGTTAGTGTCACTTTCCCTTCGGATGCTTCGGTCAGCTTTGATCGCCGCGTCTGAAGGGTTAATACAGGGCATCACCACGATCGGTGATGTCCTGTATTAGCCGCGGGTCCCAGCCGTTGATGGTTGCGATATGTGTGTATTCGCCGTATAAGACGCACCAACTTTTTCCCCACAGTTTTGGGGAAGAAAAAGTGCGTCTTGTACGGCGAAAAATACGGTAACTGGTCAGTGATTCTCTATACTTCAATCATTTTCTATAGTCAATCATTACAAATTCCTCTTTTACAATACAAGTTAGGGCAAACCTTGACAAGTGAATTAACTAAAAGCGACCTCATTCTGTCTCAACCCAAAAAAAAAATAAATAAAGTGGTTTGTTTCTTTTCTTTTTTTTTCTTCTTTTTTTTTATTTCTTCTTTGTACTTTCTTCTGTAAAATACAAGTCTTAGAAGGGTTCTGTACAGAGATGTTATTTGCATTGGGAGCTGCCAGGTAAATCATTAGCACTTCCTGGTTCATGACACTGAAAACCTGAGTCTGAGTTGTGAACAATAAAGCAGAATAAGCTGCCTCTCCTACCGGCAGTGACTATACGCTCACCCCTCCTTCTCCTTCAGTTACACAGTTATCAACCCCTTCAACACCTCAGTCCCTTTAACCATTAACCCCCTCCATGCTCCCTGCTGGGACAAGTAGTATCAGCAAATGGACCTCACCTCTCCTGGAACAACATGGAAACATGCTTGGGGCAATTATTATCCCAAATATAGGAAATCTGATTCATGGTGTGACCATACTGGATAGAACAAAATGCATGGCTATACTGTGCTATAGAGACTTAGAATAAATAGGAAGGAGCTGAAGACTTTAGGTATAGCAGAGACAAATGCTTTTCATACACCATCACTGCGGAGTATGCGTTCCTTTGGCTAAAATGTATTGTGTTTGTTTATCTAAACAAAGTAATAAGATATGTCTTCTGCAAACATATTGTTACTACTACAGAATGTACAATATAAGTGATCCCATACATACACTCAAAGGATGGATATATATATCTTCATAAACAATATACATAAAATTGCATATAACAGATATACGGTATCTTTATAAACAATATAAATAAATTGTATCTAACTTACCCCCATGACTTCTTCTAGCAGCATTCTTCTATATAACATGCCTAATCTAAACATTTCTCTGCTATTATCCTTTATGCAGGAGTCCAGGCAGAACAAAATGCAAGTTGCACATCCAATCCCTCCTCCTCTTTCTTCAGGTTGGTGTTTAAAAAAAAAAAAAAAAAAAATTCTTAAAAATAATGTTTAAATCTTGACAAAGCCGCAGTGAATTCTTTGTACATGGAGGCTCAAAGCTCACGACTCAACTTAAGATCCACTCAATAATTACTCCAACCAATCAGATCAGTCATTAGGTGGAAGGAATGCAGATGAGGATATGGGAGAACCATGTAAGGTTTTTTTTTTTTTTTTTCGTGTGTGTGACATATTTGATCTGGTAGTCTAATGTATATTGGTGATATTCAGATATATTACCCTTTAAACCAGCAGATTGGTTTTGTTGTCGCAAAGTAAAAGAGATTAAATCTTGTTGTTATGCCTCCCAATTTTTTATGTAATGCTGCTGTTTTTCCCAAGGCACGCTGATCCTCATTTGAGATAAGGGGTATGTTTTTTTTAGATTAGCTTTGGAGATTATCATGAGTCCTAACGTTGAGAAGAATTGCAGTAACTTGTAAGGTCAACAGAGTAGTTAACTATTCAAACGTCATATCTATCCTTAAATGGCTGAAACAAACTCTTAGCCATATTATATTTCTGTGACATCTTACCCTTCATTTATTGGATCGATCCTTGAGAATCCAGAATGGAAACCTTTAAGATTCAAAATAGAAACAAATAACTTTTTATTATGTGATGTGCTAAGAATCAAATGTCCAATATGATCAAAATATGAGGTTTGTTGTTGAAGGCAAACAAGATTATGCAAACCAGTTACTTTGTGTTTCATATTCAAATCTTCTATTGTATACATAAAACTAACCATGGTCTAATGTTCTAATCCTAGAAATGATAAGTGCACGTGAACCTACATCCTGTGTGCCCACTTACCAAGAGAACAGACAGCCTTCAGTCTGTGGTGCTCTGGAGGAAAGTTTAATGGATGCCTACCTTCACCCTGAGCCTCTCACAGACTCCAGCTTTACTATATTCCAAAACCAGTCTTTGTGCTTCCAGGAAGAAACCTTCCAGCCTTCTCCCATCTTCTATCAGAACATGGTAATTTTTACTCTTATTTTCCTCCTTAAAATACAATATGACACTTATAACATGTGAAGAGCGTTGATTTAGGTTGACTAAAACCGGCCATAGTGGTAAATGTTCTTGTTAAATGTGATGATCTTGTACAGGTTATTATAGTAACAAATCATCATTTTATACATGAAAATTTGTATTATACTTAGATATTTTCAATAATTTTCCCCCTACCAGTCTCTCATTTCCCTTCCATCTCAATTGAATGCATATATCCTTAGTATCTTTAGCATACCTAGTTTTAGTTTTATTTCTAACATTATACATAATATATGCCATTAACTAATGAAAAAATAGGGAAAATGCTAATAATGCAAGTTACCCTGTGCAAATATTGTATTATCATATTGTAGCTCTTTGCTACCCTAGTTTGTTAACAAAATTCATAAATGTGTTAACACATCTAAAATGCCTCCAAACTACTCAAACACAACACCCCTCAAGGCATCCTACCTGAAATAAGGAATAAATACATGTCCCTCCCTGTACTTTGCCAGATGCTTTTATTGGGTAACATAGATCATGCGTGCACAAGGCTCTTTGAAAAAAAAAGACACAGAATAATAGTAGGCGAATTGCTCTGCATCAGTATATTAAGAAGACAACCTCTGTCATATTCCCTAATTCCCTATTAGGAAACACAGACATAGTAGAGTTAGCCTCCGCATGGGACGCCAATCTATGAGCCAAAACAGAAAAGCACTGTGTATAAGTGACTCCCATTTTTGTGTATACAAATCATTTGTATGGAATGTTTGGGGGAGACAGTTATCAGCTAATAACTGGCTTTTGTCTATTTACTGATATTTTATTAAAGGAAGACTGTCAGCTCGATTCCATGATACCCGAGATATTATCAGATAGATGCTAGGGCAAGCAAATTAAAGATATCAGTGTTGCAGTGGATTGTTTTTCCCTCTGGTACAAGTGTCAAGGAGGCAAGGACAAGCTGCTATAGTGCAACAGCATCGCTGACTTACAATTTTTTCCCTTCTCTCTCCTACTTGAGTAATTTTAGGACTTCCAGTGGCAAACCCTGTCTCCAGCTGATCCCTGAATATTACTTAAGCAATAGAAGGAATGGTGGAGTAGCACAGAGGCAATCAATTCTTAGGCATTTCAGCATCCAGGCCCTTATTCCTGGACATTTGAGCTTATATAAAAACAAGGTTTAATAAGTAGTCAAAAGTCCAATCTAACTAAAACACTGATATAGACAAAAAAAAAAAATACCTCTTAATCTCTACTGATAGACCTTTTTACAACGATCTTTAAGGGCTTTTATTTTTGCCCACCAGTGGGGTCAATAATAGGGTGGCAGAGGCCAGACACTCCTGGTAAATGAACTCCTTACGTGCCACCCTTAAATCATGAATGGTGCATGGAAGGAATTTGTGTGCGCCATTCACCCTATTGGCTTTCTGGAAACACGATTGCTGGTGCCGATGGGTTTGAATGAAAGCTAGTGGCCTTGTAAAGGCCCCCAGCCCTGCCATAGGTGTCTTAGCTGAGCCAGCTTGGTCTTGATGTAATCCTGCTATACCCACAAAATAAAGCCATAAGTTATTTTTACTATACCATGAACAACATAAATTTAAAACACAAAAAAAGACAAATTGCATTTTTTCATTTCCACGCTAATAAATAGTTAAGAAAAATTAACCAATAAGATTTATGAATCCCCAAAATAATAGCATTAAAAAGTTTGTCCCACAATAAACAAACCCTACAATAGAGTTGTGAATAGAGTAAATTGTATTATGTATGGAAAAAACATATTCACAGACATGACAATATGCCACAGAAAGAATTATTATGAGTTGATATACTGTTTGAATGCCAGGATAATATTTTTAGAAACTTGAGATACTATTTAGTGACTACTGAGGTGGAATGTTTTATTTATTTATTCATTCATTCATTTATTTATTGATATATTGTAATTATTTTTGTTAGATTAAACACATATGTAATTTTGAGGATCCCCTTTCGTTAAATAAGACTCATGAAAATCAATAAAAACTGAAAGTGAAAAGAAAGCATATTTTTGTCCTAAAGGGGTTATCCAGGAATAGAAAAACAGAGCTAATATCGTTCAAAAAAAGCTCCACATCTGTCCCCAGGTTGGGGGTGGTATTACAAATTGGCTACATTCACTTCAAGGGAACTGAGCTACAGAACGACACCCAACCTGGATGCAGATGGAGCAGTTTTTGAAATAAATTTGCTCTGTTTTTCTATTCCTGGATAACCCCTTAAATGGCAGATGAACATGGCTCTCTGGATATGAACTTTATGTGATTTTTATATGTTCATAAACTAAGAAAAATTGGAATAACCGCGTTCTGTATCGTTCTTTTGCAGACTCCAGAATCCCCCTCAGATTCATCCGATATGTCAAACTCTTTTGAATACTCACCGAGTTACCAAGGTCTAGAGTTTGTAACCCAGAACTATAGCTCTCCTTCTCCCCAAGACAACAACAGCTGTGCATATGCTGATATGGATTATCCTGTTTATCAGCACCAGAACAATTCCACATGTTGTTACTGTGCTTATTGCTGCTCAATGGACTATCAACAGCCACTGAACACACAGGATTCTTGTGCTTACACTAATACAGACTATATGGGATATCACACCCCCTCGGAGGATTTCCTTACCAGAGAACTCAACATCTACAACATGTACAGTTAACCACTGACTAGAGCCTTACCCTGTCAAGCAATAATTACAAAATACTTTAATGAATTGAAATGATTGTATTGATATTTGTATACTAGCGTCATAGTGAGCATTCTTATCTGTAAATTCATCATTGCTACAATAAGATAAAAACAATACAAAAAAATATGTCAATGCACAAAATTCTAGGAACCCTCCAGGAAAGACTATAGCCAGCTGAACATTTCAATTTCATATGGGACATCCAACAGCACAGAATGTTAGATTTCTGCACTATCCTTTGTTGACATGTGTTCCCTCCTCTCCTCATTGTATGTCTGTGGGGAGTCGGAAGCCTGTTGGTTGAATACTGACTCATAAGTCTGACTAGCACTGGGCAATGCCTAATTTCAGATTGGAGGGGAGTCTCTGTGTCATGCATCACCCACTGAACTCCTGCATCAGGCATAATACAATAGGGAAGATAATCAAAACTGGTTACACCAAAAATAAAAAATAACAATTTTATTACATGACTTGCACTACATTTTCAACTGGTGAAATAGCTCTCATTATGGTACAAGCAAACAATTTATATATATATATATATATATATATATATATATATATATATATAGGATAAATCCCTACAATGGGCATAAACAGAGAAGGATGATTCTCATATTAAAAATACTTTTACTTAAAATAAAGGCACAGCTGGAACAAGCCTTAAATGGTCACTAACATTTCAACAAACCTTTCAGGATAAGTTGTCATGTGTCATTCCCATACTTTGCACAGAAACTCACATATAAGAGGAACTCCTGTATCTCTATATCTATATAGCACACCTTCAGAGGCAGCAGCAGCATGGAGGACATTATAGAGCATAACTGTGCAGTGTAAGATGTTAATCCAACACTGGAGTAAGATATAACACTTACAAGAGCTTTCAGCTGCTTCTCTGTTTGTCTATGTCCCCCTCCAGCTCTATTACTAACCCCACACCACCCCTTTTTTATTAATATGTAAAGACAGCATGTAACTGTTTATTCAGTGGTGATCCATCTCAAGACGAATGTATAGCAGTTTTTTTTTATATTAAATGATGAGTTTTGGGTAGGTAGGAAGGAAGCCTCATAAGTGGAGAAAGAGGCATTTTACAAAGTTTGTTACAATTGCTCGCACCATTGATTTATGCAAACTTGTGGAAATGTTAGTGATCATTGCATTGCTATCCAATCCAACAAAATTTGAATTATTAACTGGATAAGTGACCATTGAGTTGTATTTATAACCAGTGCACCATGTGTCACCATGTCCTATAGCTACCTTCTATGGTTCTATAGCTTTCTTCCCAGTCCTGATTAAGCTGTATACATACACTTAAAAGCCAATGTCTCACTGGCACGAATAGACACTACACAATGACAGTATGTTACTTCTTTTGTTCACTTATTTCTCCTGCTCAAGCTCCATATAGGTTACAACCATTAGAACTGGAGCTCCTGAAATAAGATTTCTTCCATCATTGTCCTTACTTGAAAGTCTTTTTTATTTTAAGCCGCCCCTCTCATGGCAGGGATTTGGAACAAATTAATATTTGTAACAAACATTTTTTATAGCTAAAATACAAAAGTAAAGGGGTACTCCGGCCCTAATACATCTTATCGTGGGGGTCCCACCGCTGGGGACCCCCACAGTCTGTCATTCAGCACCCACCTTTGTTAGCTCTCCACAGTTCTGGAGGCTCCGAGTGTGAAGCGTGACGACCATGGGGCTGGAGTATCGTGACGTCACGACTCCACCCCGTGTGACGTCATGCCCCACCCCCTCAATGCAAGTCTATGGGAGGGTGTGTGATGGATAGGGGATAAGATGTATTAGGGCCGGAGTACCCCTTTAAAAGCTGAAATGGAAAATCGATGTTTATTTTTACTATTGTAACTTACTAATCATAACTAAGAATGTTTAATTGCAAAGCGCCTGCCTTCTTTTTATACATTTTATATGTTTTGTTTGTCTATTTTTTGTAACGTTAATAGCAAATTATGAACAAAACTGACATTTTCTAATAAATGTGTATATTTTGTAACATATAATGTTTTTCTTTTATTATTATTCCCTCAAAGTATATGTTTAATTACTTGCTTAAAATCTCTTGCCAACATGTGACTTTAGGGTATTCCCATCTTATACATTTATGGTATATTCAGAGGATATGTTATATATTTGTAAAAGGTACACGTCCAGTTTCACAGATGAGTGTCCCATGACCATTGTCGGCCATATATGTGAAGCTGCTATCCCAATAGGATTCAGTGGGGAGTTAGCTGTAGGCGAGGTGTTCCCTCTTCATGATATAGGTAGAAAATATGCTACCCAGTCTTTACCTCCATTTGCTGTATGTTATTGTTCTCACAGCATTTTGCCCCTTCTCATCACAATAGGCTGTAATGTTTCCTAATTCTTCTCTTTTGTTTTGCTGTTGCTCTGATGCTACTAATTCAGATATATTATAAAGTGGAATATTATTACATTTTAAAGGGGTACTCCGGTGATTTTTTTTATTTTTTATTAACTGGTGCCTTAAAGTTAAATCGAATTGTAAATTACTGCTATTAAAAAATCTTAATCCTTCCAGTACTTATCAGCTGCCGTATACGACAGAAGAAGTTCTTTTATTTTTGTAGTTCTTTTCTTTCTGACCACAGTGCTCTCTGCTGATACCTCTGTCCTATGTCAGGAACTGTCCAGAGCAGAAGCAAATTCCTATAGAAAACCTATCCTGCTCTGGACATATTATAAAAAAATTTTTAAAAGCAATATAATAATATAAAAGCATTTAATCATAGGTATTGTTTTAATCTAATTGACCAACAGAATTTATTAGTATAGAAATATTAAGCAGTTATGGCTCTTTATAGGCGAGGAGGAAAAAACGAAAACACAAAATGAAAATTGGCTGTGTCCTTAGGGCCAAAATGGGCTGTGTCCTTAAAGGGTTAAAGAAGTTCTGCTAAAGCTAGGGTTACACTGCAACTCAAAGTAGCACATGAGTCATAGTAAAAACAAAGGATTACTACAATAAGAATGTTTCCCACAATGCAGTCAAAAAAGAAAAACCCCAAAGCAAACTAATCTTTTAGTGCTTCAATTTTCCTTTAAAATAATAAAAAATAAAAATAAAAAAGCAACATTAACCCCTCAGAGTGTTTCATTTTTACACTTTCATTTTTTTCTCCCCTTCTTATAGGCAAAACACTTTAAATTTTCTACCTACAGATCCATATGGGGCTTGTTTCTTTGTTTCTTTATGCCACCAATTGTACTTTGTAATGACCTCAATAATTTCATAACAAAATCTACAGTAAAACAAATTGATTCATTTTTTTTAATTGTAATTTTGCATGCTTTTGTTTCTATGCAGTGCACTTTTCTGTAAGAATGGCACCTCATCTTTTTTATGTAGATCCATACGATTACAACAATACACAATTTATATAGGTTTTATTATATTTTACTACTTTAAAAAAATTATAACTTTTTGTCGTATGCTTAAAATTGTCCTCTTTTGGCCCCTATAACTTTTTTATTTTTCTGTATACTAGGATGTTTGAGGGGTCATTTATTGTGCCCTGGTATGTAGTTTGTATTGGTACCATTTTGTTTGAATGGGACTTTTTGATAGCTTTTTATGATTTTTTTTTCCTGATATATGAAGTGACCAAAAATGTAACCAGCAGTGCTAAATAAAACCGAGGCTGCACGGAGTATAGATGTAAATAAACAAAGCATGTACCATTCTCCTGTGTAGAGTCAGAAGCTCTGTACCACTTACTACTAAATAGAGCAAAGCCGCACTGGGTTACTACCCACATGTCGCTATGCAAGGAGGTCACATGATAAATTCCTACCAATCAGGAGCATAAAGGGGAGGAGTCAAATCTCCTCACTGGAGAATGTGGTGAATGAAATTTTTCTTGCTGCATACACACAGCACTCTCACGATCAATGTACATAGTAAGTCTGGGCTCATACTTATTGGGGGAGATTTATCAAAACTTGTGCAGAGGAAAACTTGCCCAGTTGCCCATAGCAACCAATCAGATCGCTTCTTTCATTTTTATGAAGGCCTGTGAAAAATGAAAGAAGCGATCTGATTGGTTGCTATGGGCAACTGGGCAAGTTTTCCTCTGCACAGGTTTTGATAAATCTCCCCCATTGAGCTTCATCTATCATCTTTGCGCAACCGACAGGGAAAATATAATACTTTTTAATAGAAGTAATATACAAATCTGTTTAACTTTCTAGGGCCAGTTTATATGAAAATTTATTTTTCACCGCAGTACCCCTTTATAGGAGTATCCTGAAGATTTTAACTATGCTAAGAGCGATGTTAAATAGAAATAAATAATATACTAACCCTCTTTACTCCCCCCGCCGAAGGTCCCTTGCCACAATGCACTTTCTCGTGTCTGTGTTGCACAAGGACCTTTCTGCTCAGCCAATCAGGGGCTGCAGCAGTGCACTAAGCCACTGACTGGCTGAGCAGGAAGGTCCTCTTGCTGTTACCGACACAAGAAAGTGCAGGCAGTGGAGAAGTGAGAACAGTAAGTATAGGTTTTTTCCTATTAAATTGTGTACAATTAGTTAAAACTGTTGCTATAATTCCCCTTTAAGACCATCTGCTAAGTCTATTTTGGTTAATTTAAAATGAATTGGGGAAAAAGAGAAAATGGTTTCAAAGAGAATTCTTCTAACATATACTGTATAGAGATGAGCAAATTGAAGCTGACAAACCCGAATTCCTTACGAATTTCTTGAAATATTCGAATATTGCCATGATTCTATTGTGCAAATCGCTTCATTAAACTCCATTTACTCCAGGGCATCTAAAATGGCAGATCCACATGTCAGTACATGGGGCAAGGAATGCTGGGAAGACGGGAAGGCAAGGCGGGAGGGGAAGTAGGTGGGGTGACCCTGAATCCCATGCAGGATGCAGCCTATCAACAGCCAGTCACCCCTGTGATGTCACAGCCCTATATATTCGTCAGCCATTTTGCGGCTCGTCATATCATTCATTACACTGCATACAGATAGGACGGACGTGTGTGTGTTACACAGAAAAGCTCATTCCAGCAGCGTTTCACATCCTAGTCACATCAGCGTTCTGGTGGACAGAGAGCAGTGTTTTTTTTCCACTGAAAAGGATTTTTACTGCAGCCATTAAACTCCCAGTTACTGTCAAGGGCCTAGATACTGTGAAAGTCCAGGCAAAACTACTCACCGGCTTGTGTTTTTACTCAGATACTTTTTTAAGTGTACTGTAGCGCATTTTTCTGCCCTCATAAGTGCATACTACATACGTACATCTAAGTAGTGTACTATTTTGTACCTGTTAATCTGTCAAGGGCCTACATACTGTGAAAGGATAGCCAAAAGTACACACCTGCTGCTGTTCTAGACAAATACTGTTTTAAGCGTAATGAAGCGTATTATACTCCCCTCATATACGCACTAAGTATGTCACACAGAGAAGTGCCAGGATGTACACAGAGGAGTGGCAGAGGCCTAAATTCATCAGGCAGAGGTTGCAGCAGACTAGGGGCGAGTGGCAGCAGGAGTCGCAGCGAGATGCCTGATCTCCTGGTATCAGCTCGTGTCTCGACCAGCAACCCATCTGCCGTCATCGATTGCTTAACACGGTCATCCACTTCATCACAAGTGACATCTGATACCCCCAGTCAACAGTCGGTGGGTTCCTCAGACGCAACCCTCAGTTGGCATGGCCCGGGAGCATTCCCTGTCCTCCCATTGTCTCTGTCCTATGCTGTTCCCTCACCTACAGAAGTATCTTATGCTGTGGGTTTAGCTCCACTATTCACTGAGGACGATCTAATAGAGGAAAGTCAGCAGCTACCGCCCAGCCAACAAGTGGAGGAGACATCCGCCGCTAGGTGCGTAAGTAGTGATGAGGAGAGTGATGTTGGAGGAGGGTTTTCCAGGGTTCAGGGTCCTGAATCAGACACTGTTGGGGAACCTGAGGAGGACATCAGTGACATGCAGACACTTGTTGATGATGATGAAGCCAATTGCAATTGGTTGCTGGGTGCAGACGGGGCTTTATCATCATCAGGAGAAGAAAGTTGCAGGTTGTCCGTGAGGTAGCAGCTGAGCCAGCAAGGTGGTAGCATGGTTGGAAGAAGCATGGTGGCAGAAGGGGAAATTCTGGAGCCAAACGTGCCCGAGGGAGACCACCTTTTTTGCGGCAGCCTACCTTCCCGGGAGGTAGTGGAACAGGGGTTCCTGGAGCCTGTGGTATGCTGCGCCACCATAAAGCGGCCTGGGAGAACCGTGGCTCCGATGTAGTGGTCCAGCCTGCTGCATCACCCAGTGGCATGCCGCTCCCTCTTTCAGCCAGCCAAGGCTCAACCACCTTAGCCGAAGGGAGCTGTGTGTCATACCCTCCTTCTATTGCTCCAGATGCTTCTGCTCCTTCTACTTTTAGTCAGCCATTCTGCCAACAATCCATCGGCGCAGAAGCTGAATATGCTCCTGTCCAAGTTGCTGGTGCTGCAGTCCCTCCATTTTCAAGTGGCGGACTCTGCACCTTTCAGAGAACTGATGGCTTGTGCCGAGCCGAGGTGGAGAATGCCAAGCCGTAATTTCTTTGCAGAGAAGGCAGTACCAGCCTTGCACAAGAGAAGGTAGTCCAGTCCTTGAGCCTGTCGGTGTGCACCAAATTGCACGGCAGTGCCGACATCTCGAGCTGTAACTACGGTCAGGGACAATACATGTCCATTAAGGCTCTCTGGGTGAATGTGGTTCCTGCACAGCAACAACACCAACTTGGACAGGTCACACCGCTACCTTCTCCACGCTCTCAGGCCGTTAGTCTTGTGACAGTGTGCGACTCCGCCTCCTCATCCTCCACCGTGTCCTCAGCATCCACTTCCCAGACAAGTCTCAGTGGCCCTTCAGCATAACATGTGTGAAGGGCATGGCGGTGTCACACTGTTCTACACATGGTTTGCCTTGGCGAAAAGAGTCACACAGGGGAGGAACTGCTAAAATTCATTCGTAAAGAAATCGGAGCATGACTTACTCCACGAATGTTGGAAATGGGAACCATGGTGACTGACAATGGGAAGAACATCCATGTGCTGCGACTGGAAAGGCTGAGCCATGCGCCCTGCATGGCACACGTGTTTAATCTGGTTGTGAAGCAGTTCCTGAAGTGTTCCCCCCATTTGCAAGACATCCTAACAATGGGAAGGAAACTTTGCATGTACTTCAGCCACTCGTACACTGCGAAGCACACCCTCCTTGAGCTGCAGCGTGAGAACGGTATCCCCCAACATAGACTGATTTGTGACGTTGCCACACGTTGGAATTCCACCCTCCATAAGTTGGACCGACTGTATGAACAGAGAAAAGCCATCACCGCTTTCTTGATGATCCAAGCGGATAGGGCTACTCCCCTGTGTAACTTCAATGTGAACCAGTGGCAGCTCATACGTGACACCTGCCGTTTGCTCAGGCACTTTGAGGAAGCCACATTATTAGTAAATCGCCAGGATTATGGGATGAACTACATAATTCTACTGCTTCATTTCTTACAACATGTGTTGGAAACGATGGTTGCTCAGGGCACTGGAGACGTGCCGCCTCCATCTAACGGCCACATGAGCCTTGTGGGGGCTGAATTGGAGGATGATGGGGTGGGGGAGGGGCACAGTGTAGCACAGTTTGGTTTCGCCAAATGGGTGGTTTTTCGAGTAATCTGACAGGAGAGGAGGAGCCGGAGAAACCAGAGGAGCTAGAGGGTTATGAGGAAGGCCAGACAGAGGATCCAGACACACTGTGGCAGTATGCAGTGGAGATGGAGGCAGGGAGTCCCTCCGAGTCACTTGCACAAATGGCATGATGCATGCTCACTTGCTTGCATAGTGACAGCCGAATTGTCACCATTCGGCAGCGGGATGACTTCTGGCTCTCCATCTTATTGGACCCTCGCTACCTACACAAAATAGGGGCCTTTTTTACACCCACTGAGAGGGAGGACAAAGTGACCTTCTACAGAGGCATCCTATGTAGTCAGTTGCCCGCTACCTCTTGATAACGCTACGTTGTAGCGAAACATGTTGAGGGGGGCAGAGTGGATATTTTAACCATGGCAGCGCTTCTGCTCCTAAGCATTAACCCTGTATGACCTGCAGGCATACAGGACAGTTCATTCACAAACAAGAAGCAAAACTAGCAGAGAAGTCTGCATTGAGAATCTAATAATCAAAGGATAACTGGAGCAAACAGCGCTGTTTGATTTTAATATATATGTGTAGAAAATAATAAAGCTTATGGGATTTTAATTATAATAAGTAGTATATGGGAAATTTAGGTTTTTTTGGATTCCCAAAAGGGAATCTATTGGAAATAAGCATACAAATTTAACCCTCCATATACTGGTCTTACCAGGTATGGTGAACAAAGTGTTCTTCACCCCTATTGAGGCTCTCTGTAGTCCAGAAATAACCGTTTGTGATACAGATTTGCCGCAAATAAATTCGGATCGAACAAAATTCGAAAAATTTGTCGAATCAGCCAAATCAAATTTTTTTAAAGTGCACTCATCTCTAAACATATACATTGATGTATTCAAAGAATCAATTGATAGATGTATGGTAAAAGGATTTGTATTTGGCTTATCAGGTCCTTATACAACATTTCTATTGGATTAAGGTTAGGACTTTGACCTGTTCTTTTTAAAACTTTAACTTTATTCTTCTTTAACCATTCTGTGGTAGAATGATTTGTGCACCTAAGCGAAATGTGGGAGATTTATCAAAACCTGTGCAGATGAAAAGTGGAGTTGTTGCCTTTAGCAACTAACCAGATTGTTTCTTTCATTTTTCAGATGCCTTTTAAAAAATAAAAGAAGAGATCTGATTGGTTGCTATGGACAACTGCTTTACGATTCCGCCACACTGGTTTTGATAAATATCCCCAAATGCCATATCTTGCATGACCCACACTCTCTTGAGACTCTAGACCAGTGGTTCTTAACCTTGTTGGAGGTACTGAACCCCACCAGTTTCATATGCGCATTCACCGAACCCCTCTTAATTGGAAAAATAAAATATGATTTTTTCAAATTCAAAACATAGGAGGTATATATATAAGTAAATATTTATACATTGGTGCACATAATGAACAAAACCATTAAAGAACAAAACCATTAAGACACATTAGGCGCAGGCAGTGTTCCCCCACACATTAGGCGCAGGCAGTGTTCCCCCACACATTAGTCGCAGGCAGTGTTCCCCCACATTGGGCAGGTAGTGTTCCCCCCACATTAGGCAGACAGTGTTCCCCACATTAGGCAGACAGTGTTCCCCCACATTAGGCAGACAGAGTTCCCCCACATTAGGCAGACAGAGTTCCCCCACATTAGGCAGGCAGAGTTCCCCCACATTATGCCGGCAGTGTTCCCCCACATTAGGCAAGCAGTGTTTCCCCCACACATTAGGCGCAGGCAGTGTTCCTCCACATTAGGCAGGCAGTGTTCCCCCACATTAGGCAGGCAGAGTTCCCCCACATTAGGCAGACAGAGTTCCCCCACATTAGGCAGACAGAGTTCCCCCACATTAGGCAGGCAGTGTTCCCCCACATTAGGCAGGCAGTGTTCCCCCACATTAGGCAGGCAGTGTTCCCCCACATTAGGCAGGCAGTGTTTCACCACATTATGTAGGCAGTGTTCCCCCACAGACATACAGCCTCCAGCCATATACAGTTTATGGATGGAGGATGTATGCCTGTGTACTGCCCACTTCAGTGCTCCGACCACCGCTCCGGCTATAGCAGTAGGTCTCGGGACCGGTGGTTGGAGCACCGAAGATGACGTGCCGCTGGTCACTTACCAATCTGGCCAGCGCGCGTCTTCCTCCTTCTCTATCCTCCGGTCTTCGGCGCCTTCGTTTCTATGGGCGCATGCACGGGATGTCAGTGACGTCCCGGCAGCCCCAGCGTTTTTAAAGTACGGACAGGACGGACAAACACCGGCTCTGCTCGGGGCCCCAGGCCAGCTCGGGGTCCCAAGCAATTGCTTGGTTTGCCTGTCCTGTTGTGACCTCCCACATCGAACCTCCGAGACTGACTCACCGAACCCCTGAGGTTCGATCAGGTTAAGAACCACTGCTCTAGATAAATAAATGTGCTGACATTTTCTTTAATATTTGCTGATATATTTTAGAATTCATTGTTTCATCAAGAATGGAAAGCAGATATAGCAAAACAGGCCAAAAGCATGATACTTTTGCCTGTCATGTTTCACAGATGGTATGAGGTTTTTATGCTGGAATGCAGTGTTTTTCTTTTCCAAAAACATAACTCTATTCTTGTTACATTTGTCTTGTTCCAATAGCCTTTTAGCTTTTCCAGGTGATCTTATTATTAAAACCTGTCCAGAGGAAAAGTTGCTGAGTTGCCCATAGCAGCCAATCAGATCGCTTCTTTCATTTTTGAAAATGCCTCTAAAAAATGAAAGACGCAATCTGATTGGTTGCTATGGGCAACTCAGAAACTTTTCCTCTCAATGCTTTTTGATAAATCTCCCCCACCTATGTTCTTTTTGGAGAACAGAGGCTTTCTTCTTGTAATCCTGCCATGCACACCATTGTTGTTCAGTATATTTTTGATAGTAGACTCATAAACATTAAAGGGGCTATCCAGGAATATAATTTTTCTGTCCCTGCCTATTGTCCATCTATCCCTAACCCCCTCCCTGCCTTTACTTTTTTTTTTTTTACTATATTAAAAATGGCTTTTTGTCTTCCTGGTAGTGTACTCACTACCAGGCAGACTTGCCCAGCAGGCGGGATGTCACTGATGCCTGCTTAGGCCGACACTTCCGCCCTTAGTTCATGTTCATCTACAGAGGGTGCCTCCAGCTGTTTCACCACTACAACTCCCAGCTTGCCCTGACATCTATTGGCTGTCAGGGCATGCTGGGAGTTGTAGTGGGGACACAACTGGACGCACACCTTTGCTACGGTCGCAACCCGCTACATCCCCGCCCCCCCACGGCCACGGCCGCGGCGCAACCTGATCTACCCCCCCCAAAAAAAAACTATTACTGATGTGCTGCAACCCGCTTTATCCCAGCACATCCCCCCCCCCCCGCGCGTGTCCGCCGCCGCGCTACCCCCCCCCACACCCTGAAAATAAATTACCGAAGTGCAGGGCAGTCCTGAGGCCGGGAGGCGGGGCCGGCGTGCGAGGCCAGGAAGCCACATCCTCTGTGCTCTCAGCGCTCACTCCCACCTGTCTGATTGGCAGGGAGCGAGCGCAGTCTGATTGGCTGACTGGATTAGGACCGATTGCCCGGCCGGCATCGGTCCTAATTCAGTAGTGTGCTGCAGCCGTCCACTGGGAGGGAGACTCCTAGTGGCCGGTTTTCAAATATAAAATAAACTATTTTAATAAAAAAAAAATAATAATGAAAGTATGTTAGAGATATGTTGTAGTACATAAGTACTACAACATATAAAAAAAAAATTTGGTGACAGTGCCCATTTAAGCTAGAGACAGATGGGGAGAGGTTTTTGAAAGAAAGTAGCTGTGTTTTTCTATTTCTGGATAACCCATTTAACATTTTATAATGTAAGAAAGGCCTTCAGTTGCTTAGAGGTTACCTTGGGTTCCTATGTGACCTTGTTAAAGGGGTATTCCGGCCTTAGACATCTTATCCCCTATCCAAAGGATAGGGGATAAGATGTCTGATTGCAAGGGTCTCGCCGCTGGGACCCCCCACGAACTTGGTGCAGCTATCGGCATTCTGTGCTGGGTGCTGCTCCCGAGACGGAGACGAGACATCATGCCAAGCCCCCTCGTCCCCGTCCTTTGGATAGGGGATAAGATGTCTAAGGCGGAATACCCTTTATCTTATATACACTTTTTTTTTTTGCATGATCATTGTTACTCGACCATTTCGAGTAGGGGTGTGGCGCGATATTGGGGAAGGGATGGGATTTTATATTTCTTCATAAGCATTAATGTTATTTTGTTCCAGGAATGTATCTAATCCTGTTTTAAAGCTGTTAATTTTTCCTGCTGTGACCAGTTCCTGAGGTAGACTGTTCCATAAGTTCACAGTTCTCATGGTAAAGAAGGCGTGTCGCCCCTTGAGACTAAACTTTTTCTTCTCCAGACGGAGGGAGTGCCCCCTCGTCCTTTGGGGGGGTTTAACCTGGAACAGTTTTTCTCCATATTTTTTGTATGGGCCATTAATATACTTATATACGTTTATCATATCCCCCCTTAAATGTCTCTTCTCAAGACTAAACAATTGTAACTCCTTTAATCGCTCCTCGTAGCTAAGATGTTCCATGCCCCATATTAGTTTAGTCGCGCGTCTCTGCGCCCTTTCCAGCTCCACAGTGTCCCTTTTATGAACAGGCGACCAAAACTGAACAGCATCATCAATTTTCGGTGGTCCTCAGATATATTCTTTGCTCATGCAATGATACGCTAAAACAAGTCTGTTTAGTAATTTATCCGACTTTGATAGATTCCTGTTCTTTGACTAAAACAGGTAACTGCCAAACAGGCCTGGTTGTCACCCCATTGATTGAAAACAGCTGACTAATATTAACTAGAAATGATCTACTAATCCTAAAGGTTATCATACATTTGCCACAGATATGAGATGTTGTATAATTTTCCCTAATGAATAAATGAGTCTAATATTTTTGACACTTTATTTGACTCTCTTTGTCAACTTTTTAGCATTTTTTCGAGAATCTGATGCAGCTTTACATTAAATATACTGTAAGCAGAAATATAGAAAATTCAGAAGGGTTTACAAACTTTCAAGTACCACTGTATAAATAGAAAGGCCCCTTTTGGTGCACCAGAGGAACCTTTTGTGTCACCAAAGTTAGGCCGTCTTTGTGCCCTTAAACTGTAAATAGCTACCTCGAATAGAATAGCCTTAGTTAAAATGGTTGTTCTTCCTCAAGTGTTGTTTTTGCTACAGGCATCGCCAGTATGAGTGCCAGAGTACTGGCTTAAAAAGTTGCATCAGATTCTTAATACATTTCTATGGGGTCTGAAGGGGGCCAAATTAAAATATTCAACTATGTCTGCACCATGTGTTTGTGCAGGTTTGGCCATGCCTAATTTCTAAGCTTATTTTGCTGCAAAACAGCTCGAAAGGATAAAAAAACTGTGAGAGGAATCAAACTATGAAATGTATTAAGGTACACTATGGGAGAGCATACAGAGAATCATTTATCGCTTTGTTGGAGGGTGGTGACTTATTACCCTCACCTCCAAATATATATATATATATATATATATATATATATATATATATATATATATATAAAAAATTACACAGTAAATTGTTAAAGGAGATCTTCAGCCCTAGATATTTACCCCCTATCCGCAGGATAGGGCATAAGTGTCTGATTGTGGGGGGTCCAAACGCTGGGACCCCACCTGATCTCCTGTACGAGGCTCTGGCTCTCCCACAGCTCTCCCGTGCAGGAGGTGTGTCGGCTGCAGCATCACGTCTTGGCTGACACGCCCCCTGTATGTATCTCTATGGGTGAGGCGGAGATGCAGCGTTCGTGCTTAAAAGATTATGCCAAGTGGATTCATGTATAAATGAGATGCCACTTTGGAAAATAGTAAGTTAATTAAATTTAAGAAAATTATAGATAATCATTTTTGGATTTTACGGGGTATATAAAATATCACTGATATAGTACGCAACAGTAAGATTATTCGTTTTAAACAATTAAAACACAGATTAAAATGTATGTATTATCAGATAAAGGATGCATTAAAAGTCCACAGTGGATAAGTCACTTTTTGTTATTAATTCACATAAAATGTTAGAAAATATTAGGGGTGGGCCATGGAAAAAAAAGATATTACGCTATTTATAAAATGCTCAGTCAAGAAGTTAATAAAAACCAGATAGCAAAACTAGGAAAAAGGTGGTCTAAGGATTTAGGAGATTTACCTTTACAAAGGTGGAGGTAAATTATTAAGAATATTAACTTAGTCTCTCCTAATATGGAAAATAAGTTAATACAATTTCATTTGTATTAAAAAATTCATACAAAAATTTCATTTTTTGTATGGAAAATTGATATTGCCCCAAAAGACATTATGAAGTATGGGAAGGAGATAATATCATTATGCCCAAGGTGCAAAGGAGAAGAGGCCAATGTAAAACGCATTTTATGGGAAAAAAATGCAAGAATATTGGAGGGAGATATACAAAATATTTAATAATAAATTATGTTCCATTTGACTTTATTTATGCAATTTTGGAATATAATCAATCTCTAGGTGATAAAGCTAAGTTAATAAGGAAGTTATGATTTTTGGCAAGACTTTTGATCACCTGGTATGGTTGTCAGAGGTTACACCTACCATATAGGAATGGATGGGTACAGTAAATAGGATAAGACAATATGAACTATTGCATCAGAAGGCTATTATGACGCAGAGGAAGAGGGTGGAGGAAATGTGGAAGAATTGGGTCTGATGTTAAGTAGTATAAATTGAATATGCAATATGATTGAACTTGGCAAGCCCCCAGCTTTACATACTGTACACACATAATTACATAATTATATGCAAAGTGCAAGGTGGTGTGATGCTCATTGCAATGCCAAAAGGTGAGTTTACATTCATACCTTAGTCTTACTTATCACTTAACTAAGTGTAACAACACCTACAGCGCCTTGTTGTGTTCCTGTTTGTCTATATTTCTCTGTAAAGCAGCATGTGGCCTAAGAAAAGGAAGCGATAGACAAGCATCATGGTGACACAGAAACAGTGTCACTCCTCCAGGGATCCAGGGTATGTGTCTAGAATCCTAGATGGGCCTTCCTTTCTGCCACTAGGCCCAGTTGTGGCCAGCACTCGTTTGCCAGTACAATGATGGTTTAAGGTATCAAAACAATTTATTTTATAAACATGAAAGGGTAATTTGAAAAGAGATGAGCTTGGTTGCTGCTATAGAAGTTTACAAACCTCAAATAAGGTCAGGATTTTTTATGGATTGCATCATATCTCATTTACTTTGGTACGTGCTTTGGGAAAAAAGGCGTCCAAAAACTAGCCATGGTTCTCTTATTTAGTTTGTTTTGTTCAGCCGTTCTATTGGAAACGGGATGATAATCCATACGAGCTTGTTTCTCTATCATGGCCAATTTGAAACGTGAGCGTGTAACTAGAGTCTTATTCAGTTTCCATGTTTTCTTAAGGAATTACAGCTGTGAATAATTAATACACCATTTCCTATGATCTAATACTGATGAAATCTAGAAGGAGCTTGGAATAATAATAGTGACCTATCACCAATGGGTTTTAGGTTTCCATTTACCCACAATACGCTCAGATTAAGACAATGTGCTGATCATATTAACAGTAATTGAAGTATAAAGTCTCTAATACAGGAGCCAAGTATATCACTACCAAAGTTCTACCACCTGTGGCACTTTGCTTTACCTCATCTATCATGAAGCATTTCTGGATGCAACAGAATTAGACAATGCCTTGGAAAAAGCGGTAAAGCTACAGTGCAAATCTCTGGTCACCCGATTTAGGGAAAAAATGCCACAATATAATGAATGTGGCTTTATATAATAAAATTCATACCCTTATACTGGATATTTCATCCAGTCTGAGAGAGGAGATGACCAGAGACTGATTAATAGAGAGGGTTACTGGATCCTGATATTTATTATCAGTTTTTTACTATAGTTTTATGTTATTTTTCCTGTTGGGTGATGTGATTAAACACCTTGTCTCGGATCCTGGGAGGAGAAGTTTTCTTTTTTCCATGCCCTACTTAAGGGTGTTTAACATGATTGTAATCGACGATGACTAAGAGCCATAAAGGTCCTAAGGTCTAAGAGTGTGATGGCCGTACGCCGACCCCGAGCTGCACAGTACTGTACCTGTATCAGTAAGCATTGAAAATAAAGTTGGATTTACTTGACAACTTCTTCAATGCTTGTCGAAAAAGTTATTTTACATTTGTATGTATGTATTTCATGCCACCATCCTGGGAAATAAGCAAGAGTATTCATAGCTTTAGGCTCTTTTCGCAGCACACTTTTGCTGTAGGCACTGGCGGGAAAGCTCCTACCTAGGGTATACAGCAAACATATCTGTACACCACTAACCAATGGAGATTAAAAGAATGTTATTATGGCCTTTGCTTCTGTGATATACATTGGGGTTTACTGTAAATTAAAGCATAGTCTCCTACACTATTCCATGGAGCAGTATACAAAAAAAACAAAAAAAAAAACTATACCGAGAATGATACATGGCACTTAGTAGCACCTATTTGAGAAACAGTATTTAAGAATAAAATTCCCCTTACAGCCGAAATGGACCCAGATTAAAAAGATCCTAGACCACTTTTACACTGCAGTATTTTACATCAGTATTTGTAAAATAACTAAACAATCTCACCTCTTCTTAGTTTAGAGCCCACTCCTAGTTTTAACTTAACTTTTTTTTTTTTACAAATCATCTGGTTCCAGATAGCTAAACAGATTTGTAAATGACCTCTATTAAAAAAATCTTAATCCTTCCAGTACTTATCAGCTGCTGAAAATGCTCCACAGGAAGTTTAATTGTTCTTTTAAGTCTGACCACAGTGCTCTTTACTGACACTTCTGTCTATGTCAAGAACTGTCCAGAGGAGGAGCAAATCCCCACAGCAAACCTCTCCTACTCTGGACAGTTCCTGACATGAACAGAGGTGTCAGCAGAGAGAACTGTGGTCAGACTGAAAAGAACAACTCAACTTCCTCAGTGGTATACAGCAGCTGATAAGGATTAAGATTTTTTTAATAGACGTGATTTACAAATCTGTTTCTGGCACCAGTTGATTTGAATTTTTTTTTCCATTGGAGTACCTATGAGAATTCTGAGGCAAAGCGCTAAAATTCTTCTTTGTGAAGGTGTACTAAATGATACGTTAAAGAAATAAGCACATCGTGACATGTATCACATACCTGTACAAACAGTATAAGAGATTCTCAGCGGTATGGCCTGATTTCATTATCACATGATATCAGAAAGGTAAAGACAAGCTGGCACTGCTTCAATAGGAAGCCCTGCTTGGGTTATTGACAAAGCAGAACAAATCCTCTTTCAGATAAGTGTTTACAGATATTTGTAAATAGACTGTTCACTTATATCCTAGAACCAAGTGAATTAGCATTGGCGTTATTGTTCTAGCAGGTGAATGTAAACCAGGAACAACATATTGATCTTTTTTTAGTGAAAAGAAACTTAACATAACAATATATAATGTGATGAGAAAAGGAAATATTGTGCAACAATTGTAACACCGTGTGAAGATCTCGTGGTGTTTAATTTGGATTGGGCTGTATGTGAAATTATAAATTGTTGACTTAACATAGAAGATGTGAAATCGGAATTAAATATTTATGCAAGTTAATCTTTCTAGCGAGCCTTTTCAGATCAACCGCACTACCTAAAAAGAAGTGAGCATGAAGAAAGCGAATGCAAAGAAAGGAGGGGTAGCTACAATGGTGGTTTGGTCTGTCATGGTAATTTATTAAATACAATACTTCCATATTGCTTAGACGTTCATTTCTTATTTTTATTCTATTTTTTACAAAAAAAAAGCTGAAATAATTTATAGACAGTGCCAAAAATAAGAATATGGATCCAGTTGTAATTATCCTTCATTGTCTGCTTTGGCTAAAAGTTATCACACAGATTGTGGTAGCTCAGGGGGTTACTTTAGGTCCTGTGAAAGGGTAACACATTGTTCCTTGTGTTAAAATACATGCTAAGTTCTGCTATGTCTTTAAACAGAATAAGGCAATGTTTTACTTGGTTAGATTGACAGCAATTTTAGGGTCAGATACCCCCTAATATTGCCTTTTTGTTAGAGCTTCAACATATGGTAAATCTCTTTTTGGCTTAAAGGGGTACTTTGATTCTGGACATCCCATCCTCTATCCAAAGGAGTGGGAATTAGATGCCTAATCGTGGGGGGCCTGACTGCTGGGACTCCTGCAATCTCTGGCCTGGCACCCTGGCGTTCAGAACATTTATGTTCAGATTGCCAGCAGTGCTAGACATCGGAGTGGCCGTGGTCATCACACACCCTCCATTCAAGTCTATGGGAGAGGAGATACATCGCTTGCCTATCTCCATTTCTCCAATAGAAACACAGTATATGGAGGGAGCCTGACAGCCACAGTGTTACGCCGAGCGCTCCGGGTTCCCGCTCCTCCCCGGAGCGCTCGCTACACTCTCGCTCCCGCAGCGCCCCGGTCAGATCCACTGACCGGGTGCGCTGCGATACCGCCTCCAGCCGGGATGCGATTCGCGATGCGGGTGGCGCCCGCTCGCGATGCGCACCCCGGCTCCCGTACCTGACTCGCTCTCCGTCGGTCCTGTCCCGGCGCGCGCGGCCCCGCTCCCTAGGGCGCGCGCGCGCCGGGTCTCTGCGATTTAAAGGGCCACTGCGCCGCTGATTGGCGCAGTGGTTCTAATCAGTGTGTTCACCTGTGCACTCCCTATGTATACCTCACTTCCCCTGCACTCCCTCGCCGGATCTTGTTGCCATTGTGCCAGTGAAAGCGTTCCCTTGTGTGTTCCTAGCCTGTGTTCCAGACCTCCTGCCGTTGCCCCTGACTACGATCCTTGCTGCCTGCCCCGACCTTCTGCTACGTCCGACCTTGCTTCTGTCTACTCCCTTGTACCGCGCCTATCTTCAGCAGTCAGAGAGGTTGAGCCGTTGCTAGTGGATACGACCTGGTCACTACCGCCGCAGCAAGACCATCCCGCTTTGCGGCGGGCTCTGGTGAATACCAGTAGTGACTTAGAACCGGTCCACTAGCACGGTCCACGCCAATCCCTCTCTGGCACAGAGGATCCACCTCCTGCCAGCCGGCATCGTGACAGTAGATCCGGCCATGGATCCCGCTGAAGTTCCTCTGCCAGTTGTCGCCGACCTCACCACGGTGGTCGCCCAGCAGTCACAACAGATAGCGCAACAAGGCCACCAGCTGTCTCAACTGACCGTGATGCTACAGCAGCTACTACCACAGCTTCAGCAATCATCTCCTCCGCCAGCTCCTGCACCTCCTCCGCAGCGAGTGGCCGCCTCAGGCCTACGACTATCCTTGCCGGATAAATTTGATGGGGACTCTAAGTTTTGCCGTGGCTTTCTTTCACAATGTTCCCTGCACTTGGAGATGATGTCGGACCAGTTTCCTACTGAAAGGTCTAAGGTGGCTTTCGAAGTCAGCCTTCTGTCTGGAAAAGCTCTGTCATGGGCCACACCGCTCTGGGACCGCAATGACCCCGTCACTGCCTCTGTACACTCCTTCTTCTCGGAAATTCGAAGTGTCTTTGAGGAACCTGCCCGAGCCTCTTCTGCTGAGACTGCCCTGCTGAACCTGGTCCAGGGTAATTCTTCCGTTGGCGAGTACGCCGTGCAATTCCGTACTCTTGCTTCAGAACTTTCCTGGAATAATGAGGCCCTCTGCGCGACCTTTAAAAAAGGCCTATCCAGCAACATTAAAGATGTTCTGGCCTCACGAGAAATTCCTGCTAACCTACATGAACTTATTCATCTAGCCACTCGCATTGACATGCGTTTTTCCGAAAGGCGTCAGGAGCTCCGCCAGGATATGGACTTTGTTCGCACGAGGCGTTTTTTCTCCCAGGCTCCTCTCTCCTCTGGTCCTCTGCAATCCGTTCCTGTGCCTTCCGCCGTGGAGGCTATGCAAGTTGACCGGTCTCGCCTGACACCTCAAGAGAGGACACGACGCCGCATGGAGAATCTCTGCCTGTACTGTGCCGGTACCGAACACTTCCTGAAGGATTGTCCTATCCGTCCTCCCCGCCTGGAAAGACGTACGCTGACTCCGCACAAAGGTGAAACAGTCCTTGATGTCAACTCTGCTTCTCCACGTCTTACTGTGCCTGTGCGGATATCTGCCTCTACCTTCTCCTTCTCCACTAAGGCCTTCTTGGACTCCGGATCTGCAGGAAACTTTATTTTGGCCTCTCTCATCAACAGGTTCAACATCCCAGTGACCAGTCTCGCCAGACCTCTCTACATCAATTGCGTTAACAATGAAAGATTGGACTGTGCCGTGCGTTACCGCACGGAACCCCTCCTAATGTGCATCGGACCTCACCACGAAAAAATTGAGTTTTTGGTCCTCTCCAATTGCACTTCCGAAATTCTCCTTGGACTACCCTGGCTTCAACACCATTCCCCAACCCTGGATTGGTCCACAGGGGAGATCAAGAGTTGGGGTCCCTCTTGTTTCAAGGACTGCCTTAAACCGGTTACCAGTACTCCTTGCCGTGACCCTGTGGTTCCCCCTGTAACCGGTCTCCCTAAGGCCTATATGGACTTTGCGGATGTTTTTTGCAAAAAACAAGCTGAGACTCTACCTCCTCACAGGCCTTATGACTGTCCTATTGACCTCCTCCCGGGCACTACTCCACCCCGGGGCAGAATTTATCCTCTCTCTGCCCCAGAGACTCTTGCTATGTCTGAGTACATCCAGGAAAATTTAAAAAAAGGGCTTTATCCGCAAATCCTCCTCTCCTGCCGGAGCTGGATTTTTATTTGTGTCCAAAAAAGATGGCTCCCTACGTCCTTGCATTGACTACCGCGGTCTTAATAAAATCACGGTAAAGAACCGCTACCCTCTACCTCTCATCTCTGAACTCTTTGATCGCCTCCAAGGTGCCCACATCTTTACCAAACTGGACTTAAGAGGTGCTTATAATCTCATCCGCATCAGAGAGGGGGATGAATGGAAAACGGCATTTAACACTAGAGATGGACACTTTGAGTATCTGGTCATGCCCTTTGGCCTGTGCAACGCCCCTGCCGTCTTCCAAGACTTTGTTAATGAAATTTTTCGTGATCTCTTATATTCCTGTGTTGTTGTGTATCTGGACGATATCCTGATTTTTTCTGCCAACCTAGAAGAACACCGCCAGCATGTCCGCATGGTTCTTCAGAGACTTCGTGACAATCAACTTTATGCCAAAATGGAGAAATGTCTGTTTGAATGTCAATCTCTTCCTTTCCTAGGATACTTGGTCTCTGGCCAGGGACTACAAATGGATCCAGACAAACTCTCTGCCGTCTTAGATTGGCCACGCCCCTCCGGACTCCGTGCTATCCAACGTTTTTTGGGGTTCGCCAATTATTACAGACAATTTATTCCACATTTTTCCACCATTGTGGCTCCTATCGTGGCTTTAACCAAAAAGAATGCCAATCCTAAGTCATGGCCTCCTCAAGCGGAAGACGCCTTTAAACAGCTCAAGTCTGCCTTTTCTTCAGCTCCCGTGCTCTCCAGACCTGACCCATCTAAACCCTTCCTATTGGAGGTCGATGCCTCCTCAGTAGGAGCTGGAGCGGTCCTTCTACAAAAAAATTCTTCCGGGCATGCTGTTACTTGTGGTTTTTTTTCTAAGACCTTCTCTCCGGCGGAGAGGAACTACTCCATCGGGGATCGAGAGCTACTAGCCATTAAATTAGCACTTGAGGAATGGAGGCATCTGCTGGAGGGATCAAGATTTCCAGTTATTATTTACACCGATCACAAGAACCTCTCCTATCTCCAGTCTGCCCAACGGCTGAATCCTCGCCAGGTCAGGTGGTCTCTGTTCTTTGCCCGATTTAATTTTGAAATTCACTTTCGGCCTGCCGATAAGAACATTAGGGCCGATGCTCTCTCTCGTTCCTCGGATGCCTCGGAAGTAGAGCTCTCTCCGCAACACATCATTCCTCCTGACTGCCTGATCTCCACTTCTCCAGCCTCCATCAGGCAAACTCCTCCAGGGAAGACCTTCGTCTCTCCACGCCAACGCCTCGGAATCCTCAAATGGGGTCACTCCTCCCATCTCGCAGGTCATGCGGGCATCAAGAAATCCGTGCAACTCATCTCTCGTTTCTATTGGTGGCCGACTCTGGAGACGGATGTTGTGGATTTTGTGCGAGCCTGCACTGTCTGTGCCCGGGATAAGACTCCTCGCCAGAAGCCCGCTGGTCTTCTTCATCCTCTGCCTGTTCCCGAACAGCCTTGGTCTCTGATTGGTATGGACTTTATTACAGACTTACCCTCATCCCGTGGCAACACTGTTGTTTGGGTGGTCGTTGATCGATTCTCCAAGATGGCACATTTCATCCCTCTTCCTGGTCTTCCTTCTGCGCCTCAGTTGGCAAAACAATTTTTTGTACACATTTTTCGTCTTCACGGGTTGCCCACGCAGATCGTCTCGGATAGAGGCGTCCAATTCGTGTCTAAATTCTGGAGGGCTCTCTGTAAATAACTCAAGATTAAATTAAACTTTTCTTCTGCTTATCATCCTCAATCCAATGGGCAAGTAGAAAGAATTAACCAGGTCCTGGGTGATTATTTACGGCATTTTGTTTCCTCCCGCCAGGATGACTGGGCAGATCTTCTACCATGGGCCGAATTCTCGTATAACTTCAGAGTTTCTGAATCTTCTTCCAAATCCCCATTTTTCGTGGTGTACGGCCGTCACCCTCTTCCCCCCCTCCCTACTCCCTTGCCCTCTGGTGTACCCGCTGTGGATGAAATATCTCGTGATCTTTCCACCATATGGAAAGAGACCCAAAATTCTCTCTTACAGGCTTCATCACGCATGAAGAAGTTTGCTGATAAGAAAAGAAGAGCTCCCCCCATTTTTTCTCCTGGAGACAAGGTATGGCTCTCCGCTAAATATGTCCGCTTCCGTGTTCCCAGCTACAAATTGGGACCACGCTATCTTGGTCCTTTCAAAATTTTGTGCCAGATTAATCCTGTCTCTTATAAACTTCTTCTCCCTCCTTCTCTTCGTATTCCTAATGCCTTTCACGTTTCTCTTCTTAAACCACTCATCATCAACCGTTTCTCTCCTAAACTTTTCTCTCCCACTCCTGTCTCCGGTTCTTCAGACATCTTTCCCGTAAAGGAGATACTGGCCTCCAAAAAGGTCAGAGGAAAAACCTTCTTTTTGGTTGACTGGGAGGGCTGTGGTCCTGAAGAGAGATCCTGGGAACCTGAGGACAATATCCTAGATAAAAATCTGGTCCTCAGGTTCTCAGGCTCCAAGAAGAGGGGGAGACCCAAGGGGGGGGGGGTACTGTTACGCCGAGCACTCCGGGTTCCCGCTCCTCCCCGGAGCGCTCGCTACACTCTCGCTCCCGCAGCGCCCCGGTCAGATCCACTGACCGGGTGCGCTGCGATACCGCCTCCAGCCGGGATGCGATTCGCGATGCGGGTGGCGCCCGCTCGCGATGCGCACCCCGGCTCCCGTACCTGACTCGCTCTCCGTCGGTCCTGTCCCGGCGCGCGCGGCCCCGCTCCCTAGGGCGCGCGCGCGCCGGGTCTCTGCGATTTAAAGGGCCACTGCGCCGCTGATTGGCGCAGTGGTTCTAATCAGTGTGTTCACCTGTGCACTCCCTATGTATACCTCACTTCCCCTGCACTCCCTCGCCGGATCTTGTTGCCATTGTGCCAGTGAAAGCGTTCCCTTGTGTGTTCCTAGCCTGTGTTCCAGACCTCCTGTCGTTGCCCCTGACTACGATCCTTGCTGCCTGCCCCGACCTTCTGCTACGTCCGACCTTGCTTCTGTCTACTCCCTTGTACCGCGCCTATCTTCAGCAGTCAGAGAGGTTGAGCCGTTGCTAGTGGATACGACCTGGTCACTACCGCCGCAGCAAGACCATCCCGCTTTGCGGCGGGCTCTGGTGAATACCAGTAGTGACTTAGAACCGGTCCACTAGCACGGTCCACGCCAATCCCTCTCTGGCACAGAGGATCCACCTCCTGCCAGCCGGCATCGTGACACACAGCTTTGATATGTGGTCCCTAGTAATCCCAAGATTGCTCTGTGCATGCAGATTACTGCAGGAGATTGCGGGGTCCCTTGTAATCCCGAGATTGCTCTGTGCATGCAGAAAACGGAAGGAGACTGCAGGGAATAAGATGCCTGAGGGCAGAGTACCCCTTTAATAGTCAACTTTTGAGCTGTTGGTGTAGATAGGGTTGCCCTGTCTTGACAAAACTTTTTCATATTCCTGTTCATTGATAGGGTTGCCCTGCCTTGACAACACTTTTTCATATTCCCCGTTCATAACACTAACACATAACTCTAATTCAGAGCAAAATCTGCTTGTGAGATAAGGTTTCCCATTGAAGAAACTATTGTAGAACTTCATGGTTAAACAGAAGTTTCTACCTTTCTATTTTTTTGGTACAAAATTCTTTATGGTTACAATTAGAGATGAGCAAATTTAAAAAAAAATTTGATTCGACTGATTCGCCAAATGTAAAAAAAAAAAAAATGGATTTGATCCGAATAAATTTTTGGCAAATTTTTATTAGTAATGTATTTTAATAATGTGTTTAATAAAGTGTGTGTGTTTTTTTTTCTCTATTTGAAAAACATTTTTTAGGTAGTACTACTACTCCCAGCATGGAACAGACTGTTCCATGATGGGAGTAGTAGTACCTGTACTAATAGACGGATCGCCCCCTGTGTCACTCCTGACACCTGCTGAGATCGTCCTGTATAATGTATAGATGCGGGCGGCTTTCTCGCATCTAGGAGTGTCAGGAGAGATACCTGCTGTGATCTGTCCTTAACTGCAGATACTACTGCTCCCAACATAAAGCCCACTCTGCTCCATGCTAGGAGCTGTAGTGCCTGCATTAATAGACAGATCGCAGCGAGTGACACCCTATGTGATCGTCCTGTATAATGTATAGATACGGGCGGGCAGCCGCTCTTCTCTGGTCCCACTGTAGTATGAGCATATGCCGTATATATACCGATTATTCATATTTCCCGCAGAGAGCTGTGAGTGGCTGGAAACATCTGGCCAATCACAGCTCTTTGCGGGAAATATGAATAAGTGATGTGAATTATATTTACATCACTGACCAGCTAGAGTATAGTGCAGAGATGTGAGCGCAGGAGAAAGCTTCTCCATCTCTGCAATAGAAAGGACAATCGCATCGGATGTCAGGAGTGATACCTGCTGTGATCGGTCTATTAGTACAGGTATTACAGCTCCCATCATGGAACAGTCTGTTCCATGCTGGGTGTAGTAGTACTGGAGATGAGCGAAGTTGCAGTGATTCCATTTGTCACAAACTTCTCGGCTCTGCAGTTGCTGCATAAATTAGTTCAACTTTCAGGTGCTCCAGTGGGATGGAAAAGGTGGATACAGTTCTAGGAGAGAGTATCCTAGAACTGTATCCACCTCTTCCAGCCCACAGGAGCACGTTAAAAGCTGAACTAATTTATGCAGGTTAAAGTCATCAATTGCCAAGCCAAGAAGTTTGTGACAAATCGAATCACTGTAACTTCGCTCATCTATGAGTAGTACTAACTAAATAACTGAGAAAAAAAGTGAAAAATACATATACACACACACACACTTTATTAAACACAATATTAAAATACATTACTAATAAAAAATGTTTTAACATTAATAATAAAGATGTAAATGGCCCCTTTCTACATTTTTATTATTGTTGGCTACATTTTTAGGTCCCTACCCGCCCGGCTGGAGTCTGCCGACTGCTGATACTAACAGTTGAAAAATTGCTGCAAATGGATGCCACTAAATGGAATCATTTTGCACCAGTTTGCATCGGTAATTAGAATGGTCCGTTTAGGAGGCAATAACAGAGAAAATATGAATTTTAGCGATCCAAAAAAGTGATGGAGATACCTTTTTAAATAAAATTGCGTCAGGTACCATTAAAAAAATATATTAAAAAAGATACAGTAGTGATGGAAAAAAATTGTATTTAACGAAATGTATCTTTATTATAATGAGATTTCAATTAACTTTTAAACAGGGATCAATTTATGTGGGCAGGCTGGGCACTAAAAATTTAGCCGACAATAATAAAAATGTAGTGTGTGTGTGTTTTTCACTTTTTTATTTTATTTTTTTAGGTAGTACTACTACTCCCAGCATAGAAAACACTGTTCCATGATGGGAGTAGTAGTGCCTGTACTAATTGACAGATCCCCCGTGTCATTTCTGACACCTATTGCGATCCTCTTATATCCTCTGTATAATATATAGATTCAGCCGGCCGTTCTTTTATGGTCCCCTGCACTGCCGTATACAGTCATGGCCGTAAAAGTATTTTTCACAGAAAAGGATTGCAGTAACACATGTTTTGCTATACACATGTTTATTCCCTTTGTGTGTATTGGAACTAAACCTAAATAAGGAGGGGAAAAAAGCAAATTGGACATAATGTCACACCACACTCCATAAATGGGCTGGACAAAATTATTGGCACCCTTTCAAAATTGTGGAAAAAGATTGTTTCAAGCATGTGATGCTCCTTTAAACTCACCTGGAGCAAGTAACAGGTGTGGGCAATATAAACATCACACCTATAAGCAGATAAAAAGGAGAGAAGTTCACTTAGTCTTTGCATTGTGTGTCTGTGGGTGCCACACTAAGCATGGACACCAGAAAGAGGAGAAGAGGACTTAAGAACCAAAATTGTGGAAAAATATCAACAATCTCAAGGTTACAAGTCCATCTCCAGAGATCTAGATTTGTCTTTGTCCACAGTGCGCAACATTATCAAGAAGTTTGCGACCCATGGCACTGTAGCTAATCTCCCTGGGCATGGACGGAAGAGAAAAATTGATGAAAGGTGTCAACGCAGGATATTCTGGATGGTGGAAAAGCAGCCCCAAACAAGTTCCAAAGATATTCAAGCTGTCCTGCAGTCTCAGGGAGCATCAGTGTCAGCAAATGAAACGATATGGCAGGAGACCCGGGAGGACCCCACCACTGACACAGAGATATAAAAAAGAAAGACTACATTTTCCCCAAATTAACTTGAGTAAGCCAAAATCCTTCTGGGAAAATGTCTTGTGGACAGATGAAACCAAGGTAGAGCTTTTTGGTAAAGCGCATCATTCTACTGTTTACTGAAAATGGAATTAGGCCTACAAAGAAAAGAACACAGTACCTACAGTGAAATATGGTAGAGGTTCAATGATGTTTTGGGGTTGTTTTGCTGCCTCTGGCACTGGGTGCCTTGAATCTATGCAAGGCATCATGAAATCTGAGGATTACCAATGGATTTTGGTTGCACTGTACAGCCCAGGGTCAGAAAGCTGGGTTGGTGTCCGAGATCTTGGGTCTTCCAGCAGGACAATTACCCCAAACATACGTCAAAAAGCACCCAAAAATAGATGGCAACAAAGCGCTGGAGAGTTCTGAAGTGGCCAGCAATAGGTCCAGATCTAAATCCCATTGAACACCTGTGGAGAGATCTTAAAATTGCTGTTGGGAAAAGGCCCCCTTCCAATAAGAGAGACCTGGAGCAAATTGCAAAGGCAGAGTGGTCCAACATTCCGGCTGAGAGGTGTAAGAAGCTTATTGATGGTTATAAGAAGCAACTGATTTCAGTTATTTTTTCCAAAGGGTGTGCAACCAAATATTAAGTTTAGGGTGCCAATCATTTTGGCCAGCCCATTTTTGGATTTTGGTGTGACATTATGTCCAATTAGCTTTTTTCCCTCCCTTTTTTGGTTTAGTTTCAATACACACAAAGGGAATAAACATGTGTACAGCAAAATATGTGTTACTGCAATCTTTTTCTGTGAGAAATACTCAGGGGTGCCAACATTTACGGCCATAACTGTATATACACCTATTCATTTTTCCCGCAGAGAGCTGTGATTGGCCAGATGGTTACAGCCACTTACAGCACTCTGCGGAAAATATGAATGATAGGTATATTTACAGCATATACTCATACTACAGTGGTACCAGAGGAGAGCGGCCAGTCGCCCCCATCTATACATTATACAGGACAATTGCATCGGGTGTCAGGAGTGACACTCACTCCCATCTGTCTATTAATGCAAGTACTACAGCTCCCAGCATGGAGCAGAGTGTGCTCCATGTTGGGAGCAGTAGTACCTGCAGTTGAGAACAGATCACAGTAGGTATCACTCCTGACACCCACTGCGATCGTCCTATCTATTGCAGTCATGCGAGGGCAGGAGAAAGCCGCTCACATCTATACATTATACAGGACGATCGCAGGGGTGTCGCTAATGAGGGGGGCCGTTCCACTTTGGTTTTAATTCAATTGTCCTTGCCCTCATTCCAAGTATGCGGGTGTAACTGCAGACACCCAGCATCGTTCAGATTTCATATCTGTCCGAGCAGGGGCGGACACAGACAGCAGAGGGCCCCTGTGCAAAGAATGTGTCTGGGCCCCCCCCCCACAGCACTGTGCCCCCTCATGTACCTAGACCTCACCGGAGGGCCTCCACTTACCCCTAGTGTCGCCACTTGCCTTGTCCACCACAGGTGGATGGAACGGCTCCTGAGGTGGGCTCCGGGTGGCCCCTGTCCCTCTCAGTGTGCGGCCCAGTGAGTACTCCCCCAGGTCAGCCTGACCCGTATCTAGCTGGGAGGCAGAGGGCAGTGCTCCCCTTTACATTCGCACCCCTGGGCTTAGCACGACACCCCTTGGCACCCCCTGGTTCCTTGGCTTCTTATCCTTAGTGATAGAAGTGACTTACAGGCAGGGCCAGACTGGGACCAAAAATAGGCCCAAGCATTTTAAAATAAATAGCCCATTTTTATGGTTGGGGTCTGACTCATGGAACCCCCACCAATCACCTTGGTTCAAGTGGCTCCCGAGATGTTGGAAAGCTGCAACTCCCATCATGTCTGAAGTGACTACAGCTGATGGGACAGTCAGGAGAATACACAATGATATCAGTGACTACAGCTCTGATGGGACAGTTAGGAAAATACACAATTATATCACTGACCTGAGGGACGTCTTCTCTGTTGTCTTTACTTTTCTTCTTCCTCTGGTCCAGACACCAGGATTTCTTCCATCTTCTCTGCAGAGTCTGACACCTGGACATCATTGGTTCCTTAATTTGTCAGTAGATCCTCATCCTCTGTATGATGACAATAATCATTATAACCTTGCCAAATACGGTACCCCCTGAATATAATACTGCCAACCACTGTACCAACTGAATACTGCCAACCACTGTACCCCTGAATATAATACTGCAAACCACTGTACCCCTGAATATAATACTGCCAACCACTGTACCCCTGAATATAATACTGCAGACCACTGTACCCCGAATATAATACTGCCAAATACTGTACCCCTGAATATAATACTGCCAATCACTGTGCCCCGAATATAATACTGCCAAATACTGTACCCCTGAATATAATACTGCAAACCACTGTACTCTATCAATATAATACTGCCAACCACGATTCACCACTGAATCACCCCATACACCCCACGCACTCCATCCTCAGTCTCCTCATCACCCCATACACCCCACGCAACCCATCCTCCGTCTCCTTATCTCCCCCATACACCCCACGCACCCCATCCTCAGTCTCATCCCCCCATACACCCCACAAAACCCATTCTCAGTCTAATCATCACCCCACGCACCCCATCCTCAGTCTCATCACCCCATACACCCCACACAACCCATCCTCGGTCTCCTCATCACCCCCATATACCCCATCCTCAGTCTCCTCATCACCCCATAAACCCCACGCACCCCATCTTCAGTCTCATCACCCCCATACACCCCACGCACCCCATCTTCAGTCTCATCACCCCATACAACCCATCCTCGGTCTCCTCATCACCCCATACACCCCACACACCCCATCTTCAGTCTCCTCATCACCCCATACACCCCATGCACTCCATCCTCAGTCTCCTCATCACCCCATACACCCCATGCACTCCATCCTCAGTCTCCTCATCACCCCATACACCCCATGCACTCCATCCTCATCACCCCATACACCCCATGCACTCCATCCTCAGTCTCCTCATCACCCCATGCACTTCATCCTCAGTCTCCTCATCACCCCACACACCCCATCCTCAGTCTCCTCATCACCCCATGCACTTCATCCTCAGTCTCCTCATCACCCCATACACCCCATGCACTCCATCCTCAGTCTCCTCATCACCCCATGCACTCCATCCTCAGTCTCCTCATCACCCCACACACCCCATCCTCAGTCTCCTCATCACCCCATGCACTCCATCTTCAGTCTCCTCATCACCCCATACACCCCATGCACTCCATCCTCAGTCTCCTCATCACCCCATACACCCCATGCACTCCATCCTCAGTCTCCTCATCACCCCATACACCCCATGCACTCCATCCTCAGTCTCCTCATCACCCCATACACCCCATGCACTCCATCCTCAGTCTCCTCTTCACCCCATACACCCCATGCACTCCATCCTCAGTCTCCTCATCACCCCATACACCCCATGCACTCCATCCTCAGTCTCCTCATCACCCAATGCACTCCATCTCCATCACCCCATGCACTCCATCTTCATCACCCCATGCACTCCATCTCCATCACCCCATGCACTCCATCTTCATCACCCCATGCACTCCATCTTCATCACCCCATGCACTCCATCTTCATCACCCCATGCACTCCATCCTCAGTCTCCTCATCACCCCATGCACTCCATCTTCATCACCTCATACACCCCACGCACTCCATCCTCAGTCTCCTCATCACCCCATATACCTTAAGCACCTCATCATTATTACACAGCTTACACCCCCCAGTCCTTCTCATCAACATTAAACCCCCTAATCACTACACCCCTGACCCCCCTTCTGGTCCTCCTTATCAACACTACACTCTCCCAATCCTTCTTATCATTACACCACCAACCTCTTCAACACCCCTCCTGTCCTCTTCATCATCATTACAATCCCCTCCCCCCACCGCCCTGCACCGACCGTCGCTCTCCTCACCTTATCTGCTCAGCGATGCGGCCGTGTGAGGTGGGAGGGTTTGCTGCTCCTGTCGCTTCTGCCGGGGTCAGAGGCCATGACACGTGACATCAGGGGCTTGGAACAGACGTGCGTGCCTGCGCGGGGAACGTCTGTTCCCATCAGCCCCTGGCCTGTCCCTCTCGCCCGGCCGGTTTAAAGGTAAATTACTGCTGTCAGCGGCAGGTCCGGAACCTGTTGCTGCAGCATATAGTATGAAGTACTGGAAGGGGGCCCTGCAGGGGCCCAGAGTGTGAGGCCCAGGCTGTGACCTGGGCTACTAGGGGGGCCTCCTAACACGCTGGGCCCCTGTGCAGCTGAACCGGCTGAACAAGTGATATGTCCGCCCCTGTGTCCGAGATTGGACAGTCAGAACATATTCAATAGAGAAGGGCTATAGGACACTTGCACATTTTAATCTTTTGTGCGGAAACAGTGAATAAAGATTGCACTTTTAACAATCTATTAGTGAATATGGGAAGACAGGGTCTTTTTGGGTTGCCTGTTGGTGGCCTATAAGTGAGTAATTGTATTCACCCTCCATATATTGGTCTCTCTTATGTAGGTGTCACTAATGAAGAAATTCATTATAGAATCTTGTGGAAGTTCAGATTCAGTCCGAATCAAATTTTTCATGAAATTCGGAATGAATTCAACTTCATCAGATTCGATTCGCTCAGCTCTAGTTACAATTATAATGAAAGGCACAGAAAGCTTTCTGATTGAAATACATTTAACTGGCACAGTGCTTAAAGAAGAAGTCTCATGCCTGATATTACAGAAAATCTTATGCAGATAGGGGATAAGTTTTAGATCGCGGGGGTCCGAGCGCTGTGGCCTCTCGAGATCGTCTGTATGGAGCCCCGGCTCTCCCACAGAGTGGTGCATCACAACCCCCACCCAAAGCAGGGGCCACCATGCCCCCTCGATATATCTCTATGGGAGAGCCATTCGGCAGGTGATAGATATATTGTTCTGTAATGGCTGATACATCATGCATTGCTGTGACAAAAGCTAAGCCTAGCACAGATCTTGGACATAGAGCCAATCTCATCTGGTCTCAGCATTCACACCCTTCCCAGGTGCATATAAGTACCCACCTAATCTGTTCAGTTCTTGGTTGTGTTTGAACCTGTCTGCACTAGCTCTTAGCATGTTCTATTCTGTGTATTCTGACCTTGACTTGTTACACTTTTATTCTCTACTAAGTGAGTTGATACCGTTGTTGCTATCTCAGTTTGGATCTAGACTGTTAGACAACTCTCTATGTTTGTATGTTTATCCCCTATGTTGTGCATCTTGTTCTGTGCCTGTTAACTCTTTGTGTCCTGACCTGCTTCCCAGACTTGTATAAAGTGTTGTTTATTGTTTTGGACTTCTACCCTTCTGCACTTACTCATTATAGGGGCCGCAGTCCAGTTGAGGATCCATCACTTTGGGAAAATACTAAAGTAGGCAGGAAAATGGCTGTAGGTGAGCTCATAGCTGGACATATTCTTGCCCTTTGTGACAAATGTGTCCAAGAATATGTCTCTACTCTGCAAATTGATTTCTTTTTATTGCAATAACCATCCTCTCCTACTGTATGGGAATATAAGGCCAGAGTAGATAGTATTGTAGCTTTGGAAGGGTTTGTTAATCAGAAAAGGGGAGTTTTTAGAAAAAAGTGAATCTATCTGGGTGTTGTGGCTGGATACTTCGGGTCTTGCGCCACCTTATTATTGAGACATTGATCACTTATGATTCTGAGAGGGGAGCAGTCGGGGAGACTGACCTGGTGATTTCCCCAAGAGTTCTGTCCTGATGATACGTTTAAGATTATCTTGCTTTCAATAATGATGTTTTTTATATTGCTCTATTTTATGTAATTTCAACTTGCTTATACTTCCTTAGATATAGCACTCCCCACAGTCATGTTCACTGTCAATTTAGCATCCGCTGAGACTATTGAGGGAATGTTTGGAGCCCATGGGCTGCTGTAAAGCACTAACTGATGGACGTGTGGGTGTTGGGAAGATTAAAATAAGTACCTCTAGAGGGGTCCTTTAGAGAGGGATGAAATTAGAAAGAAAACAAAGGTGCGCTCCTAGTGTAGAAGTTAAGGTAAGCAGGTGCCCCAAAAAGGTTTGATTCTGCTTACCAGAAGATGTTGCGCTGCGGGCGCAACACCGTGAAGTTCCCGTAGTATGACAATGAAGATTAAGGTCAGCAAGTCCAGGCATCCTTTTCAAGTGGCTCTGGGTCACTCCAGTCAATGAACACCAATTGATGTTCTTTAGAGAGGGATGGCAGTTTGTTTGATTATTTTTATTGTTAAGCTTATAAAATTTGAAAGGCTAATAATAATTTATCTGGTATAAAAAAAATGTTTCCCAACACAACTATTTCTCTGTTAAACATAAGGAGGGTCTCTCTTACACCTGGAACTATTTCTGAGCCCTTCCCATGCAGCCCTCTACACCACAGAACTGGGACATCTAAGACACAATTTAGGGCCTAGGGTAGCCAATTTCTTGCTTTACACTGGTCATCCTTTCTCCCAGGCTGAAGTCCCAAACAGCCTTTCCTAGTTCCAGCAATAACCTTCTCCAAGGTTGAGACCTCCTAAAATCCAAAATATGTTTGTTCCCCTCGAGTCTTACATCTCTTACAGCCCCTGGGCCCCAGAGGTAACTTCTCCAAGGCTGACAATAAGCTCTGTCTATATTAATTCAGAGGAAGCCAGCAGAAATGCCAAATTAGGTCCTTTTCTGCAGCTAAGGTGGACTCCATCCACTACTCTAAATTAGCAATGATTCCCACTTCCAGCTCATTGCTTGCTTTCTGGCAATGTTCTCCAGGCCATGCTAATCAAGACTATGATGTCACCTCTCACTTATTGGCCTTTATCCCTCATGCCAGGCAAGTGTATTGGTTGTCTTGCTATAACAAACCACTCAAGCTTCCAGCTCACCCACATGTTGCATCCACACCTCATCGCCAAGCTATTGTGTATGAATTTAGCTTGATTCAAGCCCTACATTTGGCCTATATATGCTGGTGTATATACCGTATATACTCGAGTATAAGCCGAGTTTTTCAGCACGATTTTTCGTGCTGAAAACACCCCCCTCGGCTTATACTCGAGTGAACTCTCCACCCGCAGTGGTCTTCAACCTGCGGACCTCCAGAGGTTTCAAAACTACAACTCCCAGCAAGCCCGGGCAGCCATCGGCTGTCCGGGCTTGCTGGGAGTTGTAGTTTTGAAACCTCCTGAGGTCCGCAGGTTGAAGACCACTGCGGCCTTCGACATCATCCAGCCCCCTCTCACCCCCTTTAGTTCTGTACAGTACTCACCTCCGCTCGGCGCTGGTCCGGTGCTGCAGGACTGTCCGGAGAGGAGGTTGTCTGGTGGGATAGTGGTTCCGGGCTGCTATCTTCACCGGGGAGGCCTCTTCTAAGCGCTTCGGGCCCGGCCCCAGAATAGTCACGTTGCCTTGACAACGACGCAGAGGTACGTTCATTGCCAACGTACTTCTGCGTCATCGTCAAGGCAATGCCTCTATTCTGTGCCCGAAGCGCAGAGAAGAGGCGCCCCCAGTGAAGATAGCAGCCCGGAACCACTATCCCACCGGACGACCTACTCACCGGACATCCCTGCAGCACCGGACCAGCGCCGAGCGGAGGCGAGTACTGTACAGAACTAAAGGGGGTGAGAGGGGGCTGGATTATGTTGATGGCCGCAGTGGTCTTCAACCTGCGGACCTCCGCAGGTTTCAAAACTACAACTCCCAGCAAGCCCGGACAGCCGATGGCTGCCCGGGCTTGCTGGGAGTTGTAGTTTTGAAACCTCTGGAGGTCCGCAGGTTGAAGACCACTGAGGGCGGATGATGACAAGAGGATGATGAAGGGGGGGTGTGGGATGATGACAAGAGGATGATGAAGGGGGGTGTGGGATGATGAAGGGGGGTGGGGATGATGACAAGGGGATGATGAAGGGGGGGGTGTGGGATGATTACAAGGGGATGATGAAGGGGGGTGGGGATGATGACAAGGGGATGATGAAGGGGTGTGTGGGATGATGACAAGGGGATGATGACAGGTGATGATGATGAGGGTCTGGATGATGACAGGCGGTGATGATGATGAGGATGTTAATGACGGGTCTGGATGATGACAGGGGGGGATGATGTATTTCCCACCCTAGGCTTATACTCGAGTCAATAACTTTTCCTGGGATTTTGGGTTGAAATTAGGGGTCTCGGCTTATACTCGGGTCGGCTTATACTCGAGTATATACGGTATGTAAAATGTATCTATAGGGCTTTTTCAACTGTGTTCCTCTACAGACTGTACTTTCTTTTACAAAGGGTCACTGCAAAAGAATGTTTACCACATACTATACAGTGGCATATATAAAAGTCTTCCATCAGAGTTATACATCATGAAATCATGTAAGAATTTATCACTTTCCCAAGGATCTATGCCTTTAGCAGCCTATATTGATATTTTATATGTATAAAGAGTTCCTCATTTCTCAGGCCAGTGTATATTATTTTTGGCAAGTAGTCTGTATAAATGTACTCTTGTTTTGTTGAGGGGAAGGGCTAAACACTCATATAGTTCCCTTGTGAAATCCATTGGGCTACTCGATGCCCTGGCAAAAGGTGAATACTATTTCTTGGGTGTATGCAATGGCCTGTCAGGTGTGTAATCATTTCACTGCCAAACAGTCAATGAAGGGAATAAACAATATAGTGTCAAGGATTGTGTGTAATGTACTGCCAAGTGGTGTGTATAATTTGCTGCCAAAGGGTAATGCTAAATGCTGCCAGGGTTCAGTGAAAGTGAAGCTATGCAGTGAGAGAACATTAGAGACAGACAAAGTGTTTCATGATTAGTTCATATACAATTATGAGACAGGTATTACTTTAGGTTGGTAGAAAACAGCAACGATATGACTATACCATCATATCAGGTAACATTTACATTTTTTATTAGAATGCATTCATAAAATAAAACTACCTATATTCATAAAATAGAACTACCCTTTTTTCCACTACCTTATGTAGCAATTCTGAATTAAAATGGGAAGGTCCCCTATTCAAGGCCCTAATCCATAAAGTGCCCACACCTTATATTAGAGGGGTATTCCAGGCCAAAACTTTTTTTTAATATATCAACTGGCTCCGGAAAGTTAAACAGATTTGTAAATTACTTCTATTAAAAAATCTTAATCCTTCCAATAGTTATTAGCTTCTGAAGTTGAGTTGTTGTTTTCTGTCTAACTGCTCTCTGATGACTCACGTCCCGGGAGCTGTGCAGTTCCTATGGGGATATTCTCCCATCATGCACAGCTCCCGGGACGTGACCTCATCATTGAGCAGTTAGACAGAAAACTTCAGAAGCTAATAACTATTGGAAGGATTAAGATTTTTTAATAGAAGTAATTTACAAATCTGTTTAACTTTATATAAAAAAAGGTTTTGCCTGGAATACCCCTTTAAAGTTGGCAGAACCTACTGTTATGAGCAGATTTGACCAACTCTATAAGGTGTTATCTACCTACTAGAGGCATCTACCTAATTGGGAAGGAAATGATGTATCTACTAGGGGAATCGACCTAATGGGGAAATGATTTACCTATTGTGGGTATGTGCCTAATGGGGGGGGGGAGATAATCTACCTATCCGGTGCATATACCTAATAAGAAGGAAATTACCTACCCTCTGGGGGACCCACCTACCTGCCCCCACACAATCCCCTCCCCACCAACACACTAACCTACTCCCTCATACTATGCCTAACACCAAGGGAGACAATATTTGAGCTACAGAGGATAGGGAAATGGTAGGAACTCTACTTGAAAAGTGCTAAACATAAGACGCTTATCTATGCTGCAGAGATGAATAATGGTTTGAATAAGTCTTTATGGCAGTGTGAACCAGATAGGATAGAAAAGGAAAGGAAAGTAAAGAGAAGAATTTCAAGAAGATGCCATCTGTGAGTGACAAAATGTAACTTCCCAGTTATCACTTATATTCTTTGCAGAGTCTGTGTAGTGCTGGAATCATCACTATAGTCACTGTGTGTGGGGATATTGATGTGTTATACAGTATCTGGTGGTCATATCCAATGTTAGTGATCATGGTGTGGCGGAATTATTTTTCCCTTTCCTGGTTTGGAATTATTATTATTGAATTTTACATTACATGGCCCACAGATTTAAAGGTGAACTCCGGTGGAAAACTATTTTTTTTTATTTTTTTTAATCAACTGGTGCCAGAAAGTTAAAGCATAGCTGTCGTCAACAAACACTTTTTAGATAATGTAGATTATAGAATTATATGTATATTTGTAATATACATTGGTTAAAAAAATGTGTATATTTATAGGGAAAAAGTGCTGTCCCTGCAGCTATTGCCTGTGAGGAGTCCAAATACAGGAAATGAGGACAGGACAAGCAGGGCTCTGTGCAGGCTCCTGGTTTGTCAATCATCCTGATATGTGAGCCCGTTGTATGTCACAGAGCCTTACTGCATAGAGCCCTGCTTGTCCTCACTGCACAGAGCCCTGCTTGTCCTCACTGCACAGAGCCCTGCTTGACCTCAGTGTACAGAGCCCTACTTGTCCTCACTGCACAGAGCCATGCTTGTCCCTCACTGCACAGGGCCCTGCTTGCCCTCACTGCACAGGGCCCTGCTTGCCCTCACTGCACAGGGCCCTGCTTGTCCTCAGTGTACAGAGCCCTAATTTCCCTCAGTGCACAGAGCCCTGCTTGTCTTCACTGCACAGAGCCCTGCTTGTCCTCAGCGTACAGAGCCCCGCTTGTCCTCAGTGTACAGAACCCTGCTTGTCCTCACTGTACAGAGCCCTGCTTGTCCTCACTGTACAGAGCCCTGCTTGTCCTCAGTGCACAGAGCCCTGCTTGTCCTCACTGCACAGAGCCCTGCTTGTCCTCAGTGTACAGAGCCCTGCTTGTCCTCAGTGTACAGATCCCTGCTTGTCCTCAGTGCACAGAGCCCTGCTTGTCCTCACAGCACAGAGCCCTGCTTGTCCTCAGTGTACAGAGCCCTGCTTGTCCTCAGTGTACAGATCCCTGCTTGTCCTCATTGCACAGAGCCCTGCTTGTCCTCACTGCACAGAGCCCTGCTTGTCCTCAGTGTACAGATCCCTGCTTGTCCTCAGTGCACAGAGCCCTGCTTGTCCTCGGTGTACAGAGCCCTGCTTGTCCTCAGTGTACAGAGCCCTGCTTGTCCACCTTCACTTCCTGTATTTGAACTCCTCATAGAGACACACACATGCACTAGCTGCAGGGACAAAAATATACCTATTTTTTAACCAATGTATATTACAAATATACATATAATTGTATTATCTATGTTATATAAAAGTTTTTGTTGATGACAGGTACACTTTAACCCCTTAAGGACCCAGGGTTTTTCCGTTTTTGCATTTTCGTTTTTTCCTCCTTACCTTTAAAAAATCATAGCTTGTCCTCAGTGTACAGAGCCCTAATTTCCCTCAGTGCACAGAGCCCTGCTTGTCTTCACTGCACAGAGCCCTGCTTGTCCTCAGCGTACAGAGCCCCGCTTGTCCTCAGTGTACAGAACCCTGCTTGTCCTCACTGTACAGAGCCCTGCTTGTCCTCACTGTACAGAGCCCTGCTTGTCCTCAGTGCACAGAGCCCTGCTTGTCCTCACTGCACAGAGCCCTGCTTGTCCTCAGTGTACAGAGCCCTGCTTGTCCTCAGTGTACAGATCCCTGCTTGTCCTCAGTGCACAGAGCCCTGCTTGTCCTCACAGCACAGAGCCCTGCTTGTCCTCAGTGTACAGAGCCCTGCTTGTCCTCAGTGTACAGATCCCTGCTTGTCCTCATTGCACAGAGCCCTGCTTGTCCTCACTGCACAGAGCCCTGCTTGTCCTCAGTGTACAGATCCCTGCTTGTCCTCAGTGCACAGAGCCCTGCTTGTCCTCGGTGTACAGAGCCCTGCTTGTCCTCAGTGTACAGAGCCCTGCTTGTCCACCTTCACTTCCTGTATTTGAACTCCTCATAGAGACACACACATGCACTAGCTGCAGGGACAAAAATATACATATTTTTTAACCAATGTATATTACAAATATACATATAATTGTATTATCTATGTTATATAAAAGTTTTTGTTGATAACAGGTACACTTTAACCCCTTAAGGACCCAGGGTTTTTCCGTTTTTGCATTTTCGTTTTTTCCTCCTTACCTTTAAAAAATCATAACTCTTTAAATTTTGCACCTAAAAATCCATATGATGGCTTATTTTTTGCGCCACCAATTCTACTTTGTAATGACGTCAGTCATTTTACAAAAAAATCTACGGCGAAATGGAAAAAAAATAATTGTGAGACAAAATTGAAAAAAAAAAACACCATTTTGTAACTTTTGGGGGCTTCCGTTTCTACACAGTATATTTTTCGGTAAAAATGACACCTTATCTTTATTCTGTAGGTCCATACAATTAAAATGATACCCTACTTATATAGGTTTGATTTTGTCGTACTTCTGGAAAAAATCATAACTACATGCAGGAAAATGTATACGTTTAAAATTGTCATCTTCTGACCCCTATAACTTTTAAATTTTTCCGCGTATGGGGCGATATGAGGGCTTTTACGCCGTGATCTGAAGTTTTTAGCGGTACCATTTTTGCATTGATAGGACTTACTGATCGCTTTTTATTCATTTTTTCATAATATAAAAAGTGACCAAAAATGCACTATTTCTGCACGCGGCGAATATAGCTTCCATAGGGACCTATAACACTGTACACACTGATCTTTTACATTGATCAGTGATTTCTCATAAGAAACCACTGATCGATGATTCTGCCGCTTGACTGCTCATGCTTGATCTCAGGCACTGAGCAGTCATTCGGCGATCGGACAGCGAGGAGGCAGGTAGGGATCCTCCAGCTGTCTTATAAGCTGTTCGGGATGCCGTGATTTTGCCGCGGCGATCCCGAACAGCTCCCTGAGCTAACCGGCATGCTTTCACTTTCACTTTAGACGTGGCGTTCAACTTTGAACGCTGTGTCTTAAGGGTTAATAGTGCGCGGCTCCGTGATCAATGCCGCTCGCTATAAGCCACGGGCCCCGGCCGTTGTTAGAGGCCAGGCCCGATCCGCTATGACGCGGGGCCACGCCATTGGCCAGCGTTATAGATCGGGAGCGGACTCATGACATCATGACGCGTGACGCGTATGTCATGGGTCCTTAAGAGGTTAAACAGATTTGTAAGTTACTTCTTTTTAAAAATCTTAATCCTTCCAGTACTTCTCAGCTGCTGTATGCTCCACAGGAAGTTCTTTTCTTTTTGAATATCTTTTCTGTCTGACCACAGTGCTCTCTGCTGACACCTCTGTTTATGTCAGGAACTATCCAGAGCAAGAGCACATCCTACAAGCAAACCTCTCCTGCTCTGGACAGTTCCTGGCATGGACACAGGTATCAGCAGGGAGCATTGTGGTCAGTCAGACAAGAAATTTAAAAAACAAAGAACTTTCTGTGGAGGATAGAGCAGCTGATAAGTACTGGGAATATTAAGATTTTTAAATAGAAGTTATTTACAAATCTGTTTAACTTTCTAGCACCAGTTGACTTGATGTAGATAGGTAGTAAGATTGCCAGGTAGCTAACTGAGTAGTTAGGTAGCCAGGTACATAGGTAGGTATTTAGCTAGGTAGACAACTCTATAGTTAAGTAGTTAGGTAGCCAAGTATTTAGGTAGGTAGTAGGTAGTTATGTAGCCAGACAGGTACCTAGTTAGTTAGCCAGGTACATAGTTAGTTAACTAATCAGCATAAAATGATCTCACCACAGCACACAGTTTCAGTGAAAAAAAACTCTGGTCTTTATTACACGGTTAAAAAGTGTCTCACAGCAAGCTGTGTTTTGACCAGCACACCTGGTCTTTCACAAGCAATGTCAAGATCAGATATGTAGGTAACCAAGTATGTAGGTAGGTAGTGGGTAGCCAGGTATGTTGATAGTTAGGAAGCCACATAGCTAGCTAGTTAGTTAGGTAGATAGCTAACTAAGTAGTTAGGTAGCCAGGTATATGGGTAGGTAGTTAGGTAGCCAGGTATGTATGTAGGCAGTTAGGTAGCTAGGTATGTTGGTAGTTGGGTAGCCTGGCAGTTAGGTAGCCAGGTATGTAGGTATGTAAAAAGAACAAACATATGCAGTACTTACCTCCTGTCCAATGTAGAGATCAGTAGAAGAGCCCAGCTGCATCCTTCTTCCTCCACAGTGCAGGCACCCACAAGTAACATCATTGTGTCTGCAATGTGTGGGGGCAGAGGTCACGGTTTCCTGTCAGTGTTAGTCACAGCCCATACTGGTGAAACAGATTTCACCTGTATGTGCGTGTGCGTATTCAGCCTGAGCCAGACCCGGGGCTATGGGGGCCAGACAAGTGGCTTCAGCCCTCATAGCTATGCCTCCCAGTAATGCCACTTACATAAACCAACATAAAAAAAATGTCCTAGCTTTAAAAAGCTCTGTATCACACCTTTCCCCTTGCTCACATTGTGTGAGCTCCTGGCAGGAGAAAGTGGGCATTCCCCAGCAGGGGCGATGTCACTGAAGCCTGCGAGAGCTGTACCTCACCATGCCCCGCATGCACTTCCTGAGTTTGTTCTCCTGCAAAGCCAGGAGGAGACCAAACTAACTGTTTGATTTGCACAGGGAACAGTACAGAGCCATCTAGGGGCTGTTTTTTCAATCACATTAAAAACATATAAAGGTTAAGAATTTTAAATGTGCACTCTCATTAAATCTAATTTTTGCTATTGCACTCCTTATGGTAAATAAAAAATATTTCTAATATACTTTGTTTAAAAAAAAAATTTAGTTTTCTATGTTTTATTTGTGCTTAAAAAAGCTCAAGAGCACACTTTCCCCCATCTCATACACAGACTTTGGACCGAAGCCCAAACACAGGAAGTGCAGCCTGGACTGCTAAAAATTAAAATCAATTAAAAGTTTCATATATGCAAATGGTATATCAAAAAAAGTACAGATCACAGAGCAAGAAATGGGCCCTCATACTGCCGCTTATATGTAAAAATGAAAAAGTTATAGGTCGTCATAATAGAGATTTTAAAAGCACTAATTTGGTTAAAAAGTTTGAGATTTTTGTAAAGCAGTACAACAATAGAAAAGTATGTAACCATGGGTATCATTTTAATCATATTGACCAACAGAATAAAGAAAACATGTCATTTTTACCGTAAATTGTACAGCGTGAAAACGAAACCTTCCAAAATTTGTAAAATTGCGGTTTTCTTTTCAATTTCCCCACACAAATAGTATTTTTTTAATTTCGCCATACATTTATATGGTAAAATCAGTGAAGTCAAAGGAATTACAAAGGACAACTGGTCTCGCGAAAAACAAGAGTTTTAGACGATTTTATATTATATTTAAATTTATATGATTTTTAGAAGGCGAGTAGGAAAAAACGAAAATGCAAAAATAAAATTGGCTGCGTTGTTAAGGCCAAAATGGGCTGTGTCCTTAAGGTGTTAATGGCCATGGTGTGTATTCTACTCCAGCCAGTGCTCAGATAACAGGATTTCATAAGATGCAAGATCCTGTTTCCTGTTCACTGAGTGCAGGCCGGATCACATTTTGTTCAGGCCCCTAGATGCAAGGAAAGTTATTTTCCCAGGAATAATAGCACCATAAGTGTTGCAATGGGAGAGCAAGCTCTTGTGATGCATTGAATGTAAGGAGTTGCAGTTGCTGGTCCTATCTGACTGGATCCTTCTCCAGACATACCTAGTAGAGTATAAGAGTAGTCTTACAGTACTGACATGCCTGGAGGAAAATTGTATTCCCGAGATGGCTCTGCTGACAGGAAAACACTTAGGGGTGGAGGGGGGGAGGGTTATTAAGATTGGACTTTCATGCACAGGTATTTAGTAAACCCCACCAGTGCACAATATGCTGGATTTATTGTTAATAAATCCAGGAGCATATGTGGCTACCCCATGCACCATTTCTGAAATCCAAGCCAGCTAGGAGTTTGCATAAGTTTATTTTACAGCTCACAACAGTGCTCTGGTAAGAAAACTGCTGTGTGCTGCAGGCAATGCCCCATTTTTTGCAAACTGGCATGGCTGGCATAAAGGTGCCAAAAAGTTACACATTTTTGCACAAGCAAAAATTACGCTTTTTGTAAGCCCAAAGGCCAGGATAGCCCCCTGTAATATATTGTGTTTTAAACTCTTTGTAAAGCAGGTGTCATACAAACAACAGCCAAGATTAAAAATGCCATCTTAATTAGAAGGTCTGAATTCCACCCATTACTGTCAGTTTTCATCAATCAACATACATGAATAATAAAATAAATAAGGATAAAATAAATTTAAATCCATCCAAAACCATTTTTGTAGGTACATCCAATTAATTGAATTGGATACATGTTTATATTCTGTACGCAAACGTGTTATTAGAAATGAAATAAATATCCATATCTGCACAATTGTAAACCATATAGTTGTGTACACTATTCGTTGTTATTGCAGGGTTCACATAGATAAATTACTATCCACCTGATCAAGAACAAGGTCTGAGTTCAAAACATGTTGTACTTTATACAGTGGTCCCATACGGTGGTAATCCGTTCCAAACGGACCATCGTTTGTTGAAGCCATCGCATGTTGAGGGATCCGTGCAATGTAAAGTATAGGACAGTGGTCTACAACCTGCGGACCTCCAGATGTTGCAAAACTACAACACCCAGCATGCTGGGTGTTAGACACAAGAAAAAACAGCACCAGATAGTTTTTTGTTGTACTCTATGTCTCATGATATGTGCTAAGTGCTGGGGGTCTATAATCTGTTAATCAGTATAGCCCCATAAACTATTCATACAAAAAAGGACTTAAACTGAAAGCAATTGCTACTGAAAAATATGCAAATTTTATTAGTATATCCAAAAAGTTAAAAACTTCACACACTTGTGACAAAAATGCAATAAAGATAGAATACCAGATGTGTATGTATAAAGTAATACAAAATGAGATGTGATCAGATACAACCAAAAAACGTAGGTAGATAAGGTATAGCAATAGTTGTAATCACAATGGATCTATATATAGTGAGGTCAAGGAAATGATATGATATCAATGGCTCTCAATGCTGGGTGTTGTAGTATTGCAACATCTGGAGGTCCCGAGGTTGAAGACCACTGTTAGAGGAAGTTGTACTCACCTTTCCCCGCCGCTCCGGACCATCACCGCTGCCCGGGATGTCGTCGTCCATCGCTGTCGCTGCGTCCCTTGGGTGTCCCCGATGCTCCGGCAAGGCCTCAGCTTCCCCGGTATCCTCGCTCTCCATCGCCGCCATCACGTTGTTACACACGCTGCTCCTATTGGATGACTGGATGGCGTACGCAGCGACGTGATGATGTCAATTGAGAGCACCGACGATGCAGGGGATCCCGAAGAGGACGCGCCGGAGCCCCGAGGACAGGTAAGAGACATCACCAAAGCTCACGGGGCACCGTAAACAGCTATCCGGCGGCAGCTGAAGCAGTCAGCACTGCCGGATAGCCGTTTATGCGATGGCCCCGACATAAAAAAGCATGATGCTGTCTTCAACATGCGATGTTAAAATTATCGTATGTCAGGGCCATCGTAGGTCGAGGGGTCACTGTATAGTGTTTTCTTCTTGAAGGGTCCAAATTTCCTTTAGGCCAAGACTATGCTAATAAATCATCTGACCGTGAACATATTTTTCCCTGTATGATACATATTTTATGTTGAAAAATATAACTTTAAAAAGTGATAAGAGACACACGCATTATATGGTTATTTGCCTTGGCCTGAAATCCTGTAATGTTGAATACCATACGAGTGGGAACAAGCCTTCCTTGAAAACCACATGTATTACATTTTGTATACCATTGCAAGTGTAATGTAATTTATGTATATTGGCGCAAGAAATAATGTAATAATAATGTAACAATTCCTTTGATGTAGAAGAAGAGTACCATATATATGTTCCATAAATATTGTAGTATTATGTTATCTTTTTATTCACTCTCTAATAATTGTTATGTAATATGACTTGCACTAGGGGGTATTCCATTTATTATTCCTTTATTTTTTTATTCTTATTAACGTTTTTATTTTCAGATAAATATAAAAGGGATACAAAAAAGAAAAAGGGATGGAAAGGGGAACAACAGAATACAAAGAAAAATGGAGGTAATAAAGGGGTAAACACCCCAAATAAACAAGCAAGTGTACACTCACTGTATAATCTGAATAAAAGAACACATTTCACTCTATACTGAATAATAAACAGAAATTCTCAGAATAAACATCTACAGAAATTTTAGAATAGAAGCACTTATACAAAATCCAAGCATAGTATGCCAGGTGGGATTATGAAATATTACAGGGCGTAAAATAAAGAAATAGTCCAAGAGAGTCCAAGGGAGCCAAAGATTACCTTGTGCTATAGCCATAGGGGTATCAGCGGTGAAAAGCTCTTCCATTCTATTCATTCTATTAACTTCAGTAAGCCATTCTGTTATTGTAGGAGCTCTAGATACCTTCAAAAGTCTTGGAATTACTACCCTAGCGGCAATTATCATGGAACGAAAAATATATTTAGAAGTCCTAATGATACTACCAGGGAAAATAAAGAGGAGAAAGGGAGCTGGGTCATTTTCAATCGAGACACCAGTTACATTTTTTGTAATCTCAAGAACCTGTTTCCAGAACGTTTGGATCAGGGAACATGACCACAAAATATGTGTCACCGTGCCCACATCCTGGTTACAGCGCCAACAGCAATCAGATGTTGTAGGATAGGATTTATGTAGTAAGGCGGTAGTTCTATACCATCTGGATAAGATCTTAAAAGGAGTTTCTTGTATTCTACCAGACAGCGACACTTTATGGCTAAGAGTAAAAGATTTAGCCCAATCTTCTTCAGAAAAGGAACGATCCAATTCGTGTTCCCAACCTTCAACATGTGTAGGTCTACAATCTATATTAAGATTTTGAAGAAATTTAAAAATCACATATATAGATTTGGAAGGTGAGTGTGCAGCCACACATAAAGACTCAAACTGGGACAGTTCTCTAGTAAAAGAGAGTTCATCTCCATGCAAAGCCACAAAGTGTCAAAGCTGAGCATACTCAAAAGAATATTTATTTGATGGGGAGTTCTCCTGAAGTATATTAGGGAGAGACTTAAAGGGGTTATCCAGGAAAAAACTTTTTTTTGTTATATATCAACTGGCTCATGAAAGTTAAACAGATTTGTAAATTACTTCTATTAAAAAAATCTTAATCCTTTCAGTACTTATGAGCTGATGAAGTTGAGTTGTTCTTTTCTGTCTAAGTGCTCTCTGATGACACGTGTCTCAGGAACCGCCCAGTTTAGAAGCAAATCCCCATAGCAAACCTCTTCTAAACTGGGTGGTTCCCGAGACACATGTCATCAAAGAGCACTTAGACAGAAAAGAACAACCTTAACTTCAGGAGCTCATAAGTACTGAAAAGATTAAGATTTTTTAATAGAAGTAATTTACAAATCTGTTTAACTTTCTGGAGCCAGTTGATATATAAAAAAAAGTTTTTTCCTGGATAACATTACGGTTAGTATCAGACATAAAATGATATACAGTTATAGGAGACTGAAATAAGATAAAAATACAGACTGGGGACGGCCAGAAGGGAATTGAGAATTGCCAAATATCGGCATAAAGGAGACTTGGAGAGATGTTATTTACAAATTGCTCTCAAAGAATGGGACAAAGGGGGAAGTATAGTAGATTTTCGAGGAAGTGCCAAGAGAGGCGGCCAAGGAAAAGCAGTGTAAGAGTATTGCAGGATCAGAGATTAAAGCAACACCCATGGTTTAGTGGTCGAGGAGTGAAAACCATTAAGAATCCGTGTTAATGTAGAAGCCAGGTAATAAGAGTAACAATCAGATAAACCTAAACCCCCCCAATATCTTACTTCTAGTTAAGATCCATCTCGCCACTATGGGTGGTTTACGGGACCAAACAAAGGTAGAAAAAGAAACATGTAAAGAAAGAACAATGTAAGTAGACAGGGAGAGTTTGAAACAGGTAGAAAAGTCTAGGCAATATATTCATTCTTATAATATTGATTCGTCCTATCCAGGAGAAGTCTCTTTATGTAACTTATTGTGTATTGAGTATTTGAGTGCACTTGCACAGCTGTATTAGCCAATACTATTAATATAATTAATGTGAGCCCTTACCTTTCCCAGTGTTATACTGGTTATCTCTTTGCACCTCTGGTTTCCAGGGTATGCTTAATCATGTTTTAATGTGATTTTATAAAATGTATCAATAAAGAATTTTTTGGATTCCTTAAACGCTTTTCTTGTGTATGTATATTTAATCTTGCATGGGATCTGTTACACATGAGGGGATTTATGTTAGTTAGTTGCTAAAATGTGAAAAAGCTTTAATCGTGGAGAAAAGAGCAGGAAGCAATATATAGGGAGATGACAAATAAACCAATAAATCATCGGCAAAAGCCAAACATTTATGGGTGTCTTGTGGAAGTGTAAGACCTTTGATATCCAGAATATTTCGAATCGCGTTTATCAGGTGTCCCATGCACAATATAAAGAGCATGGGAGATAAGGGAAACCCTTGCCTGGTGCCGTTCTTAATAGCTACTCGTTGGGACAAAGTGCCATTCACTCTCACTTCTGCCCACGGATTAGTGTATAAAGCAAAAATGTGGGCCCTCATGGTTTGACCCACCCCAATCTGCTCCAGAGTTGCATCCAGGAAACCCCAATCAACATGATCAAATGCCTTTTCAGTGTCTAAAAAGAGCAACATAATGTTTAGGCGAGAGTGTTGAGCATATGCTATAGAAGAAAAGGCACATAATGTATTATCTCTCCTATCTCGATGGGGAACAAAGCCCACTTGACTTGAATGTATAAGAGATTCCAAATGAGCAGAAAATCTATTAGCTATTAGTTTAGCAAAAAGCTTAGCATCAGTGTTGATGAAAAAAATTGGACGATAGCTGGACCAGAGTATGGGGTCTTTATCCTCCTTAGGAAACACAACTATATGAGCACCCAAAAAAGATTGCGGAAAGGAGGTGGTAGGGGAAATGCTATTAAAGGCTGTAAGCAATGAGGATGTTAGTTAAGGCAAAAGTGTTTTATATAGTTTAGCCGAGTAATCATAAGGTCCCGGACTCTTGCCTGAAGGAAGAAGAGTAACACCAACATATAACTCCTCTTCCATAAATGGTTCTTCAAAAGAGCTAACAATTTCAGGGGTAAGAGAGGGAAGAGCTGTAAATGAAATATATTGCCATAGAGAGGGATAAGAAGGAGAAGAGGAAGAAGAGGGTGGAGGAAGGTGATGGAGGGAAGCATAGTAAGATTGTAAAGCAACAGCAATGTTTTGTGTAATGTGAGAGATGGTAATATTGGGCATCTTAATGGAAGGTATAAATGTAGATGCCCCTTTGTCTCTTAAGGCTCTCGCCAAGTATTTACCAGGTTTGTTGCCGCATTCATAAAATGTTTTACCGCAGAACTGTCAATACTTCTTCTATTTAGAGTCTAGGAGTTGTTTTATTTCTGATCTCTCAATGTTTCTTCTAATAGGGAAGATTTATGTCTAGTCTTTAATGTGTGTAGCATGGAAAGTAATGAGGAAAGCTTAACTGTGGCCTCTCTTTTCAACCTAGCCCCATGTTTAACCAAAACTCCTCGCAATACACATTTTAAGGCCTCCCATTTAACTGAAGATGAAGTATCATCTGTTGCATGATCAGACTGAAAGTGTTGAATAGTTGTGCGGAGTTCTGAGAGACAAAGGGCATTAGACAGGAGTGACTCAGGAGTTTCCGTGTATAGTGAGATTTATGCAGGGATGGAAGAGTAAAAGTCAGAGAAACATGCGCATTACTACTCCCCTATATTGGTTTGTTCCTGCATTATTGGCAAGGTGATGTGTGGGCACAGGAGCTGTAAAACAGCAAATGAAATTACAATAGAAATAAATATAACTGATTCTGGATATTCAATTAAACGGCTCTCTTTGTCACCCTATTAGCAGCAATAACATAAAAATACCTTGCCTACTTATCAACAAAACCGGATTCTTTACAGCAGCAATAAAAATGATGCAAGCACAGGCTCTTGTGCTGCGCTTTTGTGTTAGACTAGGTTAAAAGCTTTTGACCTGCCACATTTGATTAAACAAATATTATCTAAAGTTCAATAGCATTGTTAGATCTGGACAATTCTTTTCAAAAAAATAAATAGGACTTTCAACTTTTTTCTAAAGATTATCCGGTGGCCCAGTACGGGAGTTGTTACCCAGGACCCTTGCTGCCCTGTCAGGCAGCCTCCCTGCACTGTCCCCTGCCCCCCCCCCCACCCACCCTGCATCTATTCTACTGTAATTGTATATTATCCCCTATGTTATGTATAATAATATAGTATTCACAACAAAAAGAGATAAGTGTGCACTCACCGCAGGGAACGTCAGGCTGTACCGGAGTCCGGGTCACGAGCAGCAGGTTACTGAAGACGCATCACGGGGAGCGCTCAGAGGCGATGCTGGCCTTTTGCACGATAGAGCGTGCTTCTTCCGGCCTCTAATGTTATTATTCTTCAAAAATGCATCCAGACCCCTTTTAAATTATTTTACAGAGTTCACCATGACCACCTCCTCTGGCAGAGAATTCCACAATCTTGTTGCTCTTACAGTAAAGAACCCCCGTTTGTGCTGGTGTAGAAACCTTCTTTCCTCAAGTAGAGGATGCCCCCTTGCTATAGATACAGTCCTGTGTATAAATAGATCATTGTTGTTTGTAAATTTATACGTGGAGGTGTGTAAACTCCATATGTTAATGTGCCTTGAACATTTTCCAGGCAGCATTAGGGTTGCACCTGTGAGGCCATGCACCTATATCAGCCAACTTGGGTGGGGCTTGTAGCCTCTCTCCCCCCTTCCATTGTATGTGTGCTCAGTCACGCTGGAGAGAACTGGGAGCAGGCTGCATGTCGGCCTAGTGCTGCTGTAATTGCCCACTGGCCCCTGGTTTTTGCTTTTCATGCACAGGTAGGTTAGCGTTAGGTCCCGTGCCATCTGAGAAACCTTGGCGTTGGTGTGCGGGCTCTGGTGTGTCCTTAATATAAGGATACACTGGCGAATGTCTCAATTTTAACATCAGTGTTGAGGTATTAGCCAATGTCATTGTATACATCTACCACAGTAGTGCACCTAAATTTCTGTATTATAAATAGATCATGGTAGTTCTCCCATTCCCCGTATTACTCTGGTTGCCCGTCTTTGAACCCTCCCCAGCTCCACTATATCTTTCTTATACACTGGTGCCCAGTACTGTACACAGTATTCTATGTGTGGTCTGACTAGTGATTTGTACAGCGGTAGAATTATTTCCTTGTCGTGGGCATCTATGCCCCTATTGATGTAACTCATGATTTTATTTGCCTTGGCTGCAACTGTCCGACACTTATCACTAAAGCAAAATTTACTATTAACTAAGACTCCCAAGTCATTTTCCACATCAGTTGTCCCAAGTGTTCTCCCATTTAATACATAATCCCAGCCTGAATTATTCTTCCCCATATGCATTACCTCACATTTATCAGTGTTGAACCTCATCTGCCATTTCCCAGCCCAAACCTCCAACCTATTCAGATCCATTCGTAACAGTGCACTGTCCTCTATAGTGTTTACCGCTTTACTGAGTTTAGTATCATCTACAAAGATTGCTACTTTACTATTCAACCCCTCTACAAGGTCATTAATAAATATATTAAATAGGACAGCACCCAAGGCTGACCCCTGTGGTACCCCACTAGTAACAGTCACCCAATCAGAATAAGTACCATTAATAACCACCCTTTGTTTCCTATCACTGAGCCAGTTACTTACCTACTTGCACAAATTTCCCCCCAGCCCAATCCTTCTCATTTTATGCACCAACCTTTTATGTGGCACCGTATTAAATACTTTGAAAAAGTCCAGATATATGACATCCAGCGATTGCCCCTAGTCCAGCCTGGAGCTCACCTCCTAATAAAAGCTAATAAGGTTAGTTTGACAGGACCGATCCCTCATAAAGCCATGCTGATATGGAGTCATACATTTATTTTTATCGGAAGCTGTGCAAAGAAGTGTTCAGCTCTCCTCCTACGTCCTGCTGCGTACAGACTGGTACGGACCGTACCCAAATGAGTGCAATGAAAAAAGAACTGATGTCCAGCGCTGCTCCCGTATAAAAGTGAAATTCTTTATTCAAGCATATACACCAACAGGTACAGTAGACACAGTAGTCACAGGTGACGCATTTCAGCCCACCAAGGGGCCTTAGTCATACACTATTTTCAAGTAGAATTAATCTTTTTAAAGGTTCCAGAGGCGAAGAAGAAGGAGTCGCCTCCCAGGGCGAAGCCTCCCTCCCCTCTGCCCAGGTGCGTAGTGAATGAAGCATGGAACAGGTTACCTTAACCATTAGAGCACCACTACCTTGCATGATTCATTCTTAACCACAAAAAAAAACACATTAAAATATAAAGATGGTGTTAAAGTATGTTTAGTGCTATAGGAGCCGGTGAGTTGTTCATAGATGGATTTATCTTTAAATATATTACTATTAAGATGATTACTAGTGTTCTCCCAGAACACACATTACCGCACTAGCAACCGCACTATGTGTACAGGTCATTACAATCTGGAAATAAAACTGATAAATAGCAGCCGGCATGTTAAATATGATTCATATATTGCACTATATACCATACATGCCGGGTGCACATCTGTGAGTTTCCATGTGGATATTTTTACACATGATTGATAAAACACTGAGTTATATTTCATATATTTTTTTATAAACTTTTTTGTATCATCATTAAATATTGAGTTGTTGATATGTTATAAACAGTGGTATTGAGTTATTAAAGATTATGCTCATATCTAGAGGAAAAAGTTCTTTGCCGACAGTATAATACATCTATTTTGTGTGAAAATGTTTGTGTAGCATATAAAATATACAAATATACAAATAAAAGACTGTCAGTATAGGATGATCAGGATGGATGTCTTCTTAATAATGCAGGATGGTGTCTAGCCTTTTGTTCAAACCCTTCGGTGTCCGACTCCCCAACTTCAATATTCAGTAAACCTCCCAATCCAGAAGCTTTTGTTTAATATTACCTCCTCTGATAGGCACTGCGATCCTCTCCAGGCCCTGTACGATAAGTGTTTTGGTGCTCCCTGCATGTGCTTCTGCACAATGCCGGGAAACCATAGATACGTGCCGGAAGTTGAAGTGCAGAATGCCGGATAGATGTTTTCTAACTCGAACTTTCAGGGGGTTGGAGGTCCATCCGACATACTGCAGTTCACACTCCCGGCACGTAATGACATAAACTACATATGTTGTATTGCAGTTAATATACTGTCTGATCGGATACACAGCACCATCAGAGGAAGATTTTACTGTAGTGGAATTGAACATAATACTACAACATGTGCACCTGGTGTGGTCACATTTGTAAGATCCCACGTGCCTCAACCAAGTGGGCACGTGTGATCCTTCTTTTTCAGTGAAAAGGCTAGGGGACACCTTTTGTCCGATAGTCTGGCCCTCCTGGATACACATTTGTAGCCATCGGAGAACACGTTCTTGTATGTTGGGTCACTAGTGATTATTGGCATATATTTATGCAATATGCTGCAGATGTTCCTAAACTCATTGCTATACTGGGTGGAAAAAATGATAGGTGTCTGTTTTTTGAGAGGTTTATGTGTGTGATTACCACTATCTTTGTTATTGATTAATGCATTCCAATCTTTACATAAAGCCCTCTTCTTCCCTTTCTCAATGTCCCACGGGTTGTAGCCTCTTACCCGTAGACGTTGTCCTATTTGGTCTGCCTCCCTCAAGAAGTCAGATTCTACAGAGCAATTTCTACGTGAACGAATCATCTCGCCCATAGGCAGATTTTTCTTCACGTGCACCGGGTGGCACGAGGTAGCATAGAATTAACCGCCGTACCTTTCCTTTGTGTGGATGTGATAACTTGTCCCTCCTGCTTATTACCCTGCAACCACAAGTCCAAGAATGCAATTAACTCGGGCTCGTGGGATACCATAAACTTCAAATTGCACGGATTGTCGTTCAAATATTGTGTAAACCCTGGTATGGCCGCTACCTCCGCATCCCAGATAAATAAGAGATTGTCAATGTAGCGGCCATACCAGTGAATGGATGACATAAACGGATTATTGGGGGTGAAAAGTATCCCCCTCTCCCACCAACACATATATATGTTGGCGAGAGAGGGTGAGAATTTCGCCCCCATAGATGCTCCCGTGATCTGAAGAAAAAATTATTGATTGAACATAAAAAAATGATGGTGAAGTGAAAAATCTACCACTTGGATTATGAATTCTTGCAAGCTATCCGAGTAATTAGAATAGCAGTTGAGGAACCAGGACAAAGCGCTCAGGGCTAATGGATGCAGGATTACAGAATAGAGGGATGTGACATCTGCTGTCACCCAAATAAAACCCTCCTGCCAGGTTATATCATTCATCATTTTTAAAACGTGACCCGTGTCTTTGATATATCCTGGCATAGCCATAATTAATGGTTGCAATGTTGCATCCACCCACGAGCATAACCTTTCGTTAAGGGAGGAAATGCCCGCCACTATTGGCCTCATGGGGGGGGGGGGGGGGGGAAGGTTTCCTTATGGATTTTGGGCAGCGAGTGGAAAATCGGAATTACCGGATTATTTATGATTAGATATTATACTTGTTTTTTTAGTAAAAAAAAACACTCGCTGCCCCCATCTCCACAAGTGAAACCAATTTGGATTTGAATACTTTTGTGGGATTCTCTGGAAGGGGTCTATATGTATTATTATCCTGTAACATCATTAAATTACGTTTCTTGTACAGACCCCCATCCAAAATAATCAAATGAAAGTCCTCTGGAAAGAACATTGAGTTGGTATGTAGAAAAAATCTATGCGGACAAGTTGAAGACGGGAATCGAGCTTCTCGTGCCTACGGCGATGTTTCCTCCCCGCCCGGCGGCGTTTTTTGGATGCACAGGTTTTTGCTGACCGTCACTGGCTTGAGATAATGGGGAGGAAGCTGTATCTGGGGTGGATATTCCAGACTGTGAGAGCTGATCTTCATGTTCCACATTTGATGTGGCAGACTCTGCATCTGTAGAATTAAAGATGACTTTCCTTTGTCTTTTTTGCTTCTGCTTGCGGCCATGGCTTTTTTCAAGATGGATCTAGGTGTAGCTGGTCCACCCGATTTGTCAGGCCACTGGAAAACATTATTGGTATGGTAATCTTGCAGATCACGCAAAAAATTTGACGTGTTTCGTCTCGGTGATGGATTCCTCCAACTTAAGTAAGTTAGCTGAAATTTTGGAGTCCAGTTCCAAGAATAAGGCATGACTCTCATATGGTAAAAGGCTTGTTTGTAATTCAACAATTTTATCTTACACATTCACAAGTGCCTCCTCCTCATATGAGATAATCAAAGACATAAATCGAGACGAAAACTCCGCCAGAAGTCCATCCCACTCCTGGCGGAACTGGTCAGAAAAAATGGTGGTAGGGAACTTTCTAATGCGTAGTCCCCTGGGAACCATATTGTGTTCCTTATATTTTTTCAAAGTCGATAAGTCCCACCAAATTTTCGTTTTCCTAATAAGAGCATCCTCTAGATCATTCATGTGTATTCTTAAGTCTACACAGTCTTTCGTACATGTATCAGAGGTGTTGAATATACGCTGCATGCGGTCATTCCCGGATGGACGATTTTCCACCCACTGTAGGCAATTGGTCTGCGCCATATTCCTCGTGGATGCACGGGGTGGAAGGAGGGAGCACAAATCAGTCCAGTGATTAGTAGAAGCTGTGCAAAGAAGTGTTCAGCTCTCCTCCTACGTCCTGCTGTGCACGGACTGGTACGGACCGTACCCAAATGAGTGCAATGAAAAAAGAACTGATGTCCAGCGCTGCTCCCGTATAAAAGTAGAATTCTTTCTTCAAGCATATACACCAACAGGTACAGTAGACACAGTAGTCACAGTTGACGTGTTTCAGCCCACCAAGGGGCCTTAGTCATACAATATTTTCAAGTAGAATGAATCTTTTTAAAGGTTCCAGAGGCGAAGAAGGAGGAGTCGCCTCCCAGGGTGAAGTCTCCCTCCCCTCTGCCCAGGTGCGTATTTAATGAAGCATGGAACAGGTTACCTTAACCATTAGAGCACCACTACCTTACATGATTCATTCTAAACCACAAAAAAAAAACACATATTAAAATATAAAGATGGTGTTGAAATATGTTTAGTGCTATAGGAGCTGGTAAGTTGTTCATAGATGGATTAATCTTTAAATATATTACTATTAAGATGATTACTAGTGTTCTCCCAGAACACACATTACCACACTATGTGTACAGGTCATTTATTTTTAACCAGATACTCCAAAATAGCATCCCTTAGAAAACCCTCAAACAATTTACATACAACGGAGGTTAAACTAACAGGCCTGTAATTCCCAGGGTCACCTTTTGACCGACCCCTTTTTAAATATTGGCACCACATTTGCCATACGCCAGTCCTGGGGAACAGTCCCCGTTATTATAGAGTCCCTGAATATTAAAAATAGAGGTCTGTCTATTACATTACTTAATTCCTTTAGAACACGGGGAGGAATGCCATCTGTACCTGGCGATTTGTCTATTTTGATTTTTTTGTAGGTGGCACTGTACTTCTTCCTGGGTTAGACAGGTGACCTGGCATTTCAATTTCTTCGGTGAATACAGTGGAGAAGAATTTGTTTAATATATTTGCTTTTTTCTGATCCCCGTTTATATTTTCTTCCTCATCATTTTTTAAAGGGCCTACACTTTCATTTTTAACCTTTTTGCTATTTATATAGTTAAAAAAAAATTTGGGGTTAGTTTAACTCTCTTTGGCAATAAGTCTTTCTGTTTATTTTTGCGGCTTTTATCAGTCTTTTTACATATTTAACATTTTTCTCTATAGCTTTTTAATGCTTCTTCACTGCCATCCTGTTTTTAGTAGTTTAACCCCTTAACGACGCAGGATGTAAATGTACGTCCTGGTGAGCCGGTACTTAACGCACCAGGACGTACATTTACATCCTATGCATAACCGCAAGTATCGGAGCTATGCTCGCGTCATGTGATTATGGAAACATACATGTGTTTTATAATTGTATCTGTGTATAAACTAAGACCTGGGGGGGAGGGTCATTCAGACTGTGTGTTTGTGTATTGCATTTTATTGGAGGTCTGGCTGTTTGGTATCTCCTTTGAAGTCGTGCACTCTGGTCTCATCATATAATCAAACAGATAAGGGGTCAGGAAGAGAGATGCCCCACCTGGTGGGATCAGAGGGGAGGAGGGGGTGAAGTTTCCCTCCAAAGAAGCAGCGATAAGATTTTAAATGCTGGACTCAACTGTTGTTCAAGGCTGTGCCAAAAGCTGACAAGAGCTGGACTCTCACTCACAAGGACGGCTATATCATCATGCTGTAAGAACTTCATCTTTTGCTTTCTGAACTTGTCTTGCCAAACTCTTTTGATCTCTAAATATATGAGCTCACCTTTCTGAAGGCAGCTCTGGTGGAAACACGTTTATCTAAGGGCTAATTTGGTGACTAGCTGGGACTAGTAGTGGATACCCAGAGGTCTGGTGGCTTTAACCCTTGCACCATCACACTCTTTCTAATGTCTTAGCTGGACCAATAGGGTGGGATCGTGACAACTGGTGGCAGTGTCGGGATATATTTAGAAATTTTTAGTGCTTGCTGTATTTTACCTGTAAGGAAATCTTAGCACTAAAAAGAAATTGCATACTTATTCTTGTGTGTAAATTCCAAAGACAGAGGTTTAAAAAAGACAGTGCTGGTTTAAAAGACATACAAAAAGAGTGCAAGACTTTTCTGTCCTCCCCATCTCCTGTTTTACCTCCTCTGTCTCACCTCGGAAATATGGAGGCATATCGCAAACAGTCCAAGCCTGTGACTGAACCAGTAATGTTTTCCAAAAGTGAAATGGGGTGTATTGTAAAATGTGGTGACAATGCATTGCCAATGCCAAAACCTAGTGGAAATGGGCTAGGGAGAGGGGTTGGTGTGCCCCTGGTGACATTTAAGGATGAGGGACCAGCAGTGAGTGATATGTCCCAATCCTGTGAGCCTAAGGAGAAGGAGGGAAGGAGTGATAGCCCTGTGTATGATGCCTGTAACATTGTTATGTCTGGAACTGAGGGAGAGGAAGGTGGAGATGCTAGTTCACCTGGGGGAAATGTGCTCCCTGATGCCCTAAGATGGGGGAGGGAAATGAGCATTTCCGGGAAGGTCTGAGACAACGTGCTGAGCATACAGATGTTGACACAGAGGGGCATCAGGTATATTAGGAAAATTGTATCTTGTACTGGGAGTCCCTTTCCAAAGGCATGCTAGGGGCCCAGGAGGGAGAAAGGCTGTTAGTGGTTCCTAGGCAGTACAGGAAAGAGCTGCTGAGGTTGACCCATGAGACCCCCCTGGATGGACATTTGGGAGTGGCCTATGCGGTCATAGAGAAGGAATGTCTAGCTGTGGTCTGGGCTTTGCAAAAATTACAGCCATACCTGTATGGCAGGGATTTTACTGTCATAACTGATCACAACCCTCTACATTGGTTGGACAGAGTGTCCGGTAACAATGGCACCTTGAAACAAATGCTAAAAACATTTGTAGAATCGGAGGGCAGAGACTGGGAAAAGTATTCACCCCATCTGTTATTTGCTTACAGGGAGGTACCCCAAGAGTCTACAGGTTTCTCGCCCTTTGAGTTATTGTATGGTCGCAAAGTGTGGGGACCCCTAGATTTAGTTAGGGGAGAATGGGAAGGGGGGCTACATGCCCTGAGACTTCTGTGGTGGAGTATGTTCTGAGATTCAGGGACAGGATGCAGACATTGACTGGGCTGGTACATGAAAACCTTACAGCAGCACAGTCCAGGCAGAAGTACCGGTACGATCGCAATGCAAGGGACCGGGTCTATGAAGTGGGACAGAAGATAATGGTTCTGAACCCCATTAGGCAGAATAAGTTGCAGGCTGCCTGGGAGGGTCCCTTTACCATTTTACAGTGCCTAGAACCCACCACATATGTAGTAGCCCTTGATGAGAAAGGTCAGAGGAAGAGACAGTACCACATTAATATGCTAAAGGAATACTATGACCCTGAGGAGGTGTTACTCAGTGTATATAGTGCACCAGAGGAAGGGCTGGGTAGTGATCCCCTACTGGAGCTAGTGGAGGAAGCTAAGAGCCAGGGATCCCTTCAGGATGTGGAGATCAATCCACAGCTCTTAGCTGCAAAGAAAAGGCAGCTAAATGAGGAAATAGGCCCCTTCAGTGCCATCTCTGCCTGGGAATGCAGGGCGTGTGGTGTCAAGAAAAGAAATAGATGGTTAAGGGAGACAGATCTATCAGCCTGGGGAGGCAAGATCTCTCTGTCTCCATCTTAAGGGGGAGGTGTCAGGCCCAAGGCCTGATTATGGAAACATACATGTGTTTTATAATTGTATCTGTGTATAAACTAAGACCTGGGGGTGAGGGTCATTCAGACTGTGTGTTTGTGTATTGCATTTTATTGGGGGTCTGGCTGGTTGGTATCTCCTTTGAAGTCATGCACTCTATTCCCATCATATAATCAAACAGATAAGGGGTCAGGAAGAGAGATGCCCCACCTGGTGGGATCAGAGGGGAGGGGGGAAATGGAGTTTCCCTCCAAAGAAGCAGTGATAAGATTTAAAATGCTGGACTCAATTGTTGTTCAAGGCTGGGCCAAAAGCTGACAAGAGCTGGACTCTCACTCACAAGGACGGCTATATCATCATGCTGTAAGAACTTCATCTTTTGCTTTCTGAACTTGTCTTGCCAAACTCTTTCATATTTTTGTAACTGTATGTCATTTGTTTATTTTTATGCATAGCACTGTGATAACTTTTATCAGATTAAATGTTTAATTGATCAGCTCTGGTCTTTGATCTCTATATATATGACCTCACCTTTCTGAAGGCAGCTCTGATGGAAACACGTTTATCTAAGGGTTAATTTGGGGACTTGCTGGGACTAGTAGTGGATACCCAGAGGTCTGGCGGCTTTAACCCTTGCACCATCACACTCTCTCTAATGTCTTGGCTGGACCGATAGGGTGTGATCGTGACATCATGCGCGATGTCACGATCACACCGTATCGTGACATATTGGTTTTCTTTTATTCCTGACCCTTTTATTCCTATAAGGTATATACATCTTACAGTGAGAATTTAAGATATTTTTAAGTCTCCCATTAAGTGTCAGTATTCTTGTTTTTGAGGACATTATCCAAATTTGTATTAATAAGGGCCTCTCTGAGTTGATCAAACTTTTCCTTCCTAAAGTTCATTGTTTTTGTGGCCCCTCGAGAAATTCCCTTATTGAAGAACAAGTTATAATGTATTATATTATGATCACTATTTCCTGGGTATCTTCTACTTGCACATTAGTTACTCTGTCAGGTCTGTTGGTTAATATTAAGTCTAGTACGGCGCCCCCTCTAGTCCGGCACTGCACCATTTGGGACAGATAATTGTCTTTAGCTATAGTCAGAAACCTGTTTCCTTTATGAGATTCACAGGTCTCAGTCTCCCAGTTTATATCAGGATAGTTAAAGTCCCCCCATTATTATCACCTCATTCTGATTCACTGCCTTGTTTATTTTCTTCAGTAATTGATCTTCTGCCTCTTCCATTATGTTTGGTGTCTTATAGCAAACCCCTATTTCTACCCATAATGACTCCACATAATCATTTCCCTCTCATATATCCTCCCGCAGTGCGGCCTTCAAACTTGATATCACGTAATGACAAACTCCTCCTCCTTTCTGTTTTGCCTGATCCTTCCTGAATAGACTATAACCCTGTTTGACCGCCCAGTCACAGCTATCGTCCAACCAAGTCTCTGTTATATAAGAATCTTGTATCTTTAAGAAAGGTTAACATGTGATCACCAGTTGTCATGTGAGTTGTCATGTGATTGTTACCCAGGAGGTATTAGTGACCAGGTGACTTAAGGGGTGACCAATGGGAACCCACCAGAGTCCCCCCCATAAAAGCCCTGGGAGGAGTCTCTTTGCTCTCTTTGCTAAGGTGCAGTCAAGCCTAAGGGTATGTTCACACTGAGGGTTTGGAGAGAAATTTCAGCAAGTAATTCTGCTCGCTTATTCCTCTCCAATTCAGCAGTGCCATACCCCATAGTATGTAGTTAACTTTCCTCTCCTCAGTTCACACTGAGGAAATTCCGCTAGCGGAATTCTGTCACAGAATTCCGTTCCGCATGAAGAATGAACATGTTCTTTCTTCATGCAGAATTTGGCTCGTAACTCCATAGAAGTAAATGTAAAAATTTTGGCAGTCTGCCACGCTTCTGCGCAGAATTCGCGCTGAACTTAAATGGAATTTGCGTGTAATTTGCGCATTTTATTGTGTGTCCTATCCCCTTTCATTTCCACGTGGAATTCAGCGCGAATTCCGTGCGGAATTCCGCACGAATTCTGCACAAACTCCACGCGAATTCCGCGAAAATTCCGCACGGAAAAAAAACGTCATTTTGAGCGGATTTAATCAGTGAGAATTCCGCGAACATCTTAACCAGTGTGAACATACCCTAAGAGTGTGTCTGGAGTCATAGGAGGCCTCAAGTGAAGTCTGCAGTTACAAGTCTACAAGTAAGCTAAAGTCACAGCTTAGTCTGTCTCCAGTCATGTCAAGTCAGTCACTGTCATCTATTGTCAAGTCAACGTGACCTGCATTAAATTGTCCAAAACCACTGCAAGTCCCAGCAAGCCCTTAAGGTCTTTGAAGTCACTGGTCACCTCCGTGGGCCTGGCTACACTGTATAGACTGTACCATCTGTCACTCAGTAAAGCTACCGTTGTCCATAACTTGCCATTGAAGTCATTATTTTTGCCCCGTTCCTAGCCCAGTATCCAGCGGTATACCATCAGGTGGTATTGGGGATAAACCACGCCCTGGCGTCACGAATACATGGGGTTAATGCCATCTGCCCCCAGGGTAATTCCAGCTGCCCTGCATCTCACACCCCATACCACAATTAATTGTTCAAACATGAAAGTGTAGTAAAAAAAAAAGGTAAACATGCACAAAACCAGCCATAGAATTTTAATGTTTTTTTTTTTTTTAAATAAGTGTAATGGTCCATGTGATACGGTTCCCGTATTTAACAAAACGTGGTGTGAACCCAGCCTAACAAACCTCCTCCTCATGTAATCACCCTTACTACTGGGGTGACACACTGAAACAAACCTACTTCACATGTAATCTCCTTACTACTGGGGTGACACACTGAAACAAACCTACTTCACATGTAATCTCCTTACTACTGGGGTGACACACTGAAACAAACCTACTTCACATGTAATCTCCTTACTACTGGGGTGACACACTGTAACAAACCTACTTCACATGTAATCTCCTTACTACTGGGGTGACACACTGTAACAAACCTCCTCCTCATGTAATTACCCTACTACTGTGGTGATGACACACTGTAATAAATCTTCTTCCATGTAATTACCTTACTGGTGTGACAGGTGACATGTCTCCTCCAGCTCAGCCCCACCTCCTCCACAGCATCACACAGGTCCTTCAACCACGATCTCTCCATTTCCTCCACAGCTAAGCTCCGCCCCCAACATGTGATGGTGACATCATCACAGGTCCTACATCTCCAGCATCTAGCAGTCCGGGCCAGGGGAGGAGATGGAGGGAGGGTAAGAATAATTCAGAGGTCGGTCCTGCAGGACTAATGTAACAGGGACAGCGTTCCTCCTCTGGAAAAAGCAAAGGAACGCCGTTCCTGTGCGTTCCTGCAGGACTCGAGCCCTGGGTCAGAGGCAGCATAGGCCATTTTTTCCAGGTCTATTTTGTGGGAGCTTAAAGAGTACCTGTCATCAAACCCTATTTTCTAAACTAACTCAGATTATACAGTATTTCCTAACTACTCCATGGTATTAAGCCATGGTAAATGTGATTTTCTCCTCTCCTTCTTTTGATCTCAGTAGTCCCTGGTGATCATTCCATACAGCAAATGTGCAGTAGCTTGTTCTCTTCTGGTATGTTGCATGGGGGGCGATATACTGTCCATCAGCCTGCAGACTATGACATGCTTAACCCCTTAAGGACCCAGGACGTACTAGAACGTCCTGGCACCCTGGGCTTTAAGGACCCAGGACGTACTAGTACGTCCTGGTGTTTCTCCGGTCTCTGCCGCGCCCCGGGCAGAGATCGGAAGCGGATGCCTGCTGAAATGCTTCAGCAGGCATCCAGGGCAAACGCCGAGGGGGGCCATGTAGGCCCCCCATGTCGGCGATCGCCGCAAATCGCAAGGGAAATCGCCCTTGCGATCTGCGGCGATACCGGGCTGATCGGGTCTCTGGGACCCGACCGCCCGGTAATTTCGCATGATCCCCGGCTGTCACAGACAGCCAGGACCATGCTAACGTATAGGAGCGAGGTGGCAAACCGGCCACCTCCTCCTATACCCTGCGATCTGTCGGTTAACTAACCGACCAATCGCAGGAGGGGGGGCGGTTACTTCCTCCCGTCCTGCCCGGCCCCTGAAAGTCCGGACAGGACGGGAGGAAGACCGGAGGACGTGGCGGGGGACGGGGGAGTGCTGGGGACCGGCCCCGGTACTTACCTCGTCTCTGAAGACCCGGATCCCGGCGAGGAAGATGGCGGCGGCGGCGACAGGTGAATAGATCTTCAGCCGCGGTCGGGCCCTTTACAGCAATGCACGTCGCCGTAAAGCGACATGCATTGCTGTAATGGGACCCTGTAAACTACAACTCCCAGCATGCCCAGACAGCCCTTGGCGTCTGGGCATGCTGGGAGTTGCAGTTTTGCAACATCTGGAGGTCCACAGTTTGGAGACCACTGTGCCCTTCCAGATGTTGCAAAACTACACATCCTCAGCATGCCCTTACTGTCCAGGCATGCTGGGAGTTGTAGTTCTGTAACATCTGGCCCTTCAGATGTTGCAGAACTACAACTCCCAGCATGCCTGGACAGTTTTGGCATACTGGGAGTTGTAGTTTTGCAACATCTGGAGGGCTGCAGCTTGGACACCACTACACAGTGGTCCCCAAACTGTTCTCCTCCAGCTGTTACGTAACCACTACTCCCAATATGCCCTTCGGCTGCCTGGGCATGCTGGGAGTTGTGGTTTTGCAACAACTGGAGGTACACTGGTTGGGAAACATTGTCTGTTTCCTAACTCAGTGTTTCCCAACCTGTGTGCCTCCAGCTGTTGCAAAACTATAACTGCCAGCATGCACTGATAGACTGTGCATGCTGGGAGTTGTAGTTTTGCACCAGCTGGAGGCCCCCCCCCCCCCCCCTGTGAATGTACAGGGTACTTTCACATGGACAGGGGGCTTACAGTGAGTATCAGGCTGCAAGTTTGCGATGCAGCAAATTTTGCGCGGCAGCTCAAACTCGTAGCGGGAAACTCGCTGTAACCCCCCGCCCGCGTGACTGTCCCCTAAAAACACTACACTACACTAACACAAAATAAAATAAAAAGTAAAAAACACTACATATACACATACCCCTACACAGCCCCCCTCCCTCCCCAATAAAAATGAAAAACGTCTGGTACGTCACTGTTTCCAAAATGGAACCTCCAGCTGTTGCAAAACAACAACTCCCAGTATTGCCGGACAGCCGTTGACTGTCCAAGCATGCTGGGAGTTTTGCAACAGCTGGAGGCACCCTGTTTGGGAATCGCTGGCGTAGAATACCCCTAGGTCCACCCCTATGCAAATCCCTAATTCAGGCCTCAAATGCGCATGGCGCTCTCACTTCGGAGCCCTGTCGTATTTCAAGGCAACAGTTTAGGGCCACATATGGGGTATCGCCGTACTCGGGAGAAATTGCCTAACAAATTTTGGGGGGCTTTTTCTCCTTTCACCCCTTATGAAAAGGGGAAGTTGGGGTCTACACCAGCATGTTGGTGTAAAAAAAAAAAAATTTTTTACACTAACATGCTGGTGTTGCCCTATACTTTTCATTTTGACAAGAGGTAAAGGGGAAAAAAGCCCCCCAAAATTTGTAATGCAGTTTCTCCTGACTACGGAGATACCACATATGTGGGTGCAAAGTGCTCTGGGGGCGCACAACAAGGCTCAGAAGGGAGAGTGCGCCATGTACATTTGAGGTGATTTGCACAGGGGTGGCTGATTGTTACAGCGGTTTTGACAAACGCAAAAAAGAAAAAAAAAACACATGTGACCCCATTTCGGAAACTACACCCCTCACGGAATGTAATGAGGGGTGCAGTGAGATTTTACACCCCACAGGTGTCTGACGGATCTTTGGAACAATGGGCTGTGCAAATAAAAAATTTTGTACAGCCCACTGTCCCAAAGATCTGACAGACACCAGTGGGGGGTAAATGCTCACTGTACCCCTTGTTACATTCCTCAAGGGGTCTAGTTTCCAAAATGGTATGCCATGGGGGGTTATTTTGCTGTCCTGGCACCATAGGGGCTTCCTAAATGCGACATGCCCCCGAGCAAAATTTGCTCTCAAAAAGCCAAATATGACTCCTTCTCTTCTGAGCATTGTAGTTCGCCCGTAATGCACTTCATGCCAACTTATGGGGTACCTCCATACTCAGAAGAGATGGGGTTACAAATTTTGGGGGGTATTTTCTGCTATTAACCCTTGCAAAAATGTGAAATTTGGGGGGAAACACACATTTTAGTGAAAATTTATTTTTATTTTTTTACATATGCAAAAGTCGTGAAACACCTGTGGGGTATTAAGGCTCACTTTATTTCTTGTTATGTTCCTCAAAGGGTCAAGTTTCAAAAATGGTATGGCATGTGTTTTTTTTTTGCTGTTCTGGCACCATAGGGGCTTCCTAAATGCAACATGCCCCCCAAAAACCATTTCTGAAAAACGTACTCTCCAAAATCCCCTTGTCGCTCCTTCGCTTCTGAGCCCTCTACTGCGCCCGCCGAACACTTTTCATGGACATATGAGGTATGTGCTTACTCAAGAGAAATTGGGCTATACATTATATATATATATATATACATTTTCTCCTTTTAACCCTTGTAAAAATTCAAAAATTGGGTCTACAAGAAAATGCAAGTGTAAAAAATGAAGATTGTGAATTTTCTCCTTCACTTTGCTGCTATTCCTGTGAAACACCTAAAGGGTTAAAACGCTGACTGAATGTCATTTTGAATACTTTGGGGGGTGCGGTTTTTATAATGGGGTCATTTGTGGGGTATTTCTAATATGAAGACCCTTCAAATCCACTTCAAACCTGAACTGGTCCCTGAAAAATAGTGAGTTTGAAAATTTTGTGAAAAATTGGAAAATTGCTGCTGAACTTTGAAGCCCTCTGGTGTCTTCCAAAAGTAAAAACACGTCACTTTTATGATGCAGACATAAAGTAGACATATTGTATATGTGAATAAAATAAAATAAATATTTGGAATATCCATTTTCCTTACAAGCAGAGAGCTTCAAAGTTAGAAAAATGCTAAATTTTCAAATTTTTCATCAAATTTTGGGATTTTTCACCAAGAAAGGATGCAAGTTACCATAAAATTTTACCACTAAGTTAAAGTAGAATATGTCACGAAAAAACAATCTCGGAATCAGAATGATAACTAAAAGCATTCCAGAGTTATTAATGTTTAAATTGACAGTGGTCAGATGTTCAAAAAATGGCCGGGTCCTAAGGTGTAAAATGGCTGGGTCCTTAAGGGGTTAAAGGGGTACTCTGGCACTTAGACATCTTATCCCCTATCCTTTGGATAGGGGATAAGATGCCTGATCGCGGGGGTCCCTCCGCTGGTGACCTCCGTGATCTTGCACGCCGCATCCCGTTTACAATCAGTCCCCGGAGCGTGTTCGCTCCGGGTCTGATTATTGTCGATCATGGGGCCTCAATGCAAGCCTATGGGAGAGGGCATGACAGCTGCACTCTCTGGGGACTGATTATAAACGGGGTTTGGCGTGCACCCCTTTGGATATGGGATAAGATGTCTAAGCGCCGGAGTACCTCTTTAATATGTTCCACTGCCCAGAAGTTTAATTACACCACATCAATCAGAATGTCCGGAGGGGACTCACCGGGCACCGGTAAGGTGCATTCACTTGCATATGATGTATTTCACTGCCCAGAAGTTTTGTAAAGTCACCTTTCTGACAGTGGTGGTAAGCACATTTAACTAGTCCTTGTGGTACATTATAAAATGAACCAACTAAATATCTGTGCTATGCCTTTCTGAGGGTCATCTGTGCACTATTCTTTAGTGGTACCCTGACGAACCTGTATTTATAAGATGGGAGAAACGCGTTGGAACCCTGAAGTGGATTTATAGACAGAACTTTGAGTTAAAATAAGTGGAATATATAAGATTATTAGTGGAATATATATTTTTAGTGGCTTAGCACTACCAATACCTCAGACTCATGTGTATACAGCACATTGGAGGTCAAGCCCACTTTTTTTTTAATCTTTGTAGTTATTTAATTGATGTGGTACTGATCACTAGTGATGTTTTATTGAAAAGAACATTCCATTAGCAAGCTTTCTCTCTTAGGTAAAAATAGATGCATACATTCTATCTGTATTATGAAGTCCTAAAAAGTTTTCCAAATATAATTGGGTTCCATTGCAATTTAGGAACAAATTATCAATACACTGCTTGTAAAATATCAAAAAGTAAGAGAAAACAAAACAAATCGACTTTTATAGATTAGTTTCTTCAGGGGGTCAATCTACTTAAAATCTATTATTATTATTTTTAAATCGATTATTGTTAGTATGTAACATTTAGGACTGTGTGTACTTATATTTGTTATGAGATATTAAATATATATCACAGTTGTTATTTGTACCTTATATTATTTTACTGCAGCTATTTATTATTTATTTATTATGCACATTACATGTATATATTTTTGTCAGCGCTATTAAAATGAATTAATCATACATATAGGGTATGTACTTTGTTGCTTCTCCATCATTATTATGAAAAAAAAAACGCGGGATATCTCCCCTAACATATTCTGAATGAAATATTTTTTTTATTCTAACTGAAACCTCTCATATCATGTGTACTATGAAAAAAATTCTGTCATCAGTGTCACCTGCACTAACTTGTCGGTACAGACAGGTAGTGCCGGTGACACTGATGACAAGGATACTAACCTGGTCCTGTTCCGTGCAGTGGTTCTCCCGTAATCTTCCACCAGGGCAGGCTTGGAGCATGGGCGGAGCTTAGTGACTTCACCGCTGCTTAGTGACATCACCGCTACTGTTCGCTAGCAGTGGGACCCAGAGAACAGCAGTGATGACGTCACTAAGCTCAGCCCGTGCTCCAAGTCGGCCCCGGAATGGAAGCTACAGTGGAAGATTGTAGGAGAACCAGAGCACGGAATGGGACCAGGTAAGTATACTTGTCATCAGTGTCACCTGCACTACCTGTCTGTACCAACAGGTTAGTGCAGGTAACACTGATGACAGATTTCCTTTAACTGTTTTTAGCTTGGAAAGATGAATATGATTTCAAAAGATAAATAAAAATGTAAAAGTTGGTTGCGAAGGTGGAATCGATCATATTCTGGCCCTGGTCTTCTCCTGGCTTTTGGTGCCTGGCCAGTGATAGGCTGAACGGTAGTGTGATGTAATGGGCCTTGCCACCAGCAGGAAGGCTGGGCCTGGGCTCAACAAAACATTACTAATAGTGGAATTTAAATATAATGGGAAGTTAACATCAGAAAAAAATCTATTCCACCTTTGTTACCATTTTTTTTAAATGTTATTATTCATCTTTCCAAGTTAAAACAGTTAAAAGCACATGAAGGAGATGAAGGTTGTTAACATGTTAGGGGAAATATCCCCCCCCCCTTTTTTTTTTTTGCTTATAATAATGAGTTCCCCTTTAAGACTATTTTCCTTCAGTGACTGTTTGTTAGTTTTCCTTCTTTTCTGTGCCGTTCATGTTATTGTTTTATAAGCCTCAAGGACTGTCTTTTCAGATGTAGGATGTAATTCTGTAAATTCCCTTTCTTGCCTTTCACTGGTTAAGCTAATATTAGATGAGTAATGGTTTGATGTGTTAAGCATATACAACACCCCCACCCCTGCAGGCAACACAAGATTCCTTTACAATAATATTTAAAATGTTGCCAAACAATAAAATTAGGATTGTTCTACATATGTCAGACATTCCTTACATTACCAGATAATGGAGTTTCTACAAACCTCTGCGTCATATACTAAATATTTGAATCTGCTTTTGGAACAATGACTTTAATCTTCTCACAGCCTATATTTTCTGCAGTAGCAGCTCTTTCTGTATTGTTATCACGTTTTCATAAATTGCAAAGCCACAGTCTGAAAATAAAATGTTTATTAAAGGGGTACTCCGGCGCTTAGGCATCTTATCCCCTATCCAAAGGATAGGGGATAAGATGCCTGATCGCGGGGATCCCGCCGCTGGGGACCCTTGTGATCTTGCACGCCGCACCCCATTAAAATCAGTCCCCGGAGTGTGTTCACTCCGGGTCTGATTACCGTCGACCACGGGGACGGAGCGTTGTGACGTTACGGCTCCGCCCCTCAATGCAAACCTATGGGAGGGAGCGTGACAACGCTCCGGCCCCGTGATTGACTGATTTTAATGGGGTGCGGCGTGCAAGATCACGGGGGTCCCCAGCGGCGTATAGGGGATAAGAAGTCTAAGCGCCGGAGTACCCCTTTGACAAAACAAAAATGAAAGTTACCATAAATGTATTTATTGTAATGTTTACCTCCACACACAAAATATATATATATATATATATATATATATATATATATGTGTAAATATGAAGCATTCTGTGGGTATGTTAACTGTTTCTTAAGACATAAAGAAATTATTTGTGAATGTTTTCTTGTTGCTCAAGTATTATCTATTTTACTTTGTCAGTGACTTACTAGAGAAAGTAAAAAGTAAGTAAATACTGCATTTGGCACTTATAGGGGGCACTATGGCCCTCATGGAGTATTGTGGCTGGTAGTTTTGGAGAGGCTGTGTCTAGCATTTATGGAGGTTTTTTGTTTAACCTTCTCTATTTAGCACATTGAGCAAAATTAAGTAAAGTCCTGATTAGAAGTGATGGTTTCACAGTTAGCTTGAACATTAAGGAGGGTGAAGAGGATGATTCTTCCTTTAAACACTATGGGGTCTATTTACTAACCCACCCTTTTCTCTGGTTTTGCACCCAAATTGTGTCGCACGTTCAGTGCAACACAATTTATGACCAAAAAAAACCCCAAACCCTCCATTTTACAAGAAAAAGATGAAAAGGGGGCGTGATCACATGGGAAAGGGCCGACATATTTACTAAGGTTTCCACAGTAAATGAGGTTGATTTGAGCTGAGGAAAACCCAACAAATCAGAACAGTTGTAAAAAGAGCAAAACGTAGGGAAAAATGCAAAATGTAGGGAAACATTAGTAAATATCTTAGAAAATACCTGTCGGGAATCAAAACCTACAAAGAAAACTACACTCCACTCTTAGTAAATAAACCCCTATGGACCTGATTTACTTAGAGTGTAGTGTAGTTTTCTTTGTGGGTTTTTATTCCTGACAGGTATTTTCCCACTGTATTTATTAATGTTTTCCCTATTTTTTGCTTTTTCATTTTTTCACACATGCTCTGAGCTGTGGGGGTTTCCAGAGCTCAAATCCACCACATTTTCTGTGAAAACATAAGTAAATATGTTGGATTTTTTTGAAAATATCAGCAACATGCCCTTTTTTGGGGTCTCCTAAAATGGAGAGTTAGTCTGTTTTTTTTAATTTTCTGGTCGCACAATTTGGCGCAGACACAATTTTTGGCACACAACCCGACAAAACATGCCAGGTTTACAGTAGTAAATCAGGGCCGTTGTTTTGTCTGTTTCCAATAAACCTTTAATCATTTTATATGTCTGTGACAACTGTTTGAATTTCGTACTCCTGGTCAGTGCCTGCAAGTATGAAGAAGAGAGAAAAAATCGCACTGGAATCGGCGCTGCATCAGGATGAAACCTCAGGAGTCATTGATTATTTTTTTTTTTTTAAAGTATCAATATATTTATTGACACGCACAGAAAATAAATAAAAAAGTTATATACAGTTGCAATGACGCATTTCTGGACTTAATTCCCTTACTCAGATTGCAGATGTCAATCAGACAGGCGGGAGTGAGCACAGTGAACGCCGGGGCTGCATGCATTGGCTGCTTAGATTTGCGCGCAGCCCATCCCTGCCCCCGGGATGTAAAGTGCAGTGGAGACAGTACGAACACTAGTTATCAGTGCCGCACTGAAGCTCCACTACAACTTTACACGGGTCTCGGCAGGTGTATATTTATAGGCAGGCTACTCCTATACTCCTCATCCCTGGGTAGCACATGCACTGCTAAACAGGGAGGAGGAGACCCCGGAGCAGCCTGCCATGCGATTCGCTGATCATCTATGCGCGCTCCCGACAGGAGCGCAGCATAGATGAAGTGAGGGCGGAAGTCAGCGCCCAGCAGGCGTCAGTGACGTCGCGCCTGCTGGGGAAGCCAGCTTCCGGGAGAGGACAGCGCAGCAAGAAAGATGAGATGAAGATGACCGCTTTGTGAGTTGAAAAAAAGTTTTTTTTAAAGGCAGGGAGGGGGTTAGGGATAGATTAACAATAGGTAGGGACAGAAGAAAACAAAAAAACAGATGGTGGGAGCTACTCTTTAACGGGTTAAAAAAAAAATGTTGTCCTGTCTGCTTGCACAGCTGCCTCAGAGGTTGCGTGGGGGAGTGAGGCAGCCGGCACTGAAAATATTCATCTTCCTCTAAGTGTTTAATCATGGGCCTGCACCAGGGGCTTCCAACCAAGGTGCCTCTAGTTGTTGCAAAACTACAACTTCAAGCCAATAGCCATCCAGGCATGCTGGGAGTTGTAGTTTTGCAACATCTGGAGGCACCCTGGTTGGAAAACACTGATTTATACACCACACATGTGAGGGATACCTGATGGCTCTAGTACAGTGTTTTCCAAACAGTGTGCCTCCAGCTGTTGCAAAACTACAACTCCCAGCATGCCTGGACAGCCTTTGGCTGGAAGACGTAGCTTTTCAACAGCTGGATGCACCCTGTTAGGGTACTAAAGCAGTGTTTTCCTATCAGGAGCCTTAGGGGTGGATAGTGAAAAGTGTTAAATAAAGACATTAAAAGTTGGCCAACCTCCTAACTCTGCATGGGAGGGGGTTATATGTAAGTGTAAGTGTTTCTATGTAGTGCACTTTGCAATATAAATGACACATTATCTTTATCCTCTAGGTCCATACAATTATAGTAAGGCCCAATTTATATAGGTTTTATTTTATTTAGTTTTTATCTGTACCATTTTTGTTTTTATCGGTACCATTTTTGTTTTGATGGGACATTTTTTGATGGAACATTTTAATCACTTTTTTCTTTTCTGCTATATGAAGTAACCAAAAATCAACAATTCTGGTTGTTGATATTTTTTTTTTACATGTATGCCATTGACCTTTTAATAGTGTTTTTTTTTTACATAATTTCATAAAAAAAAAAAAAAAAAACTTATATTAGGGAAGGGGCTTATTCATATATATTCACATTTTTTAAAATATTTTCTTTACAATTTTTTAGTGCCCATAGGAGACTATTACATGTAATCTTTAGATTGCAAACACTGATCGTGTTATCGGCTACTGATGCTCCCTGCACTATTGGAGCACGGATTGGACGGCGTGGAGGCAGGTAAGGGTCCTCCTGCCTTCCTCTCAGCTGATTGGGATCCTGCGATTGTGTCACAGTGATCCCAATGAACCCACTGAGCTAGCAATTTTAGGTGAGGTTTTTTCCATTTTAGATGCCACAATCAACTTTACTTGCGGAGTCTAAAGGGTTAATGCTAGACATCGACCAGCATCAGCCTTCTCATTAGTTGATGATACCGAGCGGCATGAGGCCTACGCGCATGGGGGCCCCATGATCCTCTATTGCCCGGAGACCCCATGAGTTGTCAGTCCACCCTTGTCCTTAGTGGTTGAACTGTGTGGCCTACGTACATCTGCACTTAGGATCTCTACCACCAATACTAGTGGAATTACGCTGCCCTCCTTGTTGTTGCGCTGCCCTCCTTTTTTTCTCTCCCCTCTTTCTTCTCAGCGCTTGCAAGTATCTCTTCTTATCCTGCTGTGTCCTGCAGTTGGTCTTTGAATATTGAAGATTAAATAAAGGCGCACAAAGCCTGATTACTGACAAATCTGTTCTTATCAAAGAATGATTGGGTAGAATGAACTAAGTCTCCATTAAAAAAAAATTTTGACAGTAAATTTTTTTTTTTATGGTGCTATTTATGCGACAGTTTGTGACAGTTATCTGAACAGAGGTGTAACTTGTGTCTTCTGGGCCCCAATGCAAAATCTGTAACAGGGTCTGTCTTTGGGGCCCCCTTGGGCACCAGGGCCCTGATGCAACTGCTACTTCTGCACCACCTATAGGTACACCCCTGTATCTGGCACTCTGAGTGTACGTGTGCAGTATTTGAGATGTAGCTTAGATGTTGCAAATCATATTAGGTCTGTGGAGGGCCAACTCTTGCCACCCCTACTGATCATCTGTATGAGGAGGCCATGATGTTATTCAATATAGATTGGACTCTACACACAAATAGCCAACAGTACAGGATATGTTACAAGTCTGTAATCTCACAGTGTATGCCTTACTGGGCCTGGTCCAAGGTCTGGACAATAAATCTACAAAAAAGAATACAAGGCAGCACGTAAAATATTGCAACGAAATGTTACATAGTGTGAAGAAAAATGGAATACCACAGATTAGAAGCACAGCCCTGGATTCTTTTAATAATGAGGTTAGATTGGTGAGAGTCTGCATGTTGAGACCCCCACTGATAACAAAAAAAATTACTAAAATTACTAAAATCAAAAAAGCTGAGCTGAATGCGGTGCCCGTGTATTTCTCCTCTGCACCACTTAGTTCAGCTCTAAAAGTGAGCGCTTCTGCCTGTTTATTTTAGCAATATGTCCAGGTCTGAGCACACAGACCCCACTTAACAAATCTTTACTATGTCAAAAGCTGTGTAAAATGATTTTATGATCCAAAACTTTTTATATGTTGATACCGATGAAAATTAACCACCTTTTGTAATATGGTTGTTTGAAAAAATTAGAATATTTAATTAAGAAAATGGCTCCTGGAAAACCCAATACTAGAGGTCCCCATATGTACTGGGACACTAACCAGTCCTGCAGCAGGCTCAGGCTTGTCCATGAGTCATGGACAAGAGATGTCTCATGGATAAGGCTGCATGAGCAGACAAACCAATCACCTCCCACCACCACAAGGGAGGGGCATGCCCCCTTCCATCACACACCAATCATCTCCCACCACCACGACATGCCCCCTCCCCCGAGAGGATTTCTAACTCTGTGAGCTAATGAAAAGAGGTATCTTTATGATAAATATAAGTGATGGAGGCATAAAAATTTGATGTATATGGTCAGGATTAGGTACTGAGTAACATATCTTATTATTATTATTATTATTTTTTGTGGGATCTGACAGGTATGCTTTAAGTTAATAGAATATGCTGTAATAGCAGGTATAACTGCCACTAAAAGTACAGAGCTGTTCCTTGTAAGCAATGAAGACAACATGGTACATGCTGGAGCACTGTGGACCTTCAAACAGTGATTGGGTAGGTTACAAAGGTAAGACTCTCACCAACCTCATATTGAGGACCATAAAAATCTCAGAGGACCTCTTTAACATGACAGCTGGGGCTGGAATGCAGTAGAGTCAAAACGGTATATATGTGCTTACAACATTGAATCAGTTATTAGGATACTCTGTGTATTTTTTTGAATCACCACCCATTATACTAAGTACATTTTGTGGTATACTATATGTCAGTAAACTAGGGCAATGGAATACTGATGTATACCACAGGATGCGCCAAGGCAATCGAATCACTGCAATGTGCCAAACAGTCTAAAAGTGGCTATGTTAGGCACATTTGTGAGAGTATACTGTATATATTTTTTTTGCAGGACTCAAAAGTGTGCTCTTTTGAGCTTTGGTACTTTTAGATGAGTGGAGCCGGTGGGGGCATGCTGTGGTATTCCATTCTCATGGCATGCCAACATAAACATCAAGAGAAAATGTTTCTATTGCAGTTTGTCTCTGTGCCTATTGTACTTTTGGTATTGGTAAAAAAGACTAATTGAAATGAGAACTAAAATGAGGCTTAAAAATGGCTCAAATAGTGGAAACTTTATTCACGGCTATAAAAATACAGCCATAAAATGGGTTTGTACTCTTATGGCTGTTTTTGTTTTGTAAATTTGCCTGCATTTCTATTAAAGCAAGACAAACCTATAACAGCTAATAGTCTACAGTAGACACACATGATACTTGCAAATTCTGTATATTTTTTGCAGTATTTCTAGTCCAGTCTCATTTCCAAGTAATAATGTCTCAGCTCTTGTCTCATTCACAATAAATGAGTGTATACGGGAAATATAGTAACATAGTTTGTAATGTTCAAAAAAGACAAGAGACCATCGAGTTCAACCTAAAACCCTTCTGTGTTCATCCAGAGAAAGTCAAAAACCCCATCCATGAGGCTGATACCAAATGCCCCATGACAGAGGAAAAATTCCTTCCCAGAGGCATGATTGGCCAGTCTATCACCTTTACCCTCAGCTTCTTCAGCAAGGCAATGGTCATCTTTGGTGTAGTTATCATGTTGGACTACTGCCCTGAAACCAAGTCTCTGAATGTCACAGTACATGTTCAGGAGAATAAGTGTTGTGAATCATGCAAAACTGAGACATCCAACAAGGCACTTCCCCACATTAAACAGAACAGTCTTAGTTGGTGACATGCCATTCAAAAAAGCTACTCTGTTTAATGCTGAGAAGCGCCTTGTCGGATGTCCCAGTTTTGCCTGCATGGTTCACAGCACTTGTTCCTCTGATTCACACTTCAGTTGATGTTGATTTCTACCAGAGGGTCCAGATGTGGCTGACCACTATTTGTATACCAAACACTATGAAGTGTTGTGCTCTGAGCATAACACCACCCAGTAAAAGCCATCTTTTCATTCTCCAGTAACCTAGTCCATAGCAATCTTCACCTCCCTTTGTCTTTTATTTCATCACAGTACATGTTGGCATTCATGGTTCCCTCAATTTACTGTAGCTGCACAGCGCCAGCAGCACTTATGAAGGCCCAGACCATAACCCTCCCACCACTATGCTTGATTGTAGGCAAGACACAGTTACTTTGCTTTGTACTCTTCACCTGTTTTCCACCACACATGCTTGACACCATTTAAACTAAAAAAAGTTTATCTTGGTCTCATCAGAGCAAAGGACATGGTCTTAGTAATTCATGTCCTCAGTCTTCTTGTCTTCAGTAAACTATTTGAGGCTTTCTTGTGCTATAGAAGAGGCTTCCTACTGGGATGACAGCCATGCAGACCAATTTGATGCAGTGTGCAGCATATGGTCTAAGCACTGACAGGCTGACCCTGCAACCTCAGCAGCAATGTTAGCAGCACTCATATGGCTATTTCCCAAAGACAACTCCTGGTTATGACGGTAAGCATGCGCACTCAACTTCTTTGATCGACCATGGCCAGGTCGTGCTGCAGGTCAGTTTTAGGTTCTTGGCAATCATCTAATAGGATAAGCCATCTTTATGTAGAGCAATGTGTTTTTTTTAAGATGCTCAGAAAATTATTTGCAATGAGGTCCCATGTTGAATTTCCAGTGACCAGTATTAGAGTGTGACAATACTTAACACCAAATTTAAGATACCTGGTCCCCATTAACACCTGAGACCTTTTAACATGAACAACTAACATGACATCGGAAGGGAGAATGTCTATTTGGGCCCAATTTGGACATTTCTACTTAGGGGTGTACTCACTTTTGTTGCCATGGTTTAGACCTTATTAGCTTTGTGTTGAGTTAATCTGAAGGGACACTACATTAAGCACTGTTATACAAACTATGCACTTACTACTTTACATTGTAGCAGAGGGTAATTTCTTCAGTGTTGTCACATGAAAATATAAAATAAAATATTTACCTGTCTCAAGACCTCTGAAGGTGTCATTTGGTGTCTGGTACCAAAACATTCAAGTTTTGTAAGTTTGTAAGATGGGTCTTCTAGGGATCAGATTATTTTTCAGGGCATCTCAGATGCTAAAAGTGGGATTCCAAGATTAGAAAAACAGAGCAGATTTATTCCAAAAACAGGCACCACACCCTGTCTTCAGGTTGTATATGGTATTACATCTCAGTTCCTTTGGAGTAAATGGAGTCAAGTTGCAATAGCACACACAACCTGAGGACAGGTGTGGTGCTGTTTAGAAGAAATTAGCTTTATGTTCTATTCCTGGATAACCCCTTTTAATCAGTCTGATATCTGGGGAATATATCTGAGGCTAGGATTACACTTGACGTTTTGTCGAAAAGCATGTGAAAGCATCCCACTCACTGTATGGGGTTGTTTGAGGGCAAAAACACTGCAGCCAGATGTTAGCAGGGGCTCAATAGAAATATATGAAATGCCATACCTACAAGAATTTTTTTCTTTTAGCATTACTTAACCCTTTGTGGTGTTTTTGAGCTCAATGGTAGTTTTCTAAAATTGCATTTTTTTTTAGGAAATCTCTGTTTTTCCTGCTATAGACCTGTATAGGAGGAAAAAGAAATACAAAACAAAAAGGCGTTTTTCTGGTGTTCTTTTCCCCACAGTTCTGCTCTGTGCATGCAGCCTGAAACAGATTGTGGATGATAATTATATATATGTCTAGATATAAAAAAGCTGACCCGGCCAACCAAAAGCCGATATCCGCCTCCACCCCCTCAGCTCCAGCTTTCTTCAAACTTGCTAATTTTGATCTTCCTAAAAAAAGACACCTATTAGACACCTATTGTATTAGACACCTATTTCTCATTTGTCAGTCAGGATATTGCTAATCTTAGATCCAAATGACAACAACTTCTTCACCCTAATCTTACTACTCCCCAATTGCAGACACTTCATTCATTGATCTAGGACCACAATCTTGTTCTGAAGCCGGCAGACAAAGGTGGAGCAATTGTTGTCCTGGATCGTAGCAAATATATTTGTGAAGCTCAATGACAACTTAGTGACTCCAACACATATCTTGAACTTGCAAGTGATCCTACTAGAGATTTTACAGTCAAACTCACACGCATCCTCCAGGATGCACGTGACCAACATCTTATTGATGAAGCTCTTTTTTTATTTTCTTCTGGTTTCCAATCCTGTTATACCTGTGTTATACCTTCTACCAAAGTGTCTGACCCCCCCGGACGACCCATAGTCTCCGTAATTCGATTACAAGTCATGCATCAATTTTTCTGGACGAATTATTACGTCTGTATACCATGAAAGCTAAATTGTTCCTACGAGACACCTCTCATTTCTTGCAAAAGTTGGATTCCGTTACAATTCCGGACGATACAATACAGAAATTTAGGTGCACTACTGTGGTAGATGTATACAAGGACATTGGCTAATCCCTCAACACTGATGTTAAAATTGAGACATTCGCCAATGTATCCTTATATTAAGGACACACCAGAGCCTGCACACCAACGCCAAGGTTTCTCAGATGGCACGGGACCTAACGCTAACCCACCTGTGCGTGAAAAGCAAAAACCAGGGGCCAGTGGGCAATTACAGCAGCACTAGGCCGACATGCAGCCTGCTCCCAGTTCCCTCCAGCGTGACTGAGCACACATACAATGGGAGGAGGGAGAGAGGCTACAAGCCCCACCCAAGTTGGCTGATATAGGTGCATGGCCTCACAGATGCAACCCTAATGCTGCCTGGAAAATGTTCAAGGCGCATTAACATATGGAGTTTACACACCTCCAAGTATAAATTTTTAAACAACAACAAAAAAAAACGTGGACTCAAAAAGATGGAGGTGCTCAACCCCAAATGCAGTTGGGTGTGTAAACGCCATATGTTAATGCGCCTTGAACATTTTCCAGGCAGCATTAGGGTTGCACCTGTGAAGCCATGCACCTATATCAGCCAACTTGGGTGGGGCTTGTATCCTCTCTCCCTCCTTCCATTGTATGTGTGCTCAGTCACGCTGGAGGGAACTGTGAGCAGCCTGCAGGTCGGCCTAGTGCTGCTGTAATTGCCCACTAGCCCCTGTTTTTTGTTTTTCACGCACAGGTAGGTTAGCGTTAGGTCCCGTGCCATCTGAGAAACCTTGGCGTTGGTGTGCGGGCTCTGGTGTGTCCTTAATATAAGGATACACTGGCGAATGTCTCAATTTTGACATCAGTGTTGAGGGATTAGCCAATGTCATTGTATACATCTACCACAGTAGTGCACCTAAATTTCTGTATTGTATTATTCTAATTGTAACACATCCACACCGTTTATCTGGTGTAGGATTCTATTGTGGCACTTGTAGTCCACTGCAGGCATCCTCCATTGTATGCATTTTTATGCTGGGGATCGCCCCTTGCAACGGACTACAAGGGCAGGATCTGCTCCCCCAGTATATATGCACAACTGCATTTTGGGTTGAGCACCTCCAGCCTTTTGAGACCACATTTTTTGTTGTTGTTTAAAAATTCCGGACGATGTCATATTGGCATCGTTCGACACTGTATCATTGTACACATCCATTCCTAATGATTTTGGCAATTCACTCTCAATTCCTCTCGCACTTCCATTCAGTTTCTGGACACATTAGTTTCAGTCGATTCACATTCACTTTCCACTAGTTTATTTACCAAACCCACCGACTGCAATTCCATACTACACTACACCAGCCAACATCCACGGTCTATGACCAAGTCCCTGCCATGGAGCCAAATGCTCAGAGCAAGATGCATAGTCAGTCAAGAACCTGCTATTACCTCTACTCTAGATGGTATTGCCACCAATTTCATTCAACGGGGGTCTCTCACCAAACTTGTTTCACAATGCAAAAATCAAGTTCTTGCCCTTGATCGCAAGAAACTGATTACTGACACTTCTCCTAAGTCCTCTCTGCATCGCATGACATTTGTATGCCAGTACAATGAGCAATCCCACTTTATTGCCACGATTGTGAAACAGCATTGGCACATCCTCAAATGTGCATTCCCTAACATTTTTCAACTTCCTCCTTTAATGTTGTACAAACGTGCACCTAACCTTCGTGATAAGCTCGTTCGAGCTGATATTGGCTCTAAAGTTTCTACAAAACAACAGTACATCACTGTCAAAAGTAAGGGTTGCTTTCCCTGCTGACATTGTATCAATTGTTCCAAAATGATAAAAGATGTTTATTCGTGCACCTCAAGCAGGGCAAAATATATAAGATTAAGTATTATCTCACCTGTTCATCTAATTTTGTCATTTACGTCCTTCTCTGCCCATGTAATTTATTATACGTTGGCGAGACCACTGGCAAATTCCGCACACGGCTCAACCATCGGTATACAATTAGGAAGAGGAGACTGGATCTCCCCTTCCTAAACATTTTGTCGAATGGGGCCACTCAGAGCGGGACCTTTTGCTCTGATTGACCATACCCCCCCCCCCCCCACCTAAAAGGGGATGTGATCGCATCTCCGCTCTTCACCGCTGTGAACTATGTTGGATATTTGAACTCCAGACCCATTAACCCAATGGCCTCAACGTTGATTTCCCTATCACTAATGTATAATTATGCATTTTGTCTGATCTGCTTGACAGCCCTGTAGATTGTTCGCCCTAAGTTATGCTATGTTTACACAATGTTTATTTGAGATTTTCATCTCCTCTTTTTTATTCTTCCAGAGACGGCGTGACGGAACCTGCTTGAACATTTACTTCCTTCATTACAAGGTCTTCTCAGGAAACAGAAGCTCAACCTGAATAGCTACAACACATTTACTTATATTAACTTGAGTAGTTCTTTTATGATACCCTGACAGTCAATTTTGTGAACTATCCTCTCTTTGTTTTACATTTCACCTTCCTTACTAAAACTCTTCTTCTCTTCTTTTCTTCTCAGACAATCTCTCAGCTTTGTCGTTTTTCTTTTAGTCCGTTTTCAGTTCCCTCCTTTTTTTGTTTTGGGCCCTTCTTTAGTCATTTCCATGGTCCTTATTAGAGCTGCAACTTGCACCCCGGTAATGTGTGGTTTTATATTTAGATACTTACAGCCACGGTTGGTACCTTCATTTTCTCTGTATCTCCACACCAAGACCAGGATCATGTATGTATCTATGTATGAGTGGGACACTTCTGGCTGGGGAATTACTGTTGCCACTCCCGAGATTTGGAGACATGTTGGTTCCCTGTTTAGTACAGGGACCAATTTTTTTTTCTCTCCATATGTTGAGTCCCAGGATTACCCCCGTGGGTACCTGACATATAACCCATGGGAGTCCAGATTTCTGTGTCCATCAGCATGGACAATCATGCATGTCTTGATCCTGCCTCCAGGGTAGTTATTGCTTACTACTCATCATATCTTGCACTTTCTTGCATAAGAAACAAGAGTGGTTTTTGTTATTTTCCACTTCGGGTCACATATGTGCAAGGCTAACCTCTCTTTCCAATTCTTATTTATTTGTTATTCATTTTATTACCAATAATCATATTTCTCTTTTTTTTACTTCCCTACTCTTCATTTTTATGTCATCAGTATTTCTCACTTTTTGTCCGACGTTTTCTTCTAAAATTCTTCTGTTTTCCATCTTCTACTAATTTATTTTTATTATCTTTCCATTCTTGCTCATTTACCGCCTTACATCTATTTCATTCATTCACACATACTCTGTATACACTGCCCTATGTTTTGCCCATTACTGCCATGGCCGTGGAGGATTCCCGGCATCACTGCGCATGCTTGTATGCATCACTTCCGGTTGAGCTCCTGAGCTTCCACTTTTCCCTGTGCGATCCGCGCGCACATCTGTCACAGCGTGATGACGCCTCTGGCGCTTTCATTTGGCATCAGGCAGGTCCCGCCCAAAGCTCCCGTCACTGTGAGTTTATTTTATGTTTGTTTGTGTTAATTTGCACTGTATATGCACGATTTTGAACACTTGGCATACTATGTATATTGGTTCATGATACTGCACCATTGTATTATATTGTAACTATCCCGATCATGTGATCCTGCTTTTGTTATTGTAATTATGTTAATGCATTATGTCACAGTGATGTCACGAAGTCCACCATATTTATACTACTTCAGTCACATTGTGTAATTGCTTGATAAAGGCTGCATGTACGCAGCTGAAACGTCGCCCTTTTTGAACTTGATGGAATAAACGCTTTCTCACGTTTTTCACCATTACTTTGAGTGCTGCGGTCTTCTTGAACATTTATCTACACCACCCGTGACGGGAAATTTGCACCGATAGCACCCACAGCTTAAGTGTGCTGCTCCTTTCTACATATATATATATATATATATATATATATATATATATATAGTCATGGCCATAAATGTTGGCACCCCTGACATTTTTCAAGAAAATTAAGTATTTCTCACAGAAAAGGATTGCAGTAACACGTTTTGCTATACACATATTTTACTTCCTTTGTGTGTATTGCAACTAAACCAAAAAAGGGAGGAAAACATGCAAATTGGACTATGTCCCACCAAACTCCCATAATGGGCTGGACAAAATTATTGGCACCCTTTCAAAATTGTGGATAAATAAGATTGTTTAAAGCATGTGATGCTCTTTTAAACTCACCTGGGGCAAGTAACAGGTGTGGGAAATATAAAAATCACACCTGAAAGCAGATAAAAAGGAGAGACGTTCACTTAGTTTTTGAATTGTGTGTTTGTGTGTGCCACACTAAGCATGGACAACAGAAAGAGGAGAAGATAACTGTCTGAGGACTTGCGAACCAAAATTGTGGAAAATTTTCAACAATCTCAAGGTTACAAATCCATCTCCAGAGTTCTAGATTTGACATTGTCAACAGTGCGCAACATTATCAAGAAGTTTGCAACCCCTGGCACTCTACCTAATCTCCCTGGGTGTGGACGGATGAGAAAAATTGATGAAAGCTGTCAACGCAGGATAGTCCAGATGGTGGATAAGCAGCCCCAAACGAGTTCCAAAGATATTCAAGCTGTCCTGCAGGCTCGGGGAACATCAGTGTCAGTGCAAACTATCCGTCGTCATTTAAATTAAATGAAACACTATGGCAGGAGACCCAAGAGGACCCCACTGCTGACACAGAGACCTAAAAAAGCAAAACTACATAGATATTCAAGCTGTCCTGCAGGCTCGGGGAACATCAGTGTCAGCGCAAACTATCCGTCGTCATTTAAATGAAATGAAACACTAGGGCAGGAGACCCAAGAGGACCCCACTGCTGACACAGAAACTTGAGTAAGCCAAAATCAAAATGTAGCAAACTATTCCTGTCAGTGTCCTTGACATACAGATCAGTTTTGATTTCATGCTCCGCTACATAAACCCAGGTATCCAAAAATTGGATACCGTCTTTGGAATAAACCATTTTAAATTTAATATCTGGGTCAATATGATTAAGATAATCAAGAAACTGACTTAATTGTGACTCATCTCCACACCAAATGGTGAAGATGCCGTCTATATATCTCTACCATTTCAGCACTCAGCTGAAGTGGTGGGATATATAGACCGACATCTCAGCAGCTCGGACCCCATGGCGTACCTTTTAATTGAATATAATATTGGTTGTCACATAGAAAGTAATTGCAGGTAAAGATAATCTCGACCAGATCTAATAAAAATTCTTTACAATCATTGGAGCAGTTTGACTCAGATAGAGCTTTACTGACACATGCTAACCCTCTCTCATGATTAATACTGGTATAGAGACTCGTCACATCAAACGATACCAAAAGTACATTGTTGGGCAGAGTTTCGTTAGATATTTTATTCAGAAAATCGGCCGTATCCTTTAGATATGACCTTGCTCTAGTGGCATACGTTCTCAGGACCTTATCCACAAAGATTGCTTCCGGAGTGAGAATTGAATCTCGGCCCGATACAATCGGGCGCCCAGGAGGGCGCTCCAAATTTTTATGAATCTTGGGCAAAATATAGATGATGGGAGTAACGGGATGGGTAGGTAATAGAAATTTATGTAAATAACTGTAAATGACATCCACCGCTAGAGCATGGTCCACAAGTGTTTTTAACCTTTTTGTGATCATCATTTTTGGATTAACAGTGGTACGCTTATACACTGAAGTGTCATTAAGCTGTCTATACAATTCCTCTAAATATAGGCTTTGGTCCATAATGACGACTGCACCTCCCTCTACCTCATCAACAGGTTTAATCACTAGGTCGTCATTATGGACCAGGGCCTCCAATGTTTCCCTCTCAATTTTGGACATATTGGGTCTGCCCCACTTAACAATTCCTTTCTGTTTCTCTTCAAGGTCTCTATATCTATGTTCTCTAATTCAGAGAAAGTATCGACAGCTTGAGGAGTGAGTTGGGACATAAAATCACTTTTATTAAATAACCCCCATTTTTTCAGGGTAAGTTCACAATTAACCCGTGGTTGTACCACACTAACATTTGTGGAAAACCACAGTTTTAGCTTCACATTTCTATATAAAGCTGCCAGGTCAGCATATAATCGAACCCAGTCCACACCAGCTGTTGGGCAGAATGACAAACCCTTATTCAGCACATTCATTTCCATAGGTGAGAGAGAATAAGATGATATATTTACCACTTGTCCTTGTATTCTTTACTCTCCGGTTGCTCCTCATGGCTGCTGGTTTTCTGTTCATGTTGTCCTCGATGACCACCCTCCTCCTCCATCTGTCTTGCATTCTCGCCCAGTCCTAAAAAATACTGCTGTTGTGATGCCTTGTTTCCTTGTGGTCTCTGTTTTTTCTTCATCGAGTTGATCTCGGTCCCCAGTTGTGTTTCTCTTGTTTATCTGAATATTGCCAATTGCCGAGTTCTGAAAAGGTGGAGATATATAGATGACATCTTCACCATTTGGTGTGGAGATGAGTCACAATTAAGTGAGTTTCTTGATTATCTTAATCATATTGTCCAAGATATTACATTTACAATGGTTTATTCCAAAGAGGGTATCCAATTTTGGGATACCTGGGTTTATGTAGTGGAACATAAACTCAAAACAGATCTATATGTCAAGGACACTGACAGGAATAGTTTGCTACATTTTGATAGTTTACATCCAAAAAGGATGGTCCGTTCCTTGCCATATAGTCAGTTTCTTAGGGTCAAAAGGATCGTAGACGATCCAGAACATCTTGAGAAGAGACTACTGGACATGAATGAAAAATTAGTCTCCAGGGGTTACCCTAGAAAACTATTAAAATAACAACAGGATAGGGCAAGACAAATCAATAAGACTCAACTACTACAACCGGTGTCCTGGGATAACCAATCCAATAGAATACCATTCAGCTCTACATATAATATGCTCAGCAAGGATATTGCGCAAATCATTCACAAACATTGGTCAATACTGTCACATACTTATACAAATATACCAGAACTGATGATTCCACCTTTATTCTCATAAAGGAGAATGAGTCATTTAAGGGATAGGATTGTCAAATCTGACATTACCCCCCAAAAAATGAATTTGGCTTCACAACTCAGACCGGGTTGCTCCTCATGCCTGAGCTGTGAAAATTGCAGTTTGATGAACAAGGGAGAATATTTTATCCATCCACAAACACTGCAAAAATACAAAATCAGACAACACTTAACATGCAAAACAGACCATGTTATCTATGTGATCTCGTGACCATGCAAGCTTATATATGTGGGAGAAACTAGCACATAGTGCAAAATTAGACTCAACAACCACAAATCCTCTATCAGAACTAAAAAAGATAGAGTTACCCATTCCGAGACACTTTATTGATGTTGGACATACAATTAATCAATTAAGGTTCTCTATCATTGAACATGTCCCTATGCCCAGACAGGGAGGCAATAGAATTAAGATATTAAAACAAAAAGAGGTTGTATGGATACACAAACTTGGTTCAATGTACCCAGCAGGGCTGAATATGGATTTTTCAATCGGGTGTTTTTTGAATCCTATAATAATGTTTGTTACGCCGAGCGCTCCGGGTCCCCGCTCCTCCCCGGAGCGCTCGCTACACTCTCCCCACTGCAGCGCTCCGGTCAGATCCACTGACCCGGGGCGCTGCGATTCCGCTTCCAGCCGGGATGCGATTCGCGATGCGGGTAGCGCCCGCTCGCGATGCGCACCCCGGCTCCCGTACCTGACTCGCTCTCCCTCGGTCCTGTCCCGGCGCGCGCGGCCCCGCTCCCTAGGGCACGCGCGCGCCGGGTCTTTGCGATTTAAAGGGCCACTGCGCCGCTGATTGGCGCAGTGATTCCAATTAGTGTGTTCACCTGTGCACTTCCCTATATCACCTCACTTCCCCTGCACTCCCTTGCCGGATCTTGTTGCCATCGTGCCAGTGAAAGCGTTTCCTTGTGTGTTCCTAGCCTGTGTTCCAGACCTCCTGCCGTTGCCCCTGACTACGATCCTTGCTGCCTGCCCCGACCTTCTGCTACGTCCGACCTTGCTTCTGTCTACTCCCTTGTACCGCGCCTATCTTCAGCAGCCAGAGAGGTGAGCCGTTGCTAGTGGATACGACCTGGTCACTACCGCCGCAGCAAGACCATCCCGCTTTGCGGCGGGCTCTGGTGAAAACCAGTAGTGACTTAGAACCGATCCACTAGCACGGTCCACGCCAATCCCTCTCTGGCACAGAGGATCCACTACCTGCCAGCCGGCATCGTGACAGTAGATCCGGCCATGGATCCCGCTGAAGTTCCTCTGCCAGTTGTCGCTGACCTCACCACGGTGGTCGCCCAGCAGTCACAACAGATAGCGCAACAAGGCCAACAGCTGTCTCAACTGACCGTTATGCTACAGCAGTTACTACCACAGCTTCAGCAGTCATCTCCTCCGCCAGCTCCTGCACCTCCTCCGCAGCGAGTGGCCGCTCCTGGTCTACGCCTATCCTTGCCGGATAAATTTGATGGGGACTCTAAGTTTTGCCGTGGCTTTCTTTCCCAATGTTCCCTGCATCTGGAGATGATGTCGGACCAGTTTCCCACTGAAAGGTCTAAGGTGGCTTTCGTAGTCAGCCGTCTGTCTGGAAAAGCCCTGTCTTGGGCCACACCGCTCTGGGACCGCAATGACCCCGTCACTGCCTCTGTACACTCCTTCTTCTCGGAAATCCGAAGTGTCTTTGAGGAACCTGCCCGAGCCTCTTCTGCTGAGACTGCCCTGTTGAACCTGGTCCAGGGTAATTCTTCCGTTGGCGAGTATGCCGTACAATTCCGTACTCTTGCTTCAGAATTATCCTGGAATAATGAGGCCCTCTGCGCGACCTTTAAAAAAGGCCTATCCAGCAACATTAAAGATGTTCTGGCCGCACGAGAAATTCCTGCTAATCTACATGAACTCATTCACCTAGCCACTCGCATTGACATGCGTTTTTCCGAAAGGCGTCAGGAGCTCCGCCAAGATATGGACTCTGTTCGCACGAGGCGTTTCTTCTCCTCGGCTCCTCTCTCCTCTGGTCCCCTGCAATCCGTTCCTGTGCCTCCCGCCGTGGAGGCTATGCAGGTCGACCGGTCTCGCCTGACACCTCAAGAGAGGACACGACGCCGCATGGAGAACCTCTGCCTGTACTGTGCTAGTACCGAACACTTCCTGAGGGATTGTCCTATCCGTCCTCCCCGCCTGGAAAGACGTACGCTGACTCCGCACAAAGGTGAGACAGTCCTTGATGTCTACTCTGCTTCTCCACGTCTTACTGTGCCTGTGCGGATGTCTGCCTCTGCCTTCTCCTTCTCTACTGTGGCCTTCTTGGACTCTGGATCTGCAGGAAATTTTATTTTGGCCTCCCTCGTCAACAGGTTCAACATCCCAGTGACCAGTCTCGCCAGACCCCTTTACATCAATTGTGTAAACAATGAAAGATTGGACTGTACCATACGTTTCCGCACGGAGCCCCTTCTAATGAGCATCGGATCTCATCACGAGAGGATTGAACTTTTGGTCCTCCCCAATTGCACCTCGGAAATTCTCCTTGGACTTCCCTGGCTTCAACTTCATTCCCCAACCCTGGATTGGTCCACTGGGGAGATCAAGAGTTGGGGGCCCTCTTGTTCCAAGGACTGTCTAAAACCGGTTCCCAGTAACCCTTGCCGTGACTCTGTGGTTCCTCCAGTAACCGGTCTCCCTAAGGCCTATATGGACTTCGCGGATGTTTTCTGCAAAAAACAAGCTGAGACTCTACCTCCTCACAGGCCTTATGATTGCCCTATCGACCTCCTCCCGGGCACTACTCCACCCCGGGGCAGAATTTATCCTCTCTCTGCCCCAGAGACTCTTGCCATGTCTGAATACGTCCAGGAAAATTTAAAAAAGGGCTTTATCCGTAAATCCTCCTCTCCTGCCGGAGCCGGATTTTTCTTTGTGTCCAAAAAAGATGGCTCCCTACGTCCTTGCATTGACTACCGCGGTCTTAATAAAATCACGGTTAAGAACCGCTACCCCCTACCCCTCATCTCTGAACTCTTTGATCGCCTCCAAGGTGCCCACATCTTTACTAAACTGGACTTAAGAGGTGCTTATAACCTCATCCGCATCAGAGAGGGGGATGAGTGGAAAACGGCATTTAACACCAGAAATGGACACTTTGAGTATCTGGTCATGCCCTTTGGCCTGTGCAACGCCCCTGCTGTCTTCCAAGACTTTGTTAATGAAATTTTTCGTGATCTTTTATACTCCTGTGTTGTTGTATATCTGGACGATATCCTAATTTTTTCTGCCAATCTAGAAGAACACCGCCAGCATGTCCGTATGGTTCTTCAGAGACTTCGTGACAATCAACTCTATGCCAAAATTGAGAAATGTCTGTTTGAATGCCAATCTCTTCCTTTTCTAGGATACTTGGTCTCTCGCCAGGGACTACAAATGGATCCAGACAAACTCTCTGCCGTCTTAGATTGGCCACGCCCCTCCGGACTCCGTGCTATCCAACGCTTTTTGGGGTTCGACAATTATTACAGGCAATTTATTCCACATTTTTCTACCGTTGTGGCTCCTATCGTGGCTTTAACCAAAAAAAATGCCGATCCCAAGTCTTGGCCTCCTCAAGCGGAAGACGCCTTTAAACGACTCAAGTCTGCCTTTTCTTCGGCTCCCGTGCTCTCTAGACCTGACCCTTCCAAACCCTTCCTATTGGAGGTTGATGCCTCCTCAGTGGGAGCTGGAGCTGTTCTTCTACAAAAAAATTCTTCCGGGCATGCTGTCACTTGTGGTTTTTTTTTCTAGGACCTTCTCTCCGGCGGAGAGGAACTACTCCATCGGGGATCGAGAGCTTCTAGCCATCAAATTAGCACTTGAGGAATGGAGGCATCTGCTGGAGGGATCAAGATTTCCAGTTATTATTTACACCGATCACAAGAACCTCTCCTACCTCCAGTCTGCCCAACGGCTGAATCCTCGCCAGGCCCGGTGGTCTCTGTTCTTTGCCCGATTTAATTTTGAAATTCACTTTCGGCCTGCCGATAAGAACATTAGGGCCGATGCTCTCTCTCGTTCCTCGGATGCCTCAGAGGTTGAACTCTCTCCGCAACACATCATTCCACCTGACTGCCTGATCTCCACTTCTCCAGCCTCCATCAGGCAAACTCCTCCAGGAAAGACCTTTGTTTCTCCACGCCAACGCCTCGGAATCCTCAAATGGGGTCACTCCTCCCATCTCGCAGGTCATGTGGGCATCAAGAAATCTGTGCAACTCATCTCCCGCTTCTATTGGTGGCCGACTCTGGAGACAGATGTTGTGGACTTTGTGCGAGCCTGCACTATCTGTGCCCGGGATAAGACTCCTCGCCAGAAGCCCGCTGGTTTTCTTCATCCCCTGCCTGTCCCCGAACAGCCTTGGTCTCTGATTGGCATGGATTTTATTACTGATTTACCCCCTTCCCGTGGCAACACTGTTATTTGGGTGGTCGTTGATCGATTCTCCAAAATGGCACATTTCGTCCCTCTTCCTGGTCTTCCTTCAGCGCCTCAGTTGGCTAAACAATTTTTTGTACACATTTTTCGTCTTCACGGGTTGCCTACGCAGATCGTCTCGGATAGAGGCGTCCAATTCGTGTCTAAATTCTGGAGGGCTCTCTGTAAACAACTCAAGATTAAATTAAATTTTTCTTCTGCTTATCATCCCCAATCCAATGGACAAGTAGAAAGAATTAACCAGGTCTTGGGTGATTATTTACGACATTTTGTTTCCTCCCGCCAGGATGACTGGGCAGATCTCCTTCCATGGGCCGAATTCTCGTATAACTTCAGAGTCTCTGAATCTTCCTCCAAATCCCCATTTTTCGTGGTGTACGGCCGTCACCCTCTTCCCCCCCTCCCTACCCCCTTGCCCTCTGGTCTGCCCGCTGTGGATGAAGTTTCTCGTGACCTTTTCATCATATGGAGAGAGACCCAAAATTCTCTCTTACAGGCTTCATCACGCATGAAGAAATTCGCGGATAAGAAAAGAAGAGCTCCTCCCATTTTTTCCCCTGGAGACAAGGTATGGCTCTCCGCTAAATATGTCCGCTTCCGTGTCCCTAGCTACAAGTTGGGACCACGCTATCTTGGTCCTTTCAAAGTTTTGTGTCAGATTAATCCTGTCTCTTACAAACTTCTTCTTCCTCCTTCTCTTCGTATCCCTAATGCCTTTCACGTTTCTCTTCTTAAACCACTCATCATCAACCGTTTCTCTCCCAAATCTGTTCCTCCCACTCCTGTTTCCGGCTCCTCGGACATCTTCTCCGTCAAAGAGATCCTAGCTTCTAAAAAGGTCAGAGGGAAAACCTTTTTTTAGTGGATTGGGAGGGTTGTGGTCCAGAAGAGAGATCCTGGGAACCTGAGGACAACATCCTAGACAAAAGTCTGCTCCTCAGGTTCTCAGGCTCTAAGAAGAGGGGGAGACCCAAGGGGGGGGTACTGTTACGCCGAGCGCTCCGGGTCCCCGCTCCTCCCCGGAGCGCTCGCTACACTCTCCCCACTGCAGCGCTCCGGTCAGATCCACTGACCCGGGGCGCTGCGATTCCGCTTCCAGCCGGGATGCGATTCGCGATGCGGGTAGCGCCCGCTCGCGATGCGCACCCCGGCTCCCGTACCTGACTCGCTCTCCCTCGGTCCTGTCCCGGCGCGCGCGGCCCCGCTCCCTAGGGCGCGCGCGCGCCAGGTCTTTGCGATTTAAAGGGCCACTGCGCCGCTGATTGGCGCAGTGATTCCAATTAGTGTGTTCACCTGTGCACTTCCCTATATCACCTCACTTCCCCTGCACTCCCTTGCCGGATCTTGTTGCCATCGTGCCAGTGAAAGCGTTTCCTTGTGTGTTCCTAGCCTGTGTTCCAGACCTCCTGCCGTTGCCCCTGACTACGATCCTTGCTGCCTGCCCCGACCTTCTGCTACGTCCGACCTTGCTTCTGTCTACTCCCTTGTACCGCGCCTATCTTCAGCAGCCAGAGAGGTGAGCCGTTGCTAGTGGATACGACCTGGTCACTACCGCCGCAGCAAGACCATCCCGCTTTGCGGCGGGCTCTGGTGAAAACCAGTAGTGACTTAGAACCGATCCACTAGCACGGTCCACGCCAATCCCTCTCTGGCACAGAGGATCCACTACCTGCCAGCCGGCATCGTGACAATGTTTATATATAACTTGAATTGAAATTTGTTGGATATATTAGGAGGTCTGCACTACCCTGAGTGATACACTCAATATATTGTTGTCAACTAATCCGTAGTAGGGTCCATTTTTGTACTATATGTATAGTTTTTATTTCTCCACAGTCACAATTTTTTTTTGTTTTATTGTAGATGAACATGTATAATCTTCAGGAAATTCTTTAAAGTTTTTTTTTTTTAAATTGTTTTTCTTATCCCTTTCTGTGTAGGTGGTATATGACATATTGGATGACCCAGATATAGCCAATCACAATGGGCAGGGCTGTTTGTATATTGTTTACAAGTGCCAACACTTAATATGGCGGGTGCAATAGAAGTTATCAACACACGCATGCGCAAGGAACATGCGAATCATACACTTTGAAGTAACCCAGCGCAAGAACCCGTGATCACTGATGACTTCCGGCCTGAACCGGATACAGCGATCTAGAACATGCGCAGTATTAATGTTTACAAACACAATGGCCCTCATTTACTATTGCAAACCCAACATGTTTTGTCGGGTTGTGCGCCAGATTCTGTCTGTGCCAGAGTTTGCGCCAGAATTGAAAAAACCCCGACTAAATCTCCATTTTGCTAAGAAAACCCAAAAAAGGGATGCGGCTGCCGGGAGAAGGGAGCATGGTCACCAAAACGGGGCGTGTTCACAACATTTTCACAAAAACCCAACATATTTACTAAGGTTTTCACAGAAAATGTGGTGGATGTCAGCTGAGGAAAACCTCACAGATCAGAGCATGTGTAAAAAAAGCAAAGTGTAGGGAAAGTGTAGGGAAACCTTAGTAAATACTGTAGAAAAAGAATTGTAGAGGATTAAAACCCACAAAGAAACCTACACAACACTCTGAGTAAATAAGGGCCAATGTGTCTGAAGGAAGAACGACTGCTATTGGACTGCGCTGTTCCCGTCAACAGGTGAGCGCCGCCCTTGAATCCGGACCCGCTATACATTTTTGGACTGTATCTGTAATATATGTGAGCACTATACACGATCTCACCATGGAGATGTTTATACTGCATATGGGACTGCATGACTGTATTTGTTACACTACTTTATATGACCGATCATGGTCTCTTAATGATTTTGACACATCGAGCCAAAACGTTGCTTTACCCAGATGAGTGAATAAATATTTTCATCCTGGAGTGCCGCCTCTACCTTACTATGTATATGTATATATATATATATATATATATATATATATGTATATATATATATATATATATATATATATATATATATATATATTTTTTTTTTACACTCGTGCACACACATAATGAATAATTGAAACTCATCTACTTTAGATGAAGGTGTTTGCTGATAACAGTTCCTCTGGTAAATATTCTTCATTCTTCACGCTTTTATTGAATCTGTAGGTTAAAGGTGTGGCTGGGTAACTTAAAAACTTGTGAACCAGAAGACAATGGAATTTTTTTTCAATGGTTTACAGTAGGTATTCATAAATAGGCTGTCGGCATATTTGTGCAACCATTTGATATGAGCCCTATATATAACCTTTATGAATTAGACGTTCATTCCTTACTTATCTTTAGATGTCAGGAAAGAAGATTAAATCATAAAATACATATCAGCATTGTAAGCATTCCAAAACTATTCTATTCATTTATTGTATACTTTGTTACAGGTGTTCCTGACTTCATTCATGGGCGAGACAGACATAAAAATGTAAGAAAGATAGACTTAGCTATGTCAATGAACAATGCTCAGTGCAAATATTTTATATTTTTGGATAAATAAAACTGTAAAGGAGATAATACATGTATAAAGAGAAGCATAATTGTGTAAAAAGACTGAAACACAGAAACATATAGCCACAGAAAATAAAGAGAACAACAATTTTTTCTTAACCTTTATAGTAAAGCTGAAATTGCTGATACCCCCTCTACTGAGAATAAATCTGGGTGTAAGGGTCTATTCACGTTGCAGAATTTCCTCTTGCGGAAATCCGCCTCAAATTAAATCCCATAGACTTCTATTGGATTCCGCACTCCCATTCACACTTCTGAATTTTTGCTTGTGGAATTCCGCTAGACTCTAGGGTGGAGGCGGATAAGGAAGGGTCCAAATGGCATCTACCCCAAAGTTCGGCAGGAATTCAGTAAAGTAAAAGTAATTTTTTCTAGATATTTAAAGATTATGTTTTTCTAACATGTTCTCTAACAGGACTGGCACATACCAGTGTGGTGCCAATATCCAGGAAGGGTTAAAACATTGATCTGAGAAACAATAGAACTGTAAATTTTCTATATATATTATATACATATATATATATATATATATATATATATTGTGCAGACAATATTTGAGAGATTCTATCCTTAAGTATCTTATAGAAAATTGTCCATAATCATGGATTTTTGAGGAATTCGTCCTGTCAGTCTAGTCTAAACAGAAAGTCAGTGTGGTATGGCAGACAGAGGGTCGATTGTGGGAGATGACTGGAGGTCCAGTGGCTATGACTAACATAATAGGGATAGGAGAGAGAGAGAGAGAGAGAGAGAGAGAGAGAGAGAGAGAGGGAGAGAGAGAGAGAGGGAGATAGAGAGAGAGAGACAGGACTAGAGCAATCTAAAATTTGCAGCAGAAAAAGAAGGATGACACTGTATCTGCCCATTCAATTCTGGCAATAGAGGAAGGTATAGGAGTAGCTGGGACCTCATCATCTAGTCACCAAAACATATGTTGCAGACAACTAAGCTATAGCAGACATTGCCCCATGCAAATGATAAAATTATTTTCCTGTTCTTCAGTGGCAGAGTGTGATGTAAAATGCAGGTCTAGTAGACAAGACTAATTTGCGGCATATTTTTTTGATGCAGGGAGTAAATGCAATGTTTATTCTTAAAAGGAACCTGCCATAACTGTAATGCTGCCTGAACCATGATTAGCGTGGTGTCTGGTGGCTTCTTCCTGCCCCTCCAGCCTTGATTAATAGATCCTTCCCTATATCCAAACAGGGACAGATCTATCAATCAAGACTGTTGGGGCAAAGAAGCCACAGGGACTGCCCAGATGACTTGCGGATCAGGCAGCAAGAAATTGAAGACAGCAACAAAGTGGTGGTGTGGATAGTTGTACATGAAAACAAAGCTATAAATTATTATTGTCATTTTCAGATTCTTTGTTGTGTTTGTGACCATTTTGATTCCCATCTGAAGCCTTGTGTGATAAAAATGGTTTTGGCAGAAATACCCCTTTATTATTTGTAGTATTTAGAACTACTTCACATCAACTCAAATTACAGACTCTTAAATATTATACTATAGAAACATATATATTTTACAGGCTTTCAATGGGAAGAGTGTGATGTAGAACATATGAATCATTCCCTTCCTCTCCCTGCAGTAGTTTTTCTATTGGCACATTGTTGATGTCTCGTCTTGGCTCATCAAGTTCCTGTGGCACAGAATCTGTTATAGCGATTGGTATGGGCACAAACTGTTGGCTTGGAATTGTGGTTGAAGTTGCTTGATATGGTATTGAATGAGTTGCAGTAGGAAGACTTGGAATGGTCTGTGCCCATGGAAAGTAAGTCAATGGTGTTTGCTGCTCCGCATATTCTATCGGGGTTGCAACACATGGAGTGGTGTTTCTTGCCTGTCAGGAAAAATGTTATATTAATAATTAATAATGGTGGTTCATAGAAACAGTAAGTCAATCTCCCCAACTCATCCATCCCCCCCCCCCCCCGCTGATGAATAGGGGCACACCCTTGTTGATGACCTGTCATAGGAAACGATGGTACGTCCAACATGGAATTGTCTTTAGACTAACACTCTTCTAAAATGTAGCCACATTATGGATAAACTATGACTAAGGTTGATTTCAGGTGTCCCAGGGGAAGGTACATTTTTTGTTGTTGTCATTATTATGCTTGCAATACCCATGGCAACTGCCATCCAGCAGTTATACACTAGAATTTTAGAGTACTGATTACCTAAATTTGGATTCATTCTGACTGTGTTTTTGAGTATTTTGGCTGTAGTAAAGACCCAGCAGCTTGTCCGTTACTGCATCTCCCATCATCCTCCCCTTCTGCTTTTTTTTATTTTATAGTCTTGTACTGCTACAATGTAATCCTTACAATATCCACCAATATAATGTTTAAATAAATGTTGACTTACTGTGAAATTTGTTAGTAGAGGTTGTGAAGTGTAAGTTAGGACTGAAGGTGGGCCAACCACAGTATAGCCCTGACACATTGGCTGGACATACATATCTCCTGTGTATGGGCAGCTGACAGTCTCATGTGAAATGTACTCTGGGCACGTTGTCCATTGTGTTATGGGCTGAAAGGAGGACGGCTGAGAAATCCATCCAGTGTAGAACGTGCCTTCATCTTGTATTGGCAGTAATGATGTTGTAGCATCCAAATCAACATAGGGAAGCTCGGTGGTATTTGAGACTAGTTAATAAATCATAATGACATGATGATTAAAATGACATATTAGGATAAAGAAACATATTCATTAAAATAAAAACACTACTCTGAATGATTACCTACTGACGTGTACTGTGGAAGAGTCTGGTAAGATGTGGGCACCTAGAAATAAAGGTAAAAGCTTATTACAAGTTGAACTCTAGAGATTTGTGAAAAGTTAATTTGCTTGGTAATTATCTTCAACAGTGGAGGTTAAAATGTAGATTTTTCTTTCCAGTCTCTATTGTCTTATAAAATTAAGGACAATCTATATTGACCTCATTGACCTCATTGACTTGTGACTCTGGTGAGCAAACCAGAGTCACAAGCAAAATCTGTTCAGCTCATTGAATTGAAGACTTAAGTGCAGATCTGGCAGGGATATGGCAGCAGGCAATTTTGAAATTCTCCCTCCCGATCCAGTGGCCGGAGAGTGGATATACCCTAACAGAGGTGCTCACTGGAGGAGAAAGCTATGGTATTGTAAAGGAGGAATTCTTAGATCAGCTAACATGTATGTCAAAGTAAGTTTACTAGCATATTCTGCTATATACTAGCAAAATAAGTAATAGAAATGTGTAGATTACTTCTATAAAAAAAAAAAAAAAACTCAAGCCTTCCAGTACTTATCCAATTCTATATTCCCTGGATGAAGAATTCTTTCCATTCAGACAAGGTGTTCTCTGCTCTCACCTTTATCCATGTCAGCAACTGTCCAGAGCAGAAAGGGTTTGCTAAGGGGATCTGCTCCTGCTCTGGACAGTTCCTGGCAAAAAAAGAGGTGGTAGCAGAGAGCAGAGCAGAGAGCAGAATGTTTGACTGGAAAGAACACATGACTTCCTTCAGGGCATATAGCACCTGATAAGTACTGGAAGGCTAGAGGGTTTTTGAGGTATCCCTTTATGTCAGCCTTCTGTTTACTTATGTCAGTTGGTTGGAGACGCCTAGCTGTCAGTTTATAGATACGGTGTGAATGAAGCCGTTTTGCTCAATACCGGGTGCACATATGGGGAGGCAGGTAATGATGAGACAGGTAACCCACTGTTATTATAATAGGTTATTCTAATTCAGTAACTTTATTTATGACCTAATACACCTTTAAGAACAATTTTCCTGTTTTAATATTGATATAATTCAGAAAAGTAAAGTAACTTTGCAAACACATTTATTACCATTTACTTTATACATTACATTTTTTAGGGTATGTTCACATGTACTATATACACTGCAGATTTTGTGCTGTGGATGTCATGCTGTGTAACTCAATATAAATAAGTAGATGAATACAGCATAAAATCTGCTGCATATACATTGTGGGGGAGATTTATTAAAACCTGTCCAGAAGAAAAGTGGCTTAGTTGCCCATAGCAACCAATTAGATTGTTTCTTTCATTTTTGAAAAGGCCTCTGCAAAATAAAAGAAGCAATCTGATTGGTTGCTATGGGCAACTCAGCAACTTTTTCCCTGGAGGGTTTTTTAAAAAATATTCCCCTGTATTTTACAAGCATATACCTGTAAAAATATTGTATGCAATTAAAGCAGTTTTCAGTGACTACTTTTTTTCCCATCCATTTCCAAAGCAATATTATACAAGTGTCAAGGGCGAAGGGAGTTGTGAGCCCTAAAGCTGTCCCTAACAACCACTCTCCCTGCCTACTTGCCCATCCACCCATAACAATGTATCGACAACTTGGAGCTGGTCCCTTCCTTGCGCTAAAGTGCATAGGTGTCGAAGTCAACAAAACAAAGGGAACTGTACAAAGTCGGGGGAGCATAATGGGAATTCAATAATCAACAAGAAGATATGTAAATACAAACAAGGCAGGATATAGTATACTAACATACAGTTCAGAAACCGGGATCAAGATTAACGTCAGATATGATAATATGAACAAGACTTGATATGGGGATAAGTATACAGCAGACAAAACCAGGAGAAACAGGGGATGAACAGGTTAACTGCATGTCAGATAACTAAACAGGTCAGGAAATCAAGAGCACTGTTCACACTGTTCTCACAACAAGGAACACACTAGACACCCCACTCCAAGAATGGAGGGACATCAATACCAAAGCCAAATAGCCAGTGGGCACTATCCACCGAGTGATTAGAATACTGGCCTAGAAGGAAACAAAAATCTTAAACACAAGCAAACACGAGAACAGACACAATACTCACTCACTCCTAGATAGATGGATTAGCACAAGGCTCAGAACAGGATTCTATCCTAGGAGTTGCAGGATCAAACAAGGTCAAAACAGGACTGAGAAAAACGCACAGTGTGATTACAGACTAAGGCAACACAAAGCAAATACAGAATTAACATACAAGAATACAAAAACCTGACAAATGAAAGCAGACTAAAATCTATATATCACACAGGACAGATGACCATGGTTAAAACTCAGGAAATGTGCACAAACAGACATAGTGAACATCATGCCAACATGGCAAGAATACAGGTATAATAATCAGCACAGAACAACACCTGAAGAGGTCTTATACTGTATATCCTCCCAGTGCTGAAATCAGGAAGGTTAACTCCCATGGAGAATTAACAAACAATGTCTAAACAGGACCTAGAGAAGAATATACAAAATACAGATAAACAGACATTACAACAAGAGTGTATTATACCCCTGTTTCCATACCGATCTGGTGATTCCCATACAGCTCATGTGACTTCCTGCTTCCATTCTAGATCACGTCATACACTCAACAAGTTATTTATTCCAGAAGGTTTTTACTCCAATGTACATCAATAATGACATCACATATATGAGCAGAACACGCACTGTACATTCCCTTCACCAGTGGCAAAATTGTGCAAATGTTTCGAGTAAGCCCCAACTTTGGACAAATATGTTGCAAAATCTCCCACTTTGTGCAAACAATTTTGCTCAATTTTGCGTTTTTTGGTGCAGGGAATGGTAAATTCCGGTATCTATACCACGCATGTACAATTGATATGTATATGATGTTAGTAATGATGACACCAACATTGGGTGATTTACACGGCAGTCTGGCAATTTAAGTTACCAACCTAAATCAGGAAAATCTAACACATTCTTACATCGGAACTTTAAAATGAAAACAAGCACAATATTGGGAAAACCAAAATCTGGTGATTTCACAGGTACACCATTTTTACTAAGTTGTATGGGTTTATTAACTCCTAGAAAACACTCTCTATTGTTTTTTTTGCATCCTTGTTATGAAAAATTTTACATTATTTTAGAAAACATATATTACACATTGGGTCACGTTACCGTGGGTGTTACAGACGTAGAACCACCTAAGTTCCCTCTTTTTCTTTTCAGGAGCTCTTTGACGGGTTCTTTGACTCGCACGCCAAGATAAGGTCGGTTTTGGTTATGCTGGTGCTGATCTGAAGTCACAGCTAGAAAACAAAAAAAGAAAAAGTACACTAAACAAGGGTATTTGATTTCACTTGTTATACAGTACTGTATATAAGAAGTTAAAGGGGAGGTGGTAGTAAATTTTTCAAATCAACTCCTTCCAGAAAGATAAACATGTTTGTAAATTACTTTTATTTAAAAATCTTAAGTGTTCCAGTACTTATCACCTGCTGTATGCTCCAGAGGAATTTGTGTAGTTCTTTCCGGTCTGACCACAGTGCTCTCTGCTGACACGTCTGTCAGTGTGAGGAAATGTCCAGAGTAGGAGCATCTCCCCATAGCAAACCTTTTCTGCTCTGGACAGTTCCTGACATGTACAGAGGTGTCAGCAGAGAGCACTGTGGTCAGACTGGAAAGAACTACACAACTTCCTCTGGAGCATACATCAGTTGAAAAGTACAAGAAGGATTAAGATTTTTAAATAGAAGTAATTTATAAATATGTTTATCTTTCTGGCTGTTTTGAAATTTTTTTCCCCCACTGGAGTACCCCTTTAAATGTGCTCATAATTTAAGTCATCTTAAGATCCTCTTTTTTAATAAAAATTAACTGCAATCATTTTATGTACAACTCATATGCAAATGTATCTGTCTCCATGACTACAGACTACAAACAAGCTTTGAGTAGTCTGGTTCTGTAACCATACACCCTTAAAGGGGTATTCCAGGAAAAAAAATTTTTTATATATATATCAACTGGCTCCAGAAAGTTTAACAGATTTGTAAATTACTTCTATTAAAAAATCTTAATACTTTCAGTACTTATGAGCTTCTGAAGTTAAAGTTGTTCTTTTCTGTCTAAGTGCTCTCTGATGACACGTGTCTCGGGAAACGCCCAGTTTAGAAGCAAATCTCCATAGCAAACCTCTTCTAAACTGGGCGTTTCCCGAGACACGTGTCATCAGAGAGGACTTAGACAGAAAAGAACAACCTTAACTTTAGAAGCTCATAAGTAATGAAAGGATTAATATTTTTTTATAGAAGTAATTTACAAATCTGTTTAACTTTCTGGAGCCAGTTGATATATAAAAAAAGTTTTTTCCTGGATAACCCCTTTAAGAATGTATCCTACTTTTATATCATCATTTCTAATAGTGGAAGGCCATTTCTACAACTCTTCTTTATCCTTTTTTTTTTACTGTTTATTTGAAGTTTATACTTTAAACAGACACTGTAAAGTACATCATAAAGATAGACACACCTAGCAGAATTGCAATACAAGCTCCTGAAACCAAGGTTACAATTTTAAATAGTCAATAAATGTAACTGTATAGGTGGAGGGATGGTTTCATCTTTAAAGTTAAAAGGAATATGTGAGTCACAGATTATTAACTTTGGAGTAAAGATTGCTTATGCAAAATGTGGTTATGTGAAATGAGTGAATGAGTTAAGTGATTGAATGCTATAGCAAAGTGCTATAGACTGAAGCGCCATGTCATATCTCATAGCACATAGCATTCCTGCAGAGTAAGACTATTTAACATATGAAAAATCTGTGAATCCATTATAAATGTTGGGAAAATAATAAAATAACAGATGGACGGAGGGAGTAACCACTTGAGTAACAACCTCATTGGCTACAATGAGTACCCATTGCCAAGTAGAGAAGTACCTTCCACAATGCTCCCAATTAATACCAGCTAAACTGCAACATCTCATTGACGTTATATCCCACATAAATAACACCAACATGTTCCCATCAATGTGAGCTGCCCCGGATTAGTGCTAACCATAATGCCCTCAGCATTTGTTAATACAAGTACCCCCAGAATTGTAAAATGCTGCAGAATATGTTGGGTCTCTATAAATATTATTATTACTGTAATCCTCATTCATCAAGATCATTAGCCACAGTGTTCCCATACAAGCCATGCCACAGTATACTCACATGTTGCTACTTCCAACTATGTTCAGTGAAGGGTGTTTCAAGTATGCAGCCACCAGAGGGTGCTAAAAAGTTTGGGGGAATTGTGATGCATCTTCTCCTAAGCAAGGGAGGCAGCTGTTTTCCCCGACACCATTGTGCTTGCTATAATTTGAAGTTGCAACTGTGTATGGAAGGGCATGAGGCTGGCACCTATCGCAAATAATCAGAATACACGTGGCAGGCAAAGTATATGGGAGGGCATGTGGCAGACATTTTTTATCCTGACACTATGTATGGTCGAGCATGAGACTGGCACTTATGGAGGGGCATATGGCTATCACTTGTATGGTATGTGTTACGCCTAGCGCTCCGGGTCCCCGCTCCTCCCCGGAGCGCTCACGGCGTCTTTCTCCCTGCAGCGCCCCGGTCAGTCCCGCTGACCGGGAGCGCTGCACTGTTTTGGCCGTTGGGGATGCGATTCGCACAGCGGGACGCGCCCGCTCGCGAATCGCATCCCAGGTCACTTACTCGTCCCGGTCCCCTGCTGTCATGTGCTGGCGCGCGCGGCTCCGCTCTCTAGGGCGCGCGCGCGCCAGCTCTCTGAGACTTAAAGGGCCAGTGCACCAATGATTGGTGCCTGGCCCAATTAGCTTAATTGGCTCCCACCTGCTCCCTGGCTATATCTAGTCTCCTCCCTTGCACTCCCTTGCCGGATCTTGTTGCCTTGTGCCAGTGAAAGCGTTTAGTGTGTCCAAAGCCTGTGTACCTGAACTTCTGCTACCCATCCTGACTACGAACCTTGCCGCCTGCCCCCGACCTTCTGCTACGTCTGACCTTGCTTCTGCCTACTCCCTTGTACCGCGCCCATCTTCAGCAGCCAGAGAGGTGAGCCGTTGCTAGTGGATACGACCTGGTCACTACCGCCGCAGCAAGACCATCCCGCTTTGCGGCGGGCTCTGGTGAAAACCAGTAGTGGCTTAGAACCGGTCCACTAGCACGGTCCACGCCAATCCCTCTCTGGCACTGAGGATCCACTACCTGGAAGCCGAATCGTGACAGTAGATCCGGCCATGGATCCCGCTGAGGTGCCGCTGCCAAGTCTCGCTGATCTTCCCACGGTGGTCGCTCAGCAATCGCAGCAGATTGCCCAACAGGGACAGCAGCTGTCGCAGTTGACCGCCATGTTACAGCAAATTCTGCCTCTGCTACAGCAGCAACCATCTCCTCCGCCAGCTCCTGCACCTCCTCCGCAGCGAGTGGCCGCTCCTAACCTCCGCTTGTCCCTGCCGGACAAATTTGATGGGGACTCCAGACTCTGCCGTGGATTTTTGTCTCAGTGTTCCCTGCATATGGAGATGTTGTCAGACTTGTTTCCTACTGAACGGTCTAAGGTGGCATTCGTAGTAAGTCTTCTTTCAGGAAAGGCCTTGTCTTGGGCCACACCGCTCTGGGACCGCAATGATCCTGCCACAGCCACAGTCCAGTCCTTCTTTGCTGAACTCCGAAGTGTCTTTGAGGAACCTGCCCGAGCCTCTTCTGCTGAGACTGCCTTGCTGAACCTGGTCCAGGGTAATTCTTCCGTTGGCGAGTACGCCATACAATTCCGTACTTTTGCTTCTGAACTATCCTGGAATAATGAGGCTCTCTGCGCGACCTTTAAAAAAGGCCTATCCAGTCGCATCAAGGATGTGCTGGCCGCACGAGAGATTCCTGCCAACCTCCAAGAACTCATCCATTTGGCTACCCGCATTGACATGCGTTTTTCTGAGCGACACCAAGAGCTCCGCCAGGAAAAAGACTTAGATCTCTGGGCACCTCTCCCACAGCATCCTTTGCAGTCTTCGCCTGGGCCTCCCGCCGAGGAGGCCATGCAAGTGGATCGGTCTCGCCTGACCCAGGAAGAGAGGAATCGCCGTAGAGAAGAAAATCTCTGTCTGTACTGTGCCAGTACTGAGCATTTCTTGGTGGATTGCCCTATCCGTCCTCCACGCCTGGGAAACGCACGCACGCACCCAGCTCACGTGGGTGTGGCATCTTTTGCTTCTAAGTCTTCTTCTCCACGTCTCACGGTGCCCGTGCGGATTTCCTCTACAGCCAACTCCTCCATCTCAGCCGTGGCCTGCTTGGACTCTGGTGCCTCCGGGAATTTTATGTTGGAGTCCTTTGTTAATAGATTCAGCATCCCGGTGACCCGTCTCGTCAAACCGCTCTACATTTCCGCGGTCAACGGAGCCAGATTGGACTGCACCGTGCGTTACCGCACAGAACCCCTCCTGATGTCTATCGGATCCCACCACGAAAGGATTGAGTTCTTCATTCTCCCCAACTGTACCTCTGAGGTCCTCCTCGGTCTGCCTTGGCTCCGGCTTCATTCCCCCACCATTGATTGGACCACCGGGGAGATCAGGAACTGGGACTCTGCCTGCCACAGGAAGTGTCTCTCCCCCCCTCCCAGTCCCATCAGGCAAGCCTCTGTGCCTCCCCATGGCCCCCGTCCTGGTGTCACACTGCCCCGTGCCAGGCCTCGCCCTCTGCCCTCCCTCCCCATTCCCACTCCTGCTGTACTGCCTGCCGTTGAGGAAACCCTCCATTCTTTCCCGGTGTCCTCATCCCAGGGGAGGCAGTTACCGGACAAAGAGAAGGGGAGACCTAAGGGGGGGGGTACTGTTACGCCTAGCGCTCCGGGTCCCCGCTCCTCCCCGGAGCGCTCACGGCGTCTTTCTCCCTGCAGCGCCCCGGTCAGTCCCGCTGACCGGGAGCGCTGCACTGTTTTGGCCGTTGGGGATGCGATTCGCACAGCGGGACGCGCCCGCTCGCGAATCGCATCCCAGGTCACTTACTCGTCCCGGTCCCCTGCTGTCATGTGCTGGCGCGCGCGGCTCCGCTCTCTAGGGCGCGCGCGCGCCAGCTCTCTGAGACTTAAAGGGCCAGTGCACCAATGATTGGTGCCTGGCCCAATTAGCTTAATTGGCTCCCACCTGCTCCCTGGCTATATCTAGTCTCCTCCCTTGCACTCCCTTGCCGGATCTTGTTGCCTTGTGCCAGTGAAAGCGTTTAGTGTGTCCAAAGCCTGTGTACCTGAACTTCTGCTACCCATCCTGACTACGAACCTTGCCGCCTGCCCCCGACCTTCTGCTACGTCTGACCTTGCTTCTGCCTACTCCCTTGTACCGCGCCCATCTTCAGCAGCCAGAGAGGTGAGCCGTTGCTAGTGGATACGACCTGGTCACTACCGCCGCAGCAAGACCATCCCGCTTTGCGGCGGGCTCTGGTGAAAACCAGTAGTGGCTTAGAACCGGTCCACTAGCACGGTCCACGCCAATCCCTCTCTGGCACTGAGGATCCACTACCTGGAAGCCGAATCGTGACAGTATGTAACTGGAATTGTGGCTAATGCTATATATGAGAGCATGTACCTACTACTTTACGAGTTGTTGTAGCTGATATTTTATTTTTACCTTGCAGCTTGCATTGTTTAGAGAGAATGAAGACCCTAAAAGTACATAGAAAGCCAGGACATAAAAAGGCTGCAGGCTTCTTCTCATCTTTCTTACAATCTGGAGGTATGCCAAATTTATTTCAGGACATATAAAGTAATGCTTTCCTATTCCTTTATATGTTTTGTTCACTATCCAGGTCCAGACTGACCATTTGTCCTACACTCTATGTATGCCATCTGACCTGTCCCCGTTAAGCTCTTCTACTACAATATGATGAAATGAATTTGCCTGGACTAAGATAAAGTTATCACCTCAGTAATTTGGGCCTAAACTATGTAACTATAAACTATGCAGGGGTCAAGTCCTGGGGAAAAAAAGTGTGGGAACTCACCCAACATTTCCACTTAAAGGGGTACACCGCCCCTAGACATCTTATCCCCTATCCAAAGGATAGGGGACAAGATGTCTGATTGCAATGGTCCCGCCTCTGGGGACCACCCCGTTCTCCCTGCTGCACCCGACATTCGTTTAGAGCATTAGGTGCAACGCCGGAGGCTCGTGATGTCAGGGCCAGGCCCCCTCAATGCAAGTCTATAGGAGGGGGCATGACGGCCGTCACTCCCACTTCCATAGACTTGCATTGAGGGGGCCTGGCCATGACGTCACAAGCCTCTGCCCCTCTTCGCCAGTCATTCAGCATGGAGCGAAGTACACTCCATGCAACAGATATCTGGGGTGCTGCAGCCAAGATCGTTGGGGTCCCCAGCGGCGGGACCCCAGGTATAAGATGTCTAGGGGCAGAGTACCCCTTTAAGGGCTGGTTCTGCAGGACTCCTGCTAATAGAAACTGCGTTACTGCTGTGGAAAAAGTGCAGGGACTCTGTTCCCATGAGTTCCTGGAGGACTTAAGCCCTGAAACTATGTAACTATGTTACTAAGGAAATCCCAGATTTTTCATATTTACTTTAATTGGGAAGTAAAAATCCAACATAAAATCCACAAACAACCCTATTGTTACATATGTGAAATTAAAGCATTCATAGGAAATCCTTAGGGCAATCCATAGTGGTATTCCCACAGCAAATCTGCATTTTTTTTTTATATAATTGTTTTATTTCAACAACAATTCTACATTCCATTTAAAATCACATTTCCATTTTTATTTGTCTATTATCAATATTCCACCCCTTCCCCCCCATACATTTCTCCCATCCGGTTCCAGTGCCCCGTCCGACCCTCCCATCTAAATATTCCTTTTGCCTTATCTAATACTACCTCTACTCCTCCCCCCCCCCACCCCTTAATAGACCTCCCTATCACTAAAGCCAAACAAAATAAGAAAATACAATTTGGCTCCTCCCCCTCTCAGAATCCACCTTTCAATCCAGGCCCAACCGCACCACTCATTTCCTCCCTTTCACCTCCTTCCTCACTCTCACGATCTCTACCATACATATCATCCTTCGATCCCCTTATTATATATATATATTTTTTGTTTGTTTTTCCCTTTTTTTCCCCCACCTTCCTCATTCCCTATTAGTTTAGTATTTACAAATTTCCTCCCCTTGCCAGCAAAGAGTGCTGCGCCTTCACGCCTCACTCCTCCCTGACTACTTGTGCTCCATACACACCCCCCAGGATCAACAATTTTGGGGAGGACCTTCAAAAAGGATATTTTGCTCTTTTTTATTTTAATAATTTATCATATAGGGGAGACTACTCACATTCAATTCCTTCGCTTGATCCAAATACAAAAGCTCTCGATCACTCCATTTTCATTCCAAATTTGAAAAAAAGAGGAACGAAGGAGGAGAGCCAAAAAGAGGAATCTGGTGTAAGGTTGTACTGCAGATTCCTTTTGGGGTTCAGTCACACTATGGAATCTCTGTTCAGAAATAGGTAGTAGAAGAGACCACGGTACTCGAAATATTTGATGCACTTAAAAGATATTTATTGCGGCCCACATGTTACACAGGAGAGAATTCTCTCCTGTGTAACATGTGTGCCGCAATAAATATCTTTTAAGTGCATCGGATATTTCAAGTTCCGTGGTCTCTTCTACTAACGGTCTAAAAGCTACTGCTAACTACGACCCGCAGAGCACCGTATTCCAGCACGAACTGTGAGTTGTCTTCTCCTGCACCGCAATACAGGTGGTGACGATTCCGATTTGTTTCTCCTCTACGCATCTGTTCAGCGATATCATGGGCGGTGATTTTGTCTGAAGCGGGCTCCAGCAAAACAAGCCGGCACTAGGACCGCTTAGAAATGCGCCGTTTCAATAGACGCCAATGAATTCCATACGGATTCCGCAGAAAGAATGAACATGAGTCGGGTTCTGAATTTCCACAGTGGAACATTTGAAGTAGAAATTCCATAACGTGAATGGTACAGCAGAATCCCATTGACAACAATAAGAGGCTGCTGCACTGTACCGAATTTTGGGGCAGAAATTTTCATAGCAAATTGGTCTTATGTGCATCGCAATGCACCTAGAAATCTTCCTTGTTATTATTGAACACAATCTCTTTCCTTTTTTGCAGGACATATCCATCCCTACACCCATCTTACCGTATATCCTCTCTCTTTCCTGGACAAAAAACTAGCCTTAGTTTGATTCGCTAACAGCCATGCCTCTCATAAGTCATAGAGTCCAGGCTGGCAATGTATCGGAGAGATGAACTTCCCTCTGTCACTATTGTCAGTACATTAAAGGAGTACTCCGACCCTAGAAATCTTATCCCCTATCGAAAAAATAGAGGAGGTCTGATTGTGGGGGTCCCACAGCTGGGACCCCCACGAATTCTGTGCAGCTCCCGGCATTCATATAGAACTCTGGCTGCGGGCGGTGGGGGGTCATGATGTCACGGCCACGCCCCCTCATGATGTCACACCACCCCCCTCAATGCAAGTCTATGGGAGGGGGCGTGGTGTGACATCACCAGGGGTGTGGCCGTGACATCACGACCCCTGCCGCTTGCTCCAAGCATTTGGAACAAAATGTTACGAACACTGGGGCAGCGGAGTACCCCTTTAACAGATCAGTCAGAAGCCCCAGAATGCAGGTCTGTTCTGTCTGTCCCAGCTATGCCAATGCTTGGAATTGTTTCTATATTTGTACTTTGTGAAATAATTTCATATTTTTACACTGAGTCATTGGAATAAGAAATGCGAAATATAATCATATCTACAGATGAAAAGAACTGGCTGTTTCTAACAGAAATACAAGCCAATGTAATGACACCTTTCCTGCATTTTTCTTCTTGTTGAACAATGTTGTGCAGAACAAATACATCAAGAAGCCAAGCACTTTTCGCTTTTAGCACGCAACATGTCTAGATCATTCATTAACATGATGAAGTGGTTTACACTCCGTCTAATAAATCTGATTAAATAGGAGCAACTTCAGTCCATATTACTTTGCAATTTATAGTCAGGGCAATAGATGTTGATTAAGTACACATAAGATGAAGCTTCATGGGATATGTCTGGAAAGGCTGAGAGATTATTAGTGTCGCCTACATTTCTTGCACAAATCAATGGGGCCATTTTTCCTCCATGGAATTTACTCCCATCATATAGGAAGTCATTGGCCTGGTCATTATTTACACGGTAAAAGCTCAGCAATCTGCAGACATAAAATTTCATAGCATGGATGTTGGTATGTGACACATATTTTCGTATAATAACAAATGGGAAAAACTCTTAAAGGGGTACTCCAGGGAACTGAACTCAGGATATGGTATAGGTGTCTGATCACTGGGACCCCCCCACAATCTCCTGTACGGGGCTCTGGCTACTTACCCGTCCTCGGCACGCTCAGGCCCTGACCTTCCTGGATGAGCAAAAGTGACAGCCAAGCACTGGCGGCAGCAATATCCGGCCTCAATCGGTGACTGGTTGAGTGGGCCATAACTTGTGCTTGTCCAGGAAGGTGGGGGCCGGAGCACGTTGAGGACGGGTAAGCAGCCAGGGCCCCATACAGGAGATTGCAGGGGGTTCCAGCGGTTGGACACCCCCCCCCCCCCCCCCCCATGACCAGACACTTTTCCCATATTCTGTTGATAGGGGATGAGTGTCTGATAGGTCCAGTTCCCCGAAATTTCCCTTTAATGGTATTCTAGTTTTAGCAAATACTGTAAAATTTATTTATTCCATAAAATAGAGTTATGCAAAGTATCATATCCATATTTCTTCGAATATATTTTGTGCATCAACCCTTAATAGTTTTCAAGATCTCTGCTTGCAGTCAAGAGAATGGGGGCCTTCACTATTAACTCACTATTTGTCCTGTCATGTGATAACAAGAGGGCATCCTCTCCGTTTAGAGGAAAGAAGGTTTCTACACCAGCACTGACGGGGGTTCTTTACTGTAAGAGCAGTGAGACTGTGGAATTCTCTCCCGGAGGAGGTGGTCATGGGGAACTCTGTAAAATAATTTAAAAGGGGTCTGGTTGCATTTTTGGAGAGTAAGAACATTGCTGGTTATGTATATTAGAATTATACGGACAGAAAGTTGATCCAGGGATCTATTCTGACTGCCACAATTGGAGTCGGGAAGGAATTTTTTGCATCTAGTATGAGTTTTTTTTTTTGCTTTCCTCTGGATTAACTCAGTAGGGACTTATTAGGGTTATAGGTTGAACGTGATGGACTTTGGTCTTTTTTCAACCTTATGAACTATGTTACTATGTTACTATGACCATAAGGATATACATTTTGTTAAAAGACACAACTATATCACGTACTACTGTATATATTTACAGCACATCATGGACTGTAATCATGACTGGACCGCATTTCTCCACTAATATAAATCACATAGGCAGCAAGCAGAGATCTTGAATCTCCTGGAATTGATAAAGAGAGTATATTTAGAATTTGTACATTTTAACATATTCATTGTGCAAGGTATATTATTTATTTGTTGAAACTAAAATGGCCATTAAACTTAGAGATATACAATATTGTAAACATTAGCACATATCAGAGAGTTGCATATTATTTACACTGTTTTAGTCTTTGTTAATTTAAGTCCTGTCATATCAAGCACTGATCCATGGAGCACAGAAACATTTCCTGTTTTTTTTTTAGTTTGTTTCTTAGTTTTACTGTTTAGAAGAACGCTGTGTGCACGCTGCGGGGTCGGCCATGCCCCCTCCTGGCGTCACGCCATGCCCCCTTGATGCAAGTCTATGGGAGGCGTGATGTGACATCATGAGGGGACGTGGCCGACTCCCGCAGTTCCCACACAGCATTTGGAAGTGAATGTTCCGAACGCTGGCCAGTGGAGTACCCCTTTAAGGAGCAGTAGAGTTAATTACAAATAATAAACCTATTGTACTGTTAGAAGCCTAGATAAGGCCTGATAAACACCCAAATAAAGCATTATACAGCTCCCATATCTATCTCTAATCTCTGGGAGAGTGGCATTACTCAATTACTTCCTGGAGACTAGAGCTGTTTCATTCTAATAGCTTACATTAATAGTAAATGCCATAAAGCACACATGCTCTACTTTATATATATACTGTTGTACTGACTGTATAGGCAGAAAGTATCAAACACAGTAGGGCAGATTTACTATTCCAAATGTACTAAAATGAGATCTCAATTTGGGCCAAAAACTTGAGTTCACGCCTTTTATCACATTTATTTTTATGACACATTTTTTGGTATGGGGTGTGGCCTATAGGCAAAGATGTGTGGCTTGATGGAAATGGGTGTAACTAGAAATGTGATATGGCAATTGTTGCAATATACCGTATTTTTCGCCGTATAAGACGCACTTTTTCTTCCCCAAAACTGGGGGGAAAACGTTGGTGCGTCTTATACGGCGAATACACACCTTTCGCCGCGGTCCCTGCGGCCAGCAACGGCCGGGACCCGCGGCTAATACAGGACATCACCAATCGCGGACAGTAGATCCGGCCATGGATCCCGCTGAAGTTCCTCTGCCAGTTGTCGCTGACCTCACCACGGTGGTCGCCCAGCAGTCACAACAGATAGCGCAACAAGGCCAACAGCTGTCTCAACTGACCGTTATGCTACAGCAGTTACTACCACAGCTTCAGCAATCATCTCCTCCGCCAGCTCCTGCACCTCCTCCGCAGCGAGTGGCCGCCTCTGGTCTACGCCTATCCTTGCCGGATAAATTTGATGGGGACTCTAAGTTTTGCCGTGGCTTTCTTTCCCAATGTTCCCTGCACCTGGAGATGATGTCGGACCAGTTTCCCACTGAAAGGTCTAAGGTGGCTTTCGTAGTCAGCCTTCTGTCTGGAAAAGCTCTGTCATGGGCCACACCGCTCTGGGACCGCAATGACCCCGTCACTGCCTCTGTACACTCCTTCTTCTCGGAAATCCGAAGTGTCTTTGAGGAACCTGCCCGAGCCTCTTCTGCTGAGACTGCCCTGTTGAACCTGGTCCAGGGTAATTCTTCCGTTGGCGAGTATGCCGTACAATTCCGTACTCTTGCTTCAGAATTATCCTGGAATAATGAGGCCCTCTGCGCGACCTTTAAAAAAGGCCTATCCAGCAACATTAAAGATGTTCTGGCCGCACGAGAAATCCCTGCTAATCTACATGAACTCATTCACCTAGCCACTCGCATTGACATGCGTTTTTCCGAAAGGCGTCAGGAGCTCCGCCAAGATATGGACTCTGTTCGCACGAGGCGTTTCTTCTACTCGGCTCCTCTCTCCTCTGGTCCCCTGCAATCCGTTCCTGTGCCTCCCGCCGTGGAGGCTATGCAGGTCGACCGGTTTCGCCTGACACCTCAAGAGAGGACACGACGCCGCATGGAGAATCTCTGCCTGTACTGTGCTAGTACCGAACACTTCCTGAGGGATTGTCCTATCCGTCCTCCCCGCCTGGAAAAACGTACGCTGACTCCGCACAAAGGTGAGACAGTCCTTGATGTCTACTCTGCTTCTCCACGTCTTACTGTGCCTGTGCGGATGTCTGCCTCTGCCTTCTCCTTCTCTACTATGGCCTTCTTGGACTCTGGATCTGCAGGAAATTTTATTTTGGCCTCTCTCGTCAACAGGTTCAACATCCCAGTGACCAGTCTCGCCAGACCCCTTTACATCAATTGTGTAAACAATGAAAGATTGGACTGTACCATACGTTTCCGCACGGAGCCCCTTCTAATGTGTATCGGATCTCATCACGAGAGGATTGAACTTTTGGTCCTCCCCAATTGCACTTCTGAAATTCTCCTTGGACTTCCCTGGCTTCAACTTCATTCCCCAACCCTGGATTGGTCCACTGGGGAGATCAAGAGTTGGGGGCCCTCTTGTTCCAAGGACTGTCTAAAACCGGTTCCCAGTAACCCTTGCCGTGACTCTGTGGTTCCTCCAGTAACCGGTCTCCCTAAAGCCTATATGGACTTTGCGGATGTTTTCTGCAAAAAACAAGCTGAGACTCTACCTCCTCACAGGCCTTATGATTGTCCTATTGACCTCCTCCCGGGCACTACTCCACCCCGGGGCAGAATTTATCCTCTGTCCGCCCCAGAGACTCTTGCCATGTCTGAATACGTCCAGGAAAATTTAAAAAAGGGCTTTATCCGTAAATCCTCCTCTCCTGCCGGAGCCGGATTTTTCTTTGTGTCCAAAAAAGATGGTTCCCTACGTCCTTGCATTGACTACCGCGGTCTTAATAAAATCACGGTTAAGAACCGCTACCCCCTACCCCTCATCTCTGAACTCTTTGATCGCCTCCAAGGTGCCCACATCTTTACTAAACTGGACTTAAGAGGTGCTTATAATCTCATCCGCATCAGAGAGGGGGATGAATGGAAAACGGCATTTAACACCAGAGATGGACACTTTGAGTATCTGGTCATGCCCTTTGGCCTGTGCAACGCCCCTGCCGTCTTCCAAGACTTTGTTAATGAAATTTTTCGTGATCTTTTATACTCCTGTGTTGTTGTATATCTGGACGATATCCTAATTTTTTCTGCCAATCTAGAAGAACACCGCCAGCATGTCCGTATGGTTCTTCAGAGACTTCGTGACAATCAACTCTATGCCAAAATTGAGAAATGTCTGTTTGAATGCCAATCTCTTCCTTTTCTAGGATACTTGGTCTCTGGCCAGGGACTACAAATGGATCCAGACAAACTCTCTGCCGTCTTAGATTGGCCACGCCCCTCCGGACTCCGTGCTATCCAACGCTTTTTGGGGTTCGCCAATTATTACAGGCAATTTATTCCACATTTTTCTACCGTTGTGGCTCCTATCGTGGCTTTAACCAAAAAAAATGCCGATCCCAAGTCTTGGCCTCCTCAAGCGGAAGACGCCTTTAAACGACTCAAGTCTGCCTTTTCTTCGGCTCCCGTGCTCTCCAGACCTGACCCTTCCAAACCCTTCCTATTGGAGGTTGATGCCTCCTCAGTGGGAGCTGGAGCTGTTCTTCTACAAAAAAATTCTTCCGGGCATGCTGTCACTTGTGGTTTTTTTTCTAGGACCTTCTCTCCGGCGGAGAGGAACTACTCCATCGGGGATCGAGAGCTTCTAGCCATCAAATTAGCACTTGAGGAATGGAGGCATCTGCTGGAGGGATCAAGATTTCCAGTTATTATTTACACCGATCACAAGAACCTCTCCTACCTCCAGTCTGCCCAACGGCTGAATCCTCGCCAGGCCCGGTGGTCTCTGTTCTTTGCCCGATTTAATTTTGAAATTCACTTTCGGCCTGCCGATAAGAACATTAGGGCCGATGCTCTCTCTCGTTCCTCGGATGCCTCGGAAGTTGAACTCTCTCCGCAACACATCATTCCTCCTGACTGCCTGATTTCCACTTCTCCAGCCTCCATCAGGCAAACTCCTCCAGGAAAGACCTTTGTTTCTCCACGCCAACGCCTCGGAATCCTCAAATGGGGTCACTCCTCCCATCTCGCAGGTCATGTGGGCATCAAGAAATCTGTGCAACTCATCTCCCGCTTCTATTGGTGGCTGACTCTGGAGACGGATGTTGTGGACTTTGTACGAGCCTGCACTATCTGTGCCCGGGATAAGACTCCTCGCCAGAAGCCCGCTGGTTTTCTTCATCCCCTGCCTGTCCCCGAACAGCCTTGGTCTCTGATTGGTATGGATTTTATTACTGATTTACCCCCTTCCCGTGGCAACACTGTTATTTGGGTGGTCGTTGATCGATTCTCCAAAATGGCACATTTCATCCCTCTTCCTGGTCTTCCTTCAGCGCCTCAGTTGGCTAAACAATTTTTTGTACACATTTTTCGTCTTCACGGGTTGCCCACACAGATAGTCTCGAATAGAGGCGTCCAATTCGTGTCTAAATTCTGGAGGGCTCTCTGTAAACAACTCAAGATTAAATTAAATTTTTCTTCTGCATATCATCCCCAATCCAATGGACAAGTAGAAAGAATTAACCAGGTCTTGGGTGATTATTTACGACATTTTGTTTCCTCCCGCCAGGATGACTGGGCAGATCTCCTTCCATGGGCCGAATTCTCGTATAACTTCCGAGTCTCTGAATCTTCCTCCAAATCCCCATTTTTCGTGGTGTACGGCCGTCACCCTCTTCCCCCCCTCCCTACCCCCTTGCCCTCTGGTCTGCCCGCTGTGGATGAAATTTCTCGTGACCTTTCCATCATATGGAGAGAGACCCAAAATTCTCTCTTACAGGCTTCATCACGCATGAAGAAGTTCGCGGATAAGAAAAGAAGAGCTCCTCCCATTTTTTCCCCTGGAGACAAGGTATGGCTCTCCGCTAAATATGTCCGCTTCCGTGTCCCTAGCTACAAGTTGGGACCACGCTATCTTGGTCCTTTCAAAATTTTGTGTCAGATTAATCCTGTCTCTTACAAACTTCTTCTTCCTCCTTCTCTTCGTATTCCTAATGCCTTTCACGTTTCTCTTCTTAAACCACTCATCATCAACCGTTTCTCTCCCAAATCTGTTCCTCCCACTCCTGTTTCCGGCTCCTCGGACATCTTCTCCGTCAAAGAGATTCTAGCATCTAAAAAGGTCAGAGGGAAAACCTTTTTTTTAGTGGATTGGGAGGGTTGTGGTCCAGAAGAGAGATCCTGGGAACCTGAGGACAACATCCTAGACAAAAGTCTGCTCCTCAGGTTCTCAGGCTCTAAGAAGAGGGGGAGACCCAAGGGGGGGGGTACTGTTACGCCGAGCGCTCCGGGTCCCCGCTCCTCCCCGGAGCGCTCGCTACACTCTCCCCACTGCAGCGCTCCGGTCAGATCCACTGACCCGGGGCGCTGCGATTCCGCTTCCAGCCGGGATGCGATCCGCGATGCGGGTAGCGCCCGCTCGCGATGCGCACCCCGGCTCCCGTACCTGACTCGCTCTCCCTCGGTCCTGTCCCGGCGCGCGCGGCCCCGCTCCCTAGGGCGCGCGCGCGCCGGGTCTTTGCGATTTAAAGGGCCACTGCGCCGCTGATTGGCGCAGTGATTCCAATTAGTGTGTTCACCTGTGCACTTCCCTATATCACCTCACTTCCCCTGCACTCCCTTGCCGGATCTTGTTGCCATCGTGCCAGTGAAAGCGTTTCCTTGTGTGTTCCTAGCCTGTGTTCCAGACCTCCTGCCGTTGCCCCTGACTACGATCCTTGCTGCCTGCCCCGACCTTCTGCTACGTCCGACCTTGCTTCTGTCTACTCCCTTGTACCGCGCCTATCTTCAGCAGTCAGAGAGGTTGAGCCGTTGCTAGTGGATACGACCTGGTCACTACCGCCGCAGCAAGTCCATCCCGCTTTGCGGCGGGCTCTGGTGAAAACCAGTAGTGACTTAGAACCGATCCACTAGCACGGTCCACGCCAATCCCTCTCTGGCACAGAGGATCCACTACCTGCCAGCCGGCATCGTGACACTTATCCCCTATCCTTAGGATAGGGGATACGTTTTTCACCACTGGACTACCCCTTCAATAAATGTGGCCCATGGCGTGTGCAGCAGAATTCTGGCTCAATTTGAACCAGGCTTCTGGTATATTTTGATAAGTAAATCTACCCCATCATCTTTAATCCACACTATATAAAATCCTTATTCACAGATGCACTACAGAAAAATCTCTTCTCAACCAACATAAACTCAGAATAGTCATTTTGCGGCCACATTTCATCCACATCCATATACCTGAGATACTTTTGAATGACAGTTCAGCTTTATTCGTATGGTTACCTGACATATTTATTCACGTTGGCAAATATTTCTTATACTTTACTATTCTATGTTGCCAAGTCCCATTGCCAGGAACAAATATTGACTTTTCTTCTGTACAGTGCTCGAAATTTTTGGCTTACCCCAAAGAATGTGAATATATAACAAATCTTCAGCTTATTAAAAGACGAACAAACAGACCTCTAACTGCCTTTATGTTCTTTATTTGTTACAATTTAACATTTAAGAGGTCTGCTCAACATTGGCCTTTTTATGGGGTACTAGATATATATTATGGCTGGACTAAACTCTGCTCACCATGACCCCTTTAATTGCCACTACTTCCAGGGCCACTTGTGTTATTTTCTGGATGAAGAAGGGGGAAATATGAAGAGAACATGCTCGCTTTCTATAGGCCCAACCATGGAACTGAGCATTGAGGATGTGTGTGCTCACACATTTGCATTGCAACAGGGACTGTAAGTGCATGTATCTAGTGACAGCTATACATAGCAAACATCTAGACATCATCTAGACATCGTAAGTTCAAAGGTACGTTCTATAAGTGAATGTAATTGACACATAGGTCTTTTTACTCTGTTCTTTTTTTTCCCTGATTTACTAATCTGTCGCCCATCTCTGTTTTTTTTTGTGTCGCACGGGTTTAAATCTGTCGCACGAAATGTATTCTGCCCTGACAGGCAGTATTGCCAAGATGATTACAGAAACATCCAATAAAGATAGGAAAGGGAGAAGCAAATACACAGAACAGATTAATATATGGGTCAAAAAGAATTTTAAAAAGTTGTACAAGATAACATGATCAAAGTCAGCATTCAGACAGCCATCAGTCTCTGTAAATTCATACTACATTAGTGTTTGTACTACTACCCCAATCATGGAACAGGGTCTGTTCCATGTTGGGGGCAGTAGTACAGGGGCTAAGGGATTGATCACACTGGGTCACTTCTGAGACCCAATCAGAAGTTATTAAGCAGGGGAGCAGGAGGGATGCTCCTCCCCAGTGATGTACAGTATACTTTTACTTTCATTTTTAAATCCCCTGCTTGGAGCCCTGAATGGCTGGTACTGAGGAGCCATTTAGGGCTCCCGGCGGGGTTTTCAAATAGAAGTGCTGCGGTGGGAAAAGATGTATAGAATCGCTGGGGGGGGGGTGTTATATGTCTGGCCCTCGCAGCACTTCTATATATCTTGCCCCCTTGCTGCGCAATATAAGTCTTGTCCCCCGCAGCACATTTATATAGATATTGTCCCCCACAGCGCATGTGTATATATATTTTCTCCCCACAGAGATATTATAAGCCCCCGGCAGCGCTATGAATGGAAAGTATTATATTAGCGGCGCATCGGGCTGGCCCAATTTGCTGCTAATAGAATACTTGCCTTTCATAGTACTGAAGCGGCATATGTACGTAGAAGCACTGTGGGGGCCAGATAACGCTATATATCTGGCCCCCACAGTGCTTCTATAATCATATGCCTCCGCATCACCATGAATGAAAAGTATTCTAATACAGCAACGCCTCTGGCCGGGAAGCCAGCCCAATGCGTTGCTGATAGAATACTTTTTATTCATAGCGCTGCGCAGGCATATGATTATCGAAGTGCTGTGGGGGCCAGATATATGGATACATGTCTGACCCCACAGCGCATCTATATACAGACGCTGCCACAGCCCTATGAATGACAAGTATTCTTTCAGCAGCGCATCGGGCCAGCCGTCTTCCCGGCAAGATGCGCTGCTGTTAGAATACTTTTCATCACCTATATAAATGCGCTGCGGGGAGCAAGCATATATAGCGCAGCAGGGGGCAAGATATATAGGAGTGCAGCGGGGTCCATATATATACCCCCCCAGCGATTCTATATATCTTTCCCCACCGCAGCACTTCTATTTGAAAACCCTGCCAGGAACCCTAAATGGCTTCTCAGTACTGGCCATTTAGCGCTCCCGGTGGGGAATTTAAAAATGAAAGTAAAAGTACATTGTACATCGCTGGGGAGCGGAGCATTCCACCTGGTGCCCTGCTTAATAAATTCTGATTGGATCGGGTCTCAGAAGTGAGACCCGGTGCGATTAATCCCTCAGCCACTGTACTACTGCCCCCAACATGGAACAGACCCTGTTCCATGATGGGGGTAGGATTCACTCGGTAATTTCCCAACAGCTCAGAGCTGTCGGGTTTTGGTGAAGCTAAATTGACATGTTTTCCTGTGAGTTTTACATCCTATTCGGAGTGTATTTTCTTTTTTTAGGGAACACGCCCCTTTTTCGGTGATGGTATTTTGTGTCGGGAAATTGTGTCGCACAAAGTGTCGCATGGGCTATGCGACACAAATTTGGTCGCAGACCCGAGACAAAGAGTCAGATTGACATTAGTAAATCAGGGCCATAGTATTACTTGGAGAATTCTTGTTAATATACACCCTGTCCCAAATGATTATGCAAATTCTATTTAAGTGTCACATATTAAATATTTTGTTTTTCAGTTTAACTTATGTATGGCATTGTAACACTCCAGTTTCAGAAGACAGGAACCCCGGTGGATGTAGATCCGCTGGACCTGTGTGGCTGATGACTCCGACCGTACCAGGGAGTGGAGTCTAAGGTGCTGCTGGTTTTCACCAGAGCCCGCCGCAAAGCAGGATGGACTTGCTGCTGCAGGCGGCACCCAGGGCGCTACCCCTGGCACGTCTCGACCACACAGGCGGCTGAGGAGATGCGAGGCACAGGAGGGATAAGGCAGCTCATAGTCTGGATAGCAGGTCAGGGCAGGCGGCACGGTTGCGTAGTCAGGACATAGCAGGAGGTCAATAGGCAGGCGGCAGAGAAGCAAGGTCGGGTCACAAAGCGAAGGATCAGATACACGGCAAGGCAGAAACGAGAATGCTTTCTCTCAGGCTCAAGTCAACAAAGATCTGGCAGGGGAGTGAGGAGGGTGGAGGAATATATAAATGAGCCATAGATGAATCCCACTAATGAGCGCACTGGCCCTTTAAATCTTAAAGCTCCAGCACGCGCGCGCCCTAGGGGATGGGGACACGTGCGCAGGAGCAGTGAGACAGAGGCTGGGGCAGGAGAAGCACCAGGTGAGTGACGGCCTGGGTCTCGCATGCGGGCACATCCCGTGATGCGAGTCCCAACCCCGCCGGCAGCAGCAGGTAACGGGATCATGTGCTCATGGCCAGCGTGTGTGGCCGGAGTGCATAACGTAACAGCCATTGTATGCCAGGGCTCTTTTGATCACTGAAAACAATCTCGGACACCTGTGATAATTAGATAGCCAGGTGAGCCCAATTTAAGGAAAAACTACTAAAGGTGGGTTTTCCACATTATTAAGCAGAGCACCATTTTCAAGCAATATAGGGAAGAAGAAAGGATCTCTCTGCTGCCGAAAAGAGTGAAAAAGTTCAATGCCTTGGACAAGGTATGAAAACATTACATAATACACGAAAACTTAACAGTGATTATTGCACTATTAAAAGATTTGTGGCTGATTCATAGCACAGACGGGTTTGTGCAGATAAAGGCACATTGAGGCAGATTTCTGCCAGATCCATGCATGGGATCAAGAGAACAGCTGCTAAAATACCATTACATATTCCATTACATACTGCATTAGGCAGAAAAATACATAAAGACTAATTTTCAAAAAGTCCTGTTGAGTGCCATGCAACCCTGGATGGTCCTAGATGTAGAGCACTATAAAGGATGGGGGTGAGATGTGGAGTACTGTAAAGAGTTGGGGTGAGATGTGGAACTCTGTAAAGGATGAGGCAGTGAAATGCGAAGCAACATAATTTATGGACATCAACACCTCAGCTGATACTAAAAAATCTGAAAAAATTCCTGGACCAATGTTTTGTACTTCTAAATCTAATAGTTTTAACCTATAATGTTATTACTCTCTAGAAATCCAGGCTCCTTCTGAACTCTTTTTTTTTTGTGTTCACCATGACCATATCCTCTGGGAGAGAGTTCCATAGTCTCACTCCTCTTACAGTAAAGAACTACTGTCAGGGACTGACCAGGGGACAGCGAGAGTGAACCCTAAACTGACCCTAAAACCACTCTCCCTGCCTACTTGCCCATCCACCCTAACCGGTGGATGGACAACTGGGCACCGGTCCCTCCCTGAACTAAAGGGCAGGGGCCTAATATAAACATACTAACAAATAGTCGGTCACAAACCAGAAACATACAGGAACATAGAACTCCATAGTATAAAAGTTCAGAGGGCACAGATCAGAGAGTTAGTACAGAGGATACTATAGATCGTTGGTCATGAACAGAGGACACTATAGATAAGTGGTCATGAACAGAACTCCAAAAGTTCTGAATAAAGAACTAATAAACATATAGAGCTCAAAATACCAGACAGTAAAACAGAGTCTGAACATACTCCAGAAACAAAACAGGAATAAGCTGAATACCCTAGAAAAATCTCCAGCATACATATGAATAAAAATGCCCTCTGAGTCCCCACAGACAAGTAAACGGGATCTATCGCTAAACAGGAATTATCGCAATCCCACATAAAACCTTCAGTAGACAAGGAGTCCCCATGGACAGGTAACAGGGATGCCTAGATACACAGGATATATTTATAAAAAAAAAACATTCACACTGAACAAAAGACAGGAATAATCGCAATCCCTTCAGAACACCTCCAGTAGACAAGGAGTCCACATGGAGCAGTAACAAGGATCTAACATAGGACATTGTTCACACTGGACACACAAACTGGACACTCCACTCCACTAATGAAGTAGCCATTAATAATAAATCCAAATAGACTACTGGCCAGCGGTACAATCCACAGTGTAGTCAGAAGCTGACCCAGTAGGAAAACAGAAATATAAAAACACAGAACTTCATATAAATGGATACAAGAGAAAACACAGTGTGAACAGACACATAGCAGAAAAAATATACAAATCCTAAAACCGACTATACAAATACAGATTGAAATCTACTATAAGATTTTGTAGACTTCATCAGGCCCTCTTTATGCCCCTAAAGTTGCACATTTTTATCCAAAAAAGTGCGACTTTAGAGGCTCTGCACCTCTGGCACAGCTTGATAAATGTCATCTGTGTTGAATTTTCTCACTGAACTGTTCTGTTTTTTTGCGCTGTGATAAATCTCAACCCTTTATCACTGATAAGACATCATGCACAATTATAAAATCAGCCCAGTTGCAATGCAAAAAATGTTCAACATATTATGTTTTTCTGGTAGACTGATTTAGCCATTGCCTTCTAACAGAAAAGTCCTACATGTCCTACAGCTTTTCCTTTAAATGTTGTATTAGGAGTTTAAATGAGCGACTGGTTCTGCCCGTTGGCCGAACTCTGGCAAGAAGTTCTCGTTTTGACTAAACTAGTTCTAAATGAACCTGCACTTCACCAATTGCCTAAAAATGTGTGTATAACATTATTGTAGAGCCCTAAAAGTCTTGTATAACACTGTTTGGTCACCTAGGAGTATATCTAGTAGATTATTCTATGCTGCTATTTATGACCACGCACAGTTGTTTGACGACTTTTCGTTAAAGTTGGATGCGTAAATGATTTAAATTTTTTTTCACTAAAATGCTAGTTTTCCCTCCAATTTTTTTTTTTACAAGGGATAATAGGACAAAATGCCCCCCCAAATTTGTAACCCCATCTCTTCTGAGTATGGAAATACCCCATGTTAGGACGTAAAATGCTTTGCGGGCAAACTACAATGCTCAGAAGAGAAGGAGTCACATTTGGCTTTTGAAAAGCTAATTTTGCTGAAATGATTTTTGGGGGGCATGTCCCATTTAGGAAGCCATTATGGTGCCAGGACTGCAAAAAAAAACCCACATGGCATACTATTTTGGAAACGACACCCCTCAAGGCACGTAACAAGGGGTCCAGTGAGCCTTAACACCCCACAGGTGTTTGACGACTTTTCGTTAAAGTTGGATGTGTAAATGATTTTTTTTTCCACTAAAATGCTGGTTTTCCCTAAAAAAAATATTTTTTTACAAGGGGTAATAGGACAAAATGCCCCCCAAAGTATGTAACCCCATCTCTTCTGAGTATGGAAATACCCCATGTGTGGACATCAAGTGCTCTGCTGGTGCACTACAATGCTATGAAGAGGAGGAGCGCCATTGAGCTTTTCGGAAAAAAATTGTTTGGAATGGAAGTCAGGGGCCATGTGCGTTTACAAAGCCCCCCCCCCCCCCCCCCCGTGGTGCCAGAACAGTGGACCCCCCCCCCCCACATGTTACCCCATTTTGGAAACTACACCCCTCACAGGATTTAATAAGGGGTGCAGTGAGTATTTACACCCCACTGGCGTTTGACAGATCTTTGGAACAGTGGGCTGTGCAAATGAAAAATTAAATTTTTCATTTTTACGGACCACTGTTCCAAAAATCTGTCAGACACCTGTGGGGCTTTAGACTTCTTGGGGGTCCCACTAGAAGGCGTCAGGGCTCACTGTACCCCTTATTACATTACATGAGGGTTGTAGTTTTCAAAATGGGGTCACATGTTGGTATTTCTTTTTTTGCGTTTATGTCAGAACCGCTGTAAAATCAGCCACCCCTGTGCAAATCACCAATTTAGGCCTCAAATGTACATAGTGCACTCTCACTCCTGAACCTTGTTGTGCGTCCGCAGAGCATTTTACGCCCACATATGGGGTATTTCCGTATTCAGGAGAGAAATACCAAATTTTGGTGGTCTTTTTTTTCCTTTTAACGCTTGTGAAAATAAAAAGTATGGGGCGACACCAGCCTTTTAGTGTAATTTTTTTTTTTTTTTTTACACTAACAAGCTGGTGTAGCCCCCAACTTTTCCTTTTCATAAGGGGTAAAAGGAAAAAAAGACCCCCAAAATTTGTAGTGCAATTTCTCCTGAGTACGGAAATACCCCTAAACTGTTTCCTTGAAATACGACAGGGCTCCGAAGTGAGAGAGCGCCATGCGCATTTAAGGATTAAATTAGGGATTGCATAGGGGTGGACATAGGGGTATTCTACGCCAGTGATTCCCAAACAGGGTGCCTCCAGCTGTTGCTAAATTCCCAGCATGCCTGGACAGTCAGTGGCTGTCCGGAAATGCTGGGAGTTGTTGTTTTGCAACAGCTGGAGGCTCTGTTTTGGAAACACTGCCATACAATATGTTTTTAATTTTTATTGGGGCGGACAGTGTAAGGGGATGAATATGTTGTGTTTTACCCTTTATTATGTGTTAGTGTAGTGTTTTTAGGGTACATTCGCACTGGTGTGTTTCCTGCTAGGAGTTTGCGCTGCGGCAAAAAATTTGCCGCAGCCCAAACTTGAAGCAGGAAACTTACTGTAAACCTGCCTGTGTGAATGTACCCTGTACGTTCACATGGGGCGGTGGGGGGGGGGGGGCAAACAAACCTCCAGCTGTTTCAAAACTACTACTCCCAGCATGTACTGACAGACCGTGCATGCTGGGAGTTGTACTTTTGCAACAGCTGGAGGCACACTGGTTGGAAAACCTTCCGTTAGGTTCTGTTACCTAACTCAGTATTTTCCAACCACTGTACCTCCAGCTGTTGCAAAACTACAACTCCCAGCATGTACTGATTGCCGAAGGGCAGGCTGGGAGATGTAGTTATGCAATAGCTGGAGGTACACAACTACAACTCCCAGCATGCCGAGACAGCTGTTTGCTGTTTGGGCATGCTGGGATTTGCAGTTTTGCAACATCTGGAGGGCTACAGTTTTAGAGAATACTGCAAAGTGATCTCCAAACTGTGGACCTCCAGCTGTTGCAAAACTACAAATCCCAGCATGCCCTGACAGCAAACAACTGTTTGGGCATGCTAGGAGTTGTAGTTTTGCAAGATCTGGAGGGCTACAGTTAGAAACCACTGCATAGTGGTCTCTAACTGTAGCCCTCCAGCTGTTGCAAAACTACATATTCCAGCATGCCCAAACAGCTGTCTGGGCATGCTGGGAGTTGTAGTTTTGCAACAGCTGGAGGGCTACAGTTAGAGACCACAGTATAGTGGTCTCAAACTGTACCCTCCAGATGTTGCTAGGCAACTCACCGGCTTCCGTACGATCCAGCCGCATGACATCGCCGCCCGCCGATCTCCGTCGCCCGCAGCCTCCGACGCCCGCCCGGATGGGTAAGTGGATCTTCAGCGCCGATCCCCGTCATTTCCCCGTCCTGCCTGCCCACAATAGGCAGGGCAGGATGGGGAAACAAAAGTTAACCCCCCCCCCCCCCGCCCCCGATCTGCTATTGGTGGTCGTGTCTAGACCACCAATAGCAGGGATAGGAGGGGTGGCACCTGGGTGTCTTAGAAAACCGCGATCCCCCTTATATTCCGGGTCACTGGGTCACCATAGACCCGTAATGACCCGGAATCGCGCAAATCGCAAGTGTGAATTCACTTGCCATTTGCCACGATTGCCGACATGGGCGGGGTCTGATGACCCCCCTGGGCGTTTGCACGGGATGCCTGCTGAATGATTTCAGCAGGCATCCTGGTCCAATCCCCGCCCGGCGCGGCGGGGGCCGGAATTCTCCATGACGTACGCCTACGTAATGGGTCCTTAAGTACCAGGGTGTCATGACGTAGGCGTACGTCAAGGGTCCTTAAGGGGTTAAACAAATGAGCGGGCAGAGCTATGTAGTTTAAGTAAACCTCATTATTGGGCATTATAAATAAGCACTGAACACTTAAAAACATGGATACTTCTGTTTTATTCAGTATGGTTATAGTTTGTTATGTACTATGACATTTATAAATAATATGTATATGTTGTATTGGTTTACATCGCCATATTTTGACACCCATACCTTTTTATTTTTCTGTCTATGGACACAGTACAGCCAAAGCAAGTGTGGTTTTGAGTGCGGTTTTGTTGTGCAGCACAACACTGCTGCTGGTATAGGCAACCTTACAAGTAGGTTACCAGGTTTCAGAAGGCCTGTCAACTCTGCCAACAAGTGAGACAGTATTTCAAGTTAAGAAACCTTCTGCATTAGTTCCTCAGGGTTCTTAGCTTCCAGTCACCCAATAGAAACCCAGGGCCAAATTGAAGAGCATCATGAGCCTGGTAATAGGGATTTTGGTAGGCCTTTCTTTTTTTTAAATAAAAATGCAAAAAATGAAAATGCTGGGTCGTGCTCGTGCTAGGTATGGTTTCGTTGGAGACCAAGCAAGATGCTTGGCACTTAATACAGAGTTGCGAGCAGCAAGGAGTGGGTGAAAACAGCGCTCTGTTCAGGTATTTAGGAGCCTTTCTGAACAAGAGGCTAATTTTCCACAGTGCTGCACCATAGTTATTTTACAAAAACTTTGTAGTTACACTTTAAGGCCATGTTAACACATAGTAAAATTTATTTTTTTCATCCGTAAATAGCTAAACAGGAATCCTTTTTTCTCCTTTTCCCCCTCCCACACATCAGTCACCCCACCCATTGACGCTGCAGGGACAATTCCTTGCAGCCCTGTGGAGAATGAAGGATAGAAAAAAAAAACAAAGTGGACTAGGGGTAATTTTTTTTATTAATAAGGGGATTAAAGATTAAATTACCACTTTAAGTTGCTTGGTATTGGCTAAAATTCTCAATAAATTTCCACCAGTCCTATGCCCTGCGATCAGAAGAGTTATTAACCGGATAACCCCTTAAAATGCCCAGCATGAACTGCATGATCCTTATTAGTATATCAGACCTAGAGTCAACCTAAATTTCTTACAGCTTGAGCCTGAGCAGCCACTTATGTTATTATATTCTTGGCCTCTGTCACGTGTTCCGTTCAGAATATGAACAGAGCCTCATAGTCCTCTGCATGATGGACACCGACAGATACCGAGAGACCCTATTGACTTCTGTCGAGTTTCCGTCCAATGTTTGTGGTTTTGCAGCATGTTTTTTTTTAATGCCTTTATGCTTCTATGTATTTCATGTTTGATATTTTGTGTTTGAATAAAAGGTCATTATTTTGTCCTATGTACACTTCATTTCTCTTTCTTTGTTTTAATAGCATCTTGATAAGAGAAGACAAGAATGTCCCATTATTTAAAACACACATGTCAGGAATTGATAGCTATTCTCTATTTTAGACACACCTCTTCTCTTCTGATTTCTTCGGTGATTCAAAATTGATAGGGCACTTTTTAGCTGGTTATAGACCTAGTTATGCTGTATAACTGTATATATAAGAGAAGACACTGCCATCTTATGGATTCATCTAAATGGCAAATACAGTACATGTTCATATCTATATATTGATCATTATTTCTTCACACCATTATAATCCTGTTAGCTTTCTACAAACCTGAATCTTTATCTCAAAGTGAGTGCTATTTTGTTATTGTCTAGTAAGGCTAATACTTCTGTGTGGATTTGGTAAATGATACATCTTAATGCTGCTACAAAGCTATAGGTTGTAAAGAGCTCTTCAGGCATAAGTGATCCATTGTGTTATGTCTAGTACAGGCCCTGAGGAGGTGCTGCAAGACTAATCTCCTTGATTTTCTGTGAATCTCAGTAGCATGCACTACTTAAAGGGAAACTCCGGAAGAAAACAAGTGGAAAACAAATGTTTTCAAATCAACTCGTGCCAAAAAGTTAAACAGATTTGTAAATTACGTCTACTGAAAAATATTAACCCTTCCAGAACCTATCATCTGCTGTATACTACAGAGAAAGTTGTGTAGTTCTTTCCAGTCTGAACACAGTGCTCTCTGCTGACACCTCTGTCCATGTCAGGAACTGTCCAGAGTAGGAGCAAATGCCCATAGAAAAACCTCTCCTGCTCTGGACAGTTCCTGTTATGGACAGTAGAGATGGGCGAATCGTAGCTGACAAAGTCGAATTTGTTGCAAATTTTATGAAAAATTTGATTCTGAACGCATCCGAATTTCTTCACGCTTTGTGGTAACGAACCACTTCATTCACTACACTTTGTGTGGGCCAGGGGGCTAAAATGGCAGCTACATGTGTGAGCACATGGGGCAAGGAAGTCTGGGAAGGCGGGTAGGTGGGATCACCCTGAATCCCATGGCGGCATGCAGCCTATCAGCAGCCAGCCCTGTGATGTCACAGCTCTATATATTTGGCAGCCATTGCCGAAGACGGGCATTTCCCGAAAGTTTTTCTGAGAGAGCAGAGACTGTGTGGGTGCACTAATAACCATTACTGACAATACAGATCTCTGCAGTGGCAAATCCATTCACTTCAAGCCTGCATTCCTTCTGGCTAGAGAGAGAACAGACACTGTGTGGTCACTAATCAGCTTTACTTACAGTACAGAGAGATCAGCACAGGTGAAATCCATTGACCTCAAGAACGCATCACTGCAGGCAGGCAGGGAGAGTTTAGAAGTCGTTTCATAGTCTGCCTATTGAGATCATCACAGGAAGTTCTCCCCATTCAAAGACTGCAAGCAACCATAGTGCAGGCAGGGACAGTTCAGAAGTTGTTTCAGAGTCTGCCAATTGAGTTCAAAACTGGGACAAATCCCCATTCAAAGACTGCAAGCAACCATAGTGCAGGCAGGGACAGTTCAGAGAGAGAGAGAGGGAGTACGCTTTTTTCTGTTGCAACCGTACTGGGGTGTATTACTGTAAAAAAAAGTGAAATATATACGCACTACGCAGTTCTACATTTTTTCTGGTTAAAGCTAATAGGGGGCAGTAAGTGTAAAAGCCCTAAAAGACTTATCTTTTTTCATAGAGCAAAAAGCAAGTAGTCTATTTTTTTGTGTATTGTAGAAAGCATTTTGCAGTGGATACTAATTTATCATGTGCGTTTCTTTTTATTTAGACGCATTTTTTGCACAAATACGTGTTTTTTGACGAAAAAATACACCATCAAAAAGGACACATAGGAAAGTGTCCTACTGAGACAGCCGGGGGATGCAGGAGCCGTACCTCAACACTGCTAAACTACAACTACTCCCATCATGGGACAGAGTCTGTCCCATGATGGGAGTAGTTGTGCCACAGTGCTGAGGGATGGCACTTGCACATCCACCGGCTGCAGGACTCTTTTGGGACAGTTAGGACTACTACTCCCATCATGTACAGACTCTGTCAATGATGGAAGATGTAGTCCAGGGGCTAAGGGACAAATTGCAGCGGGTCATTCTTCTGTGACCCGCTGCGATCTGCATTTATTAACTTTACAAGCCGGCGGCACATGTGGTTCCAGTGCGCTCCCCGTTGGCTCCAGGCTACTGTATACAGCCGTCATCATTCATAATCTCCGCCGCCGGGAGACAGGAGATCTGATTGGTGAAAAGCTATTCACCAATAAGAGTTCCTGTCTCCTGGGATTATGAATGATGACAGCTGTGGAGCGGCATGTGCCACCCGCTTGTTAACAGTGGTGCTGCAATAGGGGTGCAGAATGCACTGGGTGACACCCTCTGGTGGGGTGACACCTTGGCCCAGGTGTGTCTGACTGTCCTTGCCACCCGCTGTTTCTGTGAGTGACACAGACGATCGGACGCACCTGCAGAAGGCACCCAGTCCCAAGTAAAACTAGTTTAATATAACATACCCCTCCCGGCCACGTCGTCACCGCCGATCGCCAGACTCCGGATGGCCGAGCCGCCTAGGGGTTAACCCAGTGATGGGGTACATCTAGCATGGGCGGAGTGTGACAGAGCTGTGCTGACTTCCCCTGTGTCAGCGCAGCAAGGGAGCAGGTTGTTAACACCAGCATGGGAAAGAAGAATAGCAGCAGTGAGTGAGTCTGAGGGGAACAGCATGGGGTTGGGGGGCTTATGAGCCACAGCATGGTTGGGGAGTGTGTTATGAGGCACAGTATGGTGGATGAGATACAGTATGTAGGGAAGTGTTTTCCATCCAGGGTGCCTCCAACTGTTGCTAAACTACAACTCCCAGCATCCCCGGAAAGCCTTTGGCTGTCTGGGCATGCTGGGAGTTGTAGTTTTACAACAGCTGGAAGCTCACTGTTTAAACTGCATTATGTGCGCTCTCCCCAGGGAGGGCACAAAAAATGTACTAACCCATTTTTTGGGATTTTCTTATCTTCTCATTTCAGACACGTGAATCCGGAGGACTACATCAGATTTGGTGGATTGCAACTATGTCCAGCGTTTTTTAAATTTCAATAAAAGGGTTTACGAGGGCTGTGGGGGAGTGTTTTAAAAAAAAATCAGTGTGTCGTGTTTAGAATTGAATTTTCAGGCTTAGTAGTGGAAGCCGTCTTATAGACAGAATCAATTACTAAGCAGGAGCTTAGCGTTAGCCCCAAAAACAGCTAGCGCTAACCCCCAATTATTACCCCGATACCCACCACCCCAGGGGTGCCGGGAAGAGCCGGTAGCAACAGCCCAGGAACGTCAAAAATGGTTCTCCTGGGCCTAGGCGGTAATAGGCTGGCATTATTTAGGCTGGGGAGGGCCAATAACAATGGTCCTCGCCCATCCTGGTAACATCAGGCTGTTACTGCTTGGTTGGTATCTGCTGATACTTAAAATACCCTATGCTTTTTTTTTTTTTTTATAAATAAATAAAAAATGTGTGCAGTTCATATTTTCAGTATCAGCCAGATACCAACCAAGCAGCAACAGCCTTATGTTACCAGGGTGGGAGAGGACCATTGTTACTGGCCCTCCCCAGCCTAAACAACACCAGCCTGTTACCGCCTAGGCCCAGGAGCGCCATATTTGATGCTCCGGGCCTGTTGGTACCGGCTCTTCCTTGTACCCCTGTGGCGGTGGGTATCAGGGCAATAATTGGGGGCTAGCGCTAGCTGTTTTTGGGGCTAACACCAAGCCCCGGCTTAGCAATGGATTCCATCTACAAGACGGCTTCCACTACTAAGCTTGAAAATTCAATTATAAAAAACACAACACATTGAAAAAATAATAATTAAAAAAACACTCCCCCACAGCCCTTGTTAACCCTTTTATTGAAGTAAAAAAAACGCTCGACATTCCATCAAATCTGACGTAGTCCTCCGCATTCACGTATCTGAAATGAGAAGAAAAGAAATAAAAAAACAAAAAAAGGTTAGTACATGTGGTAGCCCAGTACAGGAGGGGTTACACCGTGCTCCTGCTGTCCTGTCAGGCAGCCTCCTTCAGTGTCCCCAAGGCCCCCTGCACTTGTTTCCCCATTGTACATATGTTTTACCATGTAAAGTGTTATAAAATGTAATGTTGCTTTAAGAGTTATATCATGTGATATGTCATATGATTGTTACCCAGGAGGTACCAGTGACCAGGTGATCCCAAGAGTGAATTATGGGCTCCCTGCTAGTCTCCCCATTTATGCCCTGGATGGAGCAAGCTTCTCTATCTTTGAGCTCTGCTCATCTGCTAAAATGAGGTCCAGTGCAGTCGTGCCTAGTGTGTGTGTCCAGAGTGTTGGAGACCTCAAAGTCCAGTCCTGCAGCCACCATCAAGTCAAGTAAGATAAAGTCACAGCTTATGAGTCAAGTCAATCCCTGTCATCTGTAAAGTCAGCATGGTCTGCATTCAATTGTCCAGTTCTACTACAAGTTCCAGCACCCTGTATATGTATATGCCATACATCACTCCTTACCTCCTTACACTCCGTGGGCCAAGCGCTCTGCATCCGATCCAATGGAGTGGTACCCTGAAGGCAGTGACAAAATGTCCACAGGGTACAAAAATGACTGTTTCTACAAATCTGCAAAAATGCAAGAAAAACTGCCAAATTGCAGGAAAAAGCTGTGACAGTTTTTCTGGCAATTTTGATGGTGGACAAAAAACCTCAATGGAATCATGGCCTCACAGCAATAGAACAAAATCTCTGTGTCCACTTTTCCTATGAGGTGCAGCTCAGGTGTACACATGGGGGAAGATTCATCAAAACCTGTCCAGAGGAAAAACTGCTGAGTTGCCCATAGCAACCAATCAGATCGCTTCTTTCATTTTCAGAGGCCTTTTCAAAAATGAAAGAAGCGATCTGATTGGTTGCTATGGGCAACTCAACAAATTTTCCTCTGGACAGGTTTTGATAAATCTCCACCATAGAACTGTGTGGAGATTTAGAACTTTGCACAAAATGTATCATGTGGCTTGCACATGTATGCTAAATTTGGTGCAATTGCACCAAATGTAAACCAAAAAAACTATCTACAAAAAACATCTACCTACACCAACTTTGATGAATCTCTTGCTAATTGCCTATAATTTTCATCTGTTGTCTGTTCCATTTGCACAACAATATGTGAAATTGATTGTCAATCAGTGTTGCTTCCTGAGTGGACAGTGTGATTTCACAGAAGTGTGACTTGGAGTTACATTGTGTTGTTTAAGTGTTCCTTTATTTTTTTTAAAGCAGTGTATGTAGAGCAGAAGGAGGCCAATCCTTGAGCCTGTCGGTGTGTACCAAAGTGCACAGCAGCGCCAACATGTGGAGCTGTAACTATGGTCAGGGACAATGCATGTCCTTTACTGCCCACTGGGTGAATGTGGTTCCTGCACAGCCACCCCAGCAACTTGGCCAGGTCATGCCGCTTCCGCCTCCACACTGTCATGCCGTTGGTCCTGCGACAATGTCCGACTCTGCTTCATCATCCTCCACCAAGTACTCAGCCTCCACAGCACGGACAAGTCACAGTACCCCTCCAGCATACCATGTGTGCAGGGCACAGCGTTGTCATGCTGTTCTTCACATGGTTTGCCTTGGCGAACGGAGTCACACGGGAGGAACTGCTCAAAGTGATTTGTTAGGAAATCAAATCATGGCTTTCTCTGTGTCCCCCAACATAGTCTGATATGCAACGTTTCCACACATTGGAATCCACCCTCCATATGTTGGACCTACTATACGAACAGAGAAAGGCCATCAATAATTTCTTGATGATCCAAGCGGATAGGGGTACTCTCCTGTGTAACTTTGATGTCAACCAGTGGCAGCTCATACGTGACACCTGCTGTTTGCCCAGGCCCTTTGAGGAAGCAACATTATTTGTCAGTCACCAGGAGTACGGCATGAATGACATCATTCCACTGCTTCATTTTGTACAACAGATGGTGGAAACAATGGCTGGTCAGGGAACTGGAGACGTGGCGCTTACACCTCGTGGCTACATGAGTCCTGTGGGGGCTGAACTGGAAGAGGAGGAGGAGGGGGACAGTGGAGCACAGGCAATGTGTAGCGAAATGGGTGGTTTTTATACTCAGTTGACAGGTGAGGAGGAGCAGGAGCAACCAGAGGAGCTAGAGGGTTATGAGGAAGGAGAGACAGAGGACACAGACACACTGTGGCAGTATACAGTGGGGATGGAGGGAGGGAGTTCCTCCGAGTCACTTGCACAAATGGCACGATACATGCTCACTTGCTTGCATAGTGACTGCCGAATTGTCACCATTCAGCAGTGGGATGATTTCTAGCTCTCCACCTTGTTGGACCCTTGCTACCGGCACAAAACGGGGGCCTTTTTTACACCCACTGAGAGGGAGGACAAACTGACCTACTACACAGACACCCTACTTAGTCAGTTGGCCGATGCCTATCTGCACCATCGTCAATCCTCTCGCAGGTCTGACTGGGGGGGGGGCTCTGATCTCACATTCCACTGCCATGGCTGTTAGGGTGGGGTGGCAGGAGCAGTACCAGCTTCAGCAGCAGCAGCCTGAGTCTACAGTCACTGATTAGTAGCTTTCTTCACCCGCATAGTGAAGCAACTAATCAGCAGCAGCAGGTAGACCTTGAGCAGGACCTGAACCAGCAGGTGGCATACTTAGACATGACCCTGACAACCCACATTGAAGATCCGCTGGACTGCTGGGTAGCCAAACCTGATTTTTGGCCGGAACTAGCAGAGTTTGCCCTGGAAAAGCTATCCTGTTCGGCCAGTAGTGTGGCATCAGAGCGGGTGTTTAGTGTGGCGGGGACCATAGTAACCCCTCGTCTGTCCACCAAAAAATGTGGAGAGACTGACCTTTGTCAAGAAGAATCTGGCTTTTAATCAGCCAGGATTTCCACCCACCAATGCCTGATGCAACAGACTAGATTATCCATGGTGCCACATCAAGTGCTCCTTCTTTCACCCACTTTCGTCAGTGGGTACTGGTATCACCACCCACCGCCCCACTCTGTCACTGTGTACCTTTCAGGACTCCTGATGCTGCTGCCACCTCTAGGGTCTGTCATTGTGGCACAATATGATCTCCTCATGCTGCTGCTGCCACCTCCAGGCTCTGTCATTGTGCCGCCTTATGGTCTGGTGGTGCTGCTGCAACCTCCAGGCTCTGTCATTGTGCCGCCTTATGGTCTGGTGGTGCTGCTGCAACCTCCAGGCTCTGTCATTGTGCCGCCCTGTGGCCTACATAGGCTGTGGCCACCTCCAGGCTGTGTCAGTGTGCCACCATGTGATCTCCTCGTGCTGCTGGCACATTTAACTTGTTAATCTCTTCAAAATCTTCAATTGACATTTGAAAAATCTCTTTAATCTCTTCAATTGTGATCATCAGGCTGCTGCCACATCCAGGCTCCAAGAAAACGTGTTATCAAGCGGTTCCTTGAATCTTCCACCCATCTGCAAGACATCCTAAAAATGGCTAGGAAACTTTGCATGCACTTCAGCCACTGGTACACCGCAAAGCATACCCTCCTTAACCCCTTAAGGACCAAGGACGTACCGGTACACAGTAACCCCGCATCATATCACGGCGGGCCCTGCGTCATAGTGAAGCCGGGACCCGCCTCTAATAGCGCGCAGCACCGATCGCAGCGCCGATCGCGGCGCCGCACGCTATTAACCCTTTAGCCGCGCGCTCAGAGCTGAGCCGCGCTGCTAAAAGCGAAAGCGAAAGTTGCCGGCTAGCTCAGTGGGCTGTTCGGGATAGCCGCGGCAAAATCACGGCATCCCAAACAGCTTACAGGACAGCGGGAGGGCCCCTACCTGCCTCCTCGCTGTCCGATCGCCGAATGACTGCTCAGTGCCTGAGATCCAGGCATGAGCAGTCATGCGGCAGAATCGTCGATCACTGGTTTCCTATGAGAAACCAGTGATCAATGATGAAGATCAGTGTGTGCAGTGTTATAGGTCCCTATGGGACCTATAACACTGCAAAAAAAAAGTGAAAAAAAAAGTGAATAAAGATCATTTAACTCCTCCCCTATTAAAAGTTTGAATCACCCCCCTTTTCCAATAATAAAAAAAACACAGTGTAAATAAAAATAAAAAGAAACATATATGGTATCACCGCGTGCGGAAATGTCCGAATTATAAAAATATATAATTAATTAAACCGCTCGGTCAATGGCGTGCGCGCAAAAAAATACCAAAGTCCAAAATAGTGCATTTTTGGTCACTTTTTATATCATTTAAAAATCCGATCAATAAGTCCTATCAATGCAAAAATGGTATCATTAAAAACTTCAGATCACGGCGCAAAAAATGAGCCCTCATACTGCCCCATACACGGAAAAATAAAAAAGTTATAGGGGTCAGAAGATGACAATTTTAAACATATTAATTTTCCTGCATGTACCGTAGTTATGATTTTTTCCAGAAGTCCGACAAAATCAAACCTATATAAGTAGGGTATCATTTTAATTGTATGGACCTACAGAATAAAGATAAGGTGTCATTTTTACCGAAAAATGTACTACGTAGAAACGGAAGCCCCCAAAAGTTACAAAATGGCGTTTTTTTTTCAATTTTGTCGCACAATGATTTTTTTTCCATTTCACCGTAGATTTTTGGGCAAAATGACTGACGTCATTACAAAGTAGAATTGGTGGCGCAAAAAATAAGCCATCATATGGATTTTTAGGTGCAAAATTGAAAGAGTTATGATTTTTTAAAGGCAAGGAGCAAAAAACGAAAATGCAAAAACGGAAAAACCCCCGATTCTTAAGGGGTTAAGATTCTCATAGTCATATATTAGCTCTGGAATTACAACAAGAAACCAAGGAAACAGGTTGGAGCATTAAATATAAACCATAACTGATTAAATTACATATTCACAGTTTCATACGCAGTTTCACAGTGCCAGCCGTATTTACTTACACGTGCATGGCTTAATATTTTAGACAAGCATATGATAATGGCAGGATCTACCCAGCAGCCCACCTGGGTGAGGCCTGCACCACTGGGAGGGGGGACAAACTGACAAACTACTCTCCCATTGTGCCGCTCTGCGGCCTACATAGGCTGGCGCCACCTCCAGATTCTTATATTGTGCTGCCATATGATCTCATGCTGCTGGTGGCACATTAAACTTGTTAATCTCTTTAAACTCTTCAATTGATATCTCAAAAATCTCTTTAATCTCTTCAATTGTGACGCCATATGGTCTCCTGCCCTGCTGTCACATCCAGACTCTGTCATTGTGCCACTCTGCGGCAGAGACTCTAAGGCTAAGTTTCCACTTGTTTTTTTTCTGGCAGTTTTTGGAAAACTGCCACTGCAGTTTTTGAGCCAAACGCAGAAGTGGATCCATAAGGGAGAAGTATAAGTTCTTCCTTTATATGTCCTATTACTTTTGAAAAAACTTCTGGCGTTGGCTCAAAAACTGCAGTGCAGATGTCCAAAAACTGCCAGAAAAAAAAACAAGTGGAAACTTAGCCTTATAGCGACGCCTGTAATCTACATGTCATATTAAATAACAGTATTATTTCACTACCCCATCACACTCCCTATGCGTGTTACGGCAAGGCAAAGTGTTCTGCACCCCTATTGATGCTCTCTGTAGCTCTGAAATAGCCGTTTTTGATAACAATTCAACGCAAATATATTCGGATCAAACCACATTTTTTCGGAAAATGGAGCAAAATCTAATCGTATTTTTGAAATATTCGCCCAACTCTAATGAACAGAGTTGCCAGCAGAGAGCACTGTGGTCAGACTGGAAAGAACTACACAAATTCCTGTGGAGCATGCAGCAGCTGATAAGTACTGGAAGGATTAAGATTTTTAAATAGTAGTAATTTACAAATATGTTTAACTTTCTGGTACCAGTTGATTTGAAATATTTTTTTTTCCCACCAAAGTTCCCATTTAAGCTTTGTACTAGACATAACAGGTATTGCACGTTGCAGCTCTCACTGAAATTCAATGAATTTTCATAAACAGTTAGCTCTTAAGCGCCCCCTACAAGTGGTTTTAGATATTCAGATATCTATTATCTAAAGTGGACCTAAAAAAGGTCAATATTTGCCAAAAAGGTGTTGTTATGGGCAGCCCTCCAGTCATTCATTCCGTCCGTGAGCTCTCCCTCCCTGCTGGCACCAGTGGCTCTGGGACTCGCGGTGCGGGATGCGCCCACATACGGGTCCTGGGCATCTCCTTACCCCACAGTGTTCCTGGTCCCCTCTCTCTGCGCATCGCCGGCACGTGCCTCCCCCTTCCTTAGGGCACGTGGGCTGACGCTACTAGATTTAAAGGGCCAGTACACCCTTAATTGGTCAGCTGCAGAGCGGACCTAATTTAAGTCCAGCACCTCCCTATCTTGGTGCCGGATCTTCGTGCCTTGTGCCATGAGAAAGCTTTCCTCAGTGTTTGCCTACTTAGTGTTCCGGAACTCCAGCTCCTGACCTGACCTTGCTCCTCTGACTCCTGACCTATTGCTTGTGACCTGTCTACACTTCCTAGCTGCCTGCCCTTTTGACTTGTGCTTCATCTGACTATGTGCCGAGTTACATCTGGGCAACCTGTGTGGACGGATCGTGCTAGGGGTAGTGACCTGAGTGCCTCCTGCCGCAGCAAGTGAAAACCAGCAGCACCTTAGTTTCCGCTCCCTTGTACGGCTCAGTCATTGTCCACACAGGCAAGTGGATCCACTACTCAGCCCCTTACAGGTGTTTTTACTCTCTTTTGTGGGTGGATGTCTTTGCCCACTCTAACACATTCGTATTAGAGCTGACAATTTCAGACTGTATAGAGACAACACATCTTTTTATCAAGGGGCTAAGTTGTTAATTTATTTATACAAATTTTTAAAGTGCAAACAAAAATAAATGTTAAAAAATATATAAACAAAAATGTAAACAACAATGTATCAACACATAGGGGGAGATTTATCAAAACCTGTGCAGAGGAAAAGTTTCCCAGTTGCCCATAGCAATCAATCAGATCGCTTCTTTCATTTTGCAGAGGCCTTGTTAAAAATGAAAGAAGTGAGCTGATTGGTTGCTATGGGCAACTGGGAAACTTTTCCTCTGGACTGGTTTTGATAAATCTCCCCCACAGTACAAGAAATGATGTTACAACATGGCTATATACAGTTCAAATCTAGTCACTACAGACATGGACAAAATTGTTGGTACCCTTCTGTTAAAGACAAAAAACCCACAATGCTCCCCAGAGCAGTGGCTAGCTCTTTTTGCACTCAAGGCAAGAACAGAAAATGGTGCCCCCCTCAGCCCCTCCAACATACAATCCTATGTAAAAATACATTACCCCCTCAAACATAAAGTCCTATGTAAAACAACATCATCCCTTCCACTCAGCACCTCCAACATACAGTCCTATGTAAAAATACATCACTCCCTCTCCTCTCAGCCCCTCCAGGATATAGTCCTATGTAAAATTAACATCGTCCCCCAGCCTCTCTAATATACAATCCTTTGTAAAAATACATCACCCCATCTCCCCTCAGCCCCTCTTACATACAGTCTCATGTAAAAAATACATCACTCCATCCTATATACAGTCCTATGTAAAATACATCACCTGCTCCCCTTAGCCCCTCCCACATACAGTCCCATGTAAAAAGTACATCTCCCCATCTCTCCTGAGCCCCTCCAACATACAGACTGAACTTGTACATATTGTACTGTGTTCTGTACTATGACAATCAATGTACAAATCCGAATCACGAAAATCTCTTAGATAGTCACACATTTCCTGTGATAGTGAATCATGACAGAGGCTCTGGATGATAACTGCAATGTGATGATGGGGCAGCCCTCCATGTTAAAGGGGTACTCCACTGGCCAGTGTGGTACTAAATGTTCCGAACACTGTTTTCGCACTGCGGGGTCGGCCATGTCCCTTGTGACATCACGACCACGCCCCCTCGATGCAAGTCTATGGGAGGGGGCATGATAGCCGTCACGCCCCCTCTCATAGGCTTGCATTGAGGGGGGGCACGAAGGGGGCAAGGGCGACCACAGGGCGAAAACAGCGTTTGGAACATTTAGTTCCACACTGGCCACTGTAGTACCCCTTTAGGGCTAGGTTCAAAAACAGAAATATGGAGAATTACATATATAAATATATATATATATATATATATATTTTTTTTTTTTTGTAGTTACCCACTTGAGGACCTACAATGTAAAAGGACTCAGAGGTCCTGCACAATACTATGATGGTGCTCTGTGTTTGGGCACTGCCGCTGTTAGGAGAAGGACCACAGAAAAAAAAATGTAGAAGTTTTCTGATATAATGACAAAACAACAAAAATAAACATAAATTCAGTTTTAACAAAACTACAACAACCTGTTCTATAAATATTTACATGTTATTTAAGGTGATTGGCAAGGGGTGTTAAAAAAAAAGTATTTTGACAAATCACTTCCGTTCCTCCTGATGAATAGCCCTGAGGCTAGGTTTCCACACTGGGTTTTTCTCTTGTATTTTTTTGGAAAACTGCTACTGCAGTTTTTGAGTCAAAGCCAGAGTTGGATTTTAAAGGAATGGGAAACATAAAGGAAGGACGTACACTTCTCCTTCCTGCTGGATCCACTTCTGACTTCGGCTCAAAAACTGCCAGTGGCAGTTTTCCCCAAAAAAAACCTGTTTGGAAGGTAAATGGACAGATGAAATGATGATGAAATGAGGTTGTGGTGACACACCAAGAGTAAAAGGGGGGAAAGAAAAGAATAAACTAATGACCAAAATACAGAGGTGCAAGACCTCCATCAGGGCAGTACAGGCAGAACTGCAGTCAGGGGCCCCGACCAAGTGCACTATATACAGGGGCCCAGAGGCTCTGTCATCATCCTCCTGCACTCCACTGACCACTGGGCCTGTCCTCTTCCCCCACCCTGCATGGACTCTGCAGACCTACCTGCTTAGAAGCTCTGGGGTTCAGCACAGGCATGAAGACTTACCCAAACTCTCTCCTGGGCCCCTCCCCTGCCCCTCAGTAATATCCCCGACCTCCTGCTGTATACTGTTCAGCAGTGGAGATAAGAGGGGCTGTAGGGTGTCTAGTGCTAGCAGAAGTGAAGCTGGAGGCTACACAAGAAGTGGACCCCCTGGAGCTGCCTAATCTTGCCTAAAAGTAAGTGTGTGTATGTAGCTACTTGTGTGTATGTCTGTTTGTATGAGTTTGTAATTGTTTACATGTAAAGTGCATGTGTCTGTCTCTCTGCAATGTATATGTTATGTGTGTATCTACTGTGTGGGGAACTATATGGGTATATGAAGACTATATTCAGGAGATTGGGAAAGCTGAGTGGCGGGCAGTACACATGTGTTTGTAATTGTTTACATGTAAAGGGCATGTGTCTTTATCTGTGCAATGTATATGTTATGTGTGTATCTACTGTGTGGGGAACTATATGCGTATATGAAGACTATATTCAGGAGATCGGGAAAGCTGAGTGACGGGCAGTACACATGTGTTTGTAATTGTTTACATGTAAAGTGCATGTGTCTGTATCTGTGCAGTGTATATGTATATTTATGTGTGTATCTACTGTGTGGGGAACTATATAAGTATATGAAGACTATATTCAGGAGACTGGGAAGGCTGTGTGACAGGCAGTACACAGTACAGTGCTCACACTGCTTTCCCATCTTTATGTGTACTGCCTGTCATCCAGCTTTCCCAGCCTTCTGAAGGGAATATCTGTCTGGTGAAGCATCTAGATTGGAAAGGAGACATGTAGTGAAGTAACATGACACAATAGTACTCTGCCATTAAACAGTCCTGGTGCAGTCTATGTAGATATTCCCTTTAGGAGACTGGTAAAGCTGAGTGACAGGTAGTTTATAAAGTTGGGGAGCACAGTGTACTGTCAGTCACCCAGCCCCAGCTTTCCCAGTCTCCTGAAGACCCAGAAGTGATGAGCTCCCTTGTCCTCCCTCTCCTTGTCACTGAGTTTGACAGCTGTGCTGTCTCCCTGCTTCAACTTTCATCTCCCCTGACACTAACTCTGGGACACCATCTCTTACCATGCTACTCGGCGCCACTTCTTCCTCCATGAAGTTTTTGAAAGGGTCAGGGCGTCACGGCGGCCCGCTCCAAGCGTTGGGAAGAAAATGTTCAGAATGCGGGGGCACCGGAGTGCCCCTTGAAATAGGTATTGGGGACATATACAGTAATGGCGTTGATACCAATATTGGAACATCACTACTATCTACTGTGAGGAACATGAGGAATTATGGGATCTAACTAGTGTTGAGCAGCATAGGCCATATTCGAATTCGCGAAAATTCGCGAATATATGGACGAATATTCGTCATATATTCGCGAATATTCGCATATTCGTAATATCCTCGTTTTATTTTTGCATATGTAAAAATTCGCTTATGTGAAAAATTCGCGTATGCGAAAATTCGCATAAAAAATTAACATAAATGAAAATTCGCATATGCGAAAAATTAGGATATGCTAATTTTCGTATATGCGAAAATTCGAACGCCAGCCTTCTTTACACCATACAAGCTGGAAGCAGAGAGGGATGATCACTGTGAAGAAAAAAAAATGAATAAAAAAAAAAAAAAAAACGAATATTCATAATTACGAATATATAGTGCTATATTCGCGAATATTTGCGAATTTGCGAATATGTGATATTCGCGAATAACATTCGTTTTGCGAATATTCGCGAGCAACACTAGATCTAACTACTGTGGGGGTTATTAGTGGGTCATGACACACAGAGCTATGGCAGTAGCAGCAGGGAGCTCGCTGTGCCGTAACTCTGTGCGTGCTGGCAGCGCATCTGTGGTGCACTCCTGTATAGAGGTATCATTGATAATATTGGTCTTGATACTGTTTTTTTTTCAGTATATGGCGACATTATTCGGTCACTGTGTGGTAATAATGTATAATAATGACATTGGCGGTATTATTAGTCCTTTGTGTAGTGGTATTATTTTTGATGTTGGTAGTATTATACTGGTCTAGTTTGGTATGATGTGGGGTTGGGGGGGGGGGGGGGGGTCTAGGTTTTGTGAACATTTTGGTGTATAGTAGTTAATCCACCCCTGCATACATATATATAATCCATATTTAAGCATGCCTGTATCCAAGATTTGTTAGGGAAAAGTTCTTCAATTTTTCTGGGATATTAAATTTGAGCTTTATTGTAGATGCAAGACACCACTGTTGGACTTTTCCCTATGAGGCTATGTTCTCACATAGCATTTCCACTGAAAACTCTTTTGTTCGTTTGTTCTAATGATCAGTGGGGTCTCAGCAGCCAGACCCCCACTGTCAAAGATTGAATAAAAGTTGATGAAAATACTTTTTTCTCCATTTAAATGCCAAAATCTGGCCATATTTTGCTGCACACATGGGATTCTGCTGCACTGTGCAGATGTTTCTGGCGCAAAATTCCTGATTCCGGCATCCACAAAAACATTGAACATCTTCCTTGTTTTTGCAAGGAAATGTATTGCCGCATTTCCGAGCGGCCCTAGCGGCTGCTGATTGGTCATATGTACGGAATGTCCGCACCTGTTTTTCGTGCAGACATTCTGTCAATTTTTCGATTGTGTGAACCCAGCCCAAGGCTCAGAAGCTCAGAGGTAAATAGAACATGAAATGCAACTTGTTCTTTGCATCTAGCTTTGCATGTATGTCAGCATTTTGTCCTTTTTTTATAGGTAAGCCTCAAAAAGTAAACAAAATCTGCAATTATTATTCAGCACTGTACTGTATGGTGGTATTAAAGGGGTTTTCCACAAATCAGAAGCTATACAGAAATGCATGCTGTCACTCAATTCATTTGGGGACAAATGACCTCTGTTCTTTGGATAAATGGGGGTCCCAGTTGTAGGACCCTCACTGATCAGCTAGTTTTGTTCTGTCTTGCAGATAAGGGTAACTTTTTTATCTTGGAATAACAAAAACTTTCAGTATCATGTTTAAACTACAGTATATGGCAGGCCTATGTGGGCTATTTATGGCTGGGTTCACACATGGTATTTTGGTCAGTACTGTTAACCAAAACCAGAAGTGAAAGCCACACAGAGAAAAACTACAGAATAATGGAAAAATCTGGACCGTTTTTTTGTGTTTGGACTCCCAGTTTTGGCTAAAAATGCTGACCATAGGCTAGGAATACACAGTGCATATAAGCTGCAGATTTTCTGCAGCAGAAAATGAGCCAAAGGCTAATGTCGATCTAGCTAGAAGGAGAAATATAAAGGAAGGTGTTATTCTCCCCACTTCCATCTGGATCCACTATTGCCTTTGGCATCTACAGCATATCTGCAATGTGTGTTCCTAGCCTTAAAAGAATATTATTTCAATATTAGGCAGTGTTGGTGTCTGAGCTGTATATTTCTGTATTATTTGATACAACATGGTCAAAATAAAGAGAGCATTACTATTCTTGTCCTCCAGGGCCCCATTTTCTATCAAGGTGACTTAGCAAGGGAATCGGTATATACATAGAACTTTATACTGGTATAGCTGATTATTATTAATAAAATTATACTTCTCTTTCTTTGTATAGGCATGTGTGCTATCAGCAGCCAATACGTATAGTTTTGTAGTTTCATTTCTGCTAGTATCTAGTTTCTGGTGGTCCGGGTATGTCACTACATATGTTACTTTCATTTTTCGTCTTCATTTCTAGTGTTAATAAGACAGATCTATTGTGAAAATATTATATCTGGTTTGTGGTTATTCTGAAAACACTCACAAGGAAAATGATATTTCTTCTTCTACAGGAATTATTCTAAAAAGGTGAATGTATCAAATGTGAGAAGGTGAAAGGCATCGTGATGGATGGGCGAAATGTGTCACCAAGGCTCCTGGCCTTGGTGAAGTAAGAGCTGGTATTTATTCAGTGCTGTGATGCAGACTGACACTATGGCCGTAGTATGGCTGGAAAGCCAATCCTGTTCTGCTCTTACTGGGAATGACCAAGTGCAGGATAGGGGTCATTCCGCACAATCCAGGCCGCCTTTTGTTGGCCTTAAAGACAGCCTGTTTCATCAGCTGAGGGGGATTTGAGAGTGGAGTTTTTCCCTTTGTTTGCTCCAAGGTTGGAAGCTGGAGAACAGCCTGCCTGGAGGCCTGGAAAAGACTTGCTTGATGCCGCATGGCATGGACTCAGGTGTGAACAAACACCCAAGGAAATAACAGGTGGACTTTTGTTACGTTTTCCTTTTGTTCTGCATTTAAAAACTGTTTGCTATTTGCCAAGTGTCAATAAAACACTGAACTTTGATTTGAAAAGTACTGTTTCCTTGCCTCCATACTGCAATCGCACCTATTTGCAAGATCGAGTCATCACACATTTCAAATATTCTGTATCCATTTTAGGAATATGAAAGGGTAAGCTGTACTTCATATATGTAGATTTTAACCATTCTCTGGATGAGGGGCTGGGCTGCAGGAAACTACTATCTGAGAGTGGTGTCTGTATATGTGGTGCCTAGCCTAAAGGGCAATGAAATATCCATGCACGGGCCCAAAGTATCAAGCATAGACAAGTCTGAGTACTGGCCAAGGTCTTGGATTGAAAGAGTATGTGCATGGTCAGGATGGGCAAACAGGTTAGGGCAGGAAGCACAGGTTAGTAGTCAGAAGCCAGCAAAGGTCAGACACATTATATCTTTGTGCTTGCAGTGTGCTGCTGTATTTTCCTGCTTGTGTATAAATATATACTAGCTTAGTACCCGTTGTTGCCCGGTTTTTCCTTCCTAATCCTTGTTGGGGAGGAAAATCAACAAAGCTTTTGACTTCATATCCCATCCCAAGGAAGCTTTTGACTTCATATGCCATCCTCATATATTTTTGTGATATCCCAACCCCATATCCCGTCCTCATATCTCAACCTTATATCCCTACCTTATATCCCGTCCTCATATCTCAACCTCATATCCCAACCTGCTATCCTGATCTCCTATCCCGTCCTTATATCTGGAACTCCTATCTCATTCTCATATCCCATCCTCCTATCCCGACCTCCTATCCCAACCTCCTATCTCGACCTCTTATCCTGTCCTCATATACCCCGTCATCATATCCCATCATTATATGTTGACCTCATATCCCATCCTCCTATCTCGATCTCCTATCCTGTCCTCATATCCTGACCTCATATCCCATCCTCATATCCCAACCTGATATCTTGTCCTCAGGGGGGACTGCTTTGTGATGAAGATATTGTAAGCTGGCAATAGAAGGGGACGCGGCTTTGTGGGACTGGGCGTGATTTGCAAGCCAGACCGATGCACAAAAAGGGTGGAGAATAAAAGGGGTGGGGCTTAAACAGTGGGCGTGTCTTTGTGAGATGGGGTGTGGCTTTAAAGCCGGACTACACCTTCACCAGGAGATGCAGAGCGGAGCATGTGGAGTAAGATACTGGAAGTCCCATATACTTGCATGGGACTTGAAACAAAAACCCATCTTTTATATAAGGGTGTAGGTAAGGGTTAATTTAACTATCATTTATTTTTATTTCACATATAAGTAAAATGTGTACCAGGTATTATTGAAATATCTCCAGCCGTACGGAAGTTATGTGGGAACATACATTTCCGATAGATTTGCATGGGACTTTAAACAAAAACCCCAACCCTCACAAATGGGGATAGTTAAGGTTTAAATTAACTATCCTATACTTTAAGTGGACATATAAGTAACATGTGACCAAGTATTATCAAAATATCTCCAGCTGTTTGGAAGTTATGCAGTAACATATATTTCCCATAGACTTGTTTGTTGTTGACATATAAGTAACTGTCACGATGCCGGCTGGCAGGTAGTGGATCCTCTGTGCCAGAGAGGGATTGGCGTGGACCGTGCTAGTGGATCGGTTCTAAGTCACTACTGGTTTTCACCAGAGCCCGCCGCAAAGCGGGATGGTCTTGCTGCGGCGGTAGTGACCAGGTCGTATCCACTAGCAACGGCTCACCTCTCTGGCTGCTGAAGATAGGCGCGGTACAAGGGAGTAGACAGAAGCAAGGTCGGACGTAGCAGAAGGTCGGGGCAGGCAGCAAGGATCGTAGTCAGGGGCAACGGCAGGAGGTCTGGAACACAGGCTAGGAACACACAAGGAAACGCTTTCACTGGCACGATGGCAACAAGATCCGGCAAGGAAGTGCAGGGGAAGTGAGGTGATATAGGGAAGTGCACAGGTGAAGACACTAATTGGAATCACTGCGCCAATCAGCGGCGCAGTGGCCCTTTAAATCGCAAAGACCCGGCGCGCGCGCGCCCTAGGGAGCGGGGCCGCGCGCGCCGGGACAGGACCGAGGGAGAGCGAGTCAGGTATGGGAGCCGGGGTGCGCATCGCGAGCGGGCGCTACCCGCATCGCGAATCGCATCCCGGCTGGAAGCGGAATCGCAGCGCCCCGGGTCAGTGGATCTGACCGGAGCGCTGCAGCGGGGAGAGTGTAGCGAGCGCTCCGGGGAGGAGCGGGGACCCGGAGCGCTCGGCGTAACAGTACCCCCCCCTTGGGTCTCCCCCTCTTCTTAGAGCCTGAGAACCTGAGGAGCAGACTTTTGTCTAGGATGTTGTCCTCAGGTTCCCAGGATCTCTCTTCAGGACCACAACCCTCCCAGTCCACTAAAAAAAAGGTTTTCCCTCTGACCTTTTTAGAAGCTAAGATCTCTTTGACAGAGAAGATGTCCGAGGAGCCGGAAACAGGAGTGGGAGGAACAGATTTGGGAGAAAAACGGTTGAGGATGAGTGGTTTAAGAAGAGAAACGTGAAAGGCATTAGGGATACGAAGAGAAGGAGGAAGAAGAAGTTTGTAAGAGACAGGATTAATTTGACACAAAATTTTGAAAGGACCAAGATAGCGTGGTCCCAACTTGTAGCTAGGGACACGGAAGCGGACATATTTAGCAGAGAGCCATACCTTGTCTCCAGGGGAAAAAACGGGAGGAGCTCTTCTTTTCTTATCCGCGAACTTCTTCATGCGTGATGAAGCCTGTAAGAGAGAATTTTGGGTCTCTCTCCATATGATGGAAAGGTCACGAGAAATTTCATCCACAGCGGGCAGACCAGAGGGCAAGGGGGTAGGGAGGGGGGGAAGAGGGTGACGGCCGTACACCACGAAAAATGGGGATTTGGAGGAAGATTCAGAGACTCTGAAGTTATACGAGAATTCGGCCCATGGAAGGAGATCTGCCCAGTCATCCTGGCGGGAGGAAACAAAATGTCGCAAATAATCACCCAAGACCTGGTTAATTCTTTCTACTTGTCCATTGGACTGGGGATGATATGCAGAAGAAAAATTTAATTTAATCTTGAGTTGTTTACAGAGAGCCCTCCAGAATTCAGACACGAATTGGACGCCTCTATCCGAGACGATCTGCGTAGGCAACCCGTGAAGACGAAAAATGTGTACAAAAAATTGTTTAGCCAACTGAGGCGCTGAAGGAAGACCAGGAAGAGGGATGAAATGTGCCATTTTGGAGAATCGATCAACGACCACCCAAATAACAGTGTTGCCACGGGAAGGGGGTAAATCAGTAATAAAATCCATACCAATCAGAGACCAAGGCTGTTCGGGGACAGGCAGGGGATGAAGAAAACCAGCGGGCTTCTGGCGAGGAGTCTTATCCCGGGCACAGATAGTGCAGGCTCGCACAAAGTCCACAACATCCGTCTCCAGAGTCGGCCACCAATAGAAGCGGGAGATGAGTTGCACAGATTTCTTGATGCCCACATGACCTGCGAGATGGGAGGAGTGACCCCATTTGAGGATTCCGAGGCGTTGGCGTGGAGAAACAAAGGTCTTTCCTGGAGGAGTTTGCCTGATGGAGGCTGGAGAAGTGGAGATCAGGCAGTCAGGTGGAATGATGTGTTGCGGAGAGAGTTCAACTTCTGAGGCATCCGAGGAACGAGAGAGAGCATCGGCCCTAATGTTCTTATCGGCAGGACGAAAGTGAATCTCAAAATTAAATCGGGCAAAGAACAGAGACCACCGGGCCTGGCGAGGATTCAGCCGTTGGGCAGACTGGAGGTAGGAGAGGTTCTTGTGGTCGGTGTAAATAATAACTGGAAATCTTGATCCCTCCAGCAGATGCCTCCATTCCTCAAGTGCTAATTTAATGGCTAGAAGTTCTCGATCCCCAATGGAGTAGTTCCTCTCCGCCGGAGAGAAGGTCCTAGAGAAAAAACCACAAGTGACAGCATGCCCGGAAGAATTTTTTTGTAGAAGAACAGCTCCAGCTCCCACTGAGGAGGCATCAACCTCCAATAGGAAGGGTTTGGAAGGGTCAGGTCTGGAGAGCACGGGAGCCGAAGAAAAGGCAGACTTGAGTCGTTTAAAGGCGTCTTCCGCTTGAGGAGGCCAAGACTTGGGATCGGCATTTTTTTTGGTTAAAGCCACGATAGGAGCCACAACGGTAGAAAAATGTGGAATAAATTGCCTGTAATAATTGGCGAACCCCAAAAAGCGTTGGATAGCACGGAGTCCGGAGGGGCGTGGCCAATCTAAGACGGCAGAGAGTTTGTCTGGATCCATTTGTAGTCCCTGGCCAGAGACCAAATATCCTAGAAAAGGAAGAGATTGGCATTCAAACAGACATTTCTCAATTTTGGCATAGAGTTGATTGTCACGAAGTCTCTGAAGAACCATACGGACATGCTGGCGGTGTTCTTCTAGATTGGCAGAAAAAATTAGGATATCGTCCAGATATACAACAACACAGGAGTATAACAGATCACGAAAAATTTCATTAACAAAGTCTTGGAAAACAGCAGGGGCGTTGCACAGGCCAAAGGGCATGACCAGATACTCAAAGTGTCCATCTCTGGTGTTAAATGCCGTTTTCCACTCATCCCCCTCTCTGATGCGGATGAGGTTATAGGCACCTCTTAAGTCCAGTTTAGTAAAGATGTGGGCACCTTGGAGGCGATCAAAGAGTTCAGAGATGAGGGGTAGGGGGTAGCGGTTCTTAACCGTGATTTTATTAAGACCGCGGTAGTCAATGCAAGGACGTAGGGAGCCATCTTTTTTGGACACAAAGAAAAATCCGGCTCCGGCAGGAGAGGAGGATTTACGGATAAAGCCCTTTTTTAAATTTTCCTGGACGTATTCAGACATGGCAAGAGTCTCTGGGGCAGAGAGAGGATAAATTCTGCCCCGGGGTGGAGTAGTGCCCGGGAGGAGGTCGATAGGACAATCATAAGGCCTGTGAGGAGGTAGAGTCTCAGCTTGTTTTTTGCAGAAAACATCCGCGAAGTCCATATAGGCCTTAGGGAGACCGGTTACTGGAGGAACCACAGAGTCACGGCAAGGGTTACTGGGAACCGGTTTTAGACAGTCCTTGGAACAAGAGGGCCCCCAACTCTTGATCTCCCCAGTGGACCAATCCAGGGTTGGGGAATGAAGTTGAAGCCAGGGAAGTCCAAGGAGAATTTCCGAGGTGCAATTGGGGAGGACCAAAAGTTCAATCCTCTCGTGATGAGATCCGATGCTCATTAGAAGGGGCTCCGTGCGGAAACGTATGGTACAGTCCAATCTTTCATTGTTTACACAATTGATGTAAAGGGGTCTGGCGAGACTGGTCACTGGGATGTTGAACCTGTTGACGAGAGAGGCCAAAATAAAATTTCCTGCAGATCCAGAGTCCAAGAAGGCCACAGTAGAGAAGGAGAAGGCAGAGGCAGACATCCGCACAGGCACAGTAAGACGTGGAGAAGCAGAGTAGACATCAAGGACTGTCTCACCTTTGTGCGGAGTCAGCGTACGTCTTTCCAGGCGGGGAGGACGGATAGGACAATCCCTCAGGAAGTGTTCGGTACTAGCACAGTACAGGCAGAGGTTCTCCATGCGGCGTCGTGTCCTCTCTTGAGGTGTCAGGCGAGACCGGTCGACCTGCATAGCCTCCACGGCGGGAGGCACAGGAACGGATTGCAGGGGACCAGAGGAGAGAGGAGCCGAGGAGAAGAAACGCCTCGTGCGAACAGAGTCCATATCTTGGCGGAGGTCCTGACGCCTTTCGGAAAAACGCATGTCAATGCGAGTGGCTAGGTGAATGAGTTCATGTAGATTAGCAGGAATTTCTCGTGCGGCCAGAACATCTTTAATGTTGCTGGATAGGCCTTTTTTAAAGGTCGCGCAGAGGGCCTCATTATTCCAGGATAATTCTGAAGCAAGAGTACGGAATTGTACGGCATACTCGCCAACGGAAGAATTACCCTGGACCAGGTTCAACAGGGCAGTCTCAGCAGAAGAGGCTCGGGCAGGTTCCTCAAAGACACTTCGGATTTCCGAGAAGAAGGAGTGTACAGAGGCAGTGACGGGGTCATTGCGGTCCCAGAGCGGTGTGGCCCAAGACAGGGCTTTTCCAGACAGAAGGCTGACTACGAAAGCCACCTTAGACCTTTCAGTGGGAAACAAGTCCGACATCATCTCCAGATGCAGGGAACATTGGGAAAGAAAGCCACGGCAAAACTTAGAGTCCCCATCAAATTTATCCGGCAAGGATAGGCGTAGACCAGGAGCGGCCACTCGCTGCGGAGGAGGTGCAGGAGCTGGCGGAGGAGATGACTGCTGAAGCTGTGGTAGTAACTGCTGTAGCATAACGGTCAGTTGAGACAGCTGTTGGCCTTGTTGCGCTATCTGTTGTGACTGCTGGGCGACCACCGTGGTAAGGTCAGCGACAACTGGCAGAGGAACTTCAGCGGGATCCATGGCCGGATCTACTGTCACGATGCCGGCTGGCAGGTAGTGGATCCTCTGTGCCAGAGAGGGATTGGCGTGGACCGTGCTAGTGCATCGGTTCTAAGTCACTACTGGTTTTCACCAGAGCCCGCCGCAAAGCGGGATGGTCTTGCTGCGGCGGTAGTGACCAGGTCGTATCCACTAGCAACGGCTCACCTCTCTGGCTGCTGAAGATAGGCGCGGTACAAGGGAGTAGACAGAAGCAAGGTCGGACGTAGCAGAAGGTCGGGGCAGGCAGCAAGGATCGTAGTCAGGGGCAACGGCAGGAGGTCTGGAACACAGGCTAGGAACACACAAGGAAACGCTTTCACTGGCACGATGGCAACAAGATCCGGCAAGGAAGTGCAGGGGAAGTGAGGTGATATAGGGAAGTGCACAGGTGAAGACACTAATTGGAATCACTGCGGCGCAGTGGCCCTTTAAATCGCAAAGACCCGGCGCGCGCGCGCCCTAGGGAGCGGGGCCGCGCGCGCCGGGACAGGACCGAGGGAGAGCGAGTCAGGTATGGGAGCCGGGGTGCGCATCGCGAGCGGGCGCTACCCGCATCGCGAATCGCATCCCGGCTGGAAGCGGAATCGCAGCGCCCCGGGTCAGTGGATCTGACCGGAGCGCTGCAGCGGGGAGAGTGTAGCGAGCGCTCCGGGGAGGAGCGGGGACCCGGAGCGCTCGGCGTAACAGTAACATGTGTGCCAGGTTTCATGTTAATATCTTTAGCCGTTTGGACGTGATGCTGGAACATACACACATACATACATACATACATACACACATTGAGTTTTATAAATGTTATTTTATTATTCCTTTTTACATCAACTGCAATAAATATTACATCATCATATAAATACAACCCATATCACAAACAATATCTCACATATTATTAAACCCCCCCCCCTCCCCGTTTTTACTCCTCAAATTTAGGCCAAGTTCTCTGTCCGAACTTACAGCTATACATTTCAATTTCCACTTCCCTACAAATATATATATATATATATTTTAAACCCTACCACACCACTCCTCAACACCTCTTTTCACTTCCGCAGCTTCTCCTCTTTCCCTTTTCCTTCTTTCTAGATATAGTAGACTCTCCCAACAGCGGACACTCACAGGGAATAAAGTGTCCACTATAGAGAGATGTCCCTTATTGGGAAAAAAGGCTAAACAATCTTTCTAAATGACCTAATACCGTATTCACCCTATAAAACATGATAAAAAAAAAGCAATATTATAGTAGAATCTCCTAGTGCCATTTAATTCCCCCTCATCCCTCCCCTGTATCATGTTATCCCAACTTTAGACCCTGTGCCACCTTATTTCCCCCTGTGCCTTGTGCCAGATTATCTCCCCCTTACCCCCTGTGCGACATCATTTCCCCTTGATCCTCCTGTGCCATTTCATCCCCCCCTTTATTACCCTCTGTGTAAGTTTATCACCACCCTCTTTATTAAGTGGCATAGGGGGATAAAGGGGAAAGGAAATTTCACTGGGGGATAAAGGCGAAAGAAATGGCACAGGGGGTGGTAAAGAGGGTGTGATGAATTTGCACAGAAGGTAATAAAGGGGTAATTAAATAGCACGGGGGGGGATCAAGTGGAAATGATGTGGCACAAGGTGTAAAAAAAAAGGGGGATTATTTTGCACAGGGGAGATAAAGTGGTACAGGGGATCAGGGAAGGAGAGAGGGGGAATGATGTGGCCGGCGGATATACAGAAGCAGGAGATCACTATTTTAATAGCAGTCTTCTTCTTCTGTGGAAGGTTGCATCGGGGGCCTGAGCCCCTTACTGGGGTATTGGTTGTGCCCCCTGATGGTGGCCCTGTTTACAAGGTATATGTAATGTCCATGGTTTGTGAAGAGTTAACGCTCCAGCCCTGGGAGGTGCTGTTGGCTGCTGGTAATTAGATCTGTACTCTGACCATGTATTGTTTACTATGCATCTTAAGCTTTTGTCTGTTTTAACATATATCCTGAGTTTGACCTTGTTAGTTCCTGCTACTCCTAGGATAGAATTCCTGAGCCTTATGCTAATCTGTCTATCTAGGAGTGAGTGAGTCTTGTGCCTGTACCTGTGTTTGCTTGTATTTAGTATTTCTGTTTCCTTCTAGGCTAGTACCCTGATCACTCGGTGGATTGTGCCCACTGGCTAGGAGTCTATTTGGCTTTGGTATTGATGTCCCTCCATGTTTGGAGTGGGGTGTCTAGTATTTTCCTTGTTTTGAGTCCAGTGTGAACATTGTTTTATATTTCTTGACCTGTTTGGTATTTGATATTCAGGTAACCTGTTCATCCCCTGCATCTCCTGGTTTTGTCTGCTGCATACTTATCTCGATATACAGTTCATATTATCATATTTGCCGTTAATCTTGATTGATCCTGGGGATAGGTAATAAACACATCAACAGTAGATCACAAGAGAGTTATGAAGGCTGGTGCCATGGGAGGGTACCATCTCTTTTTGGCAAGAGGAGTAAGCTAAAGTAAGCTGAAATATAATTTATGATATACACTTTGGAAAATATTAAATGGCAAAAGCAGCTAGAAAGAAGGAAAGGGGAAAGAGGAGAAAGTGCGGAAGGGAAAGGAGGTGTTGAGGAATGGTGTGGTAGGGTTTAAAATATATATATATATATATATATATATATATATATTTTTTTTTTTTTTTTTTTTTTTTTTTTTTTTTTTTGGAGGGAAGTGGAAATTGAAATGTATAGCTGTAAGTTCGGACAGGAAACTAGGCCTAAATTTCATGAGTGTAAAGGGGGGGGGGGGGGATTTAATTATATGTGAGATATTGTTTGTGATATGGGTTGTATTTCTATGATGATGTAATATTTATTGCAGTTGATGTAAAAAGGAATAATAAAATTAAATTTGTTTAAAAAAATATAAAAACCTGTTCATCCTATGCATCTCCTGGTTTTGTCTGGTGTATACTTATCTCGATATCCAGTTCATATTATCATATGTGCCGTTAATCTTGATTCTGGTTTCCAGTTAGTATGCTGTATGCTGCCTTGTTTGTATTTATATATCTGTTTGTTGGTTCGGTTATGTTCCTGACTTGTCCCTGACATGTACAGTTCTGTTTATTTTGTTGACTTTGACGCCATTGCACTTTAGCGCAGGAAGGGACCGGCTCCAAGTTGTCATTCACCGCTAGGGTGTCTAGGCAAGTAGGCAGGGAGCGATGTCTTATGGACAGCTTAGGGCTCACTTCCTCTGTCCCCGTTAAATAACAGTAGGGCCGGCATATAAGCCTGGTTGTCCCCTAATGGGAGTGATTTGTCCCCTAATAGGAGGGTTTTGTTCCCTACTGTGGCCTATTGGGAGTGTTTTGTCCCCTAATGGGAGTGTTTTGTCCACTTTCGGGTATGTCCAAGTCTGCTATTGAGAGTGTCCCTTTTTCAGAGGGTGTAAATACATTATGTCTTACAGATTTTACTGTATATATATATATATATATATATATATATATATACACAGTGATCCCTCAACATACGATGGTAATTCGTTCCAAATGAACCATGTTTACCTGAATTTATCGTATGTTGAGAGATCTGTGCAATAATAATAGACAAAGTTATACTTACATGTCCCCGCCGCTCAGCTGCCACCGGATAGCCATTTAATGTGTCCCATGTGCTCCGGTGAGTGTCACTCACATGTCCCCGACACTCCGGACCGTCCTCTTCATGCTTCGCTGCCCTGGATCGTCACTTTCCTTCACTGTCATCACGTTACTGCGCACACCGCTCCAATTGGATGACGGGACGGCATGCGCGGCAACGTGATGACGACGATGGAGAGTGACGACCATGCAGCGAAGCATGAAGAGGACGGTCCGGAGTGTCAGGGACATGTGACTGACACTCACCGGAGCACATGGGACACATTAAACGGCTATCCGGTGGCAGCTGAAGCAGTCTGCGCTGCCGGATAGCCGTTTATGCTATGGCCCCAACATGTTTAATTGATGATGCCTTCAACATGAGAGGCCATCATATGTTGAAATGACCGTATGTCGGGGCCATCGTAGGTCGGGGGATCACTGTATGTATATATATATATATATATATATATGTAGCATCACCATATACAATTCCCTCCAAAGCCCTATAAAAAATTTGTATACACCAATGTACATGAATCCCTCAGGCTGCTTTTCTGTTCTGATTTGTCATCACACCTAACACAACTGCAATAACTCTAGAAATGACTATACGTGTAAACATACATGCATTGTGTCATCTTTAGTGCACAAAAAAGGAGACAAACCCAAACCCATAACAACAAAACCACTTGCTCTTAGTCTTATATATTGTACTTGGCTCCTCAGTCTACACTGTTCATTAGCTCGACTTTCATTTTCCAATTCTTAGTATTCAGAACAGGAGTGTTCAGAGCGGAGATCGATATCTTCAAAGGGATCTTATTTTTAATGAAGTGTGTAGGTGTGGAAAGTTTCATGAATAGGCGGTAAAGCTTCCTGGGAAGCCGTGCAAGAAACAATAGTGTGCTGTAAGAAGTGAAATAGACAATGTGCTTAGTGATAAAATACTGTATGTAGTTCTGATTAAAACCATGGTAGCAGATTAGTTTAGGTTATTAGGATATTAGAAAAGATTTGCAACAGTTGCATATAAATGAGCCTGCAAGGGCCCAAATTCCCGGTAAAAATGTATCAAAGAATCAACTCGAAATACCTAATTCTCGATGTTGAGAGGGGGAAAAACCTTATAAAACATAGCTTTTAATATAATACTCTAAAATGCACCACACCTTGTGATAAAGAATAAGTGCCCAAATAGTAAAGCAACACAGATAGCAGTTACCACACGTAATGTGGATTTACGATAAAGGAGAAGCATAACTATTGCCAAAGACCACCCAACGCGTTTCTGCCAATACGTGGCTTCCTCAGGGGAAATGTATACAGTATGCAATAGATAGTAATACTGCTATATGACAGAATATCAATAGAGTATAAAACGAAATAGTTTGATTCATAGGGAAACACCCGATACACAGTGTATATCCCTTAATTATTTTAGCTCATCCAATAGGGAAACACCCGATATATAGTGTAAATCCCTATTGCCATAGTGTGGCTTATCATAACAGGAGGTCAGTCATCCTTCAGGGCAACCTGTAAGTAAAGCATAAACATAGAAAAAGATTTCAATGTGCCATCCGTATTCCATAGTTACTGGCCATTCATAGTATCAATATAAATACCTAGAGAAAAGACACATATTCACAGTTTCCAAGTGTTTGCCCGGATACCTATAATGAAGATACAAGGTCCCAATCAATATGGGAGATGCTAGTACCTGCAATACAAGCAGTGCGCATCGCACCAGCTATCATACTCACACTCCTGTAGCCACACGTCCGGTTAGTGGTTCTCAGATGAGCGCACTAAACCCGCGTTGGCGGGGAGCCGTCTGTCTCTGACGGCTGCTTAGCGCTCACTGAGACCATGCCGGCGTCTGTCGTCATATCCTGTTTCCGGCCGGCGCCGCGTCATTACGCAACGCCCTCTCTGACGACTACAGAGGGCGTTGCTGAATCTGACAGCGGCGTCCGTAGTAACGGAAGCAGTGTATATTTAAGGGGCAATTCGCTTGTTTATAAATGAAGATATACTTAAAAGAACCTGACTAAATGTTAGAATGCACAACAGAGGATAGAGATATGATACTGTAAGTAGAGCAATAAATAGGTAATGATTATTTTGCATATGATAATAAGGTTTATGAGGAGGGGGGGAGGGGGGGGGGGGGGAAACAACAAAAATCCCCAAAGACGGGGGTGCAGCATGAGGTACCCATTACTTAGTGAGACAGATACTAGGTCCCTAAAGGTAAGTTACGCTACCACCACTCGTTCTCATTAAGGATAAATGTTTTCCCCACACCTCACATATATGCAACCATATATATAATATAATACATCATATATATAGTGTATGAATATATGAAGGAAATGCTCAGGTAGGAGGGGATATGCTATCAGAGGGTCAAGACCCAAGGAGGACGACCATTTGCACTATGTTAATCTGAATAGACCAGGTTATCTAAAGAAACCAATGGTTTCCTTAAACAGACGGCTCTCCCACCCCCTATTTCAAGGGGGGATGCCCTAATAAATAGTGTTGGGGTGGTTAATGTGGCCCTAAGGAACCTGAACTGACCCTGTTCTAGCTGTAGCCCCTAACCCTAGGCAGAATTGTCGCCCTTAGAAGGGCGGTCCCGCTCTCGTACCTCCTACTTGGCCTAGTCAATATCCCTAGATAATTCAATTTTGGTGATGCTAACTCAAGAGGCTCACTAAGGCCTCCTCTAACTACCTAGCCAAAGTCACCAATAGAGGGGGAGGGGGGTGAGAGAGCAGTATTCATAGGAAGCATGCATAACTGAGTTGGTCGTTCAGGCCTTCTGCGGCCATAGTTCCTAATTCATAAATCCATCTACATTCTTTGCGTAACAACATCTGATCAAAATTTCCTCCTCTTATAGGTGGTTTTACTTTTTCAAGTCCCAAAAATTGGATGTTATATTGACAATCCCTGTGGTATTGGTTCATGTGACGGGCCAGAGAAGTATCACGATCATGTCTAACATCCCCCATATGCTCAAGAATGCGTTTCTTGAATTCACGGAAGGTCTTGCCTATGTATTTTTTAGAACAGGGACATACTGCCATGTAAATAATGCCTTTGGTACTGCAATTTATGAAGTCTCTAATGATGTATTGTTTTCTTGTGGCTTCACATCTAAAATTTTTAGTTTTACATATATAAGGGCAGGCTTTACAATGTCCACACGAATAATTTCCTATGGGTTTGGGGATTCTATCAAGCCAAGTCACATGACCCGATGCCACATGAGTGAGATGGCTGTGAGTCACCATATCTCCTATATTTCGACCCCTTCTAAAGGTGATTTGGGGGGATTCTGGGATAACATCTCTCAAGTCCGGGTCCATCTGAAGAATCCCCCAATATTTTTTCAAGATCTCGCGCATTTGTGATGCTCCATTATCAAATGTTGCTATTATTCGCATAGTGGGTGTCATAGTGTCACGATTCTTTGGTATAAAAAGTGAATCTCTGGGAGTTTTTAAAGCATATTGATAAGCTGATCGTAAGGCATACTGTGGGTAGCCTCTATTTATAAATCGCCTCCTCAGGTCCTGTGCCTCCCGAACAAAGTCTCCCCTTTCTGAACAGTTCCTCCTGAGGCGGAGATACTGCCCCCTCGGGATACCCCTTTTTAGGGGTCCCGGGTGGCAGCTCTCCCACCTCAGGAGTGAATTTGTAGCAGTCGATTTTCTGTATACAGTCGTCCGAAGACTCCCGTCACTGTTTTTTTGAATCAAAATGTCAAGAAACGGTAAAAACGATGAATTACACTCATATGTAAAGAGTAAGCCTATAGTGTTGATATTGAGAGATTTTAAAAACTCCTCAAACTGTTCCATAGTCCCCTGCCACAGTATGAATATATCATCAATGAAGCGAGCCCATAAAAGGGCTCGCTCACTGAATTGTTCCCGAGACTCAACAAAAACTTGGGTGGCCTCCCACCAGCCCAGAGTGAGATTCGCATAGCTGGGGGCACAAGGGCTCCCCATAGCGGTCCCTCTGAGCTGGTGGAAAAAATTGCCATTAAACAAAAAATAATTATGTGTAAGTACAAAATGCAACAATTCGAGAATCAGGTCGTTATGTGCTCTAAACTGATTACCTCTAAATGCCAAAAAGTAGGCTACCGTTCTTAATCCTATCTCATGCGGTATGGATGAGTACAATGCCTCAACATCAATACTCGTTAATAGGGTATCAGTTTCAACTGTTATCCCTTCTAATTTCTGAAGAAGGTCTGTAGTGTCTCTCGTATATGATGGGAGGGCCTGTACAAATTCTCTGAGGATCTTATCAATGTAGATTCCAACATTTTGAGCAACACCTCCTATCCCTGCCACTATTGGTCGTCCCTTTAGGGGAGAAACCCCTTTGTGGACCTTGGGCAGGGCATAGAAGGTGGGAATGATGGGATTTTTTGGGAGTAGAAATTCATATTCCTGATCGTTTATAAGCTTACTCGACCTTGCTCGAAGCACAATTGACTGAAGCTCTTTTTTATATGGGACAGTCGGATCACCAGGTAAAATTTCATATGTGAATCTATCATTAAGCAATTTATTACACATGTTGACATATTGTGGTCGATCAAGAACCACTATGTTACCCCCTTTGTCTGCTGCTTTGACTATCAGCTCTTCATTTTTTTGGAGCTGTTGTATCGCTCTACGTTCTTCATAAGTAAATTAATTAAAATGGCATAAGTTTCATAAGATCCGAGATAGAAAGCAGTGCCAAGAACTTGGCATTGGCTTGAATGAACTCCCGGCGGTAAGAGACCTAGCGTCCTTAATTGATGATAACTCTAGGAATCAGGGGGAAGGACCTTTCACCACATGTAGATTACAAAATAAATCCTTCCCACCTATTGGAGAGGCTTCCTGTATAGATGTCTTCCTGGAATTGATAACGAAAGAAATTAGAACAATGGAAATTCCCTCTTTGTCTGCATCTAGACTTAACTTTACTTATGAAGAACGTAGAGCGATACAACAGCTCCAAAAAAATGAAGAGCTGATAGTCAAAGCAGCAGACAAAGGGGGGTAACATAGTGGTTCTTGATCGACCACAATATGTCAACATGTGTAATAAATTGCTTAATGATAGATTCACATATGAAATTTTACCTGGTGATCCGACTGTCCCATATAAAAAAGAGCTTCAGTCAATTGTGCTTCGAGCAAGGTCGAGTAAGCTTATAAACGATCAGGAATATGAATTTCTACTCCCAAAAAATCCCATCATTCCCACCTTCTATGCCCTGCCCAAGGTCCACAAAGGGGTTTCTCCCCTAAAGGGACGACCAATAGTGGCAGGGATAGGAGGTGTTGCTCAAAATGTTGGAATCTACATTGATAAGATCCTCAGAGAATTTGTACAGGCCCTCCCATCATATACGAGAGACACTACAGACCTTCTTCAGAAATTAGAAGGGATAACAGTTGAAACTGATACCCTATTAACGAGTATTGATGTTGAGGCATTGTACTCATCCATACCGCATGAGATAGGATTAAGAGCGGTAGCCTACTTTTTGGCATTTAGAGGTAATCAGTTTAGAGCACATAACGACCTGATTCTCGAATTGTTGCATTTTGTACTTACACATAATTATTTTTTGTTTAATGGCAATTTTTTCCACCAGCTCAGAGGGACCGCTATGGGGAGCCCTTGTGCCCCCAGCTATGCGAATCTCACTCTGGGCTGGTGGGAGGCCACCCAAGTTTTTGTTGAGTCTCGGGAACAATTCAGTGAGCGAGCCCTTTTATGGGCTCGCTTCATTGATGATATATTCATACTGTGGCAGGGGACTATGGAACAGTTTGAGGAGTTTTTAAAATCTCTCAATATCAACACTATAGGCTTACTCTTTACATATGAGTGTAATTCATCGTTTTTACCGTTTCTTGACATTTTGATTCAAAAAAACAGTGACGGGAGTCTTCGGACGACTGTATACAGAAAATCGACTGCTACAAATTCACTCCTGAGGTGGGAGAGCTGCCACCCGGGACCCCTAAAAAGGGGTATCCCGAGGGGGCAGTATCTCCGCCTCAGGAGGAACTGTTCAGAAAGGGGAGACTTTGTTCGGGAGGCACAGGACCTGAGGAGGCGATTTATAAATAGAGGCTACCCACAGTATGCCTTACGATCAGCTTATCAATATGCTTTAAAAACTCCCAGAGATTCACTTTTTATACCAAAGAATCGTGACACTATGACACCCACTATGCGAATAATAGCAACATTTGATAATGGAGCATCACAAATGCGCGAGATCTTGAAAAAATATTGGGGGATTCTTCAGATGGACCCGGACTTGAGAGATGTTATCCCAGAATCCCCCCAAATCACCTTTAGAAGGGGTCGAAATATAGGAGATATGGTGACTCACAGCCATCTCACTCATGTGGCATCGGGTCATGTGACTTGGCTTGATAGAATCCCCAAACCCATAGGAAATTATTCGTGTGGACATTGTAAAGCCTGCCCTTATATATGTAAAACTAAAAATTTTAGATGTGAAGCCACAAGAAAACAATACATCATTAGAGACTTCATAAATTGCAGTACCAAAGGCATTATTTACATGGCAGTATGTCCCTGTTCTAAAAAATACATAGGCAAGACCTTCCGTGAATTCAAGAAACGCATTCTTGAGCATATGGGGGATGTTAGACATGATCGTGATACTTCTCTGGCCCGTCACATGAACCAATGCCACAGGGATTGTCAATATAACATCCAATTTTTGGGACTTGAAAAAGTAAAACCACCTATAAGAGGAGGAAATTTTGATCAGATGTTGTTACGCAAAGAATGTAGATGGATTTATGAATTAGGAACTATGGCCCCAGAAGGCCTGAACGACCAACTCAGTTATGCATGCTTCCTATGAATACTGCTCTCTCACCCCCCTCCCCCTCTATTGGTGACTTTGGCTAGGTAGTTAGAGGAGGCCTTAGTGAGCCTCTTGAGTTAGCATCACCAAAATTGAATTATCTAGGGATATTGACTAGGCCAAGTAGGAGGTACGAGAGCGGGACCGCCCTTCTAAGGGCGACAATTCTGCCTAGGGTTAGGGGCTACAGCTAGAACAGGGTCAGTTCAGGTTCCTTAGGGCCACATTAACCACCCCAACACTATTTATTAGGGCATCCCCCCTTGAAATAGGGGGTGGGAGAGCCGTCTGTTTAAGGAAACCATTGGTTTCTTTAGATAACCTGGTCTATTCAGATTAACATAGTGCAAATGGTCGTCCTCCTTGGGTCTTGACCCTCTGATAGCATATCCCCTCCTACCTGAGCATTTCCTTCATATATTCATACACTATATATATGATGTATTATATTATATATATGGTTGCATATATGTGAGGTGTGGGGAAAACATTTATCCTTAATGAGAACGAGTGGTGGTAGCGTAACTTACCTTTAGGGACCTAGTATCTGTCTCACTAAGTAATGGGTACCTCATGCTGCACCCCCGTCTTTGGGGATTTTTGTTGTTTCCCCCCCCCCCCCCCCCTCCCCCCCTCCTCATAAACCTTATTATCATATGCAAAATAATCATTACCTATTTATTGCTCTACTTACAGTATCATATCTCTATCCTCTGTTGTGCATTCTAACATTTAGTCAGGTTCTTTTAAGTATATCTTCATTTATAAACAAGCGAATTGCCCCTTAAATATACACTGCTTCCGTTACTACGGACGCCGCTGTCAGATTCAGCAACGCCCTCTGTAGTCGTCAGAGAGGGCGTTGCGTAATGACGCGGCGCCGGCCGGAAACAGGATATGACGACAGACGCCGGCATGGTCTCAGTGAGCGCTAAGCAGCCGTCAGAGACAGACGGCTCCCCGCCAACGCGGGTTTAGTGCGCTCATCTGAGAACCACTAACCGGACGTGTGGCTACAGGAGTGTGAGTATGATAGCTGGTGCGATGCGCACTGCTTGTATTGCAGGTACTAGCATCTCCCATATTGATTGGGACCTTGTATCTTCATTATAGGTATCCGGGCAAACACTTGGAAACTGTGAATATGTGTCTTTTCTCTAGGTATTTATATTGATACTATGAATGGCCAGTAACTATGGAATACGGATGGCACATTGAAATCTTTTTCTATGTTTATGCTTTACTTACAGGTTGCCCTGAAGGATGACTGACCTCCTGTTATGATAAGCCACACTATGGCAATAGGGATTTACACTATATATCGGGTGTTTCCCTATTGGATGAGCTAAAATAATTAAGGGATATACACTGTGTACCGGGTGTTTCCCTATGAATCAAACTATTTCGTTTTATACTCTATTGATATTCTGTCATATAGCAGTATTACTATCTATTGCATACTGTATACATTTCCCCTGAGGAAGCCACGTATTGGCAGAAACGCGTTGGGTGGTCTTTGGCAATAGTTATGCTTCTCCTTTATCGTAAATCCACATTACGTGTGGTAACTGCTATCTGTGTTGCTTTACTATTTGGGCACTTATTCTTTATCACAAGGTGTGGTGCATTTTAGAGTATTATATTAAAAGCTATGTTTTATAAGGTTTTTCCCCCTCTCAACATCGAGAATTAGGTATTTCGAGTTGATTCTTTGATAGTTATTAGGATATTATTACATATTCTTCTATTCCAAATATTTAAAAACGATCCTTTTCCTAACAGTCTCCTTTGACCTACTACCTCTTTTTAACACAGAGATCATCTTTCCAAGAGAAATGCAAGAATAAGAGCTACTTCTCTAGTAAAGTAACAAGGTGATGTTAAAAAGTCCAACCAGCTAAACTTTTTTCCCCTAGAGTGTTGATCCAGAGGAAGTCGAATCCCCCCCATAAGATGGAAGCAAGTATTCCTTATCATAGGGCAACAATTGCTTCCTGATATACAAGTATATATGTATAAGAATCCACGAATTCCAAGCTAAATGACCCTTCTGCAATGACCCAGTAAAAAAATATTATTGATTTTAAAGGGGTACTCCGGTGGTCAACGTGTTTTTCCGTTTTTGACTTACCCTATTTGTTTTGTTTCATTTCTATTCTTGTTGTTTAGGCTACTCTATTTCCGTTCTTTGTTGTCTTTTTATCCCCCACTTTGTTTTCCTATCTTTGCTTCTATTTCCTGTTTCTTGCTCTCCTGAAAACTACAAATCCCAGCATGCCACATGCCTTGCTGGTTTGGGGTGGCTCCTTTTTTTGTTTGTTTGTTTGTTCCGCCCTTTACCCACCTTACTCTTTTCCCGGGTCAGCCCCCTTATACACAGCACACTAATATAAATCAGCCCTGGTTGGGATACACTGTCATACACACACAAAAGAGACTACAACTCCCAGCATGTGTCATTCAGGAGTCTTCAGTCTGTGGTATAACACCAGAATGCTGCCTCTGTAGTCTCCTGGGGGTTGTAGTTCAGCACACCTCTGTAGGACATACACCAGTGTTTCCCAATCAGGATGCCTCCAGGTGTTGCAAAACTACAACTCCCAGCATGCCCTGACAGCCTTTGGGCATGCTAGGAGTTGTAGTTTTGCAACAGCTGGAGGCACACTGGTTGGGAAACACTGGTGTAACATGATGTGTATGCTGAATAGGCTAGAACAGTGTTTCCCAACCAGTGTACCTCCAGCTGTTGCAAATCTACAACTCCCAGCATGCCCAAAGTCTGTCAGGGCATGCTGGAAGTTGTAGTTTTGCAACAGCTGGAGACACACTGGTTTGTAAACACTAGCATACACACACACACAACAGGGACTACGACTCCCAGCATGTGTCATTCAGGAGTCCCCCCCTCCCCCTTCACATATAGGGGGAGATTTATCAAAACCTGTGCATAGGAAAACTTGCCCAGTTGCCCATAGCAACCAATCAGCTTGCTGCTTTCATTTTTAAGGGGTCTGTGAAAAATGAAAGAAGCGATCTGATTGGTTGCTATGGGCAACTGGGCAAGCTTTCCTCTGCACAGGTTTTGATAAATCTCCCCTGTAGAGATCATTCCCAGTATGAGATTTATTCCCCTGCAGTCCATACATCCCCAGCCCGTGCACCTTCTCATCCTCCCCTTCAGATAACACTTATCTTTCTCTGTGAGGTCCTTCTCCTGTGCAGACCTGCGTCCTTAGAATACAGAGCAGGGGGAGGGGAGGTGAGGAGCTGTGTACTCAGCTGGATGAGATCAGGGGGCGTGGCTTATTCCTCTCATGCAGACAGAGAAAAAAAAAAGCTGTGACATCTTGTCCACAACAGACTCAGAACTGTGGACAACAGTAAAAGAAAACCCTCTGAACTACAGAACTTCCTGCCCAACAAACAGGTAAGAAAAACACACACATGCTGCCAAAACATATAACACATGTATATTGCAAAAAAACTAAACTTACAAAGAAGATGCCATATAGTCAAAAAAATTAACCACCGGAGTACCCCTTTAAGAAAGCTATCCAGAACAATTGTTTTATTGAATTAGCTATCACAATTTTCTCAGAAAATTTAGCATGATAAAATTTCATAGTCTCACTGTTTTTCTTTTCTATGTTGGAGTAGAAACCTTTTTCTAGTTGTCCACTTGTTTTAGTTATAGTGCTGGATTAAAATTAATGATGAGAGAAATTTCTGCATAGACTTTTGATATAATATACACTGCTCAAGGGAACGCTTACACAACACAATGTAACTCCAAGTCAATCACGCTTCTGTAAAATCACACTGTCCACTCAGGAAGCAACACTGATTGACAATCAATTTCACATGCTGTTGTGCAAATGGAGCAGACAACAGGTGGAAATTATAGGCAATTAGCAAGGCACCCCCAATAAAGGAGTGGTTCTGCAGGTGGTGACCACAGACCACTTCTCAGTTCACAATTCACGCACAATTCACAGAAGATGAAGGGGATCTCGAAGGGACATATCTCCAGAGCGAAGGTACTTATTGGAGTCAGTGACCCCTCATCAGTCTCCTGTTCACCCACACTATAACCCAGTGTATTGGGTTTGATATGGGTGAACTGGATGACCATTTTCCTTTAACAAAAATGATGTAATTTAACCAATTTCTAAACTAAAGCAACACTAAATTATTGAAATGTGTGATTTTTGGCTGCTTGTGCCCTATTTAATAAATCTATCACAATATACATCCCTGCAATAAACTTCCACACTGGCTAAAATTCCAGCACTTTTTGTAAGCCAGGATTTGTACCGATGTCATTGACTTGACTATGTCATTTCTGTTGAAAAGCCTAAAATGGTTTTATCCAGGGATAGAGAAACAGAGCTAATTTCTTTTATAAATAGCACCACACCTGCCCTCAAGTTGTGTGTGGAATTATATATCGGCTCCATTCACTTTAATGGAACTGAGCAGCAATGCTACAAACAACCTGAAGACAGAGGTGGTTCCTTTTTTTTGGAGGAAATTAGCTCAGCTTTTCTATCCCTAGTTAACCATTTAAACAATCTTTGATTTGTAGCAAGATGCATAATCACCCTGAAAAATTATTTCATTACAACTGGAGATGAGTGAATTTCTGAAAAATTTGATTTGGACAATTCGCCGAATTTTTTGAAAAATTCAGTTCGGACCAAATTTATTTGCGGCAAATCGCTATTAAAAACTGCTATTATTGAGAGGCTCAATAGAGGTGGAGATCACTTTGCCTTGTCCTAACACACATAGGGAATGTGCTGTGTTGGTGAAATAATACTGTCATTCAGTATGACATGCTGATTACAGTCATCACTATTAGAATCACTGCCACAGAACATCTGGACGTGTCAGATTTTTAATGTAATTTTTATTTCATTTTATTTAAATATTTTGATTACCCATTTTGGAGAGCATCAAGCTGACGGTCAGGCGAGATACCACCTGTTCCAGCCCCTGACTCGCAACGCCCCCCCCCCCCCGACTGTGAAAGTGCAAATGTTTCATTTAATCAGTTATGGTTCATTATTATCGCTACCAGCTCTTTAATTGGATTCTTGTGATAATTCCACATGTAATATGACATCGACAACCATAGGGCCTCAGTCTTGAAAAGATTACATCGATTTTTTTTAAATTTAAGATTTATATTAAATTCCCAAGTTTAATGTCCCCGTGTATACTTTGAATGAATACTGTATGACCACAAAACCCAATCTAAAAAGGAGTCACATGGCAGCACAATGACAGAGCCTAGAGGTGGCAGCAGCATGAGGTCACCATAATCTGGCAGAGTGACACAGCCTGGAATTGGCGGCAGCAAGAGGAGACAGTAGAGCATCACAATCCCTAAGATTAAAAGATTCATTTTCAAATTTAAACTGAAGATTTATAGTAGCTTGTGCTACCACAACATTTTTTAGGTAATGTCCCAGGCACAGCAGCATCAGTAAACCATATAGTGGCTGAATGACATAGCCTGGAGCTGGCGGCAGCATGAGGAGACAATAGGGCTTCAGAATCCCTAAGATTAAAAGATGAATTTTCAAATTTAAATTGATGATTTATGGTAGCTTGTGCTACCATAACATTTTTTAGGTAATGTCCCAGGGCCAGCAGCATGAGTAAACCATATAGTGGCTTAATGACACAGCCTGGAGGCAGCGGAAGCCTGAGAAGACCATATAGGGGCTGAATGGCACAGCCTGGATTTGGCAGCAGCATGAGTAGAACATATAGTGGCTGAATGACACAGTGTGGAGGTGGCGACAGCATGAGGAGACCATAAAGTGGCAGAATGGCACAGCCTGGAGATGGCAGAAGCATGAGGAGACCATATAGTGGCTGAATGGCACAGCCCGGAGTTGGCGGCAGCATGAGGAGAACATATAGTGACTGAATGATCACCAGCGTGGAGGTGGTGGCAGCATGAGGAGACCATATAGTGGCTGAATGGCACAGCCTGGAGTTGGTGGTAGCATGAGGAGAACATAAAGTGGCTGAATGACACAGTGTGGAGGTGGCAGCAGCATGAGGAGTTCATATGATGGCAGAATGAGACAGCCTGGAGGTGGCAGCAGCAGCATCAGAAGTTCTGCAAGTGACCCGGTGACAGAGTGGTGCGGTGGGTGGCAATATCAGTACCCGGTGATGACGAAGATGGGTGAAAAAAGGTCTGATGTGGATGAATGTTTGCAACTGGGGAGCAGAGGCTTAAATCTGTTTGGCACTATCCATATTTGTGAAGTGTTGGTTTGGCACCATGATCAATATACTCTGCATCAGGCATTGGTGGGTGGAAATCCTAGCTGATCCATGCCTGATTCATCTTCACAAAGGTCAGTCTCTCCACATTTTTTGTGGACAGAAGAGTTCTCCTTGGGGTGACTATGGGACACGGTGGAGGATGAGAAGGCGGAGTCGCACACTGTCGCAGGACCAATGGCTTGAGAGTGTAGAGGCGGAAACGGCGTGACCTTTCCAAGTTGCTGTTGTGGCTGTGCAGGAACCACATTCACCCAGTGGGCCATAAAGGACTTGTATTGTCCCTGACCATAGTTACAGCTCCACACGTCGGCGCTGCCGTTCACTTTTGTAGAGTGGGGTGGTGGGTGTTAATACCAGTACCTGGTGACGAAGGTGGGTGAAAGAAGGAGAACTCGGCATCAGATGTGTAGCATCAGGTGGGTGGCAGGATCAGAATAGTAGCTGGGGCAGGTAGGCAGAAGAAAACGGTCTTTTTTTGTCAAAGTGTTGGTTTGCACAAGTAAGTATTGAGGATATGCACTACGTTAAACGTAACTTTTAACACTATTCTTAGGATAAAATATATGGACCCCAAATTTTTGGGAAATCTACAAAAGGAAAGGTGTGCAAAAAACACCATGTGCCACCTACACCACCAAGTATTGATGGGATGCAAAGACCTCTAAAAGGTGGAAGGAAACAACGTATGGGCCATTGTAACAGGTGGGGGTAAAAACTTCCCCTGTAAGGCCCTACTCTCGCACTATTAATTCCCTTCTTGGCAAGTGTTGCTCGTCCTAAAAAGGGCAGCCCCAGACAGTCCCTATTTCCAACTAAGAACCCTGGGAAATGGTAGTGTTTTTAGGTGAAAATAGGGAGAGGTTCCTATGTGGGGCCACCCTTTTAATTCATTTGCCAATAAAGGAATTAATAGTGCGAGTGTAGGGACTTACAGGGGAAGTTTTTACCACCACCTGTTACAATGTACCATACGTTGATCCCTTCCAACTTTTAGAGGTCTTTGCATCGCATCAGTACTTGGTGTTGTAGGTGGCACATCGTGTTTTTTGCACTCCTTTCCTTTTGTTAGATTTCAAAACAATTTGGGTAAATATATTTTATCCTAAGAAAAGTTAAGTTTTAGTTAATGCATATCCTCAATACTTACTTGTGGTCTAATGCAGAGGATGTTCTGTAACTGGGGACCAGCACCTTAATTATGTTTTGCAGTATCCAAGGTGGCACAATGACAGAGCCGCCTGGAGGTGGCAGCATCAGCATGAGGAGACCATAAAGCAGCACAATGAGAGAACCTGGAGGTGGCAGCATCAGCATGAGGAGACCATAGAGCAACATAATGAGAGAGCCTGGAGGTTGCAGCATCAGCATGAGGAGACCATATGGCGGCAAAATGACAGAGCCTGGAGGTGGTAGCATCAGCATGAGGAGACCATATAGCAGCACAATGACAGAGCCTAGAGGTGGCAGCATCAGTATGAGGAGACCATATGGCGGCACAATGACAGAGCCTGGAGGTGGTAGCATCAGCATGAGGAGACCATATAGCAGCACAATGACAGAGCCTGGAGGTGGCAGCATCAGTATGAGGAGACCATGTGGCAGCACAATGACAGAGCCTGGAGGTAGCAGCAGCAGCATGAGGGCTATGCCAACTGAGGGTTGAGTCTGAGGAACCCACCGACTGTTGACTGGGGTTGTCGGATGTCACTTGGAATTAAGTGGATGACCAAGTTAACCAATCAATCACGGCTGCTGGGTTGCTGGTCGAGACATGAATGCTAGTTGACACTGGGAGCTCAGATCTCTCACTACGACTCATGCTACCGCATGCCCCTACTCTGCTGAGACCTCTGGCTGCGCCTGATGAATTTAGGCCTTCACCACTCCTCTGTACATGTCCTCGCACTTCTCTGCCTGACATACTTAGTGCGTATATGAGGGGAGTACAATACGCTTCACTACGCTTAAAACAGTATTTGTCTAGAACAGCAGCAGGTGTGTACTTTTGGCTGGCCTTTCACATTATCTAGGCCCTTGAGAGTTTAACAGGTACAAAATAGTACACCACTTAGATGTAGGTATGTGGTATGCACTTATGAGGGCAGAAAAATGTGCTACAGTACGCTTAAAAAAGTATATAAGTAAAACACCAGCTGGTGATTACTTTTGCCTGGACTTTAACAGTACCTAGGCCCTTAACAGATTAATAGGTACAAAATAGTACACCACTTAAATGTAGGTATGGGGTATGCAAATATAAGGGCAGAAAAATGCGCTACAGTACACTTAAATAAGTATTTGTGCACAACACCAGCAGTACAAAACAGTGCTGCAGCACTCGCTTTGTACTAAACACAAAATTGCACTTTCTCTCTCAAAGACTATTAGGAATGGACTGCTGGGTATGTATTATACCGTCTACAGACAAGTATAACCAGCAGACCATTTTTTGTGGAACTAAGACACAGATTTGTGCTAAAAACTTATTCCCCTCCACCTCTCCTAACGTTTCTACAGCTAAACCAGCTTGTTCAAATGCAACACATAGCTCTTTGCCCCTCTCTGTAATACAGTGCTGTAGAAAGCGACTGGGAGGTTAATCTCTGCAGTTAAAATAATTTTCTGTGAAAAACGCACTGCTCTCTGTCCAACAGAACGTTGACGTGACTAGGAGGTGAAACGCTGCTGGAAAAAGCATGTCTGTGTAACACACATCGCTGTCTGTTCTATCTCTCTGCAGTGTAATGAATGAAGTGACAAGCCAGAATATGGCTGCCGAATATATCGGGCCGTGACATCAAGGGGGACTGGCTACTGATAGCTTGCATGTGATATAGGGTCATCCCTACTACCCTTGTTCCCGCCTTCCCAGAGTTCCTTGCCCCATGTCCATGCCCCATTTGCATGAAGAATAAGAAAAGCAAGAAAATTCTAAATTTCTTACGTAGTAAATTTTTCTAAATGGATTTGCTTTAGTCGGGTATTTGTCAACTGCTACAGTCGCAAATGCGCAAAAAAAAGTCGCAACAAGGCAAAAAATTTACTAAATTTACTCCAGCTCAAACATGGAGCAGAAAAAGCTACTACCAAAGTAAAAAAAAAGGAAAAATTGCTTACGTGAAAGAAAATTATCAACAGGCTGAAACCAGTTGATAAATAAGTCACACATAAGCAAAAAAAAAAGTAAGGAAAAAAATTACTAAAAAAAAGAATACATAAGCAAACATTGCTAAATGTCCCTCATGGGGTTCATGAACTCATTACCTCACCATTTTTCTTAACTTTCACACAGCTGACTGGGAACAACCAACAGATTCTGCTTCACTCTGTGTTAGATATTCATCTTCAATTTTATAAAACATTATGGGGGAAATTTTTCATTCCCATCACCAGTACAGAAAGGCAATATTGTGCAAAACATTCTTTAAAAGGTTCCTTTTTTGTGCAAACTTTTTGGTAGTTTAACCGGGCTCCCAAAAAAAACTTGTGTAATATTGCCAGTCTGCACTTGTGCAGGGAATGATAAATGCAACTCTATATGAGTCAAACATTAACATGTCTATAGGGGGACATTTATCAAAACCTGTGCAGAGGAAAAGTTGCCTAGTTGCCCATAGCAACCAATCAGATCCCTTCTTATATTTTTGACAAGGCCTCTGCAAAATGAAAGAAGCAATCTGATTGGTTGCTATGGGCAACTAGGCAACTTTCCTCTACACAGGTTTAGATAAATCTCCCCCATAATGTTTATACGTAAAATGGTGCTTAACATAGGTCCTGCTAAAAAAAGACCACACCTATGTCACTAACAAAAAATTTAAAAAAAACAACAAAAAAATAGAAAAAGGTCATGTCCTTAGGAATGGTGGGAAGCAAAGGAAAAGATACCAACTTAGGTCTAGGAGGACAAATAAGCCGCCTTTAGGCAGACTTTAACACATGGACTCAATATTATTGTATGTCATTTGTTTTACTAGTATCCAAAGGTATATTACAATATACCTCACACCGATCACCTTAATTTCAGTTTTAAGATTCTATTTATTTACTCATTGGTGAAATGACTATACGTTATATAGAAACGAATCATTAGAAAACTTCCAGGCTAAAATTCAACAAACATGTTAGTATTAGACATGTCAAAGGGAACTAAGAGAAAGCACAATTGAATAAACTATGTGCTTTTTGAGGACCATGACCTATGAAACCCAAGAAACCCACATAAAAAAGGATTCAATCTAGAAGAGAAACTTGTCACTTATTACATTCCATGTAGACGCATCATGAATGTAAGGCGGCACATTTATATCAACCTACAGAAAATATATTTTAGTAAGTGTATCACTGGGGATTTACGCTACTCTGGTTTATATATTTGGGGCTGTCACTTTTGCCCATAGTTAAAAATAAAATAATAAGTATATATATATATATATATAAAAAAAAATATATATATATATGCACACACACACACAAAGGAGAAAAAGAGCAGCACTGCTGAAGGATGATGCTAGGGGGCCAGCAAGTGGAAAATCCAGGTCAAGGTTTCATAGTATACTTCAAACAAAAGAATCACTTGCAGCACTCCAATATATGCAAAACGTGGATAGCTTTATTCCATCATGTGAACAGGATGCAACGTTCCGGTTGCCCTTGCAACCATTATCAAGCATGATAATGGTTGTGAGTGCAACCGAAACATTGCATCCTGTTCACATGATGGAATAAAGCTGTCCATGTTTTGCATATATTGGAGTGCTGCAAGTGATTCTTTTGTTTGGAATATATATATATATATATATATATATATATATATATATAAAACAATCCAGATGAAGAATCACCATGCGTGGCTGTTGCCAAGGATTCCAGATCCCGTCGGGTGCTCAGCTCCAGGGTCCGACTCAGGCCCCAAAGAAATCCTCCAAAGAACAAAGAGAGCAGCACTCCAGGTACGTGTAACCCAGTGAGGGTGTATTTATTCACACATCTGTAGGAAAACGCAACGTTTCGGCTCCTCAATAGAGCCTTTCTCAAGCACTATATGTATATAGTCCAGTTTGTGGCCTCTGCTGGTGTCTGTTGTGGTTTGAGAAGTGTTAGACTGTTTGGACAGTGGCTTAAAGGGGTTATCTAGGAATAGAAAAAACACAGCTAATTTCTTTCCAAAACAGCTCCCTGCCTGTCCTCAGTTTGGGTGTGGTTTTACAACTTGACTCCATTCACTTCAACAGAACTGAGCTGCAGAACCACACCTAACCTGAACACAGATGGGGAGCATTTTTTTAAAGAAAGCAGCTTTGTTTTTCTATTCCTGGATAACCCCTTTAAAGAAAATCAGTCAACTCTATATCATGCTCAGAGCTGCAGACATGGACAGATATCTGAGGGGGGGATAAAACAAGTAATAACTGTCTCTTAGTTGATGGCTGTTTGCCAAGTTGTAAAAACATGCTCTTCTACTAAACTTCAGAATTATAGAGGCATTGCCTAGCTGCAACATGCACACCTTCACCCACCAACCCCTCTCTGCTTTGCCTCCAGCACTAATCCCTGTACTTCAATCATGCACAGCATGGAGGGGTGGGTGGAAGATGATTTGTATGCTGAAACTCAGCACAGCCTCTATGAATTTTGAGCTTAGAAGAAAAACGTAATTTTATAACCATCATATATAATTTGTTTTATCTTCCTATCAGCCATCTGCGCAAGTCTGCAGCTCTGAGCATGCTATAGAGCTGACATGTTCTCTTTAAGTGCTCTTCTATACATCAAAAAGAGTGCCAAACTGGCACACATTTTTGTCTTAAAAGTAAGGCAATTTAAAAATGACAGTTAGGTGCATGTTAAAACAGCCAGAGCCACTGTTAAAAATCTAATGCACACTGTTACGCTGAGCGCTCCGGATCCCCGCTCCTCCCCGGAGCGCTCACAGCGTTCTCCTACTCGCAGCGCCCCGGTCAGACCCGCTGACCGGGTGCGCTGCGATAATGTCCCTAGCCGGGATGCGATTCGCGATGCGGGACGCGCCCGCTCGCGATGCGCATCCCGACATGCTTACCAGACCCGCTCCCCGTCTGTGCTGTCCCGGCGCGCGCGGCCCCGCTCCCTAGGGTGCGCGCGCGCCGGTTCTTTGCAATTTAAAGGGCTGGTTGTGCCACTGATTGGCGCATGGGTTTTAATTAGTATGTTCACCTGTGCACTTCCCTATATTACCTCACTTCCCCTGCACTTCCTTGCCGGATCTTGTTGCCATTGTGCCAGTGAAAGCGTTCCTTGTGTATCCATAGCCAGTGTTCCAGACCTCTTGCCGTTGCCCCTGACTACGATCCTTGCTGCCTGCCCTGACCTTCTGCTACATCCGACCCTGCTCTTGTCTAATCCCTTGTACCGCGCCTATCTCAGCAGTCAGAGAGGTTGAGCCGTTGCCGGTGGATACGACCTGATTGCTACCGCCGCTGCAAGACCATCCCGCTTTGCGGCGGGCTCTGGTGAAAACCAGTAGCAACTTAGAACCGGTCCACCGACACGGTCCACGCCAATCCCTCTCTGGCACAGAGGATCCACCTCCAGCCTGCCGAATCCTGACACACACTTTGTTTGTTTGGCAGGGTCCTTGCGGATGACCTGCATTGTTTGCCTATCCTTAGAATGAGCCATCAATATGAAATCTCAGAAAACTCCTTCAAGCAATCATTTAAATAGTGACAGCTCACATGAAAATTAATTTAGCAAACACCTAAACCACAAAATTCTGAAAATTACAGCAAACTAGTACTGTTCTAAATGAAGACATCTAAAGAATTCTACCATCAGCAGGTTATATGAAAGTGATTGTAATAGTTTAGTTGCAAATCTTTCTTTAAATCTTAGAATTTTTTATGTGGTATTGTGCTCTGTTTTAGGAAGCCTGCCAAGGTGTTGTTACGGTATCACACTGACAAAATATACAGGTAGAAACATAATGTAGAAGCATGGAAAGCATGAACGGTGAGTGCGTATATAACGCAAAATATGAAGTAAATAAGAATTTGTTCATTAAAATAATGGTGCATAATGCCATTCTTCTGAGAAACATCATTTAGTCCTGGATCAATCACTCTTCATTTACAACACAATATTTCCCAAAGGGTCAGGTAGCCTCACAAAGGGGCAGTCTCAAGAAGATAACCCTAATAGAAACTAAATCTATATTCCAGATCAAAGGGGGTCCTGAGTAGTCTGTAGTTCTGGTGCTCAAAAAAGCATATAGACAAGACAGGGACATTCGTAGCATAAGCAGTGCCATAGCTAGATGAACCCAGCTCCCGGCACACACCTGGTGGGAGGGGCGCAGACCATCAAAGCGTTGCATTTCTGTTACCTCTGCCTTTGACGTCACTCATGAGCATCTGAACTATTTTTCATTCTGGCATTAAATGGGCACTTTTAGATACAAAAACGTTTTATATGTTGTTACTGATGAAAATTAAAGACCTTTTGTAATATGGTTGTTTAATTATTTTTTTTATATTTAATAAAAAAAGAAATACCACTACCCGGGGTCTCCATACCTACTGGGACATGCTCCCTTCCCCTGAGAGGATTTCTAACCTATGAGCTAATGACAAGAAGTATTTTTTATAATAAATATAGGTGATAGAGGCATACATTTTTTATTTACATGGTCAGGATTAGGTACTGAGTTACATATATATATTTTTTGTGGGATCTGACAGGTACACTGACTACCTACCTATGTAGCTACCTAGCTACTGCCCACCTACCTATCTACTTAGCTAACTAGCTACTTACGAGGCTACCTTATCACCTACTTACTTACCTAGCTACCTGGTTACCTACCTGGCTAATTACCTAGCAATCTACTTACTTACCTTACTAGCTACTTGGTTACCTACCTGGCTACCTATTTACCTACCTACATAACTCAGGTATGTCCTTCATATAAGGATATACTGGCTAATGTCTCATTTTTACATCAGTTTTGAGGATTAGCTAATATCATTGTATATATTTACCACAGGATTGAAACCCCACTTTTGTCCATAGGTGCGGGTCCTCTACCCCATTGTATGAGTGCACAATTGCACTTGGGGTTGAGCACCTGTTATCACCTTGAGACTACGTTGTTTTGTTTTTCTACCTACATGACTACCTGATTAACTACCTGGCTATCTATCTACTTACCTACATAGCTACTTGGCTACATACATACCTGCCTACCTATTTACTTACCTACCTGGCTATCTACCCTTCGCCATAATTACCTACTTAGGGAGGAGTCAATCTACCTACCTGCCTAAGGTTGTATTTACTAAATAGGGGGCGACTCCTTATCTGAGGCCATACCTGCCTATGGGGACTACCTGATAAGGGATATATTTAACTACTAGGGGAAATACCTACCTAATAGGGGAACTACCTGCCTACTGTGGGAGATATACCTACTTAATAGGGGACCTACTAACCTACCCACTTTTACTGTGCTGGACAACAAGGGGGACCATTATTTTAGTAGGGGGGCCTATACATGGGGAGATTGTGTAAAGGTGAGGAGGGCACTGGAAAAATGCAGCGTCTAACATGTTTGTCTTGCAAATGCTGAAGAGATTAGTTTTGCCCAGACATTTTGTCTTGCCGGTCTAAGCCTGATAGGGAAGAAAGGAGGACAACTCTGATCAGAAAAGACATCAATTGTGAGTCACTTCATTAAACTGTATGTATATTACTGTGTGACGAGACTCATCTTTGGGGTGGTAGGACGTTGTTGTGGGAGTTAGGGGTTGTGGGGGCAGAGATGTTATGGGACTTTTTGGCAAATCCATATTCTGATTGCTTTAATGGGCAAGTCTCAGACTATGAAGTTGCTTTGGAATTTAAACAGGTGTATTGCTGCTGGACGAAGGGCTGGAGGCTCTTTTTTCTATTTGCCCCAAAGGGGGATTAAACAGGCACAACCACTATGTAAAAGTTTACTGTGGGGTGCTAAGCACATTTAAAGAGGATGTTTCTACTTAAAGGGGTACTCCACCCCTAGACATGCCCCTGTCCTTTGGATAGTGGAAAACATGTCTGATTCAGGGAGTCCGGCTGCCTGGGGCTTCTGTGATCGGGACGTCATGCCATGCCCCCTCCATTGATGTCTATGGGAGGGGGAGTAATGACTAGTTAACAGCGGCAAGCCTCCTCCCATAGACATGAATAGAGGGGGCATGGCAGCTGTGATCGCCAGTCATCCGGCATGGAGCAGAATTCGCTCCATGCACCAGATGACTGGGGTACCACAGCGGGGACCCCCATGATCAGACATGTTATCCCTTATCCTTTGGTTAAGGGAGTAGATGTCTTGTGGCAGAGTACACCTTTAATTGCTAATACCATCAATCCCTCTTTATGCAGGGCATTACAAAGTTAAAAAGGAAGGAAGGAGTAATGAAATCAGTACTTAAAAGTGTCTGAAAGCTATTTGAACATTTTCTTTGTTTTCTTTTTTGCATATGTAAAATCACAGTCATTGGAAAATATAAGTAGAAACATATGAATGCACCCTGTGAATTAGCACACATCATTGTACATAGATGCTATCTCTGTGGGAACTGCAATCTGACACAGATTTAGCATATTACTAATCGTGTCATGTCAAAAAGTTACTGTATATCTTGATATGAAATGTTGGAAATCTATTCTATGTAGCATAATGTAGAACAATAGATTGCATCACCGTCCCACTGCAATTCAGAACAGCAATGAGAAACGTAAAACAGTTCATCATGACCCATCAGTAATAATGACTTAGATAAAAGTCACAAACTAAAAAATGGATGCGTTTAATACTGTTTTTTTTTTAATCTATTAACATTTTCTGGTCGTATAATTTTTATTCTATTTACTGTACATTAATATGGGGCCGGCCATCTGAATAGCTACTCTGAACTGTATATTCCAAAAGAACTGCAGCACTCCAAGTTCAAGTGAAATTAAAGGTAGCGTTTATTCCATCTAGTTCAAAGGCAATGTTTCAGCTGCGTACCTGCAGCCTTTATCAAGCTTGATATGGCTTGATAAAGGCTGCAGGTACGCAGCTGAAATGTTGCCTTTGAACTAGATGGAATAAACGCTACCTTTAATTTCACTTGAACTTGGAGTGCTGCAGTTCTTTTGGAATATATCTACCTGTATCCCGTGACCTGGGTTTGACTGATAGCACCCACCGCAATTTGGTGTGCTGCTCCATATTGGATTTCTACACTGAACTGTAAAGAGAAATTCAGAGCTTCGCTTAATAGGGACGATCCCCCAGTAGATTGCAGGGCTATGGACATTTGGCCCTCCTAGATCCTCATGATAGCATCTTTCAGCTGTGTGCGCATCTTTAAGACACACAGTTGAGGGAAAATGCAACAGAACTTTGGGTACAGGCCAGGGCCGTTTTGAAGAAATTTGGGGGCCCTGGCTGTCACTCGGTCCGGTCGGGAACCTCGTGGTACAGGAGATTCAGTTTCCTGTTCCCGGCCGGACTGAAAGGAAGGAGGAAGAGGAGCTCGGCCACGCTACAGGGAAGGGGAGGAACCCTGGAGGTGACCAGGAGTGCTGCAGCCACCTGAGGCTCTCTAGAGAGCGCTCAGGCGGGTGCAGCGTTGTAGGAAGCACAACAAGCATCTGCTCTGCTTGGGGCCCCGGGCCAGCTCGGGGCCCCAAGCAATTGCTTGGTTTGCCTGTCCTTTAGCGACGGGCCTGGTACAGGCAGCCCCTCTGGGCCATTCTGCCTGCACCAGAAGAGAAAAGAGGACCTGCAGAGGAACAGAGAGATAGGAGGAGCTTTAAGTGGGATAAGTAAGTTTTATTTTTTTTTCAAGGGGCCAAACACTACATGGGGGCACAGAGGGGCCTTATAACATATGGGAGCCAAAGGGGGGCCTAACTGCTATATGGGGGAAAAGAGCAGCTTAACTACTATATGGGGGCACAGAGGTGAACCTAACTACTACATGGGGGCACAGAGAGGCCAATATACTATGTGGGGGCACAGAGGGGCTAACTACTATATAGGGTTTCACAGAGGATATACTACTATATTGGAGCTTAGAAGGGAGCCTTGTAGCTATCATGAGGATCCAGGATATGTGTCCAGGATTCACAGGAGGGCCACAGCAGCCAGGAGAAATCATCACATCCCTAGTGGCCATAACCCTACAATCTACAGGGCGACCGGCCCTATAAACTGAATTTCTTAAATAACAACTTTAAGTTTTTCCCACTTATCGGAATGCTGCTAGACTTTTCTCAGCTTAGAGTAGCTGTTCAGATCGCTGGGCCTAATGCTATATGGGGCACAAAATGGACCTAACTACAATATAGGGGCACATACAGAGCCTATACTAAATGAAAGCACAGAGGCGGGCCTTATACTACATGGGACATAGAGGTGGGTTTAAATCCTATATCAGGACACAGAGGTGGGCGTAATAATATATGGGGATTTTAAGTATTAAGGGACGCATAGGGCCCTACTCATATGGTGGCACAAAGTGGGCACTATTACTGTGTGGGGCAATACAGATAGGTAGTTTTTAAACAAGTGAGGAGGGTGCAGGAGCAAAGACAAATGTGTGTATATATATATATATATATATATATATATATCACATTGACTTAGGCTAGACTGTATTAGGTTCCAATATTATCACCATACATCATCAATATTCCGGGGATAAATAATACTGCCACATCATGATCACGTACTACCACCACATGAATAATGTCACTACATTGCTGCTGAATCAGATCTACTTAACAGACACCAATATTCTCCCCAATACAGTGACAAAATCATGGTGAATACCTGCTCTACATAGGTTCCAAAAACCCATATAGGTCATTACAGGTCAATCTAGTCACTCATAGGTAACATTGTCTTTGATCAGAGTTTTGTTAACTTTTCTTTGTTATATACCCTATTAGTACAGTCACTGAGGAAAGCAGGGGGTGTTATAGAAAGGCATGTTAAAACAGGTAGGCCAGTGCTGTGTGCTTGCCCTCTGGGCTAAATTTTCAAGCCAACCCCTGGACAAAAGAACTCAAAATGTCTCTTGGTCTTGACACTTTTTGTCTCAGGCTGCTCACACTTGCTACATGGTTAGGCACACTCCACTCCTGCCTATTGCACTCACTCCCCTTCTCCCTTGCTTCTCTCACTCAGAGACTGCCTGTCTAGGAGTCACTCCCAGAAAGTGACTTTTTTGCGCTGTGATCTGGTTTTTATTGGTACCATTTTTGTTTTGATCAGACTTTTTGATCACTTTTTATTCATTCTTTATGGTATAAAAAGGGACCAAAAATACGCTATTTTGGACTTTGGAAATTTTTTGTGCCATTGACCGTGCGGTTTAATTAACAATATATTTTTATGGTTCAGACATTTAAGCACGCGCGATACCACGTATGTTTTTTTTTTTCTATTTACACCTTTTTTTTTTATGGGAAAAGGGGGATGATTCTGATTTTTATTAGGGAAGGGGTTAAATCACATTTATAAACTTTTTTTTTTACTTCTTTTCTGCAGAGTTATAGCCCCCTCTAGGGGCTATAATACAGCATAAACTGATTTCAGGCACTGTTCACTGCATTGCCATAGGAATGCATTGATCAGTGTTTTCTGCGCTTGATTGTTCAAGCCTGGATTTCAGGCTTGGAGCTATCAAATGGCGATCGAACAGCCGGGAAGAAGGTAAGACATTTCTCGCTCTCCTCTCAGCTGTTCGGGATGCTGTGATTTCACTGCGGCGGTCCCGAACAGCGCCGCTGAGCTAACCGGCAGTGTATTTTCCCGTTCAACTTTGATTGCGGCATCTGAAGGGTTAATACTGGACATCAGCCCAATTGGCGATATCCAGTATTAGCGGCAGGTCCTGGTTGCTGATAGCAACCGGGACCCCGCAGATACGACGCACGCATCACAGATTGGGAGCTAGCCGTGGGCGTAAATATACGTCCGTGGTCGTTGATGGGTTAATAATGAGGCCACTGGGGTTTATTGTTCAGTTCTGGTATTTTACATGACAAGAATAACTGCAGACTGCATTTCTCTTACTGTCAATAGTACCAGAACCCAGATGGAAAGGGTAATGTAGACAGCCGTATTCCCATCATCTTGCTGTATTTGCATAATAATAGTATTCTTGGGTTGTGTTCTTGCCATGATTGCATTTATTCTGATGAGTCATACAACCTGCCAGTAAGGAGCATAAAGCAATGTTACCATATCTTTAACCCCTCAATGACCCAGAACATTAAAATTTTAGCATTTTCATTTTTTCCTCCTCGCTTTTTAATAGCCATAACTCTTTTTTTTTCATTCTAAAGACCCATATGAGTACTTTAGTTTTTTAACCAATTGTACTTTGTAATGGCATCATTCATTTTTCCATAAAATAGCATACAATATGCTGCAAATCTGCCCAAAAAATGATTTGTAATGTGAAATAAAAAAATTGTGGAGGACTGATGTTATCTTGATTCATCAGCTAAGTATAATTACAACGATACATAATTTATGTATATATATTTTTCTTTTTTACTAGTTCTTTAAATTTAGAACGTAAAAATGTGTATGCTTAGAATTAAACTGGAACCCTATAACTTTCTTATTTTTCCACCTAATGAGCAGTTTTGGATAATTTGGCTACTTTTTTACGCCCTGATCTGTAGCTTTCATTAGTAACAATTTGGCATAGATTTAAATTTTTAATTACTTTTTTATTCCATTTTTTTTCTGGATGTGACCAAACAGAAAGCAATTCTGGTATATGTTTTTTGTTTTGTCTTTTTCATTGACACCATTTACTGAGAAGAATGAATAATGTTGTATTCCTATAGTTTAGACAATTCCACATTCTTTGATACAAAACACGTATTTTTTTGGGGGGGGCGGGGGGTTACATTTGTTTTTTCTGTTTTTATTTCAAGTATAGGAAAGAGGGGGTGATTCAAATTTTTATAAGGGAAGGGGCTCATTTATATTTTTAAAACACTTTTGGAATTGTTTATTTGCTCATACAAATCTATGCAGTAATCAGTTACATCTGTGCTCTATTAGTAGAGCCTGCCATAGGAGGCCTGCCATGCAGAGATCTAGCAGAGTCGCTGCGAGGTATATCATTATACCATCAATAAAGCACGTAAAGGCATTTAAATGCCACTGTCTGCATCAAAATGGTTAACAGTAGAGATCACTGATACAATTAGTGCGGCTCTCGGCTACTAAAGTGGGCTTGGTTCACAAGCCCTCTCCATACACCCTTAATGGCCCCTTGATGAAAATAAACATAATATGGGTGGTTAAAGGGGTACTCCGCTGCTCAGCGTTTGGAACAAACTGTTCCAAATATTGAAGCCGGCGCCGGGAGCTCGTGACGTCATAGCCACGTCCCCACATGAAGGGGCGGGGCTATGACATCATGAGCTCCCGGCCCCTTCTCCAGTGTTCAAAATAGTTTGTTCCAAACACTGAGCAGCGGAGTACCCCTTTATGGGGTTGAATAAAGCATAACCTATCAATTTGAGGGCTCACATTTTTTATCTACTGTATATTTTTAGATTATAAGATGCAAATCGAAGGAAGTGGAGGGAATAATATTTAGTTTTTATGAGAAATGGGGCTCATATCTTACACTTTATTTTATTTGCTGATCTATATTTTCATACCATCAAGGGAAATAATAGAAAATAAGGGACAATAGAAAGAAATACACTATATGCAGCCATATTGTCCTTGGACTCAGCCTTTTTGGATGATTTGGATTGATCACGAAATCTGATTAAAGGTTGAGACATAAAAATACATCATCCACAATCCACATAAAACTATAAATCACTTCAACCATAAGCAATTGAATGCAAAGCCATTCCACCATCAGTCATGGATTACCCCTACTGCAATTTATGTAGTAGAGAAAGGGGGGAGGTCAAGGTCTCTCAACAGGCTTGCATTGGGCATTGTGTAGGCGGGAGATACAGTCAGGTTGGTACCATCCATGCTGATGCGGATACTTGGCTAAATAGCAAAGTATATCTTTAATAACATTTGAAAAATGTGTTGCTTGTTTTATTTTTGACAATAAAGTTAGTTATAAAAATGGCATTGTCATGTTTTTTACCCTAGCTACCCAACATAATAAAACTGGTCACCAATAACAATGGGAACTCACATTGACAAACACACAGGTTACTGTCAGCAATGATAAGCACCGATTAAACACTTCGGGTCAAATAACATAACTCTTAAAACCCATCGTCATAGTATGACCACATTGAGGATGCTGCTGCAGTCTACAGTGAATATTCTTGTATGAATTAATATTTTTGTATGTTTACATTTCATACATTCATATCCAATAAATAAATAAATAAACAAATAAATAAATAAATGAATTAATATCTTTGAAATATTTGCATAATCAATATTTAATATTTGTCACTGGATTAGAAAAAACAAATTGAAGAGGAAAATTTGATGTAGCTGAATTTTTGTAAAAAAATAAAAATAAAAGTAAAGCTGAATTCTAAATGAATTAAAGTGTATTATGAAAAAAAAATGTAAGAAAAAAAAGAGAATTTTTTTACTCCCCTAATGTATTTACATTATGTAGGTAAATTAATCAGTCAGGTACACTATGACGATCAGATTTGATAAAAATAGACATATGAACATATTTTTTCGCTGTTAGGAGATTCTTAATGTTCATCTGTCTTAGCAAAGGAAAAGAAACTTACATTTTTGCCAGTGCATGTTCTGCGACAGCAAGTTGGAGTTTTTCTTCTTTGAAGTAGACAGTTTGGCTGTTTGTAGGCTTTCGGTGTGGAACTTTTTTTTTCTCACCTTTTAATCGCAGTTTAACAATTAAAAGAGAGGATGTTTCCTTCAGGGTTTTATAACCCCCAAGTGCCCGATATGTACATGTCATCATCATCACATGACCACAAGAAATGTGTCAAACAAAAAGACACATGAAAGGAAACCATCTTCAGCCCATGTGGCTTCTGGAAACTAAAACTTGATAGTCTAGAGTTATAACGATAGAGAAGAAAGTATGAAATATGTTATTTTTTTTTTTTTTTTTGAAGAGTTCGGTTGTCAGTAGATGTATAACAATGTGTGTAACTCTTATTTATCTATTCCCAAATGTCTTATGTTTCCAATTATGTAGTAAAAACTGCCCATTAACTTTGAATATAAGTTATTATTTATGTAAACTAAAAACAGTTTTCAAATTTAATTCAGTTGACAACTTTTTAAATTTTTTAAAAATATTATTTTGTTTTTGAACCATACCCCCAAGGACATTAGTTTTTGTAAGGAAGCACCTGCAGGGGCTTCATGCTTCACTGAACCTCAAACATTCTCTATTTTACTTCTTTTTCGACAACATTTGTCACATATCAGATCAGAGAAACTTAATTTAGATGTGAAACAAGCTCCTCATAGCTCACATATGTCAAATCTTATATTTTAGGTGTAGTAAGAAAATATTGATTCCATTTAGATGTAGAAATAGTTACTTCCTTGGTGTGAACAAAATATGTAATCCAACATGTTATCCGTATTCTATAGTGCATTGGGACAAAAAATGGCCACAGCACAACTACACCAACATCTCCTTTTTTAGGCATTAGTCCCAGAATGTAGATTACAGACCATCAGTCCTTACGCATATAATGAGCAGCTATTGTATTGTACCAAAAACAACTGTTGGTCTGTAATCTACATCCTGGGACTACTGCCTAATAAAGAAGATATTGTTAAAGTTCTTGGATGCCTGATATCTAAGTGCACTGTATTGTATGGTCTTGTGTGCTATGTAGCTACTGAGCTTTGCTAAATACCGTTTTCCCATAATTTCCCATAATATCAAGTATATTTTGCTATTCTGCTTACTGTAAAGAGTCTGCTTGGATAAAAATGTACTGAGCTGCTAAACCTAAAGCAGGCCTGTCCATAGTCCTTTCCAGTGCTAAGATATAAGCCTTTTTGTTATAACGCAAATTAGGCTAAAAGCCTAGGGGGCCTTTCCCCAACAGGTCAAGAGTCCAGGTAAGTACAGCCCATGCCCAAGTCCGGTCTTTTTTATTACCACCTACTGGCACGCTGGCAGCTGCCTACCCCATTTGACTGATCAAGACACAGTGTAAATCATGTTTATATTATCTACACAGCACAGGACATACATCCTGTATTAATATTTATATTGTTTATTGCTTAAAAAAGTAGATGTATAAACCCTTCTGTTCAATCATGGAAACATTATTTCAACTCTTGAAAAATGGTCCAAGTGACAGGTCCTGGAACCCCCCATGCAACCTTAAAGGGGCTTACAGGACTCATGCATTAGAGGGGTACTCCTGTGGAAAACTTTTTGAACTGGTGCCAGAAAGTTAAACAGATTTGTAAATTACTTCTATTAAAAAATATTAATCCTTCCAGTACTTATTAGCTGCTGAATACTACAGAGGAAATTCTTTTATTTTTGGAACACAGTGCTCTCTGCTGACATCACGAGCACAGTGCTGTCTGCTGACATCTCTGTCCATTTTAGGAACTGTCCAGAGCAGCATATGTTTGCTATGGGGATTTTCTCCTACTCTGGACAGTTCTTAAAATGGACTCCTTTAAAGGAGTTCGTTAAGCTAAAACGTTTAACCCCCGCTGTGCCCGGGCTGTAAAATTATACATAATAACCTTTCACTTACCTGCCTACGATCCCCTGTTGTTCCGATATCGCTGTCCAGTTCTCCGGTCTCGGTCGCTTCCACTTCCTGCGGGTCGGTGACTTCACTCTGTGCTCAGCCTATCAGCGGCTGCGACGGGACATTGCTGCGGCCACTTGATAGGCTGAGCGCAGAGTGAAGTCACCGACCCGCAGGAAGTGGAAGAGACCGGGACCGGAGAACGGGACGGCGATATCGGAACAACGGGGGATCGTAGGCAGGTAAGTGAAAGGTTATTATGAATAGTTTTACAGCCCGGGCACAGTGGGGGTTAAAAGTTTTAGCTTAGAGAACTCCTTTAAGAAGTTGATGTGTGGCTGAGAGAAAAAACTTTCTACAAATTGTATAAGGCACATATTTTATTCTCTGCTCTGATTTTCCAAATTTTTCTTGATTTATGGCTGCATGTTCATGGCAAAACAGCATGTAAAATAAAATATGCGCCAAATTTTATCCCAGAACAGATTTACAGAAACAGAAATAACTGGGTGCCGAACCATACACAACTGACTGATGTACTTGTCATCAGTTGTAGCTGGTGATCTGTCTCAGTACTGAGCCAGACATGATATATGTGATATGCCCTTATACTGTAAAGTGTTCACGATTTTCACTTAACACCTTAAGGACGCAGGGTTTTTCCGTTTTTGCATTTTCCTTTTTTCCTCATCACCTTCTAAAAATCATAACGCTTAAAATGTTGTACATAAAATTCCATATGATGGCTTATTTTTTGCACCACCAATTCTACTTTGCAGTGACATTAGTCATTTTAACAAAAAATCCACGGCGAAACGGAAAAAAAATTACTTGTGCGACAAAATTTAAGAAAAAATTCCATTTTGTAAATTCTTTTTCTGTAAAATTTACACCTTATCTTTATTCTGTAGGCCCATACGGTTAAAATGATACCCTACGTATATAGGTTAGATTTTTTTCGTACTTCTGAAAAAAAAAGATCACAACTACATGCAGGAAAATTTATACGTTAAAAATTCTCATTCTCAAATTCTGACCCCTATAACTTTTTTTATTTTTCCACATACGGGCCGGTATGAGGGCTAATTTTTTGCGCTGTAATCTGAAGTTTTTATCAGTACCATTTTTGTATTGATCGGACTTTTTGATCGCTTTTTATTCATTTTTTCATGATATAAAAAGTGACCAAAAATACGCTATTTTGGACTTTTTTTTACGCCATTGACTGTGCAGTTTAATTAATTATATCGTTTTATAATTTGGACATTTCTACATGCGGGGATAACACATATGTTTATTTTTATTTACACAGTTTTTTATGGCAAAAGGGGGGTGATTCAAACTTTTAATAGGGAAGGGGTTAAATAACTTTTATGAACTTTTTTTTTCACTTTTTTTTTTGCAGTGTTATAGCTCCCATAGGGGGCTATAACACTGCACACACTGATCTTTTACACTGTTCACTGCAAAGCCATAGCTTTGCATTGATTAGTGTTATAGGCGGTCTATTGCTCAAGCCTGTATCTCAGGCTTGGAGCAATCAATCGCCGATCGGACGTGACGGAGCAAGGTAAGGGGGGCTCCGCTCGCGTGCTAGCTGATCGGAACATTTATTGCAATGGTCCCGATCAGCCCGACTGAGCTGTCGGGAAGCTTTCACTTTCATTTTAGTAGCGGCACCGCGTCTAAAGGGTTAATAGCAACACCAGTAGTCCCATTGGGTTATGGGTTCAATAGTCAATTTTCCAATCCCCTTCTGGGAGGAAATCCTCCCTTCCGGGGAGCAATACCCTGTCTGTAACCCAATTAAAATATAGCTTTTATTTATGTTACTTAAAAGTTTGACTGTGGTTGTGAAACTTATATATGTTTAAAATTATCAGGAAAGGCAGTGTTCCTTTTGTATATGCCCACTTAGTGGTGCTATATTGCTGGTGCAAGAGTTATCCAATTTCTCGCTGTGTGTGGTGAGTATGTTACTCTACTGACACACAGTAACTCTGCACTTATTGGACACTGTCTTCCTGTCTAAAATCTAGATGCTTTGCTCTAACGTTTCGTTAGAAAACTAACTTCCTCAGAGAGCTGCCTACTGTGGCGTTCACGTGCGGCACTATCTTTTATAACCCTGTATCGGCGCATCACTTCCGATGCGCCGAGTGAGGTGTTTTGATCCAATCAGGGCTTGGTTGGCAGACTGTGTGTTCCGGCCGCCATTCGCGCGCATGCCCTGTAGTACTATAATCCCGGGCATCTCCTTATCGCTATTGCGCACGCGCATCTTCTCGCGCGTGCGAGAAGATAGGAGCACCTATGAACCCCTGGACAGGGATCCAACAGACTTTTTCTTGAGTGAATTACAGGCCCTCCTCAAGTCAGCAAAGGATGAACAACTAGTATCAGAGGATGAATATACCTTTCTACTCAATACTCACCCTACAATATCAACCTTCTATGCCCTACCAAAAACACACAAATCAACAAACCCAGTTAAAGGCCGCCCCATAGTCTCCGGCAACAATAATTTGAAGGAGAAAATAAGCCAGTATGTGGACAAAATCCTTACTCCTTTTGTATCTTCCCTCCCCTCACACTTAAAGGACACAAAGGACACTGTCCTTAAAATAAATGACTTGACAGTGAATAAGAACACCTCTCTAATGAGCCTCGATGTAGAGAGCCTCTATAGTAACATAGCACATGATTTAGGGATCACAGCGGTGAACACTTTCCTCTCTACACGGAGTACACATTTTCATAGACACAATCAATTAGTCTTGACACTTCTTGAATTCATTTTGACACACAATTACTTTCTCTTTGGCGGTGCCCTCTATCGACAGACGAGGGGCACCGCCATGGGGACAGCCTGTGCACCGTCTTTTGCTAATTTATTTTTAGGGTGGTGGGAGAGCACGATTGTTTTTAGTGACGTTTTTTCACAATACACGGAGCACATTCTTTTTTGGGGAAGATACATAGATGACATTTTAATTTTTTGGGATGGTGATGGGCCTTTGTTTGGAAGGTTTGTAGATGAACTTAATAACAATGATATTGGCATGAAGTTTACGGCAGAGACAGGGGGACGAAGCATTAATTTCCTGGACCTGACTATCTATATAGATAGAAATCAGCGGATCCAAACGGATATCTATAGAAAGCCAACCTCGACCAACAGTTTCTTACACTGGGAGAGCTGGCATCCTGAAAGTCTGAAACGAAGCATCCCAGTGGGTCAATACCTCCGAGCAAAACGCAATTGCTCAGAGGATGGCCCCTTCCAGAAAGAAAGTAGCAATTTAATGGAGAGATTTACCGCAAGAGGGTACCCGAAGAGATGTATGAGAAGGGCCTATAATAGAGCAAAACAAAGTGACCGTGTAACCATATTGGGACCAAAGAAAGCACCAATTGGAAAACCTACCATCAGATGCATAGGCACATACGATGCCTATGCCTCAAAAGTTAGGACAATTCTGACAAAATACTGGAGGATTCTGAAATCAGACCCAGATCTGAATGAGACGTTGACAGAGAGGCCAAGTATTACGTACAGACGGGGCAAGAACTTACGAGACTTACTTGTCCACAGCCATCACCAAGAAAGAAGAGAGGAGTCAAGATCGGGGACATGGTTGCCGGCCCCCCCACAGGGATCATATCCCTGTGGTCACTGTGCCTCCTGCAAATTCATGATAAAAACAAAGAATTTTACCAACCCACAGGATGGGAGAAAATATGACATTAGGAAATTTATAAATTGCAGTAGCCGGAATGTAATATATATAGCAAGATGTACATGCCCCAAACTATATGTTGGAAAAACTATTCAAGAGTTGAGAAAATGTATCAGTAAACATATTAGTACAATCAGAACAGGGACGGACACCCCCATAGCGAGGCACATGAGAGCAAAACACAATAACAAGCTTGATGAGATAAAATTTTGGGGTCTGGAGAAATATGAAATAGGCCCAAGAAAAGGAGATATAAATCAGACTCTACTGAAGGAGGAGGCGAAATGGATTTATCGCCTCAACAGTAAAAATCCCGGAGGATTGAATGAAGGTTTTTCTTTCACACCCTTCCTCGAATAAAGAGGAAGATGCCTGTATATGGAAATATTGGAAATAACAAAAGTATATAGGGACTAATCTGTGAATTTGTGAATACTTCTTTCACGTGCTGGCAACTACCTTTACTTTAGCCGACATGACAGGAAAAAGGAAAGGATAACATATGGTGATAGATATATATTAGTAGGAGAATCTTTACATCTAGACACATGGAAACCTAGAAATCTATACATAAAAAAAGCGACCCCGGACACTTAAATATGAAAACAAAGAAAAATACAATAATTACCTTGGGAGAAGATGGGGACCCACGGATGAAGGGTGTGAGCTTGGAGGATGTGAGTCTGGAATCAACAATAACAAATAATATGTGATTTTTATAATCAATAATACTAATAAAACCAAAAGGACAAAAAATAGACATATAAAACATCATGACTCAACAAACTCCACAAAATGAAAATTAAGAAGGATTAGATACGTCTAACCTAACAGAATTATAGAAATTAAGGAGCAAATGAGACATAATGATAAACACAAGAAAAACAATATCACTACAACAATAAAAGACTCACAAAAATTAAAATAATTAAAATAATTATAAGGAATGATCCAATGATGTATAATAAAACCTATAATGAGAACAAAAGCAATCAAGGTTCTAATATCTAGATTACCCACCATATGTATATATGACAACAATAGTGCACCAGAAATAGTCAAGGAAGGCTAAAATATATGAAGGACATGAAGAATAGACATTACCTATGAGTAATGAGACCGATCAGGGACCAATGCGCATATTGAGAGTGAAGAATGAGTCTGCGTGTCAGGAGACGGAGCTTGCGTTCCACTGAGAACGGGACAGGAAACACGGCGCACGCGCGAGAAGATGCGCGTGCGCAATAGCGATAAGGAGATGCCCGGGATTATAGTACTACAGGGCATGCGCGCGAATGGCGGCCGGAACACACAGTCTGCCAACCAAGCCCTGATTGGATCAAAACACCTCACTCGGCGCATCGGAAGTGATGCGCCGATACAGGGTTATAAAAGATAGTGCCGCACGTGAACGCCACAGTAGGCAGCTCTCTGAGGAAGTTAGTTTTCTAACGAAACGTTAGAGCAAAGCATCTAGATTTTAGACAGGAAGACAGTGTCCAATAAGTGCAGAGTTACTGTGTGTCAGTAGAGTAACATACTCACCACACACAGCGAGAAATTGGATAACTCTTGCACCAGCAATATAGCACCACTAAGTGGGCATATACAAAAGGAACACTGCCTTTCCTGATAATTTTAAACATATATAAGTTTCACAACCACAGTCAAACTTTTAAGTAACATAAATAAAAGCTATATTTTAATTGGGTTACAGACAGGGTATTGCTCCCCGGAAGGGAGGATTTCCTCCCAGAAGGGGATTGGAAAATTGATTAAAGGGTTAATAGCGCACGGCACAATAATCGGTGCCGCACGCTATTAGACCAGGGTCCCCGTAGGTCCTGATATATGTCTCCCAAAAGATTTTCTGTTAAATTCAGTCAATCACGCACGGGGGGGGGGGGGCTCCGCTCACTCAATTTACATATTCATTGTCTGTGACTCCACTTCACTAGGATATAGGGGGAGGGGCTTCACCCACTCAATTTACATGTTCATTGTCTGTGACTCCACTTCACTAGGATGTGGAGTCACAGACAATGGATCTGACAGTGCCCATTTAAGATAAATTCACATTGCAATTTCATGTTCTGTAAAGAATTTTGTAACCTGTCATCGGACAAATAAAATTGTTCTATGACCAGTCTTTAAAGGGGTACTCCGGTGGTAACTTTTTTTTTTTAAATCAACTGGTGCCAGAAAGTTAAACAGATTTGTAAATGACTTCTATAAAAAAAATATATATATATATATATTCCTTCCAGCTGCTGAATACTACAAAGGAAATTCTTTTATTTTTGGAACACAGTGCTCTCTGCTGACATCATGACCACAGTGCTCTCTGCTGACATCTCTGTCCATTTTAGGAACTGTCCAGAGCAGCATATGTTTGCTATGGGGATTTTCCCCTACTCTGGACAGTTCTTAAAATGGACAGAGATGTCAGCAGAGGGCACTGTGGTCATGATGTCAGCAGAGAACTCTGTGTTCCAAAAAGAAAAGATTTTCCTCTATATGGCCTCCAAGGTCACTTTTCTTGCTAAAAAGGAACCATACTGTATAGGCCCAGCTTTAATAGCATTTATTATAGTATGAAAAGAGCAACAGCATAAGATGTGGCCATGATCGATGAAGATTATCTACCTACTGTCATCTTCAGATTGAGGTGTCTACTATGGAGGTGTATATGAGTGAACTCCAAGGGCTCTTTGCAAACCACAGTATGTCTATTCAGTGGCTGTTTACTTATGGAAACTCCACAGCATTTAAGGCTATATGTAAAAATCCCAGGCTCAGTGCATACATGTGCTACTACAATGCTTTTGCATAAGAATACATACAGTATATTAAACAGCAGGGGAGATAAGCTGCCAATGCATACAATGTCATACTTCTTGTTCTCCACTTTTGGTAGCAGAGAGTCCTAAATTTGACAGGACTCCCTGATCATTTTCTTGATTCACCTGAAGCGAGTCACAAAAAAGTCTGATTTAGACAAATCAGAATTTTTGGGAAAATTCGGAGCAAATTAGATTTGTTTCCAATCAAGTCACTCATCCCTATTAAAGACTTATTTAACTACTTAAAATTCATGTGATGCATGTGGCACTGGTAATATATCCAAATACCTTACCATGAAGGTCTTAGATTTGAACTTTTCTGTTATCTCACTAATATCATATTAAAGTGGTATTCCCAGTTCAAATATGGGTTAGAGGGATATACAAATATAACAAGCCATATTAACCTGCTCTGATCCCCCGTAGCTGCTGTTCTGAGGGCTCTTGCTCTGTACTTGCTGCATTCTGCTTCCTATGGCACATCATTCCTGGACCTGCCCCATTCAGACAGTTACTGGCTCAAGTCCTTTTCACATGTAACACAGACATGTCAAAAGTTTTGATCAGTCGGGATCTCAGTGCTGAGACCATCACAGTTTTCTAGATAGGTCTCCTTTAATGAGTCAGATCAGGGAGCAACCAGAGGGTAGAGTGCACAATTGTATGCTTTTCCTGGCTATATCTAGAGAACAGTAGGGACTCAGCACTGAGACCCCGAATGAAGAAAATATTTGACATGTCTGAGTGACATGTCAAAAGATTTTGTTATTGACAGTAACACTTTAAACATATTATATTTGATTATTTTCCATGATACCTGACCCTTTATTCCCCACACCCCTGTTTGCTAACATTAACCTGTTAGGGGAAAAGGGCGTATGGGTACGCCCTTGCACCCTGGTACCACTCGGACCCAGGGCGTACCTGTACGCCCGTGAGAATTTTGATCCCCGCCACTAGCCAGATGGGGATGGGAACGGAAGCAAAATCACTCAGCAGGCATCCTGTGCAAACCCCTAGGGCCCCCCCCCCCCATGTCGGCGATCAATTCAGATCAGCGATTTGTGGCAATTCAGGGCTGATCGGGTCTCTGATGACCCGATAGCCCGGACAATAGGGATGATCGGAGATGTCAGAGCCATCCTCGATCATCCTGAAGGATAGGAGTGAGGTGGTAGGGGTGCCACCTCGCTCCCATCCCCTATGATTCGCCAGTCAGGAGTGACCGGCGAATCGCAGTGCAAGGGTGGGGAGGTGAAAGCTCATTTCCCGGCGGCGATGGTGTGGGGGGGACCAGCGGCAGTTACCTGCGGGGACCACGCGGGGACAAGGAAACGGCATTAGAAAAGAGGCAGCAGGTAAGTGGATCCAGCGTCGGTGATGTGAAGAGGCAGCAGTGAAGATCGCCATAAAGTGATCTTGATTGCTGCTTCTAGGAGTTTCAAAACTACAACTCCCAGCATGCCCAGACAGCTGGAGGGCATGCTGTGAGTTGTAGTTCTGTAACATCTGGCCCTTCAGATGTTGCAGAACTACAACTCCAAGCATGCCTGGACAGTCTCAGCATGCTGGGAGTTGTAGTTTTGCAACATCTGGAAGGGCACAGTTTGGAGACCACTATACAGTGGTCTCCAAACTTTAGCACTCTAGATGTCAATTCAAAGCATGCCGAGACTGTCCAGGCATGCTGGGAGTTTTAGTTTGGCAACATCTGGCCCTTGAGATGTTGCCGAACTACAACTTCCAGCATGCCTGGGCAGTCTGGGCATGCTTGGAGTTGAAGTTTTGCAACATCTGGAGGGCCACAGTTTGGAGACCACTACACAGTGGTCTCCAAACTGTTCTCCTCCAGTTGTTGCATAACTACAACTCCCATTGGCTGCCTGGGCATGCTGGGAGCTGTAGTATTGCAACAACTGGAAGCACACTGGTTGGGAAACATTGTCTGTTTCCTAACTCAGTGTTCCCAACCCCTGTGCCTCCTGCTGTTGCAAAACTGTAACTCCCAGCATGCACTGACAGACCATGAATGCTGGGAGTTGTAGTTCTTCAACAGCTGGAGGCACATGGGTTGGGAAACACTGAGTTAGTAAACAGACTGTTACCTAACTCAGTGCTTCCCAATACCAACCAGTGTGCCTCCAGCTGTTGCATAACTACAACATCCAGGATGCACGGTCTGTCAATGTCACCCCCCCCCCCCCCACACACACACACACACACACACACACAATAAAAATTAAAAACGTCTTGTACGTCAGTTTTTCCAAAACGGAGTCTTCAGCTGTTACAAAATACACATGGTGTATCTCTGTACTCGGGAGAAATTGTGCTACAAATTTTTGGTGGCTTTTTCTCCTTTTACCCCCTATGAAAAGGAAAACTTGGGGTCTACACCAGCATGTTAGTGTAAAAAAAATTTTTTTTTTACACTAACATGCAGGTGTTGCCCCATACTTTTCATTTTTATAAGAGGGTAAAATTTGTAAGAGGACCCCCAAAATTTGTAACACAATTTCTCCCAAGTACGGAAAGACCCCATATGTGGGTGTAAAATGCTCTACGGGCGCACAGCAAGGCTCAGGAGTGAGAGCGCCAAGTACATTTGAGGCCTAAATTGGTGATTTGCACAGGGGTGGCTGCTGGTTACAGCGGTTCTGACATAAACGCAAAAAAATAAATACCCACATGTGACCCCATTTCGGAAACTACACCCCTCGTGGAACATAACAAGGGGTGCAGTGAGCATTTACACCCCACAGGTGACTGACAGATTTTTGGAACAGTGGTCCGTGAAAATGAAAAGTGTAATTTTTCATTTGCACCGCTCACTATGCCAAAGATCTGTCAAATGCCAGTGGGGTATAAATGCTCACTGCACCCCTTGTTACTTTCTATAAGGGGTGTAGTTTCCGAAATGGAGTCACCTGTGGGGTGGGTCCACTGTTCTGGCACCATGGGGGCTTTGTAAACACACATGTTTAACCCCCAACTTCTGTTCCAACCATATACTCTCCAAAATTTAATTGTCACTCCTTCCCTTCTCCTCTAGTGCACCCATAGAGCACTTTACATCCACATATGATATATTTCCTTACTCGAGGAAAATGGGGTTTAAAATTTGGGGGGATATTTTCCACTATTATCACTTGTAAAAATGAAAAATTTGGGGTAACATCAGCATTTTAGTAAAAAAAATAAAATTTTTCATTTTCACATCCAACTTTATTGAAAATTTGTCTAACACCTGTGGGGTGTTAAGGCTCACTGTACCACTTGTTACATTCCTTGATGGGTTTAGTTTCCCAAATAGTATGCCATGTGGGGTGTTTTTTGCTCTTCTGGCACCATGGGGGCTTCCTAAATGCGACATGTCCCGCAAAAACCATTTCAGCAAAATTTGCTCTCCAAAATCCCATTGTCGCTCCTTCCCTTCTGAGCCCTCTAGTGCACCCAAAGAGCACTTTACATACAAATATGAGGTATTTCCTTACTCGAGAGTAATTGGGTTATAAATTTTGGGGTCTTTTTCTCCTTTACCCCTTGTAACAATAAAAAAAATATGTGTCTACAAGAACATGTTAGTGTAAACAATTTAGATTTTGAATTTTCACCTCCACTTTGCTGCTATTCCTGTGAAACACCTAAAGGGTTAAAAAACTTTCTGAATGTCTTTTTGAATACGTTGCGGGGTGCAGTTTTCATAATGGGGCATCTCTAAGATAAAGAGCCTCAAATTCACTTCAAAACTGAACTAAAATTTGCTTGGAAAATTGCTGCTATATTTGAAGCCCACTGATGTCTTCAAAAAGTAATGATATGTCAACTTTATGATGTCAACATAAAGTAGACATATTGTATATGTGAACCAATGTATAATTTATTTGGAATGTCTATTTTCCTTACAAGCAGAGAGTTTCAAAATTATAAAAATGCTAAATTTTCAAATTTTTATGAAACTGTTGAATTTTTTTTACCAAGAAATGATGCAAGTATCGACGAAAATTTATCACTAACATAAAGTAGAATATGTCACGAAAAAACTATCTCGGAATCAAATTCATAAGTACAAGCATCCCAGAGTTATTAATGCATAAAGTGACAGTGGTCAGAATTGCAAAAAATACTCTGGTCCTTAAGGTCAAAATGGGCTTGGTCCCCAAGGGGTTAAAGGACTGATAGAAAAGTGATCCTCACCACCAATTAAAAAAGTGATGTGTGAACCTAGGCTGGGACCTTTGTCTTCATTGACATACGAGTTGTGGAAGGATTTGTTTATATAACATTTCCTATGGGCATTTTTTAATGTATAATGTTCAGCGCATGAGATCTTTGCCTGTACTAATTTACCTGTGGGAATAAATTAAAAGTGTGGTGACAGACACATATTTAGTCAAGTGTTTAACAAATAATGATGGTAAATATAATGACACATAGCTTTACACTCCTTCTGGAAATAAGTCACTGACAAACGTTTTAAAAAAGTTTCAAGAGTTTACTATTTAACCACTACTGTCATGACTGACACTAAAACATAATAGGCATAATAAAAATCAATGGGGAGATTTATCAAAACCTGTGTGGAAGACGAGCGCTGCAGTTGCCCATAACAAACAATCAGATTGCTTCTTCTTTTTTTAACCTCTTTAGGACACAGGGCGTACCTGTACACCCTGCGCCCAGTCCTGGTAAATTATGCGGGGTCACGGGGTCGATCCCGGCGGCTAATGATAGCCGGGACCATGGGCTAATAGCGATTAAAGTTGATTGCCGTGTCTAAAATGAAAGTGAAAGCTTCCCGGCAGCTCAGTCGGGCTGATTGGGACCATCGTGATAAAATCGCAATGTCCCGATCAGCACGCCGCGAGCGGAGGTCCCCGCACCTGTCTCTGTCGTGTCCGATCAGCGATTGATTGCTCCAAGCCTGAGATACAGGCTTGAGCAATCGACAGCCTACAACACTGATCAATGCAAAGCTATGGCTTTACAGGGATCAGTGTGTGCAGTGCTATAGGTCCCTATGGGAGCTATAACACTGCAAAAAAAAGTGGGAAAAAAAAGTTAATAAGGGTCATTTAACCCCTTCCCTAATAAAAGTTTGAATCAAACCCTTTTCCCATAAAAAAAAAAAAAACTGTGTAAATAAAATTAAAAATAAACATATGTGGTATCACCGCGTGCGGAAATATCCAAATTATAAAAATATTTGTTTAATTAAACCGCATGCTCAATGGCGTACGCGCAAAAAAAATTCCAAAGTCCAAAATACCGTATTTTTGGTTACTTTTTATATCATGAAAAAATGAATAAAAAGTGATCAAAAAGTCTGATCAATACAAAAATTAAAACTTCAGATCACGGTGCAAAAAATGAGCTCTATACCGGCCCATACGTGGACACATAAAAAAGTTATAGGGGTCAGAAGATGAGAATTTTTTACGTATAAATTTTCCTGCATGTAGTTATGTTTTTTTTTTAGAAGCACGACAATATCCAATCTATATAAGTAGGGTATAATTTTAACCGTATAGACCAATAGAATAATGATAAGGTATAATTTTTAACGAAAAATGCGCTGCCTAGAAACGGAAGCCCTCAAATTTACAAAATGGCATTTTTTCTTCAATTTTGTCGCACAATGATTTCTTTTTTTTGTTTCGCCGTGGATTTTTTAGGTAAAATGACTAATATCACTGCAAAGTAGAATTGGTGGCGCAAAAAGTAAGCCATCATATGGAGTTTTTGTGCAAAATTTAAAGCATTATGATTTTTTAGAACGTGATGAGGAAAAGATGAAAATGCAAAGATGGAAAAACCCTGCGTCCTTAACCCCTTAAGGACCGACCCATTTTTTACCTCTATGATCAGGCTCTTTTTTTTTTTTATTTGACATGTATCTCTTTAAATGGTAATAACTTTAGAACGCTTTTTCTGAGCTGAGCGATTCTGAGATTGTTTTTTCGTGACATATTGTACTTTATATAAGTGGTGCATTTTTTTTGACACATGAAGCATTTTTTGTGAAAAACGTCAAAATATTGTGAAAAACTGGAAAATTTCTGGCGTTTTTTTATGGTGTACACTGTGCGGTAAAAGTGATGTTATATTTATTCTGTGGGTCAGTACGATAATGGTGATATCCATTTTATATAGCTTTCTATGTTCTTTTTCCCTTTCTGAGCAAAATTCTTTTTCTGCCATTCATTTTACAACAGCCGTAACTGCTTATAAGGGCTTATTTTTTGCGGGATGAGCTGTACTTTTTATTGGTATCATTTTTGTGCTACGTGCTACCTCTTCATATTTTTTATTCCACTATTTGTACCAAAATTGGCGAATTTAGCGCTTTTTTTATGTTTTTTTTACGGCGTTCACCGTGCAGGATAATTTACATTATAGTTTTATAGTACATGTCATTATGGATATGGCAATACCAATTTTGTATATGATTTGTGTTTTGGATCTTTTGGTGATAATACAGGGCTTTTAATGGGAAAGGGGCATTTTTTACGGGTTATACTATGCTGCAATACCTTTGTACTGCAGCACAGTATAACCTGATGAGCTGCAGACACTACAGCCTGTGCGTTCCAGCCTCTGGCTTCCATAGCAGGTCATGATCTGACCTCCTGCTACCATAGCAACCAACAGCTACACCGCCGTTGGAGAACAGGGGGAGAGCGTTCCCCCTGTCAACACCATAGATGCCGTGATAAGGATTGATCATGGCATCTATGGGGTTAATGCTGCCGGGACCGGCCCGATCGCGGCTCCGGCAGCTGCGGCGGGACTCCGGCTGTGATTGACAGCCGGGTCCCGTCGCCGATCTCCTGCGCTGCCATTGGCAGTGCCGGAGATCGCTATGACGTATGCATATGTCCAATTGCGCGAACGTGTCAGATGATTGGACGTATGCATACGTCCTATAGCGGGAAGGGGTTAAAGGGGTTATCCAGGAAAAAAAAACATTTCTATATATCAACTGGCTCCAGAAAGTTAAACAGATTTGTATATTACTTCTATTAAAAAATATGAATCCTTTCAGTACTTATGAGCTGCTGAAGTTGAGTTGTTCTTTTCTGTCTAAGTGCTTTCTGATGACACCTGTCTCGGGAACTGCCCAGTTTAGAAGCAAATTCCCATAGGAAACCTCTTCTACTCTGTGCAGTTCCTGAGACAAGCAGAGATGTCAGAAGAGAGCACTGTTGACAGACAGAAAAGAACAACTCAACTTCAGCAGCTGATAATTATTGGAAGGATTAAGATTTTTTAGTAGAAGTAATTTACAAATCTGTTAAACTGTCTGCAGCCAGTTAATATATATTAATAAAAAAAAGTATTTTCCTGGAATACCCCTTTAACCCCTTAAGGACGCACCACTTTTTCACCTTAAGGACTGAGCCCTTTTTCGCAATTCTGACCACCGTCGCTTTACAAATTAATAATGCTAAAATGCTTTTACCGAATATTCTGATTCTGAGATTGTTTTTTCGTGACATATTCTACTTTATTTTGGTGGTAAATTTTCGGCTCTGGAATATAATACAGGATATACCTCAAGATCAGTACAGGATAAGTAATGCATGTACACAGTGACCTGACCAGCAGAAAAGTGAGTACAGCTCTGGAGTCTGGCCACTAGAGGGACCATCTTCCTGTTTGGGTCTGCTGTGAGCGTTTGGTGTGCTCGGCTCGGAGTGACTTTCCTTTCCCTAGAAGGAGAGTTGGGGAGAACCCCAACACCTGCCCCCCAAAGTAGGTCCGCGGGGGGCAGGGGAAGCCAGCGACCAGTTGCAGAGGGACCAGCGTCAGGAACTGCACCAGAGGTCTCCAGATTAAGGCACTCTGCCAGGAGATGCAGCGATGAGCCCATGGAGATAAAAAATAGCCGCAAGGCTGCTCTGAAAAGCAGCAAAGTTATAAGTGCTACAAGTTCTGGAAGTGCAGTTACTGTTAGAACAAGCCTGGATAACGTGGACTGTGATACTCCTTCTGGGGCAAAGCTAAATGCCCATGGAGGTGTGGAGGAGGATTGGGGAATGTCTAGGGCCCGGGAGCCTGGAGTCACCTAAAGCTCCCGTGTGCAGAATACATTCATGGGTATGAGGAGGCAAGGATCAGCTTGTATAGGCTCAAGGAGGAGGTACGCGAGGCAAAAGCCTTGATGGACACTGTGCCCAAACGCAAGAAAGCTGAGCTGTCAGCCAGGATTAAACAGCTGAAAAGTGATATTAGGAATATGGAGAAGAAGAGAACTTTTATTTTCGAGAAAAGAGGGCCATTTAAAGAAAAACTTTTAAATGAAGACCACTTTGAAACAATGGAGAGAGAGAAGCAGAGACAGCTGAGGGGGCTTCAGCCATGGGTGGAGGAGGAAGGAGAGGCTGCGGAGGCCGATAATGTTGAGCCGAATCCACCCAGGGGTCTGCAACATCTGAACCCATAAGTGGGCTCCCTGCAGGGCAAGTGGCGATTTCATCTGGCCATGGCTCTGGCGGTTCGGGGGATGAAAGCAGCACCAGTCACTGGGGAGGGGCACTGATGGCCCAGATCCAGTTCGTAGAGTCCCCAGGTCGCCTCCAAGACTTCACGTTTGGGAATGAGTTACCAGAGGAGGCACCTGGGGGAAGGAAAAAGAAGAAGACAAAGAAGACAAAGCTTCAGGAGCAATTAACATTTGTATATACCCCCCTCCCTGAGCCCCCCGGACTGGCCGCAGGGTCAGCTCACTGTGTGAACCCCATTTCTCAGCCCAGCCTGAGTTCTGCTGTGTACTCAGTGCAGGAGAGTGTGCAGAGTATGTGTCTAGTGTGGTGGTGAGCTCCATCGCTGTTTGCAGCAACAGTGGTGGAGCAGACAATGTATCGGCTGTGAGGTCGGACAGTAGTATTGGCCCAGTGATGGGGAGTAAAGGCTCTGGCACATTAGGTTGCTCCCTAACGGGAGGGGGGGGGGTGGCTTTTTGCCAGAGTCGGCTGCAGGAGCTCCAGTGGCTCTGAGCGTTGGCACTGTTGCTCCTTTGGAGCAAAGGTGTTGTCGTGAAAGAGCTGCTGGGGCTAAGATGTCTTCGCCTCCCAGAAAGACTGGATTTAAACCTTTATTTTGTATTGGCGCCGCTTATCTGGATCAGCGGCGCTCAGGAGGAGAAAATTCCAGTACAGGGCTGGGGCCGCTAATAAACAGGCGGGCTTCCCAGTCTTGTATAAGAGACTGGTGGCCTGTCTTGTGGCGGTGGCTCAAGCCCTGGTGCCCAATGCTGATGGTACAATATCTGCACCAGAACACATCGGTCCAGCCAGTATGAATTAGAAGGTTAATGTTTGGGTGAATGAAGTGGATGTGTTGGGGGCTTTAAATGGTGGTGTGGGCTGTAGCACTGGTGGAGGTATGGGGGGCACATCAGCTAAAGCAGGTAATAATGGTTTGAGTAAGGATTATGTGGAAGAGGGTGGTGAAGGCGTACAGATTAGTGGTGGAGATATAGGGCCTGGTCCAGTTGCACCCCCAGAGGTGGCAGCACCACTACGCAGCTACGCAAATGTCACCGCTGGGGGGAGGGGGCACCTTCCTCGTCTTTTGGCTCTGGGGAGAGCAATTTGCAGCAGTGTCTCCTGGGGGCCTCAGAGAGGGGAGAGATCAATCTATGTAGAGGGTAGGGAGGTTGATCTATCCTTTTGGATAGAGAGACATGGTCTTTAGGCCTTCCGAGAGGAAAGAGGGGGATACTGTGTGGTCCCTCCCGACAGCCGGGCCAGGTGGTCTCCGAAGGAATGTGGTCCGGCTGAGCTGGAGAGGCAGTGATACATGTCCTCCAAGATCTAAAGTTGTTGAGCTTCTGCTGAAGTTGGGCTTTAAGGCAACTGACATCTAAGCCTTGATACATCCTTATGGTAGCACATAGTTCAATATCAGCTTTGTTTCGGCAGGAGGGGTTTGAGCTCTTCCGGTCGAATTATGAGCTGGCAAAGAACGAGCCCGGCTGGCAAGACTTTGCCATTCATGCGGTGTCTCGCCAAAACAATGTTAAGAAAGCGACCATTTTAACCCGTAACAAATCACTCTCTTGTATTGACATAATGATGTTGCTAGGTCGGTATGGAGAGGTAGTGGATGTCTCAAAAAAGAACATGGATGAATATGTCATCTGGTCAGGGGCCTGGACATTTATGGTCTCGCTTAGGCGTTCAGGAAACACGGTTACCCATATACCATCTGGGACCTTCCTCGGAAGAGATCATATCCAGATCTTCTACCAGGGATAGTCGAAGCTCTGTCACAGATGTGGCAACCCCACACATTTTAGTGCCAGTTGTACACCAGAGATACACCATCTCTCTGCATCTTGCACGGAGATTAGGTGTCACCTGTGTGGTGACTTAGGTCACCCATTTAGTCGCTGCCCTCGTTCCTTTGTCAACACGTTTTTTTTGCCCCGGTGGGCGTAAGCCATGAGGTGGATTCTGCTGGGGGGATGGCTGGCAGGGATGAAGGGGTGCAGGGGCAAGGGAAGAAAAGTAAGCAAAAGACACCTGCCCAACTGAGGCATCTCAAGAAGCGCCAAAGGGATAGGGAGATTCAAGAGTCACAGGAGCATCAGCCAAATCAGGTGATTTCTGATCCTGTCCCTGTTGACAGTCTTACTGCTGAGGCCCTGGGGGATAGTGAACTGAATGAGGAGTTTGCGAGGATCCACAAAGAGGAGGATGCTGTCTCCTAGCTGTCCTTCCATGGTGAGAGCACGGATGAGGACAGTGGGAGATGGGCAGAAACAAAGCAGGGTATAAAGAATAAGAAAAAGGGAGATTTAAGATCATCTCCCACCCGCCAGATGCCAAAGGAAGGTACAACTGACCTCCCTCTGATTGGTCTCTCAAACAGGTTCCGAGCCCTCTGCGAAATTTCCTCTTCAGAGGGGGAGGCTAGGGGTGTGGTTCTGGATGTTGCGGTGGGGCCCACAGGAGACGCTGAGTCCCCTCTCCCTGGGGAACCTATGTCTTCAGGGGGGGGACTGGCTCAGAGTCAGGGGATGAGGAAAATGTAAATAAAGGAAAAATGGACACATCCATTTCACTAAAAAGGGGTAAACCGTCATCTGATGAGGAGGGTGGTGGGGTGAATGGGAAGGATGGTGGGAAAAAGAAAGCTGTCTAACTCAATCACCCTCGATGGCGGCACCCTCACCGTTGACTCTGGCATCCATTAATGTTGCCAGAATTAAGTCAGATATGGCTCAATTTGCGGTCTATGATTTTTTTGCCCTTATTAATGTTGATATTTTATTTTTGCAGGAGACCAGGCTTACAGACATGTCATCTATATATAAGGCTAAAAGAGAGTGGAGGAATGGGCCCTCCTACTGGTCTCTTGCAGCAGAGCCGTAAAGCGGAGTGGCGGTCCTTTTTACCACAATAGTAGAATGCCGACGGGTTATCGAGTTAGAAATGGGGAGGTGCCTGATCTTAGATGTCCTCATGAAGGGACAAGAACTTCGCCTTATTAACATCTACAGCCCACAGTCTAAGTGGGACCGGAAGTATCTCTTTATGAGGATCAAGCCCTATCTTTTAACAAGTCGGCAGGTGGTCTTTGGAGGGAACTTTAATGCTGTCCCAAGACTGGGGAGGTTCCAGAGACAAGCAGATTTATGATCGCGTCGCCCTTAATAGCGTAGTGAGTCCGGCTCGCCTGGTGTATGTCCACATCCGGCACACCCCAGGCCAGGCGGGATTCACCTATCATAGGGGTAGTTGTAGGTCCAAAATAGACAGATTTTATTTAAACGAGGAAGCCGTCTCTCTTCAGCAGTGTCTGTTGTTGAGGTGGAATTCTCCGATCACTGTTTAATTTTGTTATCTCTGAATGCTACAGAGACCCCCCCCCCCCCCGGATGGGCAGAGGCTCAGAGGCTATTGGAAGCTCAATTCGTCTTTCTTGGAAGAAGAGGATATAAGACAGTCCTTTAACCCCTTAAGGACTCAGGGTTTTTCCGTTTTTGCACTTTCGTTTTTTTCCTCCTTACCTTTTAAAAATCATAACCCTTTCAATTTTCCACCTAAAAATCCATATTATAGCTTATTTTTTGCATCGCCAATTCTACTTTGCAGTGACATTAGTCATTTTACTCAAAAATGCACGGCGAAACGGAAAAAAAATCATTGTGCGACAAAATCGAAATAAAAACGCCATTTTGTAACTTTTGGGGGCTTCCGTTTCTACGCAGTGCATATTTCGGTAAAAATTACACCTTATCATTATTCTGTAGGTCCATACGGTTAAAATGATACCCTACTTATATAGTTTTGATTTTGTCGCACTTCTGGAAAAAATCATAACTACATGCAGGAAAATTTATACATTTAAAAATGTCATCTTCTGACCCCTATAACTTTTTTATTTTTCCACATACAGGGCGACATGAGGACTCATTTTTTGTGCCGTGATCTGAAGTTTTTATCGGTATGATTTTTGTTTTGATCGGACTTTTTGATCACTTTTTATTCATTTTTTAATGGTATAAAAAGTGACCAAAATACGCTTTTTTGGACTTTGGAATTTTTTTGCGCGTACGCCATTGACCGTACGGTTTAATTAATGATACATTTTTATAGTTCGGACATTTACGCACGTGGCGATACCACATATGTTTAATTTTTTTTTTTTTACACTGTTTTAATTTTTTTTATGGGAAAAGGGGGGTGATTCAAACTTTTATTAGGGAAGGGGTTAAATGACCTTTATTAACACTTTTTTTTTACATTCTTTTTGCAGTGTTATAGGTCCCATAGGGACCTATAATACTGCACACACTGATCTTTTACACAGATCACAGGCGTGTATTAACACGCCTGTGATCAGTGTTATCGGCGCTTGACTGCTCCTGCCTGGATCTCAGGCACAGAGCAGTCATTCGCCGATCGGACACCGAGGAGGCAGGTAAGGGCCCTCCCAGTGTCCGGTCAGCTGTTCGCGACTCAGCAATTTCACCGCGGCGGTCCCGAACAGCCCGACTGAGCAGCCGGGTCACTTTCACTTTCACTTTAGAAGCGGCGGTCAGCTTTGACCGCCGCTTCTAAAGGGTTAATACCGCACATCGCCGCGATCGGCGATGTGTGGTATTAGCCGCGGGTCCCGGCCATTGATGAGCGCCGGGACCGACGCGATATGATGCGGGATCGCGGCGCGATCCCGCTTCATATCGCGGGAGCCGGCGCAGGACGTAAATATACGTCCTGCGTCGTTAAGGGGTTAAGGATTTTCTTCAGAGCCAGGTACCATTGCTGGGCCTTTGTAGCAGTAAGTCAGAGTGGTGGGAGATCTTTAAAAAAGGGTTGTGAGATTCTTCCGCCAGCTCTCGGGTTTCAGAAGCCTAAACAGGTAACGTTTGTACCAGGGCCTGAGGAAGAAACTTGAGCACCTCGTCTTGACTGGAGGCAGTCGTGATGATATCTCCAGAGTAAAGTCCTTGCTGATGAAGTGCCAGTACGACAAACATGCATCTTTGGTTTTTGAGAGGGAAGTACCACTCGCCCGACCCTTACAGAAACTGCAAGATGTCAGTGAAAAGTAAAGTAGTCTCAGGACTGATTGATAGTATGGGATCCTTGAAGAGGTCCAGATCAGGGATCCTGGAGGTCATCAGATCATTTTACTCGCACCTCTTGGTAAGGAAGTACAGTGGGGATAAAAAGTTTGGGCACCCCAGGTGAAAATGTGTAATAATTTGCATAAAGAAGCCAAGGAAAGATGGAAAAATCTCCAAAAGGCATCAAATTACAGATTAGACATTCTTATAATATGTCAACAAAAGTTAGATTTTATTACCATCATTTACACTTTCAAAATAACAGAAAACAAAAAAAATGGCATCTGCAAAAGTTTGGGCACCCTGCAGAATTTATAGCATGCACTGCCCCCTTTGCAAAACTGAGACCTGTCATTGTCATGGATTGTTCTCAATCATCATCTGGGAACACCAGGTGATGTCAATCTCAAAGGTTTTAAATTCCCAGACTCATCTGACCTTGCCCCAACAATCAGCACCATGAGTTCTTCTAAGCAGTTGTCTAGAAAACTGAAACTAAAAATAGTTGACGCTCACAAAGCTGGAGAAGGCTATTAGAAGATAGCAAAACATTTTCAGAAGGCAATATCCTCTGTTCGGAATGAAATTAAGAAATGGCAGTTATCAGGAACAGTGGAAGTTAAAGCAAGATCTGGAAGACCAAGAAAAATATCAGACAGAACAGCTCGCAGGATTGTGAGAAAAACAATTCAATACCCACGTTTGACTGCACAATCCCACCAGAAAGATCTGGCAGACACTGGAGTTGTGGTACACTATTCCACTATTGTCAGGATCCGGACTGGTATGCGAGGAGGACACGGATAGTGGATCCTCTGTGCCAGAGAGGCGATGACGTGGGCTGTACCAGGGGAACGGAGTCTGAGGGATTACTGGTATTCACCAGAGCCCGCCGCAAAGTGGGATGGACTTGCTGCGACAGGTAAACCCCAGGTCGTTCCACCCGATAGCGACTCAACCTCTCTGGCAGCTGAGACAGGCGCTGTACACAAGGACAAGGCAAGGCAAGGTCAGACGTAGCAGAAGGTCAGGGCAGGCAGCAACGGTTCGTAGTCAGGGGCAACGGCAAAGGGTCTGGATACACAGGCAATAGGCTCACAATAAACGCTTTCACTGGCACAAGGCAACAATATTCGGCGAGGACAGGAAGGGGAAGTGGGTATATATAGTGTAGGAGTGATTAGAACTGATTGGGGCCAGACACCACTTAATGGTGTACTGGCCCTTTAAATCTGAGAGACCCGGCAGAGTCTGTGCAGGCGGGGGACAGGGCAGGTAAACAGAACGGGATGCAACCCGCGGGCAGGTACGTCCTGCCACGCGGATCGCATCCCCGCCGGGGGAATCAGAGCAGTGCTCCCGGTCAGCAAGTCTCACCGGGTCACTGCGAGCAGAACACTGCAAACGCTCCGGGGGAGGAGAGAGACCCGGAGTGCTCAGTGTAACAACTATAAAGAGATACTTGTACAAATATGGTCTTCATGAAAGAGTCACCAGAAGAAAACCTCTTCTACGTCCTCACCACAAAAATCAGTGTTTGAACTTTGCAAGTTCTGTGAATTGATAAGGTTAAAATTGAACTTTTTGGCCGGAATGAGCAAAGGTACATTTGGAGAAGATGGGGAACAGAATTTAATTAAAAGAACCTCTGTCCAACTGTTAAGCATGGGGGTGGATCAATCATGCTTTGGGGTTGTATTGCAGCCAGTGGCACAGGAAACATCTCACGAGTAGAAGGAAAAATGGATTCAATAACATTTTGGATGCTAACTTGATGCCATCTGTGAAAAAGCTGAAGTTAAAGATAGGATGGCTTCTACAAATGGATAATGATCCTAAACACACCAAGAAATCCACGGGGGATTACATCAAGAGGCGTAAACTGAAGGTTTTATCATGGCCTTCACAATCTCCTGACCTCAACATAATTGAAAATCTATGGATAGACCTTAAAAGAGCAGTTTATGACAGACAGCCCAGAAATCTCAAAGAACTGGAAGACTTTTGTAAGGAAGAATGGGCAAAGATTCCTCAAACAAGAATTGAAAGACTCTTGGCTGACTACAAAAAGCGTTTACAAGCTGTGATACTTGCCTAAGGGGGCAGCACAAGATATTAACTCTGCAGGGTGCCCAAACTTTTGCAGATGCCATTTTTTAGTTTTCTGTTATTTTGAAAGTGTAAATGATGGAAATAAAATCTAACTTTTGTTGACTTATAAGAATGTCTAATCTGTAATTTGATGCCTTTTGGATATTTTTCAATCTTTCCTTGGCTTCTTTATGCACATTAATACAAATTTTTACCTCGGGTGCCCAAACTTTTGATCCCCACTGTATCTAGATCGAGAAAAGGTATCAGCTTTCTTAGCTGAAACTGTCCCTGAACCAGGAGTAGACCCCTCTCTTGACATTTTGACAGAGATGATCCGGGAAGAGGAAGTCAGGATGGCGATTGATGGGTCTGCCCTCAAGAAGTCACCCGGTCCAGATGGCTTAACATCTGAGTTCTATAAGACCTTTAAGGACACTTTGGCTCCCCTCTTGACCAAGGTATTTAAAGAGTGTCTATCCTCGGGCACTCTGTCGAAGTCAATGAGGAGGTCAGCACTGATCATCCTGTCTAAGGGTAATGACCGGTCCCACATTGAGAATTGGCATCCCATAGCGCTTTTCAATGCGGACAGAAAGATTGTGGCAAAAGTCCTGTTTAACCGGCTGGTGGAGTTTGCACTCCTGCTCCTTTCGGGGGCTCAGCATTGCTCTGTTCCAGGCCGCAGTACATTTAGTGCTGTGCTTAGTGTCCGGAAGGCTGTTGAGCAGGGTAAGGCTGGCCACTGGAAGGGGTACTTTCTGTCCTTGGAGCAGGCAAAAGCAGTTAACCATGAGGAGGGGTTGTTGATTGGCTGCTTAAGACTTTGTTTGCAGGGGCAGAGAGTTTCCCACTTGTGAATGGTTGGATTAGCCGCTTTTTTGAGGTTGGATAAGGCATCTGTCAGGGTTGTCCTTTGAGCCTGTTGCTGTTCGTGTTTGCAATTGATCCTTTCCTTAGGAGGATTGATTGTGGACTGTTGGCGGGGGTGAGAATGGGAGAATGGACTTGGCGTGCCGGATTCGGCTCTGAAGGCAGTAGCGTATGCTGATTATGTTGCCGTGTTTGTCTCCTCACAAGAGGAGGGCCAATGGGTGATGTCAGAGGTGAACTGCTACTCGGCGGCAACCGAGTCCAAGATCAATCAGGATAAGTGTGAGAGTCTCTGGCTGGGAGAGGGAGATCCTGGTTTTGATCTCCCGGACACCCTTCCAGAGCCCCAGGAATCTGCAAAAGTCCTCTAACAAAGGGTTAATAGCGTGCGGCAGTGCGATCAATGCCGCGCGCTATTAGCCACGGGTCCCGGCCTCTGGTTGTTAGAGGCCGGGCCCAACCGCTATGGCGTGGCCCTGCGTTATAGATTGGGAGCGGACTCAGGGCGTACAGGTACGCCCTGGGTCCTTAACAGGTTAAAGTGCCTTAGCCTGTTGTCTAATTCAATGGTGGTGGGCTGATGCTGACACATTAGTCTTTTTGTTTTGTGCTGTAGGTATATGGTAATATAGGGCTTGCAGGCGCTGAAATTGGGCTTTCTGTGGCTGGAAAGCCTCATTGTTGTTTGTTGATTGGTTTGTATAGCTTTTACAATTTTTTTATATTATATATCTGTTTGTGTATATAAATATATATATATATATATATATTTAGTGTTTACATATTATTAGCATTTTTTTTTACTAGGGGTTGGTTTTTCACATTGTGTTGGGGTTTAGGTTTAGGTTCGGTGGTGGAAAAAAGGGGGGAGCAGGGTTTCTATGGGACTCTATTTATACAAAAAATCCTTGACTGGTTCATGGATGTCTTTTATCATGTACTGGGGGCATGGGATGCAGGACCAGCTCAGGGCCAAATAAAAAATATAAAAATGCCCCACTTAATAATGCCTCGTCCTGTTCCCCACACATAATAATTCCCTCCTTCTTTGCCCCCACATATAATACTAATGCCCTCGTTCCCCCACTGCACGTAACCCTGTGCCCCTCACATATATTTCCCCCTGTCATGTGCCACATATAATCCCCCTGTCCTGTGTCCCTCACATATAATGCCCCGTCATATGTGCCCCTCTCATATAATGCCTCCCGTGATGTGCCCCTCACTTATAAAGCCCCCTGTCATGTGCCCCTCACTTATGATGCCCCCTGTTCTGTGCCCCTTACATTAACTGCTCCCTGTCCTCTGCCCCTCAGATATAATGCCACCTGTAATATGCCCCTCAGATATAATGTCCCCTGTAATGTGCCCCTCAGATATAATGCCTCTAGTATAATGCCCTTATAGTGCCTCAAACAGTAAAAAAAAAAAAAAAAACAATTATACTCACCTAATCCACACTCCCATGAGCAGGTCTTTCCCTTGCTTCTGGCTTGCCGTGTGTGAGCCGCGGGGACGGATCTCTGGCAGGCGCGATGATGTCACAACATCACTTCGGCTTGCCAGGGATTGCGTCTCTGTCGCTCACACTCTGCAAGCATGAAGTGTCTGCAGCGTTTTAATGAATGGAGGAGCGGGAGCTGACAGCTCCTGCTCAACCATTCTAGTGTACTGCCTCTGCGTTCCTAGAGGCAGTACACTTGCTGACAGGCAGCTGACAGGGGCACTGGTCTTTATATTCGGGGCACGGGCACCTAGGGATGCCCCTGAGCACAGCACAACATACTTCTCTCTGTAGTGCCATAAAATAGTGCTGTAGAAAATGCACTGGACTGAAAAGGCTGACATTGCGCTGATCTGATGATTTCCATAGTACAGTACTAGATTCAGTGCTCAAGTCCTGCAGGAACGCATGGGAACTGAGTTCCTGCACTTTTTTCACAGCAGGAACACCATTCCCATTAGCAGGAGTCCTGCAGGACCAGTCCTTGAGTGGAAATCTTGGATGAGTTCCCTCACTTTTGTTTTCCAGGACTTGACCGCTGACTAGATTGCATATTGAGGTATAATGGGGCATTGACACACTGGGTTTGCAAGGTGTTGTGTAAGCTAAAAGGAAGGAAACACAAGTAGAAAGACCATAGCAAGGAAAGGGTTACACATAGCTCTATACAGCTACTGTTGCTGCTGCTGAAAATCTAAAGGGGGAAATTACAGCTGTCTAGAGCTTTATGGGTAGTAAGAGAATAAAGTGAAGCCTTGATTTACCTTTCAGGAACACTGCAGATCATATTCCGCAGGCAGACTGGCTCACAGATTGCAGGTATACAGCTCAGGCTCTGGGTCTGTTATGAGAGACAGATGTCTCCTGACAACGAGCAGTGGATAGATTGCAGAGAAGGCAGACAACTACTGGCCAAGACTTTAGAGCAGTTTTTTTCTGGGGTAAGGAGGCGTATTTCGTTAATAAAATGATTTATGTTAAAAATGACACTGGAGGGAAGCTGCTGAAACAACAGAGATCATTTAAAACAACCGTGTACATGGACAACATTGGTGTACTATGAAAAACCAAGCTGGTAACCGGGAAATCGAGAAAATCACTTAAAATAACGTTTATAAGAAAATAGGAACACCATGAGGTTTTAATTTTGGTATGAAGTACACTTTAAAGACTAGAAGCGAGAAAAAATGAGAAGCAGAGAAGTATCAGTGTAGAAACATGGTAGATATACTTCTGGTGAACAAAGAGAAAGAATGACAAAAAAAAAAAGCACAAGGCAAATTTTTAGTTTGTACATAAAAATGTGTCCAACAGCAACATGGAATAAACCTGTTTCATGACAATGAGTCATGTCACCTTCACTTGTTATTAACACCTACTCTCTTTGACTACACATTATATTATGCATAGGCAGCGTCTCGATACAGGAAATTGTTACATATATTTCAGTTAATGAAGCAACTCATGTTTCCGCATGTGTGATCTTCTAAACTGTAGCATATGCTATGAGGTATGCGGTCAGCATAAGAGGCCATTGGAGCCTTATTTGAATAGGCATATTTTTAATTTTTTACAGAAAATATGATTTCTTTTTAATCTGTTGTAAAAAAAAATTCCACAAAGAAAGTTTCAAATATATAATGACATTTATGAAGACTTTTTTTTGCCATTTTTAAGGCCTAAAAAGTCATACATTTTTGAACATGTCCCATTTTCCTCTAAAATTAGCAGATTTTTTTTGTACACCAGATTTGTTGCGCAAGCATTCATACATTTCCTGCAGTTGTTACACAGGGTTGTAAGAAGATATATCCAGCTATGTCAACCTGGGTAGAGAAAATAAACCAGTTATAATGAGAAGCCAGAAATCATAATAGACGAGAAAAATGGGGCCTTTGGACATAGGAAAATCGCTCATTGGGCCTCTTGAAATTAAAGGGATTCTCCACTAGAAAACATTTTATTTTAAACCAACTGGTGCCAGAAAGTTAAGCAGATTTATAAATCACTTCTATTAAAAAATCTTAATCCTTCCAGTACTTATCAGCTGCTGTTATGATCCACAGGAAGTTATTTTCTTATTGAATTTCCTTTCTATCTGAGCACAGTGCTCTCTGCTGACACTTCTGTCCATTTTAGGAACTGTCCAGAGAAGGAGCAAATCCCCATAGAACACCTCTCCTATCTGGACAGTTCCTAAAATGGACAGAAGTGTCAGCAGAGAGCACTGTGGTCAGACCGAAAGGAAATTCAAAAAGAAAAGAACTTCCTGTGGATCATTACAGCAGCTGATAAGTATTGGAAGGATTAGGATTTTTTAATAGAAGTAATTATCAAATCAATTTAACTTTCTGGCACCAGTTGATTTAAAAAAAATGTTTTCCAGTGGAGTACCCCTTTAAAACCTAAAAGGTATCTGCCAGCAATGTTTGCTAAGAAGAGCTGCAGGCATTCTTGAATAGCTGTTAGGCTAGTATATTACTTGAAAAAAGCAGCACAGCGTTTTTGGGTGAAAAACAACACAGACAGATGTTAGCTGAAAGTCAATAGGAATTAATGTAACACCAAACCCACTTAGCCTTTTTTACTCATCTTTGTGTTTTTTTTGCGGTTTTGGGATCAATAGCAGTTTTCCAAAGTTACAGCATGTTGAGACAACAACATTTTTCCCAATAGAAGCCCAATGCGATGTTGATTTAGCATTGGCATTTTTTATCCTCATTTCTTTCATGGAAATCCTTAGGTCACATGATGAAATAATCACATGACTTGTCATGATAAAACCAACAATATTTAAAAAAAAAATGGCAAAAAATCTTGGGAGTGTAATATGACAGGTAAGTATTTTGTGGAAACTTAGCCTTAGGGTTCAAAAGCAGACTGTGCCTGTTCTAGAGCTGATGGTTGTTGCCAAACCAATAAAAGGTTTCTTTTTATTTTCCAATCAAGTGTGAAGTATATGGGGCTGTACTTATCAAGTGCCAAAGCCTGGCATGCCTCCTTGCTTACTGTTACCTTCAAGCCCCCCTTCACTGATATACAGGCCTCTTTATGACAATCAAGGAGGGAACTAAAAGAAAAGGGTAAGCAATGAGGTGTGCCAGGTTTTGGCACTTGACCAGCCATTGTATGGTCCCACCTCCTTGACACTTGGATAGAAATTTATTAAGTTTGGCCACTACCATCAGCTCCAGGAAAAGTACAGTTTGCTATTATACCCTAACAGCTATCTAACAGTGTCTGCAGTACTCACGCCACTTTTATCTGATGAAGAGATTCTATAACCCTGAAATGCGTTATGCACTTGCTTTGAAATAAAAGTTTAGTTGTGATTATACAGACTAATCCTTGTTTGGTGGACTGTGCCAAAAATCCTGTGTATCTCTTGACCAGGAATGACTAATGTCGCTTCCTGGAAGGATGCTCCATCTCTTTCTTCATTCCTGTATAGTGGTTGTGTCTGTTTACACAACCCAAGAACGTGAGCAGTTACCCTTAGGGGGTCTCCACTATTTTTACACAATAATTGTATTATCAACATATTGCCTTATGAGAAGCTGTGCTTCCTTTTATCTTCTCTAAGTATGCGCTGACAGGTTATAGCAGAGGTATGTAAGTATCGTTCACAGATTAGCTTTATGCAATGCCTTATCTGTTTTATTTTATTGCCATACATTGTTTTTTTTTTACACCAGTCAACAATGAAGCTCCTTTCAGCAACAGACATTGGCCCTTATTTACGAAGAGTGGAGTGTAGGTTTCTTTGTGGGTTTTGATTCCCTAAAATTTATTTTCCACGGTATTTACTACATTTTCCACTTTCCCTACATTTTGCTTTTTTTACACATGCTCTGATCTGTAGGGTTTTCCTGAAATCCACAAAATTTTCTGTGGACACCTTTGTAAATACGCAGTTTTTTTTTTTTAAATGCCGGGAACATGCCCCTTTTTGGCGACCATGCCCCCTTTTCCTGACAGTCACTCCCCTTTTTCTGATTTTCTTAGCAAAATGGAGAGTAATCAGGGTTTTTTAAAATTCTGGTTCAAATTCTGGCGCAATCTTTGGCGCACAACCCAAGGCAAAAAATCCCATAAGGACACAGCCCTTTTTGCGCCAATTTCCATTTTTTCAGTTTAGTTTTTTCCTTCTTTGCCTTTTAAGATCCATAACTCTTTTATTTTTCCATCTACAGTGCCATATGAGGGCTTGTATTTTGTGGGACCAATTGTACTTTGCAATGACATCTTTCATTTTATCATAAAATGTATAGTGCAACCCAAAAATATTTGTGGGGTGAAAAAAATTCAATTTTACAACTTTTGAGTTCTTTTATTTTTAATGCAGTGCGATCTTTGCTGAGAATAGCTGATACTCACTGCTCTGAAGCAAGCATAGCTCCTTGGCTCGCTTCAAAGTTACTTAACGCGTCAGAGCGTACAGAACACGTCAGGATATACAGGTATGCCCTGATGCCTTAAGGCCCAGGGGACAAGGGTGTACATGTATGCCCTGCATCCTTAAGTGGTTAACAAAACAAGTATGTCTAAATTTGCCTAATTCTGATCACAATAACCTTTTTATTCTCTGTTTATGGGGCTGTTTGAGGACTAAATTTTAGTACAGTGATCTATAGCTTTTATTGAACCATTTTTTTTCCATAATATTTTTTTCTAATATGGAATGTGACCAAGTTTCATTAATTCAGCTTTTTTTCTGTCTTTTTCCATTTACAGGATGAATAATGTTATATTCTTATGCTTCAACAATTCTGTATGCCATGATACCAAAATGCTTTATATGGACTTTTATAAGCAATCTAATGCACAAAATTGCTCAGTTACATTGATGCTCTGCTAGTAGAGTCTGCCTGAGGCAGACTCTATGAACAGATCGCTGAGTGGCAGCAACAGCCTGACATTACCAGGGTGGACGAGGACCATTCTTACTGGCTCTCCCCAGCCTAAATAACACCAACCTTGTTCACCTAGGCCCAGGAGCACAATTTTGAACACTCCGGGCCTGTTGGTACCGGCTCTTCCCGGTACCCCTGTGGCGCTGGGTACTGGGGGTAATATTTAGGGGTTAGCGCTAGCTGTTTTGGGGGCTAACACGAAGTCCCGACATAGTAATGGAGTCCTTCTATAAGACGGCTTCCACTAGTAAGTCTAAAAAATTTTTAAAAACACGACACATTGGAAAAATTATTTTATTTAAAAAAAAAACACTCCCCACAGCCCTCATTAGCCATTTTATTAAAAGAAAAAAAAAAAAGCAGTTCCTTGCCTGAGTCCAATTATTCCGCCTTAAACCTTTACATACATGGATCTGAAACATTGGCTTTCTGGGCATGCTGGGAGTTGTAGTTTAGCAACAGCTGGAGTCTTCCTGTC